>NC_067249.2:254299694-254924694 GCF_019359855.2 Lolium perenne
GCTTTGAATCAGAAATTGCCTAAAAGTATCTCCAAGGATCTCAATGCTGGCCGAAGGGGCAAGATATCCCTCGTCGTGGAGAGTGAAGGTCTCACCGTGGAGGGACGGTACTCCGTCGATCCACAGATGGCCGCTTGGCTGTTACTTCCAGGTGGAAAAAGTTCATTGACGGTGCCAAACTTCGCATTGGATCAAAGTTGAAGGTCAAGATCTTTCGATGCCACTGTGACATGCTGGTCATAAAGTTCGCGGTTGTCTAGTTCTGTTGCCCCATGAGCCCTTAGCAAATGCATTTGTAGTTATACTTATATAAGGTTATCTTATCTGAACTGCTAATTAATTGTATGGGTGGTAAAACTCTGGCAAGCTTTTGCTCTTAGCAAGTATGTATGTATGATCAGCTATTATGATAACTAATGTTTGTGTTCATCTTAATTTGCATTTCCGTTTTAGAAAAAAACTTAATTTCTATTTTGGCTGACCTGTTAGAGAACTATCAGATTGAACCCACAACATGATTCAAATAGATTCATTACACCGAGCCACATGTCTTGACCTTGCTATACACTACTTCCATTAATCAGTGCAAGAAGGCTTACCTGAGTTGCCTGAACCATGGCAGATTCGAATCCACCTTATCTATCTAGAAATACAACCTTTGCAGAAAGAGGATTTGCAGTATGGGGAGGCTGACATTGGGGACCCATGAGCCAGCAGCGTCGTCAACGTTTTAAAGGTGGCAGGAGATCGAAAGAAAAAATAAGCCAAAAATCAGTTGGTAAACAAATTCATGAAAAGAAACATTTACCTTTCTGAGAGGATGACATGCGGGGCCCATGAGGCAGCAGCATCCTACACTATTTCAAGGCGGCAGGGGATCAAAAGAAAAAAGGAAATAGCCAGAAATTAATTAGGGTCAAAAATAAATCCATCAAAGGAAACTTTTATTGTTCATAGAGGATGACATGTGGGACCGACTTGCCAGCTGCGTCGTCATCGTTTCAAAGGGGGCAGGGGATCAAAAGAAAAAGGCAAATAGCCAGAAATTAGGGGAAAAAAATAAATCCAACAAAGGAAACTTTTATTGTTCATAGAGGATGACATGCGGGACCCATGAGCCAGCAGCTTCCTCAACGTTTCAAAGTCGGCATGAGATTGAAAGAAAAAGGCAAGTGACATAATATCAGGAGCCAAAAATAATCCAAGAAAAGAAACTTTATTGTACATAGAGGATGACATGTGGGTCCCATTTTGTAGCAGTGGTCTCAACGCTTCCAAGGCGGCACAAGACCGCAAGAAAAATGAAGTAGCCAGAAATCAGGGTGTGAAAAAAAATCCAAGAAAAGAAAGATTTCAATTGGGCTGTATCTCGACATTTGGGCCTTCGAACTATCCTGCTGGGCCTTTTGACTCGTACAATTTCAGCCCACTCCAAAAAAGGAAAGGTCGGATTTTTCTCAAAAAAAAAACAGGAAAGTCCTATGCTTCGCAAAAACAAAAAACAAGGAGATTCAACATATAAGTTTGTTTATGTAGATATAAAGATTTAATTTATCCATTTGCAATAGCTCAGAGCGAAATACAACGTTTATTGTCAGCAAAATAAAATATCACATGTTTCTTGTACGGGGAGGCTGACATCGGGGACCCATGAGCCAGCAGCGTCGTCAACGTTTCAAAGGCGGCAGGGGACCGAAAATAAAAAAAAGCCAAAAATCAGTTGGTAAAAAAATACAAGAAAAGAAAACATTTATCATTCTGAGAGGATGACATGCGGGACCCATGAGGCAGCAGCATCCTCAACGTTTCAAAGTCGGCATGAGATCGAAAGAAAAAGCCAAGTGACATAATATCAGGAGCCAAAAATAATCCAAGAAAAGAAACTTTATTGTACATAGAGGATGACATGCGGGTCCCATTTTGTAGCAAATGTCTCAACGTTTCCAAGGCGGCACAGACCAAAAGAAAAATGAGGCAGCAGCATTCTCAACAATTCCAAGGCGGCGAGGATCAAAAGAAAAAAAGGAAATAGCCATAAATTTATTAGGGGTCAAAAATAAATACACCAAAGGTAAATTTTATTGTTCATAGTGGATGACATGTGGGACCGTCCTGCCAACAGCGTCCTCATCTTTTCAAAGGGGCTGGGGATCAAAAGAAAAAGGCAAATAGCCAGAAATTAGGGGTCAAAAATAACTCCAAGAAAGGAAACTTTTATTGTTCTTAGAGGATGACATGCGGGACCCATGAGCCAGCAGCTTACTCAACGTTTCAAAGGTGGCATGAGATCGAAAGAAAAAGGCAAGTGACCAAATATCAGGAGCCAAAAATAATCCAAGATTTATTGTACATAGAGGATGACATCTGGGTCCCATTTTGCAGCAGCGGTCTCAATGTTTGTAATGCGGCTTGAGATCAAACGAAAAAGAAAGTAGCTAGTAATTAGGGGTGAAAAAAAATCCAAGAAAAGAAAGTTGATGGACATAGAGGATGACATGCGGGTCCCTTGAGCCAACAGCTTACTCAACGTTTCAAAGGGGGCAGGTGATCAAAATAAAAAGGCAAGCCAAAAATCAGAGGGTGAAAAAAAATCCAACAAAGGAAACTTTTATAGCACATAGAGGATGACATGCGGGTCCCATTAGCCAGCAGGTTCCTCAACGTTTCAAACGTGGCATGAGATCGAAAGAAAAAGGCAAGTGAAAAAATATGAGGAGCCAAAAATAATTCAAGAAAAGAAACTTTTATAGCACATAGAGGATGACATGCGGGTCCCATGAGCCAGCAGGTTCCTCAACGTTTCAAACGTGGCATGAGATCGAAAGAAAAAGGCAAGTGCCCAAATATGAGGTGCCAAAAAAAACTCCAAGAAAAGAAAGTTGATTGCTCATAGAGGATGACATGCGGGTCCCATTTAGCTGCAGCGGTCTCACTGTTTGAGAGGCGGCAGGGGATCGAAAGAAAAAGGCAAGTGACCAAATATGAGGTGCCAAAAAAAACTCCAAGAAAAGAAAGTTGATTGCTCATAGAGGATGACATGCGGGTCCCATTTAGCTGCAGCGGTATCACCGTTTGAGAGGCGGCAGGGGATCGAAAAAAAAGGCAAGTGACCAAATATGAGGTGCCAAAAAAACTCCAAGAAAAGAAAGTTGATTGCACATAGAGGATGACATGCGGGTCCCATTTAGCAGCAGCGGTCTCAACGTTTCCAAGGCGGCAAGGGATCAAAAGAAAAAGGAAGTAGCCAGAAATCAGGGGGTCAAAAAATCCAAGAATAGAAAGAATTTTGGTTCATAGAGGATGACATGCGGGACCCATGATCCTGCATCGTAAACGGCTCGATCGGAGAACGTTGAACGAGATGGCGCGATCGAGAAAAAAAAACAATGCCAGAGAGGCTGCCATCTGGGCCCTACATCCCTCGGCGGTGCGGATTTGCATTGACTCGGCCGGCGAACCCGAGATTTCGAGATGCACCACGTCCCGGGCCACCATACGCGACGTTTTGGCCGCTTTCGTTGGGCTAGGTGGCCTCAAAAACGAGAAAAAAAAAGTTTTGACATGCACAACGGAGGGACCCAAAATCGTCGGCCATGGTACACCAGCAACCACGGCGCGACTTCAACTTCGTCGGCCATGGCAACTTTTCTTGTAGTGATTTAATCTGGGACAGTGACAGAAAGTTCTAAGGTTGTGGATGTGCTGTTGCCACTAGGGATAAAACATCAATGCTTTGTCTAAGGATATTTGTGTTGATTACATTACGCACCATACTTAATGCAATTGTCTGTTGTTTACAACTTAATACTGAAAGGGGTTCGGATGATAACCTGAAGGTGGACTATTTAGGCATAGATGCATGCTGGATAGCGGTCTATGTACTTTGTCGTAATGCCCTGATTAAATCTCATAGTAGTCATCGTGATATGTATGTGCATTGTTATGCCCTCTCTATTTGTCAATTTCCCAACTGTAATTTGTTCACCCAACATGCTATTTATCTTATGGGAGAGACACCACTAGTGAACTGTGGACCCCGGTCCAATTCTTTACATCTGAAATACAATCTACTGCAATTGTTCTTTACTGTTCTTTGCAAACAATCATCATCCACACTATACATCTAATCCTTTGTTTACAGCAAGCCGGTGAGATTGACAACCTCACTGTTATGTTGGGGCAAAGTACTTTGATTGTGTTGTGCAGATTCCACGGTTACGCCGGAATCCCTGGTGTTGCGCCGCACTACACTCCGTCAACAACAACCTTCACGTGTTCCTTGACTCCTACTGGTTCGATAACCTTGGTTTCATACTGAGGGAAAACTCGCTGATGTACGCATCACACCTTCCTCTTGGGGTTCCCAACGGACGTGTGTTAACTACTACCATGCCAACAGCACCTATGAAGCGCCTGGTCCGTGTCTTGCCACTGAGGTGGGCACTCCTGATACAGCCCAAACTGCCTCATCACTCTGTGCGGCTGGTGGTACTCAACAAGCCACATGCATATGAGTGGGCAGCGCATACGCCAGAAACGCGCCTCCTCAACACACTTGGGGTTGAGGTCAGCCATCCCCGCGCCAATATGGTAGTAGGTACCATATGGCTCCCAATCAACCTGCAGCATTCAAATATTTCAGAATTTACAACATGCCAGTATAATTTATGAACTCCCATTGCAAAAGAGTGATGGATTAAAATCGGTTACCTGCTCAGCGGTAAGAGTATCCAACTCCTCAGTGTAGTGCATGCACATGATCTTTGGATCGCTCGTCATCTCCGAGACATTGTCCCAAAGAAATGCCCAATTCGGCTCCCGATCAGGGTTGTTCGGGTAATGAGGCCATGGCCTCTCGTTGAGTATCCTTGCCCGCCCAACTGATAGGCTGTCCCAGCTCGAGACAGAAAGTAGGAGCAAGCATCCACCAATACCGCCGCTCCCAGTCCTGCGACAAGCTTCGTCCAACTGCGTACATAAGATATTGGATTAGTATTTTGTCTAGCACACTACTATAGAAGAATAGTACACATAGCAAATCATCACTTGCCGGTAGAGGTAGGCAAGTGCCGCTGTTCCCCAACTCCACCGGCGCTCCAACACCGTAAGCGCCTTGAGCCAACACCAATGGGCCAACTTTCCACCAATGTCAGCAAACAGAGTCCTCGATATCATGTACCACAAGTACACTCGGGTGTATGTCTTGATAGTGTCTTCGTTGGCCCCTTCCGGCGGGGGTTCTCCAAAGTTAAGCCTAATCCAAGCGAAAGGTGCGCCGGCGGGAGCTCTCTCCTTTGGAGTTGCTGGCGGCGGAGGAGCCATGCCAATAAGGTCCTCCATCTGTCTGCGCCACCCATCAGAAACTGTGTTCATACACAGTGGCTCGCCCTGAATAGGAAGTCCAAGTATCATTGAGACATCCTGTAGAGTAGGGGTCATCTCGCCGGCCCTCAAGTGGAAGGTGTGTGATACGTCTCCGACGTATCGATAATTTCTTATGTTCCATGCCACATTATTGATGTTATCTACATGTTTTATGCACACTTTATGTCATATTCGTGCATTTTCTGGAACTAACCTATTAACAAGATGCCGAAGTGCCAGTTCCTGTTTTCTGCTGTTTTTGGTTTCAGAAATCCTAGTAACGAAATATTCTCGGAATTGGACGAAATCAACGCCCAGGTTCCTATTTTGCCCGGAAGCATCCAGAACACCCGAGAGCCACCAGGGAGGGGGCACAGGCCCACCAAACCCTAGGCCGGCGCGGCCAGGGGGCCCGCGCCACCCTATGGTGTGGGCACCCCTTCGACCCTCCTGCGCCGCCTCTTCGCCTATTTAAAGCCTCCGTCGCGAAAACCCTGATACGTTGGACGAAACCCACAGAAACCTTCCAGAGCCGCCGCCATCGCGACGCCAAGATCTGGGGGACAGGAGTCTCTGTTCCGGCACGCCGTCGGAACGGGGAAGTGCCCCCGGAAGGCTTCTCCATCGACACCGCTGCCATCTCCACCGCCATCTTCATCACCGCTGCTGCTCCCATGAGGAGGGAGTAGTTCTCCATCGAGGCTCGGGGCTGTACCGGTAGCTATGTGGTTCATCTCTCTCCTATGTACTTCAATACAATAATCTCATGAGCTGCTTTACATGATTGAGATTCATATGATGATGCTTGTAATCTAGATGTCGTTATGCTAGTCAAGTGAATTTTACTTATGTGATCTCCGGAGACTCCTTGTCCCACGTGTGTAAAGGTGACAGTGTGTGCACCGTGTGGGTCTCTTAGGCTATATTTCACAGAATACTTATTCACTGATGAATGGCATAGTGAGGTGCTTATTTATATCTCTTTATGATTGCAATGTATTTTGTATCACAATTTATCTATGTGCTACTCTAGCAATGTTATTAAAGTAGTTTTATTCCTCCTACACGGTGTAATGGTGACAGTGTGTGCATCCGTGTTAGTACTTGGTTTATGCTATGATCATGATCTCTTGTAGATTGCGAAGTTAACTATTGCTATGATAGTATCGATGTGTTCTATGCCCCCTTTCTTAGCATGAAGGTGACAGTGTGCATGCTACGTTAGTACTTGGTTTAGTCGTATTGATCTATCTTACACTCTAAGGTTACTTAAATATGAACATTGAATTGTGGAGCTTGTTAACTCCGGCATTGAGGGTTCGTGTAATCCTACGCAATGTGTTCATCATCCAACAGGAGTGTAGAGTATGCATTTATCTATTCATTATGTGATCAATGTTGAGAGTGTCCACTAGTGAAAGTCTAATCCCTAGGCCTTGTTCCTAAATACCGCTGCGTTACTCTTGCTTGTTTCTTTGTTTCACGTGTTACTACTGCTGCAATACTACCACCATCAACTACACGCCAGCAAGCTATTTTCTCGGCACCGTTGCTCTTGCTCATATATATTCATACCACCTGTATTTCACTATCTCTTCGCCGAACTAGTGCACCTATTAGGTGTGTTGGGGACACAAGAGACTTCTTGCTTTGTGGTTGCAGGGTTGCATGAGAGGGATATCTTTGACCTCTTCCTCCCTGAGTTCGATAAACCTTGGGTGATCCACTTAAGGGAAAACTTGCTGCTGTTCTACAAACCTCTGCTCTTGGAGGCCCAACACTGTCTACAGGAAAAGGAGGGGGAAGTAGACATCAAGCTATTTTCTGCGCTCGTTGCAGGGAGGAAAGGTAAAAGGTACTCACACTCCGGACCTCGGCTACCAAGCTATTTTCCGCCGTTGTAAGTACTCAAAGCTATTTCCTTTAGATCCTGCAATTGCATCTTTTTGTTTCTTGTTTACACTAGTTTGGCATAATGGACAAGAATGAGCTTCTTATGCTATTTCCTGATTTAAAACATGGATTGTTTGATGCGAAAATTAAAAAACCTATGGAATCTTATTTGCATGCTGGTAGTAATATTAGTATGAACGCTTTGAACACCATTGTTGATAATGATATAGAAAGTTCTAAGCTTGGGGAAGCTGGTTTTCATGATCTTTTTAGTCCCCCAAGCATTGAGGAGAAAATTTTCTTTGATGATACTTTGCCTCCCATATATGATGATTATAATGATAGTGGTCTTTTGGTGCCACCTACTATGGAGAGTAAATTTTGTTGTGATTATACTATGCCTCCTACACTTGATGAGAATAATAATGATAGCTACTTTGTTGAATTTGCTCCCACTATTACTAATAAAATTGATTATGCCTATGTGGAGAGTAATAATTTTATGCATGAGACTCATGATAAGAATGCTTTGTGTGATAGTTACATTGTTGAGTTTGCTCATGATGCTACTGAAAGTTATTATGAGAGAGGAAAATATGGTTGTAGAAATTTTCATGTTACTAAAACACCTCTCTATGTGCTGAAATTTTTGAAACTACACTTGTTTTATCTTCCTATGCTTGTTACTTTGCTCTTCATGAACTTGTTTATTTACAAGATTCCTATGCATAGGAAGCATGTTAGACTTAAATATGTTTCTAATTTGCCTCTTGATGCTCTCTTTTGCTTCAAATACAATTTCTTGCGAGTGCATCATTAAAACTGCTGAGCCCATCTTAATGGCTATAAAGAAAAGAACTTCTTGGGAGATAACCCATGTGTTATTTTGCTACAGTACCTTGTTTTATATTTGTGTCTTGGAAGTTGTTTACTACTGTAGCAACCTCTCCTTATCTTAGTTTTGTGTTTTGTTGTGCCAAGTGAAGCCTCTAATCGAAGGTTGATACTAGATTTGGATTTCTGCGCAGAAACAGATTTCTATCTGTCACGAATCTGGGCTGTTTTCTCTGTAGAAAAATATGAAAAATATGCCAATTTACGTGCGTGTTCCTCAGATATGTACGCAACTTTCATTAGTTTTGAGTTTTCTGATCTGAGCAACGGAAGTATTTATTAAAAATTCGTCTTTACGGACTGTTCTGTTTTGACAGATTCTGCCTTTTATTTCGCATTGCTTCTTTCGCTGTGTTGGGTGGATTTCTTTGTTCCATTACCTTCCAGTAGCTTTGAGCAATGTCCAGAAGTGTTAAGAATGATTGTGTCACCTCTGAACATGTGAGTTTTTGATTATGTACTAACCCCTCTAATGAAGTTTATGAGAAGTTTGGTGTGAAGGAAGTTTTCAAGGGTCAAGAGAGGAGGATGATATACTATGATCAAGAAGAGTGAAAGCTCTAAGCTTGGGGATGCCCCGGTGGTTCACCCCTGCATATATCAAGAAGACTCAAGCGTCTAAGCTTGGGGATGCCCAAGGCATCCCCTTCTTCATCGACAACATTATCAGGTTCCTCCCCTGAAACTATATTTTTATTCCATCACATCTTATGTGCTTTTCTTGGAGCGTCGGTTTGTTTTTGTTTTTGTTTTGTTTAAATAAAATGGATCCTAGCATTCATTGTGTGGGAGAGAGACACGCTCCGCTGTTGCATATGGACAAGTATGTCCTTAGTTTCTACTCATAGTATTCATGGCGAAGTTTCTTCTTCGTTAAATTGCTATATGGTTTGAATTGGAAAATGATACATGTACTAATTGCTAAAATGTCTTGGATAATGTGATACTTGGCAATTGTTGTGCTCATGTTTAAGCTCTTGCATCATATACTTTGCACCCATTAATGAAGAAATAAATTGAGCATGCTAAAATTTGGTTTGCATAATTGGTCTCTCTAAGGTCTAGATAATTTCTAGTATTGAGTTTGAACAACAAGGAAGACGGTGTAGAGTCTTATAATGTTTACAATATGTCTTTTATGTGTGTTTTGATGCACCGGTTCATCCTTGTGTTTGTTTCAAATAACCTTGCTAGCCTAAACCTTGTATCGAGAGGGAATACTTCTCATGCATCCAAAATACTTGAGCCAACCACTATGCCATTTGTGTCCACCATACCTACCTACTACATGGTATTTCTCCGCCATTCCAAAGTAAATTGCTTGAGTGCTACCTTTAAAATTCCATCATTCACCTTTGCAATATATAGCTCATGGGACAAATAGCTTAAAAACTATTGTGGTATTGAATATGTAATTATGCACTTTATCTCTTATTAAGTTGCTTGTTGTGCGATAACCATGTTTACTGGGGACGCCATCAACTACTCTTTGTTGAATTTCATGTGAGTTGCTATGCATGTTCGTCTTGTCTGAAGTAAGAGAGATCTACCACCTTATGGTTAAGCATGCATATTGTTAGAGAAGAACATTGGGCCGCTAACTAAAGCCATGATCCATGGTGGAAGTTTCAGTTTTGGACAATATCCTCAATCTCATATGAGAAAATTATTAATTGTTGTTACATGCTTATGCATAAAAGAGGAGTCCATTATCTGTTGTCTATGTTGTCCCGGTATGGATGTCTAAGTTGAGAATAATCAATAGCGAGAAATCCAATGCGAGCTTTCTCCTTAGACCTTTGTACAGGCGGCATAGAGGTACCCCTTTGTGACACTTGGTTAAAACATGTGCATTTTGATGATCCAGTAGTCCAAGCTAATTAGGACAAGGTGCGGGCACTATTAGTATACTATGCATGAGGCTTGCAACTTGTAAGATATAATTTACATGATACATATGCTTTATTACTACCGTTGACAAAATTGTTTCATGTTTTCAAAATCAAAGCTCTAGCACAAATATAGCAATCGATGTTTTTCCTCTATGGAGGACCATTCTTTTACTTTCAATGTTGAGTCAGTTCACCTATTTCTCTCCACCTCAAGAAGCAAACACTTGTGTGAACTGTGCATTGATTCCTACATACTTGCATATTGCACTTATTATATTACTCTATGTTGACAATATCCATGAGATATACATGTTACAAGTTGAGAGCAACCGCTGAAACTTAATCTTCCTTTGTGTTGCTTCAATGTCTTTACTATGAATTTATTGCTTTATGAGTTAACTCTTATGCAAGACTTATTGATGCTTGTCTTGAAGTGCTATTCATGAAAAGTCTTTTGCTTTATGATTCAGTTGTTTACTCATGTCATTACCATTGTTTTGATCGCTGCATTCATTACATGTGTTTACAATAGTATGATCAAGTTTATGATGGCATGTCACTCCAGAAATTATCTTTGTTTATCGTTTACCTGCTCGGGACGAGCAGAAACTAAGCTTGGGGATGCTGATACGTCTCCGACGTATCGATAATTTCTTATGTTCCATGCCACATTATTGATGTTATCTACATGTTTTATGCACACTTTATGTCATATTCGTGCATTTTCTGGAACTAACCTATTAACAAGATGCCGAAGTGCCGGTTCTGTTTTCATTGTTTTTGGTTTCGGAAATCCTAGTAACGAAATATTCTCGGAATTGGACGAAATCAACGCCCAGGTTCCTATTTTGCCCGGAAGCATCCAGAACACCCGAGAGCCACCAGGGAGGGGGCACAGACCCACCAAACCCTAGGCCGGCGCGGCCAGGGGGGGCCCGCGCCACCCTATGGTGTGGGCACCCCTTCGACCCTCCTGCGCCGCCTCTTCGCCTATTTAAAGCCTCCGTCGCGAAAACCCTGATACGTTGGACGAAACCCACAGAAACCTTCCAGAGCCGCCGCCATCGCGACGCCAAGATCTGGGGGACAGAGTCTGTTCGGCACGCCGCCGGAACGGGGAAGTGCCCCCGGAAGGCTTCTCCATCGACACCGCTGCCATCTCCACCGCCATCTTCATCACCGCTGCTGCTCCCATGAGGAGGGAGTAGTTCTCCATCGAGGCTCGGGGCTGTACCGGTAGCTATGTGGTTCATCTCTCTCCTATGTACTTCAATACAATAATCTCATGAGCTGCTTTACATGATTGAGATTCATATGATGATGCTTGTAATCTAGATGTCGTTATGCTAGTCAAGTGAATTTTACTTATGTGATCTCCGGAGACTCCTTGTCCCACGTGTGTAAAGGTGACAGTGTGTGCACCGTGTGGGTCTCTTAGGCTATATTTCACAGAATACTTATTCACTGATGAATGGCATAGTGAGGTGCTTATTTATATCTCTTTATGATTGCAATGTATTTTGTATCACAATTTATCTATGTGCTACTCTAGCAATGTTATTAAAGTAGTTTTATTCCTCCTACACGGTGTAATGGTGACAGTGTGTGCATCCGTGTTAGTACTTGGTTTATGCTATGATCATGATCTCTTGTAGATTGCGAAGTTAACTATTGCTATGATAGTATCGATGTGTTCTATGCCCCCTTTCTTAGCATGAAGGTGACAGTGTGCATGCTACGTTAGTACTTGGTTTAGTCGTATTGATCTATCTTACACTCTAAGGTTACTTAAATATGAACATTGAATTGTGGAGCTTGTTAACTCCGGCATTGAGGGTTCGTGTAATCCTACGCAATGTGTTCATCATCCAACAGGAGTGTAGAGTATGCATTTATCTATTCTGTTATGTGATCAATGTTGAGAGTGTCCACTAGTGAAAGTCTAATCCCTAGGCCTTGTTCCTAAATACTGCTGCGTTACTACTGCTTGTTTACTGTTTCACTGTGTTACTACTGCTGCAATACTACCACCATCAACTACACGCCAGCAAGCTATTTTACGGCACCGTTACTCTTGCTCATATATATTCATACCACCTGTATTTCACTATCTCTTCGCCGAACTAGTGCACCTATTAGGTGTGTTGGGGACACAAGAGACTTCTTGCTTTGTGGTTGCAGGGTTGCATGAGAGGGATATCTTTGACCTCTTCCTCCCTGAGTTCGATAAACCTTGGGTGATCCACTTAAGGGAAAACTTGCTGCTGTTCTACAAACCTCTGCTCTTGGAGGCCCAACACTGTCTACAGGAAAAGGAGGGGGAAGTAGACATCAGTGTGCGTCTCCGGCCTCCACCGGTCGACAAGGCGGTGAGTGCCGCGGCATTCATGTTCGCCCCCCCGGCTTACAAGCGTGATGAACGGGAGAGGACCGGTGGGCTGGATGAACTCCGTGTACCTCTCGTCATACGCCATATCCACTATGCCATGGTAACGAATCTTCAAAGGGTGAAGATCCGTTCTCCTCTCCGTCATATGAAAAGCCCGGTGATCCCTGTCATACTCCTCATCTAGGAGCCACACCATCCTACATGTTTACACAAATACACCATATTATGAGTCATTCCTAACAAATATGAGCAACACATACATGAGAATATATCCAAATAAGCCATCACACATACATCACATACATACATATACATTCATATCTAGGGATAACACCATATTATGAGTCATTCCTAACAAATATGAGTTATTCCATCACAAATAATGGTCATATGTAACACAAATATGGATAGATACATATCTAGGTTTCCTACACATACACATTCATGAAATTTGATGTCTAGGGTTCCTCCACAAATCTAGTATACATACATATCTAGGGTTCCTACACATACACATTCAACACATACATAGCCATTTCAACACATACATATCTAGGGTTCATGTACAAATCTAGCAAGATCTATGAAATTAGTGGATGAATGTGAGGGATTCGAAGGGGATTACCTTGAGGAATGGATGGGGAAGAGATTGGCCGGTCAGATCTGACGAATTTGTGGCCGATTTGGTGGGGGAGAGGGGGGAGGAGGAGGAACCGCCGGCCGCCTGTCTTGAAGAAAAGAGAAGAGAGAAGAAGAAGAGGGTCGGGCTGGGGGCGGCTCGGGCGCCACACTTAAGTGGATGTGTGGCGCCGGTGGCATCGGCGCCACACTGTGAGGTGTGGCGCCCGTGGCGTCGGCGCCACATGTAGAGCCTCGCCAAAGCGGCTAAGTCCCAGACGCTTTGTCTTACAGTATGTTTTGGGAAATTACAAGAGCATGTGTGGCGCCGATGGGAGCGGCGCCACACATCCTGCCACGTCGGATCGTCGCACCAGCTCAGCGTCGAGGGCGCCACGTCGGCTAGGAGAGTGGCGCCGCAGGCACGGGCGCCACACTGCCATGTGTGGCGCCGATGTGAGGGGCGCCACACAAAAAGGTTAGATGGGTGAAATAGTTTCGCCGGAGGGTCAGTCTGTGCTATAGTTGCAATAAAGGGTTATTTCTGTGTAAATCGCCTCATGCCAACTTGACAATCGCTGCTGGCCAGCCTGTCTTCGAACGTTCCATGAAAACTGCCGACTGCCTTTCCTGGGTGTATCCTTTTGGTGTGCCGGAACCGGATTACTGACAGTAACATGGGGATGGAGGTCCATACACTGGTAGAAAAATGGCCTTTAGTCGCGGTGCGCAACTGCCATTAGTCGCGGTTGCGCAACCGCAACCAATTAAGCACGACTAAAGGCCCCCCCTTAGTCGCGGTTGGCCTTTAGTCGCGGTTCTCCTTGCCAACCGCGACTAAAGGCATTCATTTGGGTTTTTTAATTTTTTTTCACTCCGTTTTTTCTTCAGAATTTCTATTATTTCAGTTATTTGCATAGCTTAGTCTCTATCTCTAACTACACTTATCTCTAGTCAAATTACTTACTTGTGGTCAAACTTCCCGCTCGGTCACCCATCCTCCCACTACTCCACCTCTAGCACGCTTAACTTCCGAGTTCCATTCCGTCCCGCATCCAAGTGCTACGCGCGCATGTATGTGATACTAGTATCATATCAATCCTATTAACATGTTGGTCGATGTCACATTTTTTTTATTGTTTGAATTTCAAATAATTTTTTTCATAAACAAAAATAATGATGTAATAATAATCGTGAATAAATAAATAAACATTAACTTTTTAATTTTTATTATTTTTAATTTTTTTAAATATATTTTTTGCAAAACCTAAAACCTAAATATTTGAAAATCTAATAATTGGGTAAAAGTAATAGTAATCTTTATGCTGGATGCAATTATTAATTTTATTTTTTGAAAAATTTAAAAAATATAAAATCCGTAATTTATAGCAAAAACTAAAATATTCCTGCTTTCGTATTTTCATTTGCAATTCGGATGTAACTTTTTCTCAGGATTTTTTTGATATATTATACGTTTTTTTCCGACGTCGTATGCAAAAGTTATTGCGGTTTTACCATTTTTTAAACTTTTTTTTGCAAAAAAAGTGAAAATTCGAATTTCTTAATTTCTCCGAATAGTAGGTTGCATAACATACAAGAATCTGAAAACATTTTTTTTCAATTTTCTATCATTTTCTTTTGTGGGGGGGGGGGGGGGTGTGCAGGGTGCATGGGAGTAAAAAAACTCGGAAAAATCTTTAGTCGCGGTTGGGGACACCAACCGGGACTAAAGGGCCCTTTAGTCCCGGTTGGTGTCCCCAACCGCGACTAAAGGTTTTTCCGCCGGCCGTATCCCTCCATAGTCTTTTAGTCCCGGTTGGTGGAGCATTAGTTGCGGGTTGCCTCCCCCCTTTAATCGCGGTTCAAATATTTCCGGGACTAATAAAAGTGGACGGAAGTCTCTTTTTCTACTAGTGATAACCGGCGGGCTGCACACGGGAACCAGATTCCTGGCGTCGCCGAAATTCAGATGAATCAGCACATGCACAGTGTGCAAAAAATGTCCGCAGCCGAATATGGTTCTCGATGAGATACTCGTGCACGCAAGACTTTTATCATGGGAAATCCCCATGCACACTCCTAGTGTGCTATTTTTCTTGTCGTGATCAAGATTTTTTTTCTCGGTCATAGTTTTTTATCAGAGGATACCGGAAAATCCAGTTACCCTAAAATATCGGAAATCATGGGATTTTTTTGTTTGAGATTATGCAAATAAAATTTATAATTCAAAAAACTGAAACACAAAACAAAGAAATTTCTATCCTAAATTAATTGTATGGCTTATGCATGGCAACGGTAAGACTCTATCGTCGAAGACAAGCAAGTTATGACCTCGAATCATAGTCATGTCACCTTTATCTTTATCATTTTTAATGTAAAAGACAGAATAAATAGACAAAAACAAATATTTTGCTCTTGTAGTTGAACTCGCGACCTTTGGGAAACTCTTGCGCACCAAGCAACCACTCCGTCTCAAGCTATCTGCAGGATACATCATACGTCATCTATATGACCAAAAACTAGAGTTCAAATCCAAATATAGCCAAAAAAAATTGACCGGTATAAAAAATTATGGAGGGTAGCGGAATATCTGGTTTCCGCAAAAATTTCGGAAATTCTGGCCCAGAAAAAAAACCCAGTCCGAACCTATATTACTATACTGGACATAGCATTTGATGTGTGTTGTCCTTTAAAGAGAAAAAATCTACTCCATCTATATCGGATTATTCGGGTATTAAGTATTTTAAAAAATTGATTACAAATCTGATCAAAAAATATTAGATATATACCATAAATATTATATTATTGAAAACTTTTTTTGAATATGAATCTAATAGTATAATTTCTGCAGCGTATATTTTATATTTTGCTAATTAAATTAATTAGTACATTTTTGAAGCACATAATACCCTAATAAACCTGTATTTGTGTCGGACAATTAGTTAAGCCTTCACCAGTGCAGATCCCCGGGATGGTTTTGTCGATTCAGATCGTTTGCCGTTGACGGTAAAATGAAAAAACATAGGAAAAGCAAGAGTTTCCCAAACTCTGTGTTGGTTTGTACTGCAAGAAATTGGCCATAATTTTCAGAAACATTTTCAAACCAAGTTAGCATGAATCCTTACAATATTGAGTTGTCGGCCGACGTTGACCGGAATGTAGGACCGGTTCCGGTGTGCGGCAGGTCGAGCCGCCCACCGAACTCTTCAGCTCTTCCCCGCCGTCTGAAGTTACCAAACTAGCCCTGTCTTCCTATATAATATATGCCCTCCAAACCGCTTCCTCTGTTTACTAGCCACTCCCCTGAACCACCTCTGCCACACCAACTTCTCTCTCTAATTTCAACAGTTCTAATGGCGACGGCGGCTGCCAGTCGGCCCAGCGGGCCGGTTCTTTCGATACCAAACTACCGCTCCGCCTCCCCCAACCGTATCAAGCTTTCCGCCGCCGGAGCCCGCTCGCCGGGCAAGACCATCAGTGTTGCATCGGCCGCCCCCGCGAAGAGCCGTCAGTCCTGTATGTGCTCTCCGACGAACCACCCCGGCTCGTTCCGCTGCAGCAAGCACAAGAGACGCAAGCAGGAGTCTCCGACCTGCCACGGCCACGGCCACAGCAAGCCCGCTTCACCGCCTTCAGCGGCATCCCTCGGCAGCGGGGCCTCCAAGATGGGGACGCTGGTGCGGGTCGGCGGCGCCATGCAGAGCGGTACGTGGGCGCGCAGGGCGCTGTCGCCGACCCCGCAGTCGCCGCACCGGAGGCGCGCTTCCGCCGGCTTCCGGCCCCGACCTAGCCGTCTCTCCACTGTCTCCTTCCCCGGGGACTGCGCCGGCGACAACCGCCAGTGAACAAACACAACCAACTCCGTCGACATGCCATAGCTGCAGCCTGCAGGGTACCTGTACATACTGAGCACTGATAGTGAGCATAGTTGTCTGTAAGTAATTAGCCTGTGGTAGACTGGAGTTTTTGATCCAGGTAGCAGTCTAGCAGAGTTCATCCTCCCTTTCGTTTTGGATATATACATGAGTGAGAAATGGAGACATTCGGATACATGCATCTCAGTCTTATCCGCCATGGATGATTGTTGCTACAACAGCTTTCTGTTTCTGGAGTGTGGCAACGTCCCTCCCTTCCCCTGTTTCTCTTTTAGATAAGCTCGATCGGCACCAGTTGAGTGACCGGTGGCGTCTCGCCGTCGGTTCCTCCCGTCACGCGACAACCGTGCCCCCACCCCGATGATACGAGCAACTTAGAGCAAAGGGGGAAAGCCTCCTGTTCCGAAGAAATATGTGTGCTCCGTAACATTTTCGTTATGCAACTGACATGGACTGTTTCCCTCGTCATTTAGTAACTGACAATTATCTTCTAAGAAAAATGTGATCCTAACAACTCCTTTTACTGAGAAGGAGGTGTACGATGCAATTTCACAGATGGAACACAATAAAGCTCCTGGCCCGGATGGTTTTCCGGCGGAGTTTTATCAAATGTTCTGGGAAGTAATTAAAATTGACATTATGGCACTATTTGATCAACTTGTTTCAGGGGATTTGCCCCTGTACAAACTGAATTTTGGTGTTATTACTTTACTTCCAAAGATGCAGGACGCATTTCAGATTCAGCAATATAGGCCTATTTGCCTTCTAAATGTTTGTTTCAAAATATTCACTAAGGTAGCGACAAATCGCATTACGGGGATTGCCCCAAAAGTGATAAAACCTACTCAGTCGGCATTTATGCCGGGTCGTAACATTCTAGAGGGGGTGGTAATTTTGCATGAAACAATTCATGAATTACATAGTAAGAAAATGGATGGTGTTCTTTTAAAAATTGATTTTGAGAAGGCATATGACAAGGTCAAGTGGTCCTTTTTGCAACAGTCCATGAGAATGAAAGGTTTTGATAATGGATGGTGTAAGTTAATTGAATCTTTTATGCAAGGAGGAAGTGTTGGTGTTAAAGTAAATGACGACATTGGCCGCTATTTTCAAACAAAAAAAGGAGTCAGACAGGGTGACCCATTATCTCCAATGCTTTTTAACATAATAGCAGATATGCTTGCTATTTTAATCGAAAGAGCAAAGGAGGATGGCCAAGTGGGAGGTCTTATTCCTCATCTTGTTGAGGGAGGACTGTCTATCCTACAATATGATGATGATACAATTTTGTTTTTAGAACATGACTTGCAGAAAGCGGTAAATATGAAGCTAATTCTATGTTTGTTTGAAGAATTATCGGGCCTCAAGATTAATTTTCATAAAAGTGAGATTTTCTGTTTCGGAAAAGCCAAGGAGGAAGAGCAACATTACAAACAAATTTTTGGATGTGATATTGGGGAGTTACCTTTTAGATACTTAGGAATTCCAATTCATTTTAGGAAGCTTAAAAATTCAGATTGGTATCCAGTGGAGACCCGATTTGAAGGTAAATTGGGATGCTGGAAAGGAAAATTGTTATCGTATGGCGATCGATTAGTACTTATCAATTCTGTTTTAACAAGTCTTCCAATGTTCATGTTATCGTTCCTGGAAATACCCGTTGGGGTGAGGAAGCGTCTTGATTTTTATAGGTCTAGATTCTTCCGCGGTCGAGATGAAGCTAAGAGAAAATATAGACTCACAAGATGGAACATAATCTGCCGACCAAAAGATCAAGGAGGTTTAGGTATTGAGGTTCTTGAACTCAAAAATAGATGTTTATTGAGTAAATGGCTCTTTAAACTACTAAATGAGGAAGGGGTGTGGCAAGAGTTGCTACATAATAAATACCTCAGCCAAAAAACCCTTGCTGAGGTGCAGGCAAAACCGACTGATTCCCCTTTTTGGAAGGGACTTATGCGGGTAAAAGACGATTTTTTTCGTAAAGGATATTTTAAAATTGGAAATGGTGCTACGACAAGATTTTGGGAAGATATTTGGTTAGGAGAATCCTCATTAGCTACTCAATACCCATCTTTATATAATATTGTGAACCATAAGAATATGTTAGTGGCTCATGTATTGGCACAAGCACCACTAAACATTGGTTTCAGACGTGTGCTATCTGGTAATAAATGGACGGCGTGGCTACACTTATGCCAAAGATTAATGATGGTCAATTTAAATAATGAACCGGACTGTTTTATGTGGAAACTAACAACTAATGGGTTGTTTACAGTTAAATCTATGTATGAGGATCTTATGAATGATCATACAACATACTTGCGGAAATATCTTTGGAAAATGAAAATCCCCCTAAAAATTAAAATTTTTATGTGGTTCCTGAGTAATAAGGTGCTATTGACAAAAGATAATTTAGCAAAGAGACAATGGACTGGGTGTACTAAATGTGTTTTTTGCGGAGAACAAGAGACGGTAGAACACTTATTCCTAACATGCCCATTTGCTAAACTAATATGGCGAACTGTGAATTTTACTCATAATCTCCCTCCACCAACCAATATTACAAATATGTTTGGAAATTGGTTAAAAGGACTTGACAAACAATCCAAGGTTTTAATATGCATTGGTGTATCAGCCTTATGTTGGTCAATATGGAGATGCCGCAATGATATAATCTTTAACAACAAGAAAAATTTCAATTTTTTACAGGTTATCTTCTCCATGGTGCATTGGATCCAACTCTGGGCTCTCCTCTCACCACCAGAGCAACGGGATGTCATGGCTTCTGGATGCACACGGCTCCAGACGGTCGCTCAGGATATCTTGTGCCGGGCTGGCTGGCAGCATATTAGTCGACTAGAGGATGCATAGTCGGCTCCTGCTATTTTCCTTTTTTCGCTGGTTGATTTTTGTATCGACTTTAGGCGATTCTTTAGATGTAATAAGTACTGAACAACGATTACTGGTTTCTTAATAAAAGGCTGTGTGCATCATCACGATGCAGAAGCCGGGTTTTTCCCTTTTCAAAAAAAAATTTAGTAACTGAGATGAACTGAGGATTTGTCCACCTATCCTCTGTGATATTTTCTACGGTAAAAGTATTCCTGGTGAAATTGATGAACTGAACCGGAACACAAGATTTTTTTTCTCTGTTGAGCTCGTGATATTTTTACTGATTTTTGTTAGATTCGTGATAGTTTGCTGTTGGCGGAGAGGTTTCGATTCCCCCTCTCGCTCTTAAAATTGCGCAAGAAGATTGTGGGAAGAACGGTGGGCGCATAGCTGGCCTGGCCATCACCTGCTTCTTGTTCGTTGTGGAAGGCGATACTTAACCTGCTCAGCTTTTTCACCTGAAATCTGCTACCACACACACAGCAATACAAATCACCTGTTGACGCCATGTCTCCGTCCATCAGATGACTGTCTATTCAAATGCTTTTGCCCCAAGACAATGATATCAAATTAATAGGTGCTAACCGAACGACACAAAATGTGGACGGGATTGTGGAAAGGGATTTTCCATGTCTCTATTTAATCCCCTACAAAACCAACGAGGCCTAACTAGGGATGCAAATGGTATAGATAGATTTATCTACAAATTGCACCCGCATCCGACTTTTAAGAATATATGGTGTGCATATTAAAAATTCGTCGGATATGGATACGGATATGAATATTTGTCAAACGGATACCCGCCGAATATGGCAGTGCATATGGTATAATCGATATCCTCCGATGGGTATAGATTATCCAATATATTTTTACAGATTATCTGGGGTCCTCAAAGAGGATTATCCAATGAAATTGGCTCAACACCAAATATCCAGACAATCTAGTTACTCCATCGACCGAATTGTGCGTGCTACATCTAAACTTACCTGCATGTCCCTGGAGCAAAGCAAAAGTAATCCAGAGTATTAGCACCCAAAGATAAATAAACTTGCTTTAGAAAGATAAAGAAATGTAAGTAGAAAGATGTTTTTTTTTCGGAGTGTAAACACAAGTATACATGATCTCTACAGCAGCACAAAGATTCAGGCAGATAGACATATATAAGCCACTTCATTTCATTTCCGCCTCCGGAGAAAATTTACAAGGAGACGTATATACACATTTTGGTACCAGTAACAATCAGTTGAGTACTACTCAGCAAAGAGTTGAGTCGCTGTAAGATTTTTTTTGCAAAGCTAGGCTCCAGGCCGCTAATCCTACAGGACGCATATGCGTGCGCGCGAAGAAGAGGCGCACTACGAACGAAGCAGAGCAAGGTGCCGGGGCTGGCGACACGAACTGGCGGCGGCGAGGCGGCCCAGCCTGGAGAGGCGGGGCTTGAACTCGCGGCAGCGGCGGTGGTCGCGGCGGCCGGAGGAAGGCGGCGGGCTGGCCAGCAGCCCCTGCAGGTGCGCGCGCAGGACGGGCCGGCCCTTGCTCGTCGCCCTGCTTCCACCGCTGCTCCTGCTCCACGTCACGCCCGGCGCCGCGGCTTGCTGAAGCGAGGCGCGGACGGAGGACGAGGACTGCAGTGGCCAGCCGCGGGGAGTTCGGTGGCGGCTGCAGCGGAAGGAGCCCGGGTGGTTCGTCGGCGAGCAGAGACAAGTCAACATGGGTGCCTTGCATCTCGCGGCCGCGTCGGAGACAGATGGGTTCACCATGGCTTGGGTGTCTCTCGTCGGAATCTTGGCTGGCTTCTCTTTCTGGCCGGAGATTAGGAGAGTGCGGCCGTGGGTAGCTAGATGGCGGTGTGCTCGCCTTCCCTGGGTCGCGCTCCTGGTTTTATAAGCGTGGCGCAACTAGCTAGATGGCCGGGTGGATTTTTAAGCTTAATTTCGCGTGTAATTTCTGCCATCGTCGGAGACAGAAGGTGTCTTTCTCAAGAACAACGTTGTTTCTAGTTCAGTTTGCGCTTCTCACTATTTTTGGCGGCGAGTTCGAAAATCCTTATTCATTTCTTATTTTATCTTTGAGTTTGTAAGAAATTTTCCGCACCACCTTTTACAGTTTAGCCCCTTATGTTACCAAGTTTACTTTAACTTCATATATTTCATCCTCAAAAATAAAAACGGTTCCTAGTCCATTTTCTAAATTTAACCTCCTTTAAAAATTGCATGGTCTTATATATATTGCAATTACGTGTAAGCACATTCATACAAATCAACAAAAGTCATGTAAATTCATAGCATCGTCATACAAATCACTAATATAATCGCATAGTGCATACAACTCATTAACATCCAAATCACTAGCATATATAGTCTTATAGATCACAGTGCCTACCTTCTCCACTTGATCAATCACAGGGGCATTGGAACACATAACAAAAATGTGGCACCTATTCAAGATTGATGCTAGTTATCTAGATTCTCCACTTGTGTTAGAATTATTAAAACACCCATACATTTGTTGTTAAAATTCATGCAAAGATTGCTTTCCACTCTGATAGTATAATAACTCCTGAAGAAGAGTTTGATCACTCCATAGGAAATACAATGCATTGTCGCTATCCTCCGTGAGCTCCCTCCTTTTACACTTCTTCACGGAACAACATATTTCAAATAAAATTATGTAAATATACTGGCGCATATCTTCTACCTCATTCACAAGAAATGGCAAAAAAATTAATACCTTGTTCGCATTGTGCAGAATGCCATTGATGCGCCCTCAAGATGAAATAAGACATTGAATTTACTGTCCCAATCAATTATATGGAATCTGCTAGAGATGCTCTAAGATGCATATATATGTCCTTACTATATACATATACATGTAGTAAGTACGTCCTCGGCATCCTGTGTATGTACAGTCTGTCAGAGAAGGCAGAAACATGCATGCATGTGTCATTTGGGCAGGAAAATAATTTCACTAATTTATTCTATTCCCTCCAATCTAAAATTAATTGTCGTAGATTTAGAAAAACTTTTTCCAAAATCTTTTTTAGATTTATTAAAGTTGCGACAACTAATTTAGCTGAGAGATAGTACTAAAAAATCGACAGAGAACTAGTCAAAAACATTATCAAAGTCTATCTTTTGGAGGAATTTCGTGTTTAAACGTACTGTTGACTGCAAATTACCAACCGCGAATGCTTGAATTGTTCTAGTACATGTTGCTCTAAAATTGAAATGTCCTAGTAGTGCTACGGAAATATGCGGACGGGAATGGATTCATAGAGTACCAGAATTTCAAAATCACGAAAATTTATAGATCTAAGTGTAAAGAAGATTTGAAATAAGTAATGCACATACATATTGACTTGAATAGTATCCGTACAAAATTTCAAAATTTGTTTTATCGTATGTCGGTTCCACAAAAAAGAGAAATCAGAATTCCACAATGAAATCATGGGTACTTGTATTGTTCATCACATACTTTTGAATTTACCTTTCAAATTTGTTACCCATATACCTATATACATCCTATACATGCACGATTTATAGCTTGTTTTTAAATTTTTATTTACTATTATTGAGTTTTTTGTTAATCTAAGATCAGGAGATGTGATTGTAGAACAATAAAGAGGGGTAGAGATTGGCAGAATATGTTAGATGTATTATTGAGCCTCTCGGACGAGTATATATATATAGGAGTTCAAAACTTAGAGGCTAAGAAGCTCTTCTAGAGATAATGTAGGAGATTATCTACAAATCCTATACATATCATTTGACATATAATATTACCTAATATATCTATAACATTGGTGTTCTAAAAATGCACTCACAGTGCTGCTTCCTATGTCTTAGTCGATCAATGACTTGATTATTTGCGATGCTTAGCCAAAACCTTGGAGTCCTAACGTGAGAGGACACGACCATGACCATGACATGAGGTTTACTCACGGGCTTAGATATACTAGTACATTTAGTAGGGTAGTGTATCAATCTCCGATGTTTAATATGGCAGAGAAGAAGCTTAATTCAACCGTGCATGCAGTATTTCTATCCTCATATGGTAAGTATTGCCGTATTGGATCACTCTCATAGTCATTTGCTTTGCTCAACTCGAATTAGCTTAAAGTAAAGCTACTTGATTCATTGTAGCCGTACATGTTTGCTAGCATGCTGCTGTAGGTGAAGAGACAAAAATAGTCTCTGAATGGGACGCACCTATACACGTACAATTTCTTCAGAATAACCAAATCAACGTCGAAGTGGAATTAATCAAAGGCGATCGGATCTCCGCTGAGTGAACACCCGTAAACCAAACTGTTAGTGTAAACCATACAAGTGGTCTGACCAACATGCTTAACAAAATAACAAGGGTTGCCCTCTTGTATATGTTTGGTCGTCATCTGCAGCTTCAAATTGGACTCCCAAACAAAAACAAAACAAAACAAAAAAAATCTTGCGGGACTACTTGCTTTCCTCCTCCATCCAGCAACTTAACTGCAGCTAGATGACCGTCCAACGATCACATCGCTTGCAGAGGCTTATCCAAAACAACTGCCATTTACTGGAAATTATCCAAATCAGAAACCTAAGTAATAGTTACGTGGATCCCATTGTCTAAAAGATACCGCCGGCCTCTTGCAGCAGCTTGGGCCAGCGGCATGGCCGGCCAGGCCATGTGAAGCCAACAGTTAAGGTGGTGATCGCGATGTTAGCCTGGAGGAGGCAGGCAAACATCTTTTTGGAAATGGACGCCAACATCTTACCTGTCAAGATTTTCCTTTGATACAGCTGTGGTGAAAACTACGTGGTAGTTAGCTGGGCTGGGATCTCGCAACCAACAGCCAATATATAATTAGCAGGTTAATTTTTCAACATTTTTTTCCTTTTCTTGCTTTCCTTTTTTATTGGAATTGAATGAAACCAAGTTTTAGTTAGCTAAATTAAACATGTGCAAAGAATAAGGTGAAATGGGAAAGGTTTATCTATTGGTATTGTGAATCTTGTCATATGATCATCTCATTGCTTATGTTTGTTATATTGTGATCCAAATTCATGTTAAAGGGAGGCTAACTTTTGACGAGCCGAGTAAGGTCCGTCGCTGGGTAGGCTTGGGCCGAATCAATGCCACGCCCTATATATACCTTTTGTAAACTGCTGGCTAGGGTTGATCAGATTATAAGATCTGAAATTTTGCTGAACGGCTTTCGGGATTTTTACCTCTCTTTGTTGGACAGGGTTTTTCACGTTAAAATCTTGTGTTCTCTGCGTGTGTTGTTATTTCGTTCTTCGTTTTTTGCTTGTCGCGTTTATAACAACCTTTTAGGTGCTGTGATATGATCACCTGAAACTTACTTTTACGATCAACTTCGTGATCACGATTTTTTAATGGAATTGCTAAGTTTCAGCTAGCTGAGACATAGCTTATGTCTCAATCACGTGCTCCTACTTCTTAAATAATTTGCAAAAAATCAATATAGAAGCACTCCCCAAGTACTCAAAGTTAGAACTAGCTGTCAGGGTAGAGGCATGCCGAATGCCGATCATGGCGTGTCGGATCATTTTCTTAAGACAGCATATATTTATTTATTTACGGAGAGAACAAAGTGACCATGCATGAAAACGCGTAGTTCAGAATAATTTAGACCAACGGATCAAACATACAAAATCAACAGATGCATGGCAGCTCGTTGAGCCCTCCAAGAGCCATTCTCTCGAGCATATATTTGTACTGTCTGATGATCACGCTGTATCTAAATCTGTGGTTATACTAGACTTGATTCTGGCAGCTTTGCAGTTCCCGTCTCATTGCCACACTGCTCAGAGTTTACACCGCGTAAATGCCAAGTTAATTAATTGTACGTACGGCTAGTGTCTTAGCAATCCTAAATCCATCCATATTCCATAGATTAAACAAGAGATGAGTAATCCAAAGAATGTAGAGTAAACAAAACACTTCTTGCAATCTCTCATGAGTAATCCAAACAACATATAGCAATGTCATTATGTTGAGTTGTCTACAACACCTTGTAAGTCTACTCAAGGGATTAATGATGGGACTATGTATGATTCAGGTCTTGCAAAGGATTGCAATGATGGCATCATGGATGATGCGCGGATGGTTGAAACAAAGGAGCAGGGGGTTGGTCGTCGGGAATCGGTGGGGATTGCCTCATCTCCACGGATGGATGACTGGTAAGGTTTTGGATACAAAATCAGTTTCTTTTAACATTCCAAGTAATTCATGTTTTTTGTCTAATTGAAACTGATACCGAGTCCCATTATCCTTCTATAGAGGAGGTTATTGCGTTTGGGGTATCCCAAAGCCCACTGGTGGAGTACGGTCGAGTACCAGGTTGGGTAGCCAGCCTAATGCCGACATGCCTCTAATGGAGAAGGCAATGAAGTAGGCGCAGATACAGGATGATTCTCTCAATTCACGTCAGTTGTCAATCCCCAAGTACCCAATTGTTAATATTTCGGACTCGGAGATAGTTAAGAGAGCTGATAGATTAGGAGTGTCCTTAGGAAACTCTCAATGAGAGATAGGCAAGTCCATTAGAGGAATTAAAATGGTAGAAGAAGAGAGAATTTTAACTATTTTGAAGAAAAATGGGATTGATATTGAGAACAGAGACGAAGGTCTGGAGACTCTTGTATTGTCAAAAGTATCCAACCTTAGTGAGGATTTGTGCGAGGATGATGATATCCCACTGAATTTTGATGATTAATTGGAACATCTTAAACCAGTTGTCAAGTTGAAGAAAAATAGACAGAGGAAAGTCTATGACACTAGTAATATTCGCAAAAGTACCAGGAAAAGAATTAAAAAGCAATATTCATAATGCAGAATGTAAAAGGAATAAACTGGAATCCAGGTGGTTTTGGTGATACTGCTAAGCATCTGTTTGTCAAAGAGGCAATTAGGGAACATAAACTAGATTTCATAGTCTTATAGGAGACTGGGAGATCTAATTTCTCTATTCCTTTTTTGAATCAATTAGCTGTGGGGTATAACTTCTCTTGGTTTTGTTTGCCACCACATGGTCGTTCGGGGGGGTATTCTAGTGGGAATAAACTCCGGTACACTACAGGTGTTAAAAGTAAGTACATGAGATTTTTGTGTTAAGATGCATATTAAATGCAAGCGAGATGGTTTTGAATGGATTCTGGTGCCGGTTTATGGGGCTGCCCAAGACATGCACAAAGCAGAATTTTTGGCAGAATTAGTGCGAACTTGTGAATCCGAATAATTACCTATGTTGGTAGGGGGTGATTTCAATATTATACGCAAGAGGGAGGAAAAGAATAATGATAATTTCAAAGCGCGTTGGCGCTTTGTTTTTAATGCTATAATTGAGAACTTAAATTTGAGGGAAATTGCTCTAACTGGAAGACAATATACATGGGCGAGTAGGAGAGAAGAACCTACATATGAGAAGCTGGATAGAGTTCTAGCTTCAATTTCCTGGGAACAAAAATTTCCTTTGGTGACGGTAAGAGCGTTAACTAGAGCTGATTCTGATCATACTTCAATACTTATTGATTCAAGGGTGAAAGCACACCTGGGTAACTAAGCAAAATTCTCCTTTGAGCTACATTGGTTGCGACAAGAGGGTTTTTTCGACATGATAGTAAAGAAGTGGAAATCATTTGTAGGTGGCGATAACCCAATGAAGGTGTGGTTGAATAAGTTAAGACATATCCGTAGATTTCTTAAGGGGTGGGCAAAAAATCAAAGCGGAAAGTATAAAAAAGAGAAAGAGAGATTGATAAATATCATTGAGAGACTTGACTTGAAACAAGAAACGATTCTACTGAATACAAATGAAAGGGAGGAGTTAAAAAAGGCCAATGACAATTTGAACAAATTAAGAATAGAGGAGGAGTCTAAATGGGCCCAAAGAGCGAAAGTTAAACATATTCAAGAAGGGGGAAATAATACGAGGTATTTTCACTAAATAGCGAACGGTAAACATAGAAGAATGCTTCCAGTTAGAGCAACAAGAAGGGACTATTGTCGGGGAAGATAATTTAAAGGTCTATATTACTGAATTCTATAAGAAATTGTTTGGGGCACCGGCACGAACCAATATTTCTCTAGTTTAAGAGGAATTTCAGGATATCACTCAGATTTCTCCAATTGAAAATGAGATCTTGACGGCTCCTTTTACTGAAAAGATTTCTCCAATTGAAAATGAGATCTTGACGGCTCCTTTTACTGAAAAGGAGGTGTTTGAGGCAATTTCTCAAATGAAATTGAATAAAGCTCCTGGACCAGATGGCTTTCCATCTGAGTTTTATCAAAAAAAAATGGGAAGTCTTAAAGGATGATTTGATGTATTTTTTTCTTAGTTTACCAATGGGGATTTGCCCCTTTATAAACAAAATTTTGGGGTTATCACATTATTACCCAAGAAGGAAAATGCGGTCCAAATCCAACAATATAGACCTATTTGTTTACTTAATGTATTTTTTAAGATTTTCACTAAAGTTGGAACGAATCGAATCTCGGGGATTGCCCCAAGAGTGATTAAACCAACTCAATCAGCTTTTATGCCAGGAAGGAATATTTTGGAAGGGGTAGTCATACTTCATGAAACAATCCATGAGCTACATTCTAAGAAAATGGATGGGGTGCTATTTAAAATGGACTTTGAAAAGGCATATGATAAGGTGAAATGGCATTTTTTACAACAAACTTTGAGAATGAAAGGTTTTGCTCCAGAATGGGGTAGATTAGTGCAACAGTTTGTCCAAGGAGGTAGTGTTGGTGTCAAGGTGAATGATGATATTGGTCATTATTTCCAGACAAAGAAAGGTTTAAGGCAAGGGGATCCTTTATATCCAATGCTTTTCAATATTTTAGTGGATATGCTTGCTATCTTAATTGAACGAGCAAAAGAGGATGGTCAAGTAGGAGGGTTAATTCCTCATTTAGTTGAGGGAGGACTCTCTATATTACAATATGCAGATGATACAATCCTATTCTTGGAACACGACCTTAAGAAAGCAGTTAATATGAAATTAATTTTGTGCCTCTTTGAAGAGTTGTCGGGTCTCAAGATTAATTTCCATAAAAGTGATATTTTTGTTTTGGAAAGGCAAAGGAGGAGGAGGATCAGTATAAGCAGATCTTTGGATGTGATGCTGGACAACTCCCCTTTAGATACTTGGCTATTCCAATCCATTACAAAAAAAACTCAGAAATTCGGATTGGTATCCGGTGGAAACTCGTTTTGAAGGTAAATTAGGATGCTAGAAAGGAAAGTTACTATCCTTTGGTGATAGGTTAGTTCTTATTAATTTACTGTTAACTAGATTACAAATGTTTATGTTGTCTTTCCTACAAATACCTGTTGGGGTAAGGAAACGTTTAGACTTCTATAGATCTAGGTTCTTTTGGCAGTCTGACGAAAACAAAAAAGAAGTACCGGCTTACAAACTGGAATATTGTATGTCGACCCAAAGATCAAGGGGGATTAGGTATTGAGGTTCTCGAAATCAAGAATATATGTTTATTGAGTAAATGGCTTTTTAAACTTCTAAATGATGATGGGGTGTGGCAAGAGTTGCTACATAACAAATACCTAAGACATAAGACGTTATCGGAGGTACAAGCTAAGCCTACTGATTCCCCATTTTGGAGATTGATGGAGGTCAAACAGGAGTTTTTTTAGGGGCTCTTTCAAAGTAGGTAATGGTAGGTCCATCCGCTTTTGGGAAGATACCTGGTTAGGAAATACTTCTTTGGCTCAGCAATATTCGTCCTTGTATAATATTGTACATTATAAGAATGTTACAGTTGCACAGGTGCTTGCCCAGTCACCTTTGAATATTACATTTCGGAGGGTATTGACTGGTAGTAAGTGGACCTCCTGGTTACAATTATGTAGAAAACTCATGATGGTTACATTGAATAATGAGGATGATCGTTTTGTTTGGAAGCTGACATCTAATGGGGTGTTTATTGTCAAGTCGATGTATGAAGATCTTATTTGTGATCATACCTCTTATTTGAAAAAAGTATCTCTGGAAGGTGAAAATACCGCTTAAAATTAAGATTTTTATGTGGTTCATGAGTAATAAAGTACTGTTAACTGAGGATAATTTAGCTAAACGTCATTGGAATGGGTGTACAAAATGTGTTTTCTGTGGGGAACAGGAGACTATTCAACATCTTTCCATTGAATATCGTTAGCTAAGCTCGTATGGCGTACTGTTACCATCACTTATGATCTTCCACCTCCAACCAATATTACTAATATGTTTGGTAATTGGTTAAATGGACTAGATAGACAATCTAAGGCTTTTATCCGGATTGGGGTTTCTGCTTTATGTTGGTCTATTTGGAGGGTCAGAAATGATATAATCTTTAATAAAAAAGTCTCTTTTAATTTCTTGCAGGTTATCCATATGGTCTCCCATTGAGTCCAGCTCTGGGCCCTACTTTCCCGGAGGGGCAGCGGGATGTCATGGCTTCTGGTTGCACACGGCTCCTGATGGTTGCTCAGGATATCTTGTGCGAGGCTAGTTGGCGACATACTAGAAGGCTATGTTGATTTCTAGTCATAGTATGGTTGTTTCTTTCGATGGTTGATTATTGTATCGATTTTCGGTGATGCGTGAGTTGTAAACGATATTCTCTTGAACCTTATTTTAATAAAGGACCGTGTGCATCGTCATGATTGAGAAGCCGATGTTTACCCCCATTTCAAAAAAAATGTAAGAGTAACCCAAAGAACATAAAAGATTTTTTTGCGTCGACATATATATACGTCACAATCAAGTTTATTTGATCACCGGTTGGATCAATTACCGTAGATCTTTAGCACGGATTGTTCAGATAAGTTCTTTCAATGGAAATGAAATCCCCCGCTAATTAATTGTCACGCGAATATATTTCGGCACTCTCATTTGGTACTCACGCTTGAAAATTCGCACGAGTTGTAGAGAGCAAATTGAAAGTGATTAAGTAGTAGGTATGTGCTTGATATCAACCTTGATGCCAAGATATATGTTCCTATTAGATGCCAAGATATCGGCGTAGATAGCGTGCTTGATGGGCTTACGGTTATCCGTTCCTCCTTCCCAATGAAGTATTTGGGTCGCCCTTTCTCGGTTTGGAACATTATCAGAGTAGACTTTCAACCTCTCGAGGACAAGATGGCTGGCAATCTTATTACTTGGGACGGAAAGAACATCAATGCTGCCGGTCGGGAGGCTATTATAAAATCCGTCCTCACCTCACAAGTAATCTTCCATCTCATGCCCCTCAACGTTCCACCATGTTGCTTCACTTCCATGAACAATATTGAGCGTGCATTTCTTTGGGCAAGCACGAGGGAGGTCTCTGGGAATAAATGCAAGTTAAATTGGGAAGCGGTTTGTAGGGCAAAATATCTTGGTGGTTTAGTTATCCTTTATCTCAACAAATTCACGAGATCTCTCCATTTGCGTTGGCCTTTGTTCGAATGGTGAGAACCAACCTAGCTTTGGGCCGGTAAGGGAATTCCATGCAGTGATGTTCACATGGATATGTTTTATGCCGCCACCACCATTACCATTGGAAACGGTAAAAAATTGCCCACTTTTGGGACTCTTATTGGCCTAATGGGAAAAAGCCTAAAGATATTGCATATCTCATCCAAATGGCTTCCACAAGAAAGAAATGAAAAGTTAGCCAATCCATTCCAACGACGCGTTGATTTCTAAGAAAGATGGATACAAATTTGAATGTGCATCACATTCATGAATACAACTGACTTTGGGTGCAACTCAACGAATAAAAAACAATGACTCTATCTCTTGGAGCCTCACTTCCAATGGTGAATATTCGACGACCTCGGCCTACAATGCCCAATTTCCGGGTGCCACTATTACAAGTATGAACAAGCTGGTTTGGAAGGTTTGTGCCAAGATCAAATTTTTTTTCTTGGTTAGCTATCCGGAATAGGGTTTTGATGGCGGTTCATCACGAGAAAAGAGGGTGGAACAATTCTGGGCTTTCTCCCCTCTGCAAGCAAACACAAGAGATGTCGGCTCAGCTTTTCTTACTTTGTCGTTTCTTTAAGAGGCTTTAGGGTATCGTGAAAGTTTGGCTTAGAATATCGCCCATGCAAACTCTTTTGTGGACGGAAGACCTTTCCCACAAAGCTTGGTGGACTATGATGACTTGCAAGGCAGCACCAAATCGTAGGGATTTAGCTGTTTGTGAGTTGGATAATTTGGAAGGAGCGAAATGCAAGAGTTTTCAATAACAAAGCCATGCCACCTACTATTTTCCTTCAGATCATCAAAAGTGAGGCAACGCTTTGGATTTCTGCGGTGCTAAACATTTGAGTTTTGTAATAACGTGAGAGTAATAATCTCTTAGGAACCTTGTATTTTTTTTTTTGATTTTGTCTTGTCAAGAATCTCATTTTGAATTAATGAATGGTGGCAAAACCACCCCTTTAGGCCTTATTTGGTACTAGTGATAGAGATAATACTCTGGAGTATTGGGTGAATCTCCGCTGCCACCAATTCCCACAAAACCCCATCCCTAATCCACTAGGTAGGGGTAGAGTATTGGTGATTAAATAAATTAAATTAAAATTTGGATAAAAGTTTAAACTCGCCCATACTCTAGCACCAAACATGTATTTTAATAAGTAGAGATTTGAAGTTTGGAGTGAATTATCCCCGCCAATCCCACTAAGACTAGTCCCAATGGGAAGTATCATACACTAGTATCATGTACATGATACTTGTTTATGATACTATCCCCACAATGCATAGTATCATAAGATAGTATCATAGTATCATTATATTTAATGTTTTGTAGAATCTCAATGTAAATGTGTGTAGATGATGTGTTTGACATTAAGTTTTCTAGTTTTACGTGCTATGATACTGTATCATATCATGATACCACTTCCATCTCTCACCTCATTAATTGGTGTGCCACATCAGATTTAAAAAAATACAGTAGTAACAACGTGGACAATGTGCATGGCTGCTGACTGCATGATCGAGAGGAAGAGGATTAATTGAGACATATATAAAACTTGGAAGAGACAAATTGAAGTGTTGCTTCCGTTTCTCTCTTTTCATCTCCAGTGGAGCCCTCGAAAGAGAGCCGCGAGATCTACTGCGTCGTGTAGTAGCTAAGATCATGCAACTGTTACAAGATAGATCAAGATCAGAGCGTCTTGATCGTGTGATGAATGCCGCAAGAGTTAAGTATAACTTCAGAAACTGGCCGGTGGATTGAGCTGTGGACGACTCGAAATACGCCATCCATTTCAAAAGATTTCAGACAGGAACACTGGCTAGATTTTGTGTCGCTTCTCTCTTTTTAAAGAGCCGATGCGCACGCGCAGGTGGATATTTTTCACAAATATCGCGAGGTTAATATTCCGTGCGTGTATGGCATGGACGAATGAATCTCAACTGAACTGGGATTTACAAGTGAAATGATTTTACGTACTTTATATTTCTCCTATAAAAGCTCCAAGACTACCCTCTCAACCAGGCCATCTGAAAGGGGCAAATGAATCTGGTTCGTCCAATCACGTTGCAACAGTAAATTTCCAAACCCACTTTTCACCACAGCCGTCGGATATAGTTATTTGTTTTTTACTTCGTGCTTGTCTGAATAGGTTCATGACGGATGGGGTCTTGCCCGTGCGGGACCGACAGACAGAGGCAGCGAGGACATCTCGTTTGGGTCGCACACTTTTCCAACGCGCGTGGGGCACGGTGAAACCCTAGATCGGTCAACCACTCCCCCGCCCCCAATCGGCTGCTTGCTTTCCTCTCCAATCCCGACTCCTTCCTCCTCCCCCAATCACGGCGTCTCCTCTCCTTGTCCTACCTCGCATCGCGGGCGCCGCCGGCGCCGCCACCTTGCATCAGGAGAGCGGCTGCGGGGCGCTGCTGCGTGGAGCGCCGGGAGGCGCGGGCGGCGCGGCCGCCGCCACCACCTCACATCGGGACAGCGGCTGCGGGAGCGCTGCTGCGTGGAGCGCCAGGAGGCGCCGGTCTGCCGGCGCCACCACCTTGCATCGGGTGAGCGGCCGCGGGTACTGCTGCGTCGAGCGCCGGGAGGCAGCCGACGTGAGCGAGGACAGAGCGCGGGCGGCGCGGCCACAGCCACCTCGCACCGGGAGAGCAGCTGCGGGGCGCTGCTGCGTGGAGCGCCAGGAGGCGCCGGTCGCGGGCGTGGCCGTGCGAAGAGTAGGTGGGCGGGGGTCGCGTCAGCCGCCTCCTCGGGTCGACGCCGCCCACCAACGTGTCCTCCAAGTCCAGTCCCCACTGCCGGCTCCTAGGATGACGCCGATCCGGGGCAGGATCTCGTCGTGCCGGTGCAGGTAATCCTCCGCGAAGTTGCTGCGTGGGATGGCGCCAGCGACGACATCAACTGTCTTCTTCCCCTTCCTGGTGAGCTCTCGTTTGTTCTTGATAAAATTCAGTCTCGTTTTTGGTTATTTTCATCCGATTTTGGACATTATTAGGTTGATGAACGCCATTCCAGGGGGTGCCTTTGTACGTGAACCAGATCTTGAAAATCAGGATATGGATGGACTCTGTCTACTTTGTATGTGTCTACTTTGTGGATACGCCGCTGCAGGATGTGGATGGACTCTGTCTACACCTTTGTATGTGTCTACTTTGTGGATATGCCGCTGCAGGATGTGGATGGACTCTGTCTAGACCTTGGTCGTCTGCCCTGTCTTCCTCCTCTTTCGGTGAGGTCTTCTTCACTCGGTTTGGTTCTTCGTTATACACAGCTGGCTTCAATAATTTTGGGACATTATTAGGTTGATTAGTACCTTGTCGTGTAGGTTGGCGGGGGTTTGTGGATGAAGCATTCGAGTTGGTCAGTAGCATCTACCGAAGGACATCATGCTCAGACCTCCCAAGCATCAGATGGAAACACTACATGGACAGTAGGAATATTGCAATGAAGTCGATTGTTTGAAGATGATGGTGGAGCTCTAAACACTATGCGTGCAAATCTGAGGAAGAATCTCACGGAAGAGTTTCATGAAAGAGAACAAGGTGATCTCTCGCTTGTGAATACAATGAAGTTTGTTCCCGCATTTTTATGTTATTATTTATTCTAGCACTGCTTAGATTTGTTTCAATATATGCTAGATTAATTATTTTCTTTGCTTATATTGCAGTGATATATGTTGTATACAAAAATAATATATTTTGGACTGCTTTTTTTGAAATTCTCATGGTGCATCTGCCTAAATTGGTTTCTTTTCCAGGTTATACTCTATTCAGGAGCCATTGTACATGGAAGTCATGTAAGATTAATGGTACTGAATTGTGATATTAATAAGTATTGATGAATTGTGCCAAGTAATGAGAAGAAAATCATAAGCTATCTCCATGGGGACTTCTGCATTTGTTTCCCTAGGATATACTCTTACTCACTGTTGCTGGCCTGTAGGTTCAACCAAAACAAGTGTAAAATTGCATTTATCCTGTATCAAATTAAGATATCTGAATTCCAGGGTACCAGATGCATCTTTATTTCTTCTACATATATAAATCCCTATTTTGAACAAGCTCATTTTGGTGATGGCGATGCTCAGTTATTTGGCATTACAAAGATTGTGCTGATAAATAACTTCTTGCTTGATCTAGTCCACGTCGGTGCTGGCCATGATGGACGGTTGAACAGATAAACCATGGCACCGCTCAGGCAAGGTCGTCAAAGTAGCTGATAAATATGGATTCCCAACATATATTTTTGAGAATATTTGATACTTATAGGTATTACCTGTTGCTTTGTCATGTCTCCATTGACTTACATAATACTAGAGCCTTTTCAGGTCTTCTAGAATGTTACTTGGTATTCCTTTTGTCTATGCCGGTTTTCAGTTATATATGCATAGAGTGTGTTTAGACATAACGGAATGACAACAAACTATATTTTTTCCTTGGTTGTAGTCATTATTCTGCATCGAGCAGAATGCCACCGCTGCCCAGGGCCATGTGAGTCATTCTGGGCATCAATGTGCTATATCGTAGATCCTCCTCTTGCAGCTATTAAACTGGCTGATGGTGTCGATAGCCTTATATGGAAATTAAGTAAGGATCATATGCACTTCTTTCTACATCTATAATTGATTAAGTGAACTTGTTTTCTTTGTCTCTGGACATCTGTATAATTTGTAAAAAAATAGCTTTTGTTAGCATTTGAGGAATGCCCATTAATATTTGCTTATCCTATTCACCTCTGTCCCCCTCTCTCTACATAGGCCCCAACATCATTCCCCTTTTCCGTGTTCTTGCTTGTCTTTTTCAACGGGTTGAATTGATTGTTTATATTTCTATCCCGCTGTTATGTATTTTAGTTCATTTTCTGTAAGTTTAGATCAATCTACTCATCTTTTTTCTTCTCCCCTTAGGAATGGCTCTCTATTTTTGGCGGAACAGGAAGGGAGCAACCAGGAAACAGTGAGATCGTTCGAAATGGTGGTTCTGCAACAATACATCATTTCTTTGTCCTAGGTGAGCGCTCAGGTTCTGTGAGATTCCCTTCATAGTATTGCAGAAATTTCATGCTTCAAGGAAATATGAGCAATGTGGTTTCTCTCTCCCAGATTTGTTAATGGAATTGGAAAAGAGATGTTGGTGTTGTCCCTGTCTAATAGATGACACAATGTACATGTTGGTCTGGGCTGGAGGCCTGGAGCATTGGAGCTCTTGCGCGGCTGCGCCCCAAAGTCGTGCAAATGGCTTCTACTGGTATCCCCTCTCTATTCTTTCTTATCAATATCTATTGGGTTGTTGCTATTTGCTTGTTGCGTATGCTTATTTATGTCTCTCCACTTTATTTTTTGAGTCAATCACTCTGATATGCATAGTATGTTGGAAGGTTACGATGCCTAATTTGTGGGTGGGTAAATATCTACAAGCGATATATGGGAATAGATTAAGTAAATTAGAAACTAGAATAAATGAATTGGCAGTGATGTCCTGCTTTCTAATTTGGTTCATCTATATTTTCTTGCACTAGAATATTGCAAATTGGGAGCTATTCACAAGTCTTATTTTTTCCTTGGTTGTAGTCATTATTCTGCATCGAGCAGAATGCCACCGCAACCCAGGACCATGTGAGTCATTCTGGGCATCAATGTGCTATATCGTAGATCCTCCTCTTGCAGCTATTAAACTGGCTCATGGTGTCGATAGCCTTATATTGGAGATTAAGTAAGGATCATATGCACTTCCTTCTACATCTATAATTGATTAAGTGAACTTGTTTTCTTTGTCTCTGGACATCTGTATAATTTGTAAAAAATAGCTTTTGTTAGCATTTGAGGAATGCCCATTAATATTTGCTTATCCTATTCACCTCAGTCCCCCTCTCTCTACATAGGCCCCAACATCATTCCCCTTTTCCGTGTTCTTGTTTGTCTTTTTAACGGGTTGAATTGATTGTTTATATTTCTATCCTGCTGTTATGTATTTTAGTTCATTTTCTGTAAGTTTAGATCAATCTACTCATCTTTTTTCTTCTCCCCTTAGGAATGGCTCTCTATTTTTGTCGGAACAGGAAGGGAGCAAGCAGGAAACAGTGAGAACGTTCGGAATGGTGGTTCTGCAACAATACAACATTTCTTTGTCCTAGGTGAGCGCTCAGGTTCTGTGAGACTCCCTTCATAGTATTGCAAAAAATTCATGCTTCAAGGAAATATGAGCAATGTGGTTTCTCTCTCCCAGATTTGTTAATGGAATTGGAAAAGAGATGTTGGTGTTGTCCCTGTCTAATAGATGACACAATGTACAGGTTGGTCTGGGCTGGAGCATTGGAGCTCTTGCGCGGCTGCGCCCCAAAGTCGGGCAAATGGCTTCTACTCGTATCCCCTCTCTATTCTTTCTTATCAATATCTATTGGGTTGTTGCTATTTGCTTGTTGTGTATGCTTATTTATGTCTCTCCACTTATTTTTTGAGTCAATCACTCTGATATGCATAGTATGTTGGAAGGTTACGATGCCTAATTTGTGGGTGGGTAAATATCTACAAGCGATATATTGGAATAGATTAAGTAAATTAGAAACTAGAATAAATGAATTGGCAATGATGTCCTGCTTTCTAATTTGGTTCATCTATATTTTCTTGCACTAGAATATTGCAAATTGGGAGCTATTCACAAGTCTTATTTATTCTGGTGTGGAGGTGTTAACCGCACACCACCATTAGCAGGTCAAGTAACGCTCTGAACTTATGTCATTAGTACTGGATTGGGTCTTTTATTTTCCGTCACTGCCTGTCACGTCACATCCTCACCATCTCTGCACAGCACCTGCAGTACGCCACTCGCTATCCTTTCCACGATGACAGCGACATCGGCTGTATCTTGGATGGGTTTTCTGCTATCCTCACCTCATGAGGCCATTAACTAGCTTGATGAGGCGGGCATCAGCCGGAGGTTGGAGCCAACAGAGCCAACATTAGGTGCTATGGCGTGGCCTTCTTCTCTTCTCAGGAAATCAAGTGAGAAAACTGAGATTTCCTGTTTTGTTTCATAGAATGAATGTTTTATTTTTCCTGGGCTGGACACAAGGCATTGAGGCTGCGCCCTTCTCGAAGCTGGCCTTTCTTACCCAACATATTGGCAAGACACACCCTTATCTTTATACTTCCATGTGTATATGTGGTGATGCATTGACAGGCTAATTTTAATGCGAAAATATTAAATTGTTTTAGCATGCATAAGCCAAATGATTAAAAAAATCAAATCTATTTTGTTTCTGTACAGCTAGCTTCCTCATTGTTTTCCATTTGCTTCACACATGTAGTCTCTCTGCATTTTAAAACCTTTGTACAGTCATTGTCGATCTGCTCCAAGAATAGTTGATTTTGCAGAATAAAATGTCTCACTGAGCTGTTTCTGATACGGAACCTGACTAAGGGAACTGTAAAAATATCATGTCGAGTGGTGCTTTTTTTTTTCGAGTACCCGCAGGAGTTCTGCGAGTTTTGTATTTAGATAGAAGAGGGGTTGGGCAATGCCCAGTACAAGGTGAGAACTACCGACCCCCGTGGCCACAGGCGGCCAGAGGGGTTTTGCATGGTTATCTAGCTATCTCCCAAAGTTCTACCTGTGGTTCTACATCGGGCACGGCAAGCAATCCAGCTACGCCAAGAGGAGAGAATGGAAGCTAGCGTATGCGCTGCGGTCTCCGCCTGGCCGTGGAAGACACGGCCGTTCCTCTCAAGCCACAGCGAGCGAATGGTAAGCATAATCATGGAGTTTGCCTCCTTTAGCCTTGCGCCCCGTAGGTGGGTGACGGCCCCCGGCCACCAGTCAGAGAGGCCCGTCGTTGGCGCTGGGAGGTGAAAGTGTAGTTCCGCCTCGAGCCCTGCCCAGATGTGGTCCGCGTACGAGCAGAGTAGGGAGATGTGGTGCTTACTGCTTAATAGATTCATTAAGCGAAACCGTAACTGGAGAGTGAAAGTATCAATTTTGGCACTGCAGCCCACATGATCGATTCCAACTGATGTTGCTTCTTACTGGTAGATTATATAAAATCACGTAGCAGATCAGTCGTCAGCTTGACTTTTTTTTCACCATGCCCAATCTCTAAACTACTCAATTCTTACATGGCATGATTGTTCTGGTTAATAGGTTCTTGCGAACGGAACACAGCTTGCTTGCTCTCAAACACGTGTAGCCTCTTTCATTCTATGGCTGATCGCTGGCAAAGCTCTGAAATCATTTGGATTGTGGTTATTCAAGCTATGGTATCAGGAAGGACTTATGTTGAGGTAAATTATTCCACTATTTAGTTATCTTTTTTTGTTTGTGCAAAGATCATTCTAATACAAAATGTCAGCTTATGCTAAATACAATTTCATGTACTAACCAGTCTGTCCGCACATATATAGATATTTGTGCCTATTTGCTGCAACTTGAATTGAAAGTAGTAAGACTCATAAGTATATACAAATTATTACAACTTTGGGTGTATAATTCTTTGGCAAGGATATTGTATTTTTTTGAACCACTCCCATAAATTTCTTTTGAAGAAAAGATGGAGAATTATGCAATTTTACACACTCAAACGGTGGAGTAGAGTAAGTTGCACCAAATGAAACTTTATAAATGTTAGTAACGCTAAAGTACCAAATAAATAAAGATACACTATGTCTTGCGGACATATTAGTTATTTGCTTCCTTTCCTAATCATGGAATAGATAACGGCTTCAAATTCAAGGAAATTATGGCGAGTCTTGCTCCAACCATTTGCTAGAACTAATGACTGTGTCTGCACAAGCCTGGAGCTTCACATAAGGACACAATATAGTTCATATCTTTGGTCATTTATGCAAAAATCATGTCATGCTCCTGTGTGGGTTTTATATGATTCAAGTTAAATGATGTGACAGTTTGCAATGTGTTGAGACCCACTGCTGGTTACTAAGATCATTTGCGACATCAATAATATGATATAGCTGAGGTACTAGATCACGTGCTTTCATTCTATAATTGTTTGGCGATGAATACATTTTTTCGTACTGTTGATTGGTTTAGAATTGTAAGAGACATCGGTGTTTGTATACTGTGGCAAAGCTTTCTTCTTGTGAAACTTACATAGATATATTATTTTGAAGTTATAAGGCTTGGATAAATCAAAGAAATACATCTCCTGATAGTTTTCAGTTTCTTAGGTTTTAACCTTTGATTTGCCAGTCAAAATCTTGAAGTATACTTCCATCTGAGTTATAAATAATCTAAATCACTTGGGACCATTTACAAATAATGCGGTTCTGCCACGTCGGTTTGATAGTTGGTGCGTTATAAAAATGTGTGCCTTCGATGTGAATATCTCCAGGAGATTACTGTCATGTCGATGTCTGTCCCGGTGTACTACTGGACAAACTACGTCAAGCTTTGCCTCTAGAAGGAGGCAACTTACTGTCCAACTTAAATAGGTATTGAGGTTTTGCAGGATATTGACATGGCTCTTTGATCACATCTCCTGTGGTAGAAATGGCAGGACCACGATTGTCGCAAAAATGGTGAGATAGGGCAAGCAATCTGCTATGTTCTCAACAGTGTCTTTGAGTACCTGCCAAATGGATCTCTTTACGAGCATCTTCAAGGTAAGATGGGAACCATCGTGCGTCTGCTTGTATGATGACATTGGACTGAAATACTATTTGCTTTGATCATGCGTCTCTCGGTTTCAGATGGGAAGGATGTCAGCTATCTTGGCCCTGTCGGGTGGAGATCGTGTGCATTCTAAGTCACTTGCAAACTGACATGCAGCTTCCATTCGCCGTCGCTGCTGAATCATGCTTTCATGTACAGAGTGACTATTATTTTTCTTCTTAATATTGAGAGCATTGTTAATCTGCAGTTTGGATGTGGAGAAATAATGCTTAGTTTGATGTTAGTCTCTTTTACAAATATGTCTGTCATTCTATTGAATGTGTTATAATGACACACTTGATGAAGCAGCTGCACTTAATATTCAGGTGATCATAATCATGTTTGTTTCTGTATTTTGATGTCATGCTCTGTGATGAATGTAAACATGAGTTCTGCATATTTAGTAAAGAAGATAATAGAGACGAACTAGAAAACTTCGGTCTTGCTAAATGGAAGGCTGACAATGCTAAAGCTGGGGAATACTGGTATGGACAAACTCTGTAAATTCCATGCTACTGTTAACTCTGTTTCATAATGTGCTACCCTTCTGCTCTTGTATTTCTAACAATGCCAAGATTTTTTTGTAATGTCCATTGTAAAAATACTTAGCATAGTTTCTCTTAGAATGGACGTATGCTTTTCCTTTCACAGTTTTGTTTTGCTGACGAAGCTTAGGTAATGTATTTTCCAGGTACACTCCTGGAAACCTGTATTCCAGAATCCGGTACACTCCAGAAGGTGCTGCTTGTGAATTGGCCCTTCATGCTTTGCAAATGGAGGCACGAAGATGGCCTGCAAGGATCCTCTGGATTGGCTTGTCCCTTACTTAGGTCAGTGAGGTTTGTTACTCTTTTAGATTGGAAACGATCCAGTGGCTGCTCAGCAAAAAGTTTCAGATAAAAAGGGTACATAGTGTAATTGGAAGCTTTAACTTAAATCTTTGTACCACACATACTACTGATACTTACTTGAACAGTGTGCCTTTTGAGGTATTGTACCACACATACTACTGATACTTGCTTGAACAGTGTGACAGAACTAATATTTGTTGTGTCGATCATGTATTTCTTGTTGATTTTTGGCGGAAGAGATTATACAAAAGCATGAAAGCTGAAAAATAGTGTGAAATCATACTAAATAATGAAAAATACTAAAGCAGTTAAATTTTGGGCTAATTTTTAATATAAAATAAGCTAACATTTATGGTTTAAATGTTGACTTAACTTTGCCATTTGCGCGATAGCGCAACGGGTCATCTAGTTTCCGTAAAGAAGGCAGGCAGCAGGCTACGCTGGAGCATTTCAGAAATGAGCACATGGCAATTTCAATTTGCTGGAAGCCTTTTGTCGCGGGCGCGTCTGGATTCGCGACAAATGGTCTGACCACGTCGGCCGAAACCCTTTGGAGCGGCCCGGGCCTTTTGTCGCGGGCCGTACCACGACCCGCGATAAAAGGGGTCTGAGGCTTGGCGTCGCCTACTGGCACCCCTTTTGTCGCGGCTCGTGGTACGGACAAAAGGGTCAGACCTATATATACACACAGCCAGTCCCCCCTTCCCCACCTCCCTACATTTTTTTCCTTGATGGTGAAACTGTGAGGGATGCCACTTGATTTTATTTGATAAGATTTTTCCTCTTTTTGATCCTAGAAGGTTAGCAACTATTTTCCCGTATATATAGTCCGTACAATACTAATTTTAGCAAGGTGATTGCATCTGATACATAATTGTACTTATGATGCAGATGAGTCATCTATGGGTGTACGGTAACCGATATGCTCCCGCTTTCAGAGATGGTGTGAATTCTTTCCTGCTTGTGGCCGAGGCCAACAAGTCGAAGCAAAGTTTTATGTGATGTCCATGTCTAAAATGTAAGAATGAGAAGGATTACTCTTACTCAAGAGACATCAAGAGCCACCTGTTTCGGTTCGGATTCATATCCAGCTATAATGTTTGGACCAAGCACGGAGAAGAAGGGGTTATGATGGAAGACGGCGATGAAGAAGAAGATAACGATGACCAGTACCGATATATGTTCTCTGAATACGATGATACCGCAATGGAAGACAATGAAGAAGACGGAGGTGAAGAATGGGCACCAGATGATCCTGTTGATGATGATCTTCGTCGGGCCATTTCTGATGCAAGGAGAGACTGTGGCACAGATAAGGAGAGGTTGCAGTTCGACAAGATGTTAGAGGACCACCACAAATTGTTGTACCCAGGTTGTGAAGATGGGCAGAGAAAGCTAGGTAGCGTATTGGAATTGCTGAAATGGAAGGTAGAGGCCGGTGTGACTGACTCGGGATTTCAAAAAATTGCTGATAATATTAAAGAAGTTGCTTCCAAGAAATAACGAATTGCTAGCCAATACGTATGACGCAAAGAAGCTTATCTGTCCTCTAGGATTAGATGTGCAGAAGATACATGCATGCATTAATGAATGTATCCTCTACCGCGGTGAGAAGTACAAGAATTTGAATAAATGCCCGATATATGGTGCATTACGGTATAAGATCAGAAAATATGGTGGTAACAGAAACATGGTGGTATCATTATGGAAGAAGCTGCAAAGCTAGCGGCTGAAGTTGGCTGTACCGTGGAGGATTGCTAGGTGCCGCAGATGCCGCAGTACCATACACATTGCTGATATAGCTCCTACATTTGTCTACGGGGCCGACTTGGTCAGCAATGAGAGGCTGCCTCAACTGCCAACATATATGCGAAATTTTCATCAGTGGTACCTTGATGTGTGCAAGGACAACACAAGATACATCGTGTTGAATATCCCAGAAGAATATTACTTCCGAAAGGAGGAGATCCATATTGAGATTTCCGAACTCTAGCAGTTATTCAATTTAGACGCCCTCGACAAATCTCTCATGAGTGCTACATATAAGCTCATGTTCATTCAGTTATTCCTGTTCATTGCATATACTCATTGCATCTTATGTGCTCTCTTATGCAGACTGAAGATCAGTGAATGCATAAGTAATAAGATATTCAATATTGGGTTTATTGACCCAGATAAAATACATGAAGACACGGCAAGGGATAAAAACGAAGAAACGGGGGAAAACCTACTAAGGTTTATAGGGGAGCAACATTTCTGCGATTCAATATTGTTTCCTTACAACTACAAGTGAGAGTCTTACTGATCTGTTGTGCACATTCAATTTTTCTTACTCGATGTTAAGTGTAATTCATGACGTATATATATAAACATGTGCAGTTTCCACTGGATTCTGCTAGATATTCAAGTGGATGAGTGAATAGTTGAAGTAAGTGACCCATTGAGTAGAGGCGTGCAAGGGTTCCCCGACTTGCAGCGCATGCTCCAGAAGTAATTTCAATCATTAATGACGCGCTATATCTTTCGCGAGATATCAATTAATTATCCACTCATTTAATCATTTTTTTGCCTGGCAGGGTTTGGAGAGCTTTCAAGAAGCATCATAGGAAGGATGGTAACTTCGCAGAGAAGCTAACATTTACTCCTGTACCGTGCGCCCAGCAGCCACAGGGGACGAATCTATGTGGATACTACGTTTGCGAGTCCATTCGCATGTTAACCACTGAGAAGCACAGCAATAATAGATTCGACGTAAGCAATAACATTCACAACTTTAATTTATTATCGTCAATATTTTGTTATCAAGATAGATATAGTCATATTCATCTCATTTTCCTATATAGGTCGACTTCATGCGGGAGAAGCTCCAACCACACGAACACCTACAAGGAATTACGGAGGAAGTGGCGGGACTTATGATGAGAGAAGTAATAGACGACAATGGCTTGTTTATTCCAAATAGGCGCATCAAATGATCCTCATGTAATAGTTAGAATAGACGACAGACTTTATTCCCGGTAGTCGTGAGCTCCATGTATATATAAGGGGAATCTACGAATAGACTTTGCTTCCAATATTTATTTGCTCGATATGTATATAATGAATGAACGTATACAACTTGTAGTAGCGTACAAATATATGCAACTTTTATTTTAAAATGAAAAAATGAAATAGAAGGGGGGCGGTGTTGGGGTGCTGCACCCCTCAAACCCTAAAGCAGCAGCGTTCTGCGCGCGCCAAGTAGAGAGCCTTTTGTCGCGGGCTGTATTACCACATGCGATAAAAGGGAGTGTCCCCTGGGCGCCATTCGCCTGCCACGTGGTGACCATATGTCGCGGGTGGTAAGCGACCCGCGACAAAAGGGTGGACCTTTTATCGCGCATCCGTTGTCGCGGCTGGCCGCCCGCGATAAAAGGGGCTTACGGCCCGCAACATTAGGCCTGTTCTCCACTAGTGGCAGGCTAACAGAACGCACAAGTGCCATAACATGTCGGTGTGTCTGCAGTGCATCCATATAAATCTAGCTAAGTCAAGGCCAGGACGCCTGGTCGTGGGTTTGATGAACGATATGATGCTTCAGCTACCTCTCTGTAGTCTGGCTTGTGCTTTTGTTGCTTGGGTTTGTCGGCGTGTTCGTTCATTTAGGCCACGTTTAACTATGGTCTTGTACAACTTTTGAGGTTTTCTATCTGTGGTTTCCTAATTAACAGACTCTTCTTGAGCCTGAGGGGGTAAGGGTTGTTGACAAACGATGCCCTAAAACTAAGCTGACTTAATCTTGAGCAGATGGTTCCTCAGCAAGCTTTGTACCAACATACTCATGGTGGCCATAAAACCCGATGCCCGAATCTCGAACCCGAGTGTCCAGAACCCGAACCCGAATATCTCAAACCCAAAAAAACCCAAACAATTGATCGGATAGCACTTTGGAATACACGAATTTCCTAGTAACATTACCCGAATTGCCCGAAAAGCCCGAAATTACATGTGCATGCCAGTAAATATCGCTACATCTAGGTGAGGCAAAATAATGTGGTGCAAGATCAAAATTTAAAATGGCTGCTATTTCTGTTTGAGCAAATCTCGAGGTTGAGAATAAATTTTAATAAGATTGATATACTCCCTATTAATATCCTCGTGGAGGAAGTTAATGTGTTAGCCCAAGTGTTTGGATGTAAAATTAATGAGTTTCCTATTAAGTATCTTGGAGTGCCTTTGCACTTTGGCAAGCTTCTGAAAGAGGACCTTCAGCCTTTAATTGAAAGTATAATTAAGGGCGTCTTTTGAATCAAGACCTATTTAGCAAGTATACCAATCTATCTGTTATCCTTTTTTTATTTTCTAAATGGGCTGTCAAACAATAAACTCCCACATGGCACATTGTTTATGGGATAACTATGAAGGTTATCACAAATACCATCTTGCTAATTGGAATTTAGTGAGCATGAAACATGACTTTGGGGGTCTAGGGAATCCAAAGACTTGAATATTTCTCTCTTAGCTTCTTGGATTAAAATATTCAATTTGGATGATCATAAAATTTGGAAAGAAGTTGCGCAATTTAAGTATGAACTCAATACCCCAACATTTTCACGTGTAGCAATGTGAGTGCTTCCTCTATTTGGGAAGGGGTGTTGTGGGCCTTTAATGCAGCAAAATTTGGGTATCAATGACTGGTTGGGAATGGGCAGAATGTTAAATTCTGGAAGGACCCGTGGTTCGGAGGTACTAGCGTCGCTATTTTGTTCTGGAAATTATATATTATTTGTAATGAACAAAAAAACCATTTGTGAAGTGTGGGACGGGAGTGAGTTGAAGCTTTCCTTTAGGAGGTGTTTTAATGCGAGATGAATGATGCAATGGGATGAATTGAAGTCTATTGTGCAACAGCTAGAGCTGAATGAGGAACCAGATCAAATGGTTTGGAAGTTGAATGCTTCTGGAACCTATTTTTCACATACCCTGTTCGATGTGATAAATTTTAGAGGTGTTAAGCCTGTGTTTATTCCTGCAGTGTGGAAACTAAACATATCCCCTAGGGTACATGTGTTTTTGTGGTTATTTCACACAATAAAATCCTAACTAGGGACAATTTAGCTAAAAGGAAGTCAATCCAAGACATGGGATGTTTATTTTGCCCTGAGTTGGAGAGTGTGGAACATTTATGCTTTGTGTGTGAAATTGCGAAAAATGTGTGGGATTTTGTTTCTACTATTATGCAGAAATAGGTTGGACATGATTATGAAACAATATCTAGATTGTGGGTTAGTAACGAAGCTAATGGGGCTGTTAAAACTCTAACATACGTTGTCATTTGGAACATGTGGAAAATGAGGAGTGAAATATTTTTGGTCGACTAATCTGGTCTGGAATGCAGATTATTTGGCGGAGGATTGCTCCTCTACTTAGAAGATGGATTCTGTTGTGCAAGGAGTGATGGCAGAAGAAGATGGAAGATTGGTGCATGGAGCTAGAGAAGAAAGCACTCGAACTAACCCAAATCAGATGGCAACGAAAAGGAGGAGGATTGGCACAAAGGTGATCGGTCCAGCAACCCGAGAGGCATGTGGTGATATCAAGCTGAGAGCCTGATGCAAAGAAAGCAAAACTGTTGCAGAGAAAAAATGTTCCAGGAAGCTTTGTGAGTGCCTTTCTATCATAGACCTAAATTAAGAGGTGTTTTTTACTTCTGGATCTGCTGCTATTTAGGGAATGTTTTGCCTCCAGGATAGGGTGTAAGGGTCTTAGAAACGATGCCTCTAAACTTGGTTTCATTTCTACCAAATGGAGCAGGGCAGAGACGCCTTTGTCTAAAAAGTTATCTAGGTGAGGCCTAGCCCAACAAAGAGAATACACCTCGTATATCCAGTGACACTGAAGGGATCAAGACACAAAAAGGATTGTCTTTGTACCCAACCCCGGATCTCCTCCCCGTCCTTCGTCCACATCCTTGCGATGTGGCCGCCACAACCATCTGCACATCCTACCGTCGATTTGACCTGGCGGCCGCCCCGACGTTCCCCTGTCACCCTCCAGCCCAAGCGGCAATGAGTTGTTGCTGATGACACAATAGGGCGCGCTTCCACCCTTGCATGCCAGCCGCGCCGATTGGAGGTAGTCATGATGCCTGGTCTCTGGCTCACTGCCACCTTGGTACCATCTGCAACGAAGGCCGATGTCCCCAACGCCTCCCTCCTCCATCTTTGCCTGCATCGAAATAGCCATCTTCAGTGATGTATTTCGGGAAAATCGGATTACTTGAACCCCAACCTGAATTATCGGGTACCCGAATTGTCGGGCATCAAATTTTATGAACAAATTTCGGGTGTCATATTCGTGAACTATTTTTTCACCGAATTTTCCAACCCAAAATTTTGGTAAAAACCGAATGCCCTGAGTGACAACATACAACGGAAGTGTTGCATGGCTCATGGTTGTGCGCACTACAAGCATTTTAGTTTTTACTATGATTTCATTTGAGTCCAGACTCATCAACAAAACTGAGGTTAAATATGAAGATGAAGGTCCGTAGGAGATAACCAAACCACTCCCGTGTCGCACCCCTAGGAAACACTAGGGCGATAACCCTAGCTGCCAAAAAACATCACTCGGCGGCGTCCACTGCCGATGTTGAGCTAGGCCACGGTGGTGGTGTGCCCCAATGTCGAAGGTGCTGGGGAGCTGTTTCGCGCGGCGACTCGCTGGTCGCGGATGGGGCTGGGCCGGTGCACCTATTCTTGTGGCGGCAGCGGTCCTTCTTGGCATGGTGTCTGCGAGGTGGAGCTCGTTCTCTCATGGTGCTGGGTGGTTCCCTAGTCGTTGAGGCAGCGGCTTGCCTTTGGCGTCCACTCTGAAGTGGCGTGGTTCCTGTAGGTCTAGGCTACCTCCTAGATCAGTCGTCGGTGTGTCCGCCAGTCGCCCGAAGGTGTGTGGAGTGGCGGTACAGAGCACACTGCAAGCCTCGCGGTGGCATCGTATTGGGCACCCACGTCGGAACGGAGACCAGTGGGCCGCGCGTGCGTGTATTTCATGTGTTGGCTTGCCCTTCCTCCGCCAGAGGGGGTCGGCCATCGAACAGTGGCATGGGCGCCTCTTGCTCGGCCTAAATAAAAGCAACGGTCCTAGGATCCTTCATGCGCCACGAATGCCGGTCTTCCTTGATCTGGTCGGAGTGTTGAGTTTGGAAGACTCCGCTGGCGAACTCCAGCGGAGGACATGCGAGAGATTGCCGGATCGTAAGGAATTCAGTGGTGCGCAACCAAGTTTTTTTCTCAGTTTTTGGTTTCAGAGGGAGCGTTGCAAAGCTTTGAAGCATGCTACCATCATGTGACATGTCTTTAGTCCCATGGTGAAGTCAGTCGCGGGGAATAGCATGGAGGCTGTGATCTAAGGACTAGTAATGGTGATTCGAGTCTTGGTGGCGGTGAGGTTTTCTCTTGGTGATCTGTTACTTGGACATGCATGCGGCATTGGAAAGTGGGGGCGACAACACATGAGACATTCATAGTCTAAACATGCAGGGTCAAAATCCAAGGTCTTGCCTTAATTGGTTGTGTGTGGCAATGACCTTGTTGAAGGCATTGTTTTGCGAGTGCAGACTTTCTCCTGGTTGAAACCCTGATGTTCGATCAGGGCGGCTCTTGAGCACTGTTCCCTTCTTCTCTTTTGGAGAAGATAGATTTCTGGTGTTGTCTTGGTGTTGTTTGGTCTGTTGTTATATGGAACATATCACTATAGCAGAACTTTTCTTTTCTGTAATTCTTCTTTCTTTTTTTGGTTGTGTGCATCCATATTCCATTAGTGCACTGCATTGTTCAACATGCTGGGTATAATTGGTATCTTCGTGATATTAATATAGTCCCTTTATCAAATAAGTATGAAGATTAATCTTCGACCTATTTATGCAAGATAAGGGCATATCGTGTGGCGTCCCAATAGTTGTCCCAACAGGGCTTTTGGCACCAACCAAGAAATAGGCTCCCAGTGGAGCTCAGATAAATTAGCGGCAAAAGGACGTGGCCTAATATTGTATCCTGCACTCTCATGCCGGTCCAACCCATGGTCTTGAATAGTCATACCCCAATGTTACATAATACATTGTGTGGAAATAACATTCAATACAAATTTGACATAATATGTTTTTTTTGGAATAAGGATAATTATATGTTATAAAATTAATATTTATGATGTTGGCTACACAATTGTGAATACAAAGTACAAAACTTGCATAGCTTGTAAACTTATTGCAGGAGAAAATGTAACATGCAAGACATGTTTGACCATGAAAAAACTAGTAACAATGATATGCAAATAATTTGGTATTTGATTATGCTCTCTAGAGGATTTAATAATACACCTAACTCATACCACTAGAAACCGTTATTAAGGTATTTGTTAGTTTGTAGATATCTTAACCAAATATATATACACTATATCCTTTATACAATTGTCAAAAATAATTCAAGAAAAAATTTGTTGCAACATAAATTTTAAAGTAAGCACAATGGAGGTTTATGTAAAGAAATACATAAAAAATTTCCTAACAAATAATAATACATTCTTCATTTAGCAACACTTTTATCTGGGTTACTTTGGCAAATAAGAATCCAAAAATTATAATCATTAATACTATAGCATGCAAAAAAGGTTGTGAAGTATAAAAGTTAAGTATCAACTATTATTATTTATGTTTGTCTAATAAGATCTAAATATTTCTTAGACCTGCACTCCTTGGGATGCCATGGCCGCCTCATCGTGTTGTGATGCTAAATTGGTGATGCGTGGTCAGTCTCATGATGTGCTAAAATTGAATCTAGTTGAGTGAGAATCCACCATGGAGTGAAGATGATGAAACTTCCAATGGCCATTCTGATGAATCCTAGCATCGTAACCATGGTGCTGGCCTCCGGCAAACGTGTATGCTCCACCATCCTGCCCCCTCCCCCCGCCACCTAGCAGGCCAATGACAATCGCCTTGGTTATGTGAACAAAAGTTCTACCCTAGTGGTGGAACATGATAGTGTTAATCAGACTTGGTTGTATACTATCTTAATAGATGTGGTAGTCGATGTCATGTGTCTTGTGCACTTTACAAAGTTGTTGTTTTTTACCATGACTCTCTCTCTCATGCTTTTTTAGCCAACTGCATCTATTTTTTACCGGAAGTTTGTTAAGGGAAAATTTACAAACATGTATGGATTCTTGCTTATTGTATAAAGCGCACCAGTGATACATAAACTTTCCAAAATGTGAAAATTAGCATATGAACTTGCTATATTTGTGTTAGGGTTTCACAACTTATCATTAGCAAACGTATCCAAGCCACGAGAGGATAACCAAGAAAAGTTACTGTGGTCGGTAACTGTCTGTGTAGTTTTTCTCTTCATTTGAGATTCTAAGACTCTTTCTACTTATGGAACTTATTTAGCATGTATGAAACTCCAGTGTAACTCAATGAATATACTATGAATAGTGATCCTGGTAAGAACTATGTGAAGGATATGGTGAAGCCACTAGGCATTGACTTTGAGTCTTATAGAGTTTTTCTAACAAGGTTCATTGCAAAATTGCATAACTATGTGCCGGGATGGATAGGATGTGCTGATATATCCTTGTCCCATCTTTGTTCGAGTCTCCGCACTCGCAAATGTGGGCCATACACACACCCGTTTCTTATACACTAGTAGAAATATGGTCTTTTGCACCGGTTGGTAATGGCCATATGCACCGGATGGCCAACCGGTGCAAACCATCCGGTGCAAAAGGCCCCCCCCTTTTGCACCGGTTCGCTTACGAACCGGTGCTAAAGGGGTCTCCACGTGGCCGGCTGTGGGGCGCTCGGCGGGGGAGCTTTTGCACCGGTTCGTAATACGAACCGGTGCTAAAGGGTTCTGCCATGCGTAAAAACGCCCAAAACGCTGCCGCGGCAGAAAAACACTTTTTTTTGAATTATTTTCTACTCCCTTTTTTTTCTTTTTTCGGAATTTCTAATATTTTAGTTATTTCACAAGGTTAGTCTCTAACTACCCTTATCTCTAATCCAATTACTTACTCATGCTCAAACTTCCCGCTCGGTCACCCATCCTCCCACTACTCTAGCACTAGCACGCTTAACTTCCAAGTTCCTTTCCATCCCGCATCCAAGTGCTTCGCGCGCATGTATGTGATAGTAGTATCATATCAATCCTATTAACATGTCGATCGATGTCATATTTCTTTATTGTTCGAATTTCAAATAATTATTTTAATAAACCAAAGTAATGTTGTAATAATAATATTGAATAAATAAATAAACATTAACTTTATAATTTGTATTATTTTTAATTATTTTCAATTTTTTAATTTTTAATTTTTTTTGCCAAACCTAAAACCTAAAAATTTGAAAATCTTATAATTTGCTAAAAGTAATAGCAATCTTTATGCAGGATGCAATTATTAATTTTAATTTTAAAAAATAAAAAAAATATGAAATCCTAAATTTCTGGAAAAAAACTAAAATCTTCCTGCTTTCATATTTTCATTTGGAATTTTCAAAATCTAAAAATTAGCTAACCGGGTAAACCCGGGTGAATTCGGATGTAATTTTTTCCCACGATGATTTTGATATATTATACGTTTTTTTTCGACGTCGTATGCAAAAGTTAATGCGGTTTTACCATTTTTCAAACATTTTTTGCAATAAATGTGAAAATTCAAATTTGTTAATTTTCCCTAATAGTAGGTTGCATAACATACATGAATCTCAAAAGATTTTATTTTTTGAATAATCTATCATTTTCTTTTCTATTTTACAGTGTTAAAAAAGGCGATCCACGGGGAGGTGGAGGTGCGTGGGGAGCAGAAAAACCTTTTGCACCGGTTCGTAACACGAACCGGTGCAAAAGGGTAGACCTTTTGCACCGGTTCGTAACACGAACCGGTGCAAAAGAGTTTGTGGCTGACGCCAACCCTTTTGCACCGGTTCGTGTTACGAACCGGTGCAAAAGATCCCGCACGAACCGGTGCTAATGCCCCCTGGACGTGCAGACCGCACGAACCGGTGCTAATGACCCCTTTAGCACCGGTTCGTGCCAAATCCGGTGCAAAAGCACTTTCGAGGACAGGATAAAAGCCCTTGTTTCTACTAGTGATACAACAACAAATAGCATAACTACTATAATTTTGTAGAGAGATACTACTCTACATCACTACAAGTGGCATGGCGCCAACATGTGACATGTATTGGTGAGAGCGGCAACATATTTCTGGCAAGGAAACTGAATTAATTAAGTATTGCCTAGTACAACTAAACAAGAATACGGAAATTCCCATGGTACGGAGCACCCGTCTAAATTTTATCTTTCTTTTTCATCTCCATATTTAGTTTCCAAGCTTAATAATGTTGGTGTTCGGATGGGTAGTAATAAAAGTGAGATTGATGTTTCAACTAGAATCTTTAGGAATATGGAATTGGACCGTCTTACGGTTATTCCAAAAGCTTTGATCGTGTTAGAAACCACCTATCTAGATGAGGAGGAAGCAAATGTCACAACAGATGGCCAACTTCTATCTCATCTAGTTGGTGAAGTGTCTAAGGTTGGTTTGGATGATGACGAGCTATACTCATTATATGAGTTAAAGGCATCCGGCCAGAAATCCAAATCTTCTAGCAAAAAACAACGGAAATGGTCAAAATTTTCCAAATCACCAATTGTTTCAAAATGAACGACATGTTTGCAAATAGCAGAAGTTTTAGTGACTTGGCTAAAAAATTGCACTTTACCGATTGCATTAGGGATCATAATTTTTATTTTTTGGCTATTTCTGAAATTGGTAGATAAGTTTTCTCCCAAAGTCTTCTAAACCATATTTCAGTGGGCGGAGACTTTACATGGTTTTCTTGTCTGGCCGTGGAAGATCCGAGAGTATTTTACTTGGTGTCAAGATAGAATATATGGATGTGTTGACTGAATCGTATGGGGGGTTCCACATTAAAGTCCACATTCACAACAAAGCTAACAACTTCACATGGAATCTTTTCACCATGTATGGTGCTGCCAAGGAGGATACAACTTCACATGGAATCTTTTCACCATGTATGGAATCCTCTTTTCTTCACGAAATGGTGAACCTTGCAAAAGATAACCCATATCCATTTCTCATAGGGGGATTTTAATTTGCTTTGATTCCTACTCTAGAAGAGTAGTCAGGTTGTACAACCATTGGCCATGTCGGTTAAATGTGGTCATTGCCAGCTTGGATTTAAGAGAGGTTTCAATGGATGGAAGGTAGTTTACTTGGAAAAATAGTCTTTCTGAGCCTAGATTCCTAAAACTAGATCGTGTACTAGTGGATGTCGATTGGGAAATAAAATATCCTATGGTGTCAGTGCCTGCACCAGAAAGTATTGTAGGTCTACCGAACCATGCTACCATCTTATTGACAACTGGTTTTCCTAGACCACCATCTTCATGTCGTTTCCAGTTTGAGCTAGGGACATTACAACGGGATGGTTTTCAGGCCATGGTCAAAACAATTTGGGAAAGACATGTTTCTCACGACACCCCGATTCAGAGGTGAAATAACAAAATGCATGCCTAACACAAACACCTGTTTGACTGGGATTGTCATACTACATGGTTACTTATAAAAGAGAAACAATCACTTCCGTCTATTATACATGACCTCGAGGCTTTAGCAGAAGTACATTTGCTAACCGCATAGGATCTTGAGCTAAAATCCCAATCAAATGCAGATATAGAAAAACTCTTGTAGTATATCCAATTCAAGAAGAGGAGCTTTAATGATACAAATGGTCTAAAGCCAAATTTAATCTTGAAGGGAACTCAAATACAAGGTACTTCCATGAAATGGCAATAGGAGACACATGAAGAAACTTATTTATTGAGGTTACGATCGAAGGCCATGAGAAATTAAAGTCGTATTAGTGATTACTATAAAGGTTTGTTCGACGCATCCATGGAAGGTAACTTCTCGATGGATGAGTCCAGAAGAGATGATATCCTTCAGGTTTATGATGAGTAAAATAGCATACTTATGGCACCTGGTACCGAGGATGAAGTAATAAAAGCGGTTGTCCAAGTGGAACATAATAAAACCCTGGCCCCGATGGCTTTCACGATGAGTTTTATCAGTGTTTCTAGGATATCATCAAATCTGACCTGCTGGTTTTGTTCGGTTTTCTTCATACCGGACAACTAAAATTGTTCCCCCTGAATTTTGGTGATATAATTTTATTGCCTAAGGTCAATGAAGCTGAAAGGATTCATCAATATCGGTCTATTTGTCTTTTTAATGTTAGCTTTAAAATTTTCAGTAATGTTGCTACGATAAGGCTGAATTCGACGGCTGACCATGTGGTTTGTCCTTCTCAAACTACTTTTATGCAAAGGGCGTAACATCCTTGATGTGGTTGTTATCCTTCATGAAATGTTTCACGAACTACATTAGAAAAAATTGAACATGGTGATATTGAAAATTAATTTTTAAAAAAGTGGATGATAAGGTTAAGTGGTCTTTCCTTCAACAAACTCTCAAGGTGAAAGGATTTTCTGATGAGTAATTCATAGCTTCATTTCGGGAGTAAGTGTTGCCATTAAAGTCAATGATGATGTTGGTAATTAATTTTAGACCAAAAAGGGCCTTAGGCAATGCAATCCATTATCACCAATTCTATTTAACATAGCGGCTGATATGGTTGCTGTCATAATTGAAAACGCAAAGCCTGATGGCCAAATTGAAGGTGTGATTTCCCATTCGGTTTATGGTGGATTATCCATTCTTCAATATGGAGATGATACAATTCTTTTTATGGAACATGACATCGAAAAGAAAAGAAACCCGAAGTTAATTCTTTTAGCGTTTGAGCAAATATCGGTTCTGAAGATAAACTTCCATAAGAGTGAGTTGTTTCATTTCGGCGAGGCTCACAAAGATTTCAACCTGTATGTTGAATTATTTGGCTGCAGGAAAGACCAGTTTCCTACTATGTATTTTGGTATTTCGATTCAGTATTGAATACTTACGAACGACGAATGGAAAATGGTGGAGGAAAGGCTATGAATTAGACCAAGTATCTAGAAAGGCAAATTACTATCCCTAGGTGAAAGATTGGATCTCATTAAGTCAGTACTAAAAATTATGGTACTGCATATGATAACATTGTTCAATATTCCAAAAGGACTCTTGAAAAGATTAGATTATTTCCGATGAATATTCATCTAGCAAGATGATAGTGGCAAAAGGAAATATCGACTAGCCAAATGGAGTGTGTTCTGGCACCCGAAAAGATCAGGGTGGTCTTGGAGTTCAAGACCTTGAGCTCAAGAATAGGGAACTCCTTGGTAAATGGTTGTTCAAGTTACTTACCGGGGATGGGGATATGGCAAACTCTCATGAGGAGGAAGTATGTTGTCCAAAATGTGTTGTCTCATGTTTCTTGGAAACCCGGGGATTTTCATTTTTCATCTCGCATTAAGGCGACGAAGAAATTTTTGTTTTCATATTGGTCTTTCTCCATTAAGTATGGATCAAAGATTAGATTCTAGGAGGATAAATGGTTTTGCAGCGCTCCTTGAATAGTATCCAGCATTAAGTATGGATCAATATAGTGTGACACAAGAGTGATATGCTTGCTAAGGCGTTCAAAACTTTCCTTCTGAATGTGTCGTTCAGAAGAAGTATCATTGGCCCTAGACAAACATCGTGGAATGATTTGTTACATCTTATGGATTCGGTCTATTTGATGCATGTGTCCGATGCATTTCGTTGGAATCTTACCGTGAATGGCATACTCTCGGCGGCTTCCTTCTATAATGCTTTAATCCAACCTGATGTTCTAGTTGATAATAATAAGAAAATTTGGAAGATGAGAACCCCACTTAAAACTAAGATGGTTGAGTGATATATTCATCAAGGGGTAATTCTTACCAAAGACAACCTTGCTAAACGTAATTTGCGGGGAAGTAAAATGTGTATGTTTTGTCATCCTGACGAGACTATAAAGCACTTATTCTTCATGTGCAAATTTTCCAGATCTATATGGCGAGCCATCCACATAGGTTCTACCTTATACTCACCTCCTAGCGTCGCGAATATATTCGACAATTGACTCAATGGTGTGGATCATAGGTTTAAACTATTAATTAGAATGTGAGCGATTATCGTTATTTTGTCACTTTGGCTATGTAGAAATGACATGGTTCTTAAGAATAAAAATTCTACGCTTACGCAGGTTATCTACCCGTGCACAATTGCGCTTCGTTTGTGGTTGCCTCTACATCTTGTGGAGCATTTAGACATCTTTACATAGGTTTCCACAAGATTGAAGAATATAGTGAGGATACTTTTCCCAACATGGATGATAGGGCTGGCTCTCCTTTGCCTTAGTGTGCTTCTACTTTTTTCGTTGTTGAGAACCTTTTTTTTACCTTTGTTTGAAGTTTATGATTTGGTACGGCGGTGTGCATCTCAGCTATGTAGAGGCCAGACCTAATCCTTGATTTTAAGTAATAAAACGTTCATTATTAAAAAAAACAGGTGACGTTATTATTTAGAAAAAGAAAAGGTAAAAAAAAAAAGAACAGATGAGGGTCTCCCAGCTGTGTGCGCACGCCCACCGTTCTCCCAACATCTTCTTTCGCAAGTTGAATTGGAGGAAATCCTAATACGGGGAACTTTTAAATTTTTTTGAGAAACACAGTACAAACGCAGACGCTCACATACACGCGCATACACTCACCCCTATGAACGCACACACGCACACCCCTACCCCTATGAGCACCTCCGGAAGACTGAGCCGGCAGATTGGATCTTGAATAAATTGTCTACAGAACTGCACGTTTGTAGGAAAGTTTAAAACTGTAACCGTAGAACCATGGAAGAAGTTTACAGACAGACTCGGTACAATGGGAAAAGGCAGTCGGTAGCGTCCGGATTTGCAGGGCTACAGACCGTCTGCAATCTTACCGACGGGTTTCTTCTCTCTCTTTCCTTTCTTTTCCCACGTCAGACTAAAATCCTAATTGGCACTTGTTATAGACAGCTGATTGTACATCATTGTACATGCCCTTATATTAACTTATTAAGACATGGAGGGAGTAAAAATAAACAGTAAAAATATCACTAGTAGTACAAAATCTCAGTTCATCGGTTGCATTGCATCGCAAACTTCTACAGAGATCTCCTCGGAAATTTCCCCGTGTTATTTTCCAAGCTCGTGGCCTCGCCTGATCTTTCCGGCTGGCCGGATGTAGGAAATCACGGGTGCCGCGTGAGGGGAGGAGGCAACGGCGAGACAGCAGTCACGCCACCGATGATCTCTACAATCAGTCGAGCTTATCCAGATTGCAAAACCGAAAGGGGGGCGAGCCGTCGCCACACTCCAGATCAACACAAACAGAAGCAGAAAGTTCGTGTGGCAATAAGCCAACAATCATTCATGGCGGATAAGGATCATGAGACACTTGGTCTTAAATCTTAATCGGAATGTCTCCATTTAGTCACTCATGGTAATATATCCAAAACCATAGGTCCTTATACACATCGGAGAGGACGTCGCACTATACAATCTCTATATACACTGGCAGTATGTATGTACTGTATCTACACGCACTCGACGGGCTGATGAGCAGGGCTCCAACACTCCAGTCTCCCAGCCTGATCCCCACCGGCTTAAAATTACTTACAGAGATGCCGGTGAATTATTATGGGAACTTCTCCCCAGTTTGTTTCCTATGGACAGTATGTACGGGTAGTATCTTGCTGCCATGGCATGTCGACGGCGTTGGTTGGTTTGTTCACTGGCGGTTCTTGCCGGCCCGGTCCCCGGCGAACGAGACGGCGGAGAGGCGACTGGGCTGGGGGCGGGGGCGGAACCCTCCGGCGGCTCGCCTCTGGCGCGGTGGCTGCGTGGGCGGATTGATCGCCCTGCGGGCCAACGTACGGCTGCCTTCCCCTTCGGCCGCGCCGCAGCCGGTCGAGACGACGGCGGACGGCCGCGGAGTAGGCGTGGGCTTGCTGTTGCCGTGGAGTGCCGGGGCGGGCTTTCCCTCCTTGTGTAGGCTGCATCGGAACGAGCCCGGGTGGTTCGTTGGCGAACACATGCATGAACGACGGTTCTTGACGGCGCCGGACGGCACCGGCGGCGACGAGACGCTGACGGATTTGGCCGGCGAGCGGGCGGCGGAAAGCTTGACACGGTTGGGGGAGACGGAGGCGTAGTTGGGAATTAACAGGACCGGGCCGCTCGGACGAGTTGCAGCCGCTGTCGCCATGAGCGCGATGAGAGTAGCAGCAGTTGGAGTCAGCTGTGGGAACTGGGAAGGGGAGCGGAGGTTTTAGTGTCGCTCTCGTAATTTGGACTGCGTGAGTGTAAAGTGAGATGGGCGGGGCTTGGTCTGTATATATAGCCACGTCAGGGGCATTTCGGTAGTTTTACACGATATTTTTTTTTACATTGTTTCACACAATTTATGGAGAGAGCATAAATCGGTGGGCGGCTGTGGCGTGGGCCCGGACGGCAGCACACGGGAACGGGTCCTAGATTCAGGTCAACCAAGGTCCACTCCAAAATATTCTTGGGTTCCACAAGCCAACTTCTTCTGAAAATTTCCTAGCAAAGTTCCAGTCAATTTCTAGCATCACAAACTAGATCTGAGTACTGAGTGACTGTAGATTCTAGTACCTAAATAATTATGTTAAATAGTCATATTTTGAATCATCCAATAGTAACACTCTCTTTGTCCTAGTTCATAGGTCATGTGCATCAATAAATTGTTAATTTGACTAACACAATAAAGGTTATACCGATTTTTTTATTTGAAAGTAAAACATCTGAAATTTTTAATAATATTTATAATATATACCCTGTATTACGTTGGACAAATTTATGACCTCCAACACGCGCACGATCTATAGATCGGAGCGGAGAGAGTAAACAAAATGCCACGTTGAACATCAACTCCCTCCATTTGTACCGAATTATATGACGTTATAGATTACTAGAAGAGAGTGTTAGACCGTCTTATAAATTGGTACAGTGAAAACTAGCACTTCCTCTATCGTACAAAGGATGTTTCAACTTCGTCTCCGTTCTCATAATTTGTATCCCGATTTTGATGTATCTAGACATATTTTATGAATAGATACGTTCGAATTTTAAGATTTTAAAAGAGAGGTAGTATCTAGTCGTCATGCATCCAAATCTATTATCTATTATATACTAAAAGAAAAATACGGATATTTAATATAGAGACACCACGTAATTATTTAAACAGATAGATCTATAATTAGTGGCTGAGATTAAAAGATAAGAAAGGTTTTAATTATGTACAAACGAGGTAACAAACTCGTAATATGTCACGCATGCAGGAAGCTTACCAAAAGCTGATTAATTTTGGCAAGTCCGGTCTCAATACGACACCACCTGCGCCTGCAAAATAAAAGCAGCATATCTACCTGCTAGATTGAACGTGGCGGTAGCAAAATAGTACGATCTAGTAGAAGATGAAAAATATGCCGGCTGCTCACTCGGTAAAGCCATCCCAACGGGGTGATGCAAACAGACGATGCACGCGGTTGAAAAGTGCGTCTGCATACTGCTCCAGCGGGATGACACATAGTGACTGTGCAGTCCGCAGCGACGTAAATTCAGCCAAAATATGCGGCAGGTATGCGTATCCGTGGACGCTGTGCGGTCGTGCCGAGCGTCCACTCGCTTGTCCCACGGACCCGTCTAGCAGCGACCCTAGCTTCAGCCAGCGCCAATTTAAGCACAACAACTGGAGGGAAGGGCAACCGTCAGAGTGGCAACCGCGTTGATCGACGCGTCAACCGGCGGAATGGATCGCCAAACAGTCGCGGATGAGCAACCGCTGCACTCTTCGGTATATGTGCCGCCATTAATCCCCGTTCAATAAGACCCCTGCATCTGCGCTAGGATCTCCAACCGGCCTGTCATTCATGTCAAGCCATGAGCACCCTATGTTTGCCGTCAGACACCAATAACGAGGGGAAGCCGTCGGGATGGAGGCATTGGTGGGATAGAGCTGCCATGCAGAGCAGCTCTAGCTCTCCGCCGACGGACGGCGAGGAGGAGGAGGGGGAGACCATTGCTAAGGACGGCCAGGATGAGGAGGGCGACGCCTTGGCCACGACGGCCAGGACGAGAAGGAGGAAAAATATGAGGATTCAGATGCAATGTGGACACGGCTAGAGGCAGAGGAGGCAGTCGAGGAGGCAGCGGCGGCAAAGAAGGAGGCAAGGGCCCGAGCGAGGACCCGGGCGATGGCGCAGACGCAACATCCGTTCACGGACGATGAAGACCATAATGAACAGTCGTCGGAGGGGTACTCAACCTCGTCGGACGCGTCGACCGCCAGTACCTCGATCTTCCCAGGAGGTGACGAGCAGGAAGCGCGTCCGTGACGATGACCATACCCTTGACTAAACCGAGGCATACCTTAGACTAACCGGGATTGAAAAGCATATCCTGGGAATGCCAAACCTTGGCTCTCATCTCGGCAGAGAAAAATAAGCAATTTTCATTTTAAAGTAAAGATATATACAAAATTGTTCAATTTCTAATCTAGAAGTTTCAATAAATATGGTTACATAGTTACGCAGTAGAAGTATTAAGTTATTTGATAGGTATCATGCTTTAGATATTTCAACATAAATACAATATATTATTTGCGATTCTTAAAAGATTCAAATCTATTTGTTTATAAAATCCAATTTAAATATAGCATCACACAATTCATTATTAAGTTCACATACAATTGTGTAGTAATAATTAAACAAAGCTTCAACTAACATCTATCAACCTTTCTATGAAGCTAAATGTGAGATTTTTTTACAAAATATTATACCTTATGAAAAATAATTCAAAAAAGTATAAAAGTTTAGTACAAATTATATTTTCTTGTAATTTTATCTTGGTAAAATAAAAATAGGATCTACATCCACTCTAAGGGGTTGTTTGGATACGCAGTTTGTAGAATACTAGTTGTATCTAAACGTGTTTAGAACTCTAACGAACTAAAACTTTGTTTGGATCCTCTAACTAATTTTTGAATAAGTAAAACTTGGTTCCCGTAACACCCGAAATCCACGTTTTGTATGTTAGTTTAAATCTAGCTACTTGTATGTTTAATTTTCGCAGTTTGTCTGTTTAATTTGATCGAACATGTTTCACTAATTTCAAAATATCGATCCTATCTAGAAATGTGAATATCTCAATCGTGTGTACTATAAAAATCTATGAATTCTATAGGAAGTGATGATAAATTTAGGGTATTTTTCTTGGCCGATCTTGGGTATCTCAATGGAAATTGTTTATTCCGGTACGTAAGTAAATATATGTTGTCTCCTCGAATTTGTGTGTAAGTTAAAATCTATATGTACTACTTTATTAATATCACCACGTATAAAGTCACACCGCACACATAGTCAATGATATATTATTTTCTTATGGCAACAAAAAAACTCCCAGAAATTATAGATGGTTAATGATATCTTCGGGACAAGTGATATTTTTCTGATAGGGATTTCTGTTTTCGTGCCCTCGGTTCCTTAGTTGTGCTCAGTTTTTCCCAGCTACTTAGTTTTTCCTCAGTTTTCCCCAAGTCCTTGTTTGAAACTCGCAGAAGCAGCTCAGACGGCAGGATTCCCGTTAAGTTGACCGTTCCGTGCTGTGCTAACGTGTGGGGCCACGTCGTGTGGGCCCTCGTCGCGTCGAGCTGGTAGAAAGGGACCGCATGGGACAGGACGAGATAGCGTTTGGTTGCACGTGAGCAGGAGCTCAGTTTTGTCTCTCTCGGCCCAAATTGGCATTTTCCCTTTTAAGAGCACCTTTTCCCCTCTTTCTCTCTCTATCTTTTTCACCAAATTAGTATCAAATCTAGAGAAGCTTCTCTATTTCTGCCTTTTGACCCTCGTTTTTTGCCCAATATGGCAGCAAATCTAGAAGCTAGTATATGATAAATTCACAGCAGCATAATCAGAAAACTAAGTATAATACATAAACTGCATATAGCAGCCAAAAGCAGCCAATAACATTGTTAATGTTCACGACAAACTAAGATGAAAATAAATACCCAGCTAGAAGATTCCTCATTGCTCATATATTTCTTCGTCGCCCCATCTGTGCATTATCCCAAGGAAATATTCATTGAACTCCTTCCGTCTGCAGTGTGCGGCCAATACATCCTCCAGACGGTATGGCCTGTTTTCATTTCTCAGACCGTAGTTTCCCATTCTATCCACATATCGTGGCCACTCATCCCAGGCCTTTGTATCATGAATGTACTCTCTGATATAACCCAAATCGGCGTAGTAGATGCATCCAGGTAGAAGTGTCGGGTGCACTCTAGTGTCGATGGAGATACACCAGATATAATGCACGAAGAAGGCATGACTGCCAATGTTACTGACCGGATGGAGAGAGCGGCTCTGAGTGTCCACACAGTACACCAATGGTTGGTCCTCCAAAAGCATGTTGTCCAACAACACAAGCAGCAGATCACCATCCGACTTCACAAGATAGAACTTGTCATTTCCAAGTTGTGGAAATGAAATTAGTGTCTCCATCTTAACAGTGCTCGCGTACACTGCAATCAGACATTGGTGCACACTATTTTTCCGGACTCAAAATTATCCACAGCTATTGCATACAGTTCACCATTGAACGGGGTAATGCAACGCAAACTATGGTTCTCCATCGAAAAACTACCATCTCCCCAATCTTCATATATATCCTTAGTTGGAGTGCTCTCATCGACCCAACTAATTTCGTTCGGGTAATGTGAGCAAACGAAGACCATAGTCGGGGATTTGATTACAGCGACTGAATTCAGAAAAACAGATGGCATCTGCGCCTCAAACATAGTGTTCGATGCCTTTGTGAGTGGGTTCAGAAGCCGTATCTTGTGCGGCGGGTTCTTCTGGGCAAGCACGATGAGACAACGGCAAAAGCCGACGAAGTAGTATCTAAAATATATTGATGAAGATAACATTCAACACTAAGATTGAAAATAAGAATATATTAACCCTATAGATATGGAGAAATTTGGAGGAATTTGAACCTTGCACGAACTTCCGATAGATCTATGGTGACGTAGCGTGATGTGCCGAGTTGGAGGAGGGTGAACTCAGCGGCGCGTGGAAGGGCGTGGTCTACCACGATCCATTCGTGCAGGTGCACGTCGGGCTCAGGTAAACCTGAGCGCCAATTTCTACAGATTTGCCTCATAGCAGAGTAGGCGTCCACGTACTCCTCATTCGCCAGTAAGCATTCGCCGATCTTGTGAAGTGGTCCGTCACCCACGAGAGAGGCCCAGCTCACGGAGGCGCCGCGCTTGGATGCGCCGCCCTCGGCGGCGACGGGCTCTGAGGCGCCGGGCTCGGCGGCGACGGGCTTGGAGGCGACGGGCTCGGCGGCAACGGGCTTGGAGGCGATGGGCTCGGAGGCGACGGGCTCGGAGGCGATGGGCTCGGAGGCGACGGGCTCGGCGGCGACGGGCTCGGATGCGACGGGCTCAGATGCGACGGGCTCGGCGGCGACGGGCTCGGATGCGACGGGCTCGGAGGCGACGGGCTCGGGGGCGATGGCCGCCGGCGCATTCTTCTTCTCCATCGCCGGCAGGGCTCGTACGGCGGTTGGGGTTTTTCCTTCGATTTGGAGAAGTTGATGGGATGTGAGAGGCGTGGTTTCGTGCGTGAGCGAGAATGAGACGTACTGTGTGCAGAGGGAGGGAGAGAGGGGCTTACGCGTCCTAAATGCGACCCGCGTCCACTAGTGCACGTTTGCACCGCGACACGCGTCAACAATGGCACATCTTCCACTTCTGCACCGCAACACGCGTCCTCGAGTCTAACCTTGGAAATTTAGATATACTCAGGTATACCCTCGAGTCATATACTGGCATTTTTTGTGTGCTCAGTTTTCCCCTTGGTTGCTAATACTGGCTAGTGCAATATACTCAGTTTTACCCTCAAGTGGCTGGTCAACAGAGAGTCAACAAATGGGATTAACCAGTTAAATGAGTTATTTAATGTGCAAAAAATTCCGAAAAAGAGTGGCACTTACTCATGGAGTCTTTACCACAAGTTGCCACTTCTCAAATCATAGATAAATCAAGTTTTACCACAAATTGCCACTTCTCAAATCACCTAGTAGCTATGAAGGTGCATGGTTTTCCACAATAAGCCCTACCGAAAACAGCTTTCCCCAAAACATACTTTGTCTGATGAGGCCATAATTTTCACACTCATGTATATTTGTTTTGCAAATAGTTTGAGGTAGGCCAAGATGGGTTTCATTGTACAAAACACGCATTTTTCATTTTTAAAATCTCATATTTGAATCCCTTAGTCTGTTTACTACTCACTTGCCCTTGGTTTCTTGATACTACTCAGTTTTGCCCTCTCCCTTCACAAATTCTCACAGACGCCCAACATTGCCCTAATTGGTCTAGCCCATGTCACGCGGATCGTGCCCGCCGACCGTTGATCGTATGATTTAAGGGGCAGGATAACCCCTATCTCTCTCTGGTCGGGGCCACCATCCTCTCTCTCTCTCTCTCTCTCAGTCGGCGGTTAGCTTCCACCCTCTATGTATGCTAAAGGGCGGTTACCCAGTACGCTAAAGTTTGGTTTTCTGTATTATTTTTCACGAGATAAATTATAAACTCTTTTAGGTATTATTTTTCACGCAAAAAATGATAAACCATCACCGATTTGTACTTTTCGTGCAAAAAATGATACACCATCACCCATTTGTTGTAGCCATTACTTTTCATGCAAAAAATGATACACCATCACCAATTTATTGTAGCCATTACTTTCCACGCAAAAAATGATACACCATCACCCATTTCTTGTAGCCATTACTTTCCACACAAAAAATGATGAACAATCACCGATTTCTTGTAGCCATTACGGTAAAATGATAAACTATCATGAATTACTATTTCTTTTAGGCATTACTTTTCACGGTAAAATGATGGACAATCACCCATTTCTTGTAGCCATTACGGTAAAATGATAAACTATCATGAATTACCATTTGAAGGGATCTCGGGATACTAAATTAGTGTCATAAATGCTACTACTTTTTCCTATATATGTGGTCAAAGTTTAAAGGGAAGTTTGACTAAACACAAAACCTAGATGACTACCCCCACAACGATCATGTCCTCCTTAATTTTTTGTGTAAACCCCCACAAGGCCACAACGGTGACCTCCTCCTTAATTTATTGTGTAAACCCCTACAACGGTTATCTCTCCCTTATAAACACCCACAACGGCCATCCCTTGTGTCAATAGGTTCTGCCTCTCTCTTCTTCGTTCACATACACTTGATCCATTGCCATGGCTTCCACGTCTCGGGTGCGGACCGGAAGGGGAAGGGGAAGGGGCGGCCGGGGTGGTGGATCATCATCATTGCCACCACCACCGTCAACACTGCCATTGATCATAGAGGAGTTCTTCATCGTCGTCTATGAAGATCCTTTGGTCAAGAAGGTACGTCCGCGTTCCCACATATATGATGCATGTGATTAATTATGGGCATATTCTAAAAAACCTTTAATTTCAAACGGATCGGCGCTCGATCTCTTTGCAGGCACTCCCAAAAAAGTTTGCGGACTATCTTGACGGCCAGGAGCCAGCTAAGGTGTATCTGCGAGCAGCTGACTGTGGTCCTCATCTCTGGACCGTGGAGGTCCTATTTGACGGTCAAGGCCGGATGTACCTCGACAAGGGCTGGGAGAATTTCGCCATCGCACACGGTGTGGATTTCGGCTGCTTCGTACACTTCAAATATGAAGCGATGATGTGCTCACAGTGAAGGTGTTTGACGAAACAATGTGCAGGAAGTACTACTACTCGGACGACGAAGATACTGACGATGAAAGCGACGACGACGTGAAGCCATGCATCCATCCCCTTTAGATAAGGGAATTATGACCAAGAATATATATGTAGCTTCATATGCATCGATTTAGAGATCTAGCTATATATTATGCATTTAAAAAATTATATCGCAATTTCCACCATGATTTGAGCACCACAGCCTCCAAACGATGCCGATATCGGCATGGTCAGAACGGCTATGCTCGCCGCCACTGCTAGGTCACCGTCGGGAAGCACCATGTTTAGCATAAGATTCACTTTAGATTAAGCTGTGAAAATAGTCACCTGCCATTGGCTGAGGAGGCCCCACAGAGCGGAGGCCCCACAGAGCGGAGGCCCCACAGAGCGGGAATATATAATTTTCTTTAAATAAATAGAAGACCCCACTGGTCATTGGTTGCGGCAGCCCCACTGTTGCGGTCAAAACCCACCGGCGGGCAGCGACGGGCAACACAGTAGAGCCGGGAACAACTTAGGGCTGCGGCTGGCCCTGGTCCCTCCGAGCGACGGCCCGCAAAGCCTCTGGTACACACGTCCGATGCTGATGCAAGGGCGTGCCACCTGACCTATACCTGGTCAGGAAGGTGATGGAGATGCCGCGCTTAGTTTCCTGCATGGCATACACGTAAACATTAAATACGAGCCTCGATCGGCTCTCAGGTTGTCCTGTGAATCGGCTCAAAGAGCCGATCCACCCATGATTCGTACGAGGTGCACGAATATATGGTGGTCCTGCTTGATCAAGATAAAGCTAATGCGATCTACGACGATTTAGGATTTTCACCGCATAATCGGATCATCCTACTCACGATTGGGCCTCGCGGCCACGCACGGTGATCGTAAGCCGATCCTAGACAAGGCCTAAAAACCAACACAAGGTTGATCCCCCGGAACATCCCGTCTAGGACTAGCAAACGACACCCTACGTGCCGCTGGATCCTCCAACCCTTTGTAAGGCCTAACTATTGCAGATGTTAAACTAATCCTTGTAGAACAAGGAGCAACCGTAACGGATCGGATCTACTAAATTATGATCAAGCGGGGTGCCGCCCCCACACCTAAGATAGGTGTGAGGGTGGCTAGATATGCAAGGGTCGCACTACGATAGCATGTTATGCGAAGAACTATGCTAACCCTAACACATCTATGATAACTACGTTGCTCGCCATCAAAAAGGCTTCAGTACGAGCAACGCATGAACAACATAAAGCTTCTGCTGCCTAGATCGCAAGATGCGATCTAGGCAGCGTGATGCCTACCGGTAGAAACCCTCGAGACGAAGGAGTTGGCGATGCGCCGAGATTGATTTGTTGGTTGAACGTTGGTTGTTGTTTATTCCATAAACCCTAGATACATATTTATAGTCCAGGGGACTTTCTAATTTAGGCGTGCACCTAACCGTGCACGGGTAAAACTCTATCTCTTAATCTAAGATGCGATCTACTATATTACAGATATATGGGCAATCTAGCCCAACTTTGCATATAAGGCCGATTCACGTATTTCTTCCGTATATAATCTTTAAGCCCACCTTAATCGCGGCCCACTTCTGACTTGGTCAAATTCTGGTGATAACACATGCCCCCCTGGTTTTGGAATTGATAATTCCAAAATCACTCTGTCTTCTACGAAGGGTCATGTCGTGGCAGAGCAGAACCGTTGCAGCATCCTTCATCATGATGTCCTGTCTTCTCAGCTTCGCTGCAATTTGATAGCTTTAGCATCACCTCCTTGGAAACTGCAATGGCATTAAATCTCCACCAGGCTTCTCATTATTTATCCATGCCGATCGATTAGTCGTCTTCATCCCCTTTTCTGTCCCAGCCATCGGCACCAAAAAACCCTCTTTTTTCCATAGTCATGTCGTCTTCTTCCTCCTTTTCCGTTTCTCTCCAATCCTCTTCCTCAAGCGAGTCGGTTCCAGAGCACGACCAGATGGAGGCGTACAACCGTCGTGCCCCCAAGCATTGGGACCAGCGGGAATGGGATTTCGACTTCGTGCCAGAGGGCGAGGACCTCGTCTGGTCAGATGGGGCCATGCCCCTAACCGACGGGGAAGATGACCTCCGGTACCTGGTTGACAGAGCACTGGAGGCGGAGAGCGACGACGACGACCCTCCCTTCCGGGGTAAATTCACCTCCGTCACCAAAGAAGAAGAGGATGACGAAGACGAAGACATCTCCTCCGACATGAAGAAGGAACAGGAGGACGACACCTCCTCCAACGAACCGCCGCCAAAGCGCATCCGTGGCTGGGCTTGGTCAGACGAGGACGATGATGTTGACGAGGGAGAAGCCTCCGCTGAAGGTCACGGTAGCAGCACCGAGGGATTCGTCGACAGCAGCAATGAGGGCAGCTACCCCAGCGACGGCGAAGACGGCAACAGCCCTTAGAATAGGGACCTACTAGTATAGGATTAGCAGTAGCAATCTGTCCCTTTTGCTGTACAATCGGCTTCTCTTTGTAAGAAATCTTATTATCAATGAAAAATTTCCTTTGATTTTGCCGATGTTCTTTACGCTGATTTAGCCGATTTGTCCCCTTAGCCAATGCTTCATGAGCTGATAGCAACGCATCGGCCCTTTAAAATCCTCCCTTCGATTCTTCAACTGATGATTCCTAAGATCTGGTGGACAATGTGGAATCTTCAAGAGAGCCCTTAAATTTCTCCCACCAGTTTCAGCGATCCTCTTCTGCCTGCACTCATCATTCTGTGAAGAAGGTTGCCACGAAGGATGAGCCGGTGACATATCAGTCGGCTTCCTAAACAGAGCATCTACCGGGCCAGCTGCCCCCCGAGCCTCAACCAAGGCGAGCATACTGATGAGGATGCATAGATCAGACCAAAGGTTTGGAACTCAGATAACTCTGAGGTAGCCATCTTGCCGAGTCAGTCGCTCTCGATCCCATCGATTGCCTCTTGAAAGTATAGAGATGGTAAACCTAGAGGGGGGGTGAATAGGTTTCTACAAGTTTTAATTCTTTCTTTGCAATATTAGGCTTTGCGGAATATAAAGATGAGCCTAATGCAAACTAGGTGAAGCAACCTATATGAGGATACAACTAACTCGAGCACGAAGGCTCTCACAGGCAGTTAAATCACAAGTAGGGAGTTCGGTTAGAGATAACCGATAGCACGCGGAGACGAGGATGTATTCCCGTGTTCCCTTGCTTTGCAACAAGGTACGTCACGTTTGGAGGAGTGGAGGTCCCACGAAGGATTCCCCGCGCCACGAAGGCTCACCCTATTCTCCGGAGCCTATCCCACGAAGGAATAGCTCACTCACTTGTGGTAGACTTTGAGGTAGCCTCCAAACCTTCACAATCTTGCCCGGAGCAAATCCACAGCCCAGATGCTTCCGGACTCCTCTTGCCTACCTAGGGATTCCAAGGAACCCTAGGAAGCAAGCTTCTCAATGAATACAAGGGGGAATGAGATTTGGCTTGGTAGAACAGTAGATCGGGTCCTCCTCTAATGATTCCCCGGAGGGATTTGAGTTTGGGTGGAGGAGGAGGGAGATCTGAGGCTTTTGGTGTTTCTAGCAATGGAGTAAGAGAGAGAGAGCTCAAGAACAGTTTGTAGTGTAGTGCCTAACTGTCTAGAGGTAGGAGAAGGACTATTTATAGTGTTCTTCGAAATATGGCCGTTGTCACTTGCCACCTCAGCTTCTCCTCGACAAACCCGGTCTGACCGGGCCACAGACCGGACAGCCCGGTGGTGAGGCCGGTCTGACCGGGCCAGTGACCGGACGCCTTTTGCTGGTCCTGGAGCTCCTCCGGTTAGCGGCCGGTTGGCGCCCGGTTTGCGACCGGTCGACCGGGCCGTGCGCCGGACTCACCGGTCCGTAGGCCGGTTGACCGGTCGGCAACCGGACTCGCTGCGTTCTGGTGAAGAGCCCGGTTGGCGACCGGCCGACCGGGTCGTGCGCCGGACTTCCCCGGTTGGCGACCGGTGGACCGAGCTGTGCGCCGGACAGGCCGGTTGCTGGCCCGGTTGGACCGGGCTGCAGACCGGATTTCTGCTGTAGACCCCTTTTTGATTGTTGTTGAAGTGGGGGGTCTCCTTTAGCCTTCTTGTCCCTTTGATACACCATTTATGCCTCATTGCCTAATACCTGAGATTAACCTTGAGAACATATTAGGCCAAATACTTTAGCACGGTGTCATCGTTACCAAAATAATGGATAAGGGTGAAATACCCTTACAATCTCCCCCTTTTTGGTATACGATGACAAACCGAGCTAGAGTCACAAATAGATATTATGATAAGCTCTAAACCTTGATTCCATATAAGATATTACGAAAGCTCCCCCATAATGTGTGCACTTGGAGATTTGCGTTTGAATGCAAAGTGCACCATTTTGTGAAACATGAGAAGCTCCCCCAATATCTTTAGGAAACAAGCATGGTGTGGAGATGTGCATATCAAGATATATAAGCATAGCATAATCATCCTAACATAGAGTAGCACACATAATAGTCGTCCATACATATCCATACACGATTTATTGGGAATAGCAAATGGTTCTTGGAAAACTCAAAGTAAACAAGCACAAGCCATATAAAATCCAAATAAAGCAACTCCCATGGCTTGTGGCAATCCCCGTGGTCTAGACTCTACTCTCTTCTCCCCCTTTGGCATCGGAACACCAAAAAGGCGAAGAAAAGAGGAGAGATGCTATCGCACCCATCAGTAGTGACCAAACCCAAGCGAGGAGGAGCTCTCGCGTGCATCATCATCACCGGCATCATCATCACCGGCATCATCATCACCCGCATCATCATCAGCATAGTCAGCAGGAGGAGCACGAGCAGGCCTAGGGAGAGCACCATGAGCGTACACGGAGAAGTCGAAGTTCTGGAGCATCTCATCGGTAAGAAGAGGCATCTCCCACTGAGGTGCTATCACAGGCTCCATCTCAGGGCCAGGAGGAGGAACAGGGTGGTTCCTTGAGGCCATGAATTCATTCTGGCGCCTCCGTGTCTCTTGGGTCATAGTAAGGGTCTGATGGGCAACATCATGGCTTTTCTTGCACATTTGGAACATGCATGTGAAGAATCGAGCGGCCCCATGCTGGGAGCGCCGAGTGTGACTGGAGCTAGCATCATGATCATGGTGTGCCTTGGAGCGGCGCTCAGTGGTGGGCATCATGGAGGGAACGTCTGAACGAGTGGCCTCCTGAATGGGGAACCTGAATGGATCCATGATGACTTTCTCACCAATAGCGTTCCGAGGAGCGGGAACAATGTAGTTGATGAGCCGCTGAACATACTGGGCGTAGTTAGGAGTCATGCGATCCATAATTGCTCTCTTTAGCTCACAGTAGATAAGATCACAGCCATCAATCTTCCTCACCCTGTCAGGATGACAATAGTACATCAAGTTGAGGTGATAGTTCCGGACTTCACTGTGGTCTCCAGACTTGCTGATGAGGTTCTCCCGGAACAGCTTGGCAAGTACCAAATAGGAGTAGTACATCCCAGAGATAGTGGGAGGTCCAGGCGTAGGGTTCGCAGGATAGCAGAAAGAGATGTCACCCCTAGTACACCTGGACCGTGAATGAATCTTGTACCCTGGATTACTGTCATCACCACAACCCATGGCTGCACGGAACTGAAAGTAGGAGCATGAGTACTTTGTCTTGCCGGTCATCCAGGTGAGGGTGCGGTCTTCATCATCATGGAAGAAGACAGTGCAGTGAAACTGACGGACAAGAAGGGGACAGAAGGTAGGATCATCTTGGGTATCATCAGGCTTGAGGCACACAAGGTCATACAATCCCAGGCCCCTCAAGGTTTGAACCACAAAACGATACTTTGTGGCTTCATGCAAGGCAAGTTCGTCAGGATTGATGGCCTTGGGTGATACAATGTTACCATGCTTCATAAACTCATGAGAATCATAGAAACCCTCCCAGAGGGCTGCTTGTGTGTTGGTCCAGAATGCCTTGTCCGCACGAGTGTAAGTTGGCTTCTCAAAGCGATACGGATTCAGTGTCCTCCATTCCTGCCACTCAAGACGGTTTGCAGCCCCAACATTGATGGTTGGTACTACCTCATCATCCTCTTGGACAACATTCTTATCCTTGTGCTTGGTAGCAACAGACTTGGTTCTACCCCGAGCTGAGCTGCCAGTGTCAGTGCCTTGATGAGCTTGAGGGGGTGCACGGCTACTAGAACGGCGGGGAGGATCAGCCGTCCTACCTCGCTTGGCAACATTGCCACGTGGTGGCTCACCACTCCAACTTCCTGTGAATGAGAAAATATAGCAAGGATAGCAGTGGGGTAAGTGTACATGTCATCAATAAGAGGGAATCCAAAAAGCATAGCATATACCCAAGTGTAGTGATGAGATTGTGCGAAAACTGGGCAACCCGGCGCACAGGCCGGTCAAACCGGGCAGCAGACCGGACGATCCGGTTTGCGACCGGTTGACCGGGCCACACGCCGGGCCGGCCGGCTGAGCGGCCGGTCGACCGGGCTGGTGACCGGGTCCGTCGATTTGTGATGTTGTGCCCAGATTTCTACCACAAATTCATGCAAAAACTCGAAAAACTTGAGTACATGCTATAGCAATAGAGTGGAGAATGTGCTTTGTGTTGAGAGACACTCTAAAGGCATGAGGACTTGCAAACCCTAAACCTAACCCTAAGATTTCCTCAAATTTTGGCAAGAACTTGCAATGTGTGAGGAGGACTAGAACTTAGGGAGGGAAGGAGAGTACATTACCCGAAGACATTGTCCTCCTTGATCAAGGGAACAAGAAGAACACAAGGTATGGCTTGAAAACCAAGAACTCCAAAAATTCCCAAGCTAGTTGGAGAGGGACCAAATCCTTCGGTGGAGATGTTCCAATGGCCCCGATCTATGGTGTGGTGAAGTTTGGGGAAGTTCTTGTGGTGGGAAGTGCCTAGATCTTGGTGGAGGTGTTGAGGGCGCCGGCCATGGAGGTTGGGGATTGGGGAACAATGGGGAAGATGACCCCAAGGGGTATCTCTTCCCAATATATAGTAGGCTGCGCGACCGGTCAGGTATCCGGTCGGACCGGGCTGGTGACCGGCTGACCCGGCCCAGACCCCGGTTGCCGCCCGGTCCACCGGACCATCCGGTCAGGGACCCGGTCCGACCGGGCCAGGGACCGGCCAGCCCAGAATCGTCTAATTTTGCCTCGTTTTTGCCCCTATGCTGTGTGTAAATGTGTGTGAGTGCTCAAATGATGACATGTACAAATAGATAGATAGATGATGATGAGATGAGCATAGACATGGGGTTGGAAACACAAAGTTCTCTAGGCATACCCATTGGAGAGAAAATCCAAACAAGATGTGAATAGCAACAATGGGCATGATTCGAAGTGTATATCAAGAATCATAAGTTATTTTGGAAATGATGCTCGCACTAAGATCATTGGGCCTTATATAGTCAAATCAATTTGTAATGAAGGCTCAATGAGGGGCGGGGGAGTACTCCCCCTATGTGAAAGCGCAAATGTCATGTGACCGCGAAGAGACATGCTTGGGTCCATGTAATGACATTGGGTCTATTTATGTTGCACACATAGGTATGCATCATACCAAGACATGGTAAGATGACTATCCCCATATGTGCTATACCTCTAAGCTAGATAGCAAGATAAATGCAAGAATATAGTGCAAGAAGTTAATCAATCCAAGTTTTTAGGATCAAGAATACCAAGTTCTCCTCTCAAGTTAACAAAGCGGGCTTCATCCAAAGGCTTAGTGAAAATATCCGCCAATTGGTAGGTTGTTCCCACATGAGTGAGATCAATATCCTTATTGGCAACATGATCACGTAGGAAGTGATGGCGAATGTCAATATGTTTGGTGCGACAATGTTGAACCGGGTTGTTGGCGATCTTTATTGCACTTTCATTGTCACAAAGAAGAGGCACCGTACCAAGAGACACACCATAGTCTTTCCAGGTTTGCTTCATCCATAACAATTGAGTGCAACAAGATGCCGCGGATATGTATTCGGCTTCGGCGGTGGATAGGGCGGTGGAGTTTTGTTTCTTGGATGACCAACTCACCAATGACCGGCCAATAAATTGGCAAGCCCCGGAGGTAGACTTCCGATCAACCTTATCACCGGCCCAATCGGAATCCGAATAGCCAATGAGTTCAAAGGTTGACCCCTTTGGATACCATAGCCCGAGAGTAGGAGTGAGAACAAGGTATCTTAGTATCCGTTTGACCGCCATTAAATGGCTCTCCTTGGGAGCGGATTGAAAACGAGCACACATCCCTACACTTAGCATGATATCCGGCCTAGAGGCACAAAGGTAGAGCAAGGATCCTATCATGGAGCGGTATACCTTTATGTCCACATCCTTCTCACCGTCACATGAACCAAGTTGCCCCTTTACGGGCATGGGTGTCTTCATTGGACTTGCATTGGTCATGTTGAATTTCTTGAGCATGACCTTCACATACTTTTCTTGAGAGATGAAGGTGCCTTTTGCAAGTTGCCTCACTTGGAAGCCTAGAAAGAACTTCAACTCTCCCATCATGGACATCTCAAATTTCCTAGTCATCAATAGCTCAAAAGCTTTGTTATGATTGGGGTTAGTTCCACCAAAAATAATATCATCAACATATATTTGACATATAAAGAGGCCACCCCTTTAACCCGCTTGGTGAAAAGGGTGGAATCGACCGTACCCATGCAAAACCCATCATGTAGTAAGAAATCCCTAAGGAACTCATACCAAGCACGTGGAGCTTGCTTGAGACCGTAGAGTGCCTTATGGAGTAAATACACGTGGTTGGGTCGGCATGGGTCTTCGAAACCCGGGGTTGAGCCACATATGCGGTTTCTTTTAGGGGACCATTCAAAAATGCACTTTTCACATCCATTTGATATAATTTGAAATTGTGGAAAGATGCAAATGCAAGCAAAAGACGAATAGCTTCAAGACGGGCTACCGGCGCAAAGGTATCCTCAAAATCCATACCTTCTATTTGGGCAAACCCTTGCGCCACTAACCTTGCTTTGTTTCGTATAACAATGCCATTCTCATCTTGCTTGTTCTTGAATACCCATTTGGTCCCAATGACGTTGATGCGATGATCCTTGGGTCTCTCAACTAGAGACCATACTTCATTACGAGTGAAACACTCCAATTCTTCTTGCATGGCAATTACCCAATCCGGATCGACCAAGGCTTCATGTACCTTAAGTGGTTCAAAACTAGACACAAAAGCATGATGTTGACAATAAGTGATAAGTAATGCATGGTGTCTACGAGTTACCACTCCTCTTGAGATGCTACCAAGGACTTGATCCACTTTCATGTCACTTGCCCTTGTAGCGGCCTTGATCTTCCGAACGGTTCCTTCATGATCAATGAATTCATCTCTTGCTAGTACTTGATCATGAGGGACCACTTGAGCTTGATCATGAGTTGAGGATGTTTGTTGATCGTCATCATGATCTTGCTCCATGGAATGAGGATCTTCTTCTTGTTCTTCGGATTGCGACTCATCTTGAGTAGAGGATGGTTCTTGAGTTGCACTTGATGGTTCGGCTTGAGTTGAGCTAGGCTCCTCTTGTAGTGTGCTTGAGACATCTACTCCATCATCTTGATCATCATTATGAACCTCCATGGGCCGGATGTGTCCAATGCCCATATGCTTGATGGCACTAGATGGATCATTATCATTCCCTGCAACACATGGAACAACTTGCTCCACTTGGGAGCCGTTATCCTCCAAGAACACCACGTCACAAGATACTTCAATAGTCCCGGAGGACCGGTTGTAGTATCTATAGGCGTGAGAGTTCTCCGCATATCCAACAAATATACCCTCTATGGTTCTAGTTTCAAATTTACCGAGCTTTCCTTTGTTGTTCTTAACAAGGCATTTGCATCCAAAGACACGAATATACATGACATTAGGCTTGTTACCGGTAAGGAGCTCGTATGGGGTTTTGTTGTGGAGGGGACGGAGGAAGAGCCGGTTGGAGTAGTGGACGGCCGTAGAGATGGCTTCTCCCCAAAAATTGTGGGGTGAGTTGAATTCACTCAACATGGTTCTTGCCATCTCAATGATAGTCCGGTTCTTCCTTTCAACAACACCGTTTTGTTGAGGGGTGTATGGCGCCGAAAACTCATGCTTGATGCCCTCATCATCCACAAACTCTTGCATAGTGTAGTTCTTGAACTCGGTGCCATTGTCGGTCCTAATTGCCTTGATCTCGGATTCATACATACGTTGAGCTTTCTTGGCGAAGGTGATGAACTCTCTATGAGTCTCGTCCTTAGACTTAAGGAGAAAGACCCAAGAGTATCTTGAGTAATCATCAACAATGACAAGTCCATACTTGCTCCCACCAAGAGTATCATAATGTGATGGACCAAAGAGGTCCAAATGAAGGATCTCCAAAGGCCTGGATGTGGTAACAATACTCTTGATAGGATGCTTCTTCTTGAGTTGCTTTCCGGCTACACATGCACTACAAACACGATCTTTCTCAAAAGAAACGCCGGTTAGTCCCACAATATGCTCACCCTTTAGGAGTTGTTTAAGATTCCTCATGTTAACATGACCAAGGCGGCGATGCCACAACCATCCTTCGTCATGCTTGGCCGCCATTAGACATGTGGAGAAGGAAGGGCTCTCTTTCGAGAGGTCAACCACGTAAAGGTTGTTCTCCACATATCCAACAAGGACCAATTTGAGATTGTCACTCCTAAAGACTTGCACATAATATTTAGTGAAATATGAATTGTAACCGGCATCGGCAAGATGATATATAGAAAGTAAGTTATAGCCAAGGTGTTCAACAAGCATAACCGTCTCAAGGCACAAGTCCTTAGAGATTGCTACCTTGCCATACCCAAGTACCTTTCCCTTTGAGTTGTCGCCAAAGGTAATGCTTGACTTCTTGTTGATATCTTCAATGAATTGATCAAGCACCCCTTTTCCTCCGGTCATATGATTGGTGCATCCACTATCAAACACCCATTTTGGACCACCGGAGGAATACTCCTACAAAATCAAGTAGAGGATTTAGGAACCCATCGATTAATGGGTTCCTTTGCAATGGCAACAATATCTTTTGGTACCCAAATTGAGTACTCTCTATAAGCATAGCCATTAGGAGGGCCAACATAGTTAGCATAGACATCACCATAATAATCAACAAATAATGCATAGTGATCGTTTGGCCCCGTGCGGTCACCACTAGTGGCTTTGCCCTTTGAGGCTTTGCCATTGTTAGTGACCTTCTTGTTCTTATCTTGAGCGGGTTTCTCCTTCTTGTAGTTGTTCTTCTTGTGGGACTTGGGAGTATATCCAAGTCCATACTTTTGATTGTTTGACCTTTGCTTACTCAAGAGGTCATCCAATCCCATCTTGTTCTTGGCGGTGGTGAACTTTGCAAGTTCCTTTGTTAGCCTAACATTTTCCTCAAGAATAGATGCTTGCTCACAAGAAGATTCATTAGGATGATAGTCAAGACCATATTTGGTCACCAAGGACTCAAGATATGCATTGGTCTCAACATGCAAAGAAAGTTCCTCTTGTAAACGAACATGTTCCTCAACAAGTTTAGCATGCTCACTAGTAAAGGAAATGGAGGAACAAGCAAGGTTTTCAACATCACTGGGATCCTTCATTGATCCAAGAGCCCTTTTGTAGGATTCTTGAAGTAGATCATGGTTCTCTCCAAGTTTATTGAGCTCATCCTTGACAAGCTTGTTAGCTCTTTCAAGGTGGTCAAGATCCCTAGTGAGAGAAGCATGAGCAACTTCAAGTTCCTCCTTTGAGGTATTGAGCTCTTGGGTCAATAATTGAGCCCTATCAATAGTTTCTAGGTCCTTAACTTTATCAAGTTCATAAGTTTCAATTTGTTGCTTAAGGCCTTGAGATATGCACCTTTCGGTTTTTAGCTCTTGTCTTAGGAGATTGAATCTCCGTTCCTTCTCATTCAATTGATATTCTAATTCCTCAATGGACTCATCCTTTTCTTTGAGTGAGTCCATCAAGAAATCAAACTTGACAAGAGCTTCACCACGAAGGGTGCATCTAACATCATAGAGTTCCTTAAGCACTATTAATTCTTCTAGATCTTCGTTTTCATCATCAAGAACACTAGATAGGGAAGGTGGAGGTTCCATTACCTTGGTTTCCCTTGCCATAAGACAAGAGCCAATGATTGGAGAGGAGGGAGAGTCATCGGAGTCATCATCTTGAGTTGTTCTTGCCATGAAGGAAGAGCCAACATCATTCTCCGTGGAGTAATCTTTGGAGTAGTCATATGTGAAGAGTGACCCGGGCTTAGAGTAAGCCAAACCGGCCACTCCAGCCTCCTTCTCCTCATCTTCCTCTTCTTCATCGGACAAGTACTCGGCCCCAACAAAAGCTCTTCCCTTGTTCTTCTTGTACCGATCGTTGATTGGGTTCGGCTTCAATCTTGGCTTGACCCCTTTGATGAACTTTGGCTTGTCTACCCTTTTCTCATAAGGGCACTCGTTTGCAAAGTGGTTATCTTCATCACAATTGTAGCAAGTTCTCTTCTTCTTCTTGTCATTGAGGAGCATTGGGAACTTTGCCTTGTACTTCTTGGCAAAGAAAGCAAAGTCGGTAGCAATGTCACTAGTTGAAGTCATCTCTTCATCTTCTTCAATTTCATAGTCTTCTTTGCTTCCATGGTCGGCTCTAGCTTTGAGAGCAAGATTGTGTGACGCTTCATGGTTGTGTGAGGCTTCATCAACACGGTTCATTGCCTTGAGCCTCTTTCCGGCTTTGGCCATGCTTTCATTGGCGGCCACATAGGAGACTAGATCATCGGAGTTGAGATCGGCACTCTTGGTCATGATTTGCAAGTTGAGTGCAAGGTTGGTGTCTTCTTGTTTGACGGCAATCATAGCAATGACCTTGGATTTTATGAAGGCTTCGTTCATCTCGAAGCCGTCATTGTACTTCTCAGCACCAAGTCCCTTGACCCTTACTTTTAGAGCACCAAGCCTAGCATAGGCATCGGATACGGATTCTCCATCTCGAATCATGAACTGGTGAGCCTCTTGCTTTGCGGTCTGATAGAGAGCTGATTGGATCAAATCGGTTCCCTCTTGGAGTACTACGATCCGATCCCACAACTCTTTAGCGGAGACAATGTCATCGACTTGATCAAGAAGCTTGCGGTTGATGCCACTTCTAATCTTGTCACGTGCGGATGCATTGAGTTGACGGTTGTAGAACTCAGTGGAGGCCAACCGAGTAGGATCTTTTGGCTCCCGATGTCCATGAACAATGAGCTCCCATAGCTCCACACTGCAGCTGCGAATATGAGATTCCATAGCAGATTTCCAATGTGGAAAGTGAGTTCCATCATAATGGGGAACGGTCCCGCTATGGTTTATATGAGGCATGGGTGAAGTGTTTTTGGGATAGGCATGGTTAACTTCATGGTAGGTTTCCTTAGAGGCCGAAGCCCCACTAGGAGTTCCACCCGCAGTTAGGTTCTTAAGCATGGCAGACATTTCTGTCATTTGGTTTTGTAACTCATCCTCCTTTTTCTTCTTCTCGGCCTCATATGCCAAGAATCTAGATTTCATCTCTTTAACCGAAAGGTTAGAGTCGTCATCTAGACCCTCGAAGAGTTTATCCATCTCACTCTTAAGGCGGTGAAGCCCTTAATAAGAGTCCAGGCTCTGATACCAATTGAAAGTATAGAGATGGTAAACCTAGAGGGGGGGGTGAATAGGTTTCTACAAGTTTTAATTCTTTCTTTGCAATATTAGGCTTTGCGGAATATAAAGATGAGCCTAATGCAAACTAGGTGAAGCAACCTATATGAGGATACAACTAACTCGAGCACGAAGGCTCTCACAGGCAGTTAAATCACAAGTAGGGAGTTCGGTTAGAGATAACCGATAGCACGCGGAGACGAGGATGTATTCCCGTGTTCCCTTGCTTTGCAACAAGGTACATCACGTTTGGAGGAGTGGAGGTCCCACGAAGGATTCCCCGCGCCACGAAGGCTCACCCTATTCTCCGGAGCCTATCCCACGAAGGAATAGCTCACTCACTTGTGGTAGACTTTGAGGTAGCCTCCAAACCTTCACAATCTTGCCCGGAGCAAATCCACAGCCCGGATGCTTCCGGACTCCTCTTGCCTACCTAGGGATTCCAAGGAACCCTAGGAAGCAAGCTTCTCAATGAATACAAGGGGGAATGAGATTTGGCTTGGTAGAACAGTAGATCGGGTCCTCCTCTAATGATTCCCCGGAGGGATTTGAGTTTGGGTGGAGGAGGAGGGAGATCTGAGGCTTTTGGTGTTTCTAGCAATGGAGTAAGAGAGAGAGAGAGCTCAAGAACAGTTTGTAGTGTAGTGCCTAACTGTCTAGAGGTAGGAGAAGGACTATTTATAGTGTTCTTCGAAATATGGCCGTTGTCACTTGCCACCTCAGCTTCTCCTCGACAAACCCGGTCTGACCGGGCCACAGACCGGACAGCCCGGTGGTGAGGCCGGTCTGACCGGGCCAATGACCGGACGCCTTTGCTGGTCCTGGAGCTCCTCCGGTTAGCGGCGGTTGGCGCCAGTTTGCGACCGGTCGGCCGAGCCGTGCGCCGGACTCGCCGGTCCGTAGGCCGGTTGACCGGTCGGCAACCGGACTCGCTGCGTTCTGGTGAAGAGCCCGGTTGGCGACCGGCCGACCGGGTCGTGCGCCGGACTTCCCCGGTTGGCGACCGGTGGACCGAGCTGTGCGCCGGACATGCCGGTTGCTGGCCCGGTTGGACCGGGCTGCAGACCGGATTTCTGCTGTAGACCCCTTTTTGATTGTTGTTGAAGTGGGGGGTCTCCTTTAGCCTTCTTGTCCCTTTGATACACCATTTATGCCTCATTGCCTAATACCTGAGATTAACCTTGAGAACATATTAGGCCAAATACTTTAGCACGGTGTCATCGTTACCAAAATAATGGATAAGGGTGAAATACCCTTACACCTCTTCCCCTGGTGAACCGATGTAGTACGCCAACATTGACCTCTGATAGTACCGTTGCAATCGGCTCATTGCAGCTAAGGAAGCTCCCATTGTTTGCCCCCCTCGAAGAAGCAGAAGGTGGTGAAGATCCGGTAGACCTTGTATAATTGCACTAGAGTCGATGGCTGCGCATCGGCTGTAAAATTTTTTTTTTACTGGCCGATTTTTCCTATCGGCCCCAATATTTTACTGCACACATGTTCTCCTGTGCATGTTCACATATTCATCGTGTTCAGGTGCCCCCCGAGCCGAATCTGCCAGGTGACTGCAGATATCGGCTTTGTGGTTAGCCAAGGCACAGTATTTGCACGTCGGCTCCGCTAGGATTCGTGTTGACTCTCATCCGCCGACGTGACAGGTGCCCAATAGATCAACGTTGAACATAAGCAGAACCTGTGGTGAAGATAATTTTGGCCGATTGCTGAAAATCGGCCTCCATATTGATCGAAACACTCAATGAAGGTTCTGTAATGTCCCTTCATAGATTTTTGGGGACGATCACAAGGATCAGCCTCGCCATGTTTGCTCATTGGTCTGCTCCAGTTACATGGTTAGGCCAGTGGATAAAACCAGCCCAACCTCTGACTTTATCATGTTGATGCGCTTGCTGTCGTCCACCTCGAGCGCATCGTGTAATCGTGGAGCACTAAGCTCCGTCGGAAGGACGAGCACCATGTTTGTGCCAGCCGATGTTTCATCATCGGCTTTCCTTTGCTTGGGGCGCCACTCCATTTTCCGTGGACGACCCTCTTCGTCCAGGGTTCGCTGAACTTTCGCAGCCAGATCAGGTCGTGCATTCCTCAGCGTATGCAAGTACAACCTTTCAGCTTCCTCCGAGCCGCGCAATCGCTGAACCCTGCGCTTTTGGGAACGGCTGAGCCCATCAGGGCACCACCTTGGACGGTGGTACCTGTCTTCTTCTTCTTCTCCCTCGTCTTCTGAATCTTCGAGATCTTCCAACCGAGGGGACTCAGCGCGTTTGCTTTGTGTTGGGAGAGGCCCTAGACGTTTGAACACGGACACGTTGGCTGCCTCCTTCTTCTTCTGGTTGCATTCTGGGCAATTGCCGATTGTAGGCAACCGGCTCATTCCTGAATCCCAGCAGTGTCTGAAGAAGGGGCAGTCCCAATGCCTATCTTCGTTGCCTTGCTCCCTTGTCTTTTCCTTGGCACGGCGCTCGTACTCCTCCTCATCGCGATCATGCCGATGATGTCTTCTGGCTTCTCTACCCAGACGATCTCTTTCATCTTCATCACTGGATCGTCGGCGTCGGTCATACTGACTCACATACTTGTTGAGGAGGTGATCAGAGAGGGGTCGCTGATATCTTATGTTCTTCACCTCTCCCTCTGTGACGTAGCGCTTGCCATCATGACGGAGCCGATCGCCTGGAGCGGCCTCCTCTGTGTCCTTGTTACGAGAGCAGCTGCCCTCGTCTCCATCCTTGCCAGCGTGGTTTCCAAGTCCTACCATGTTGATGCTGAACGAGGATCCTGGCTGGCAACCTTCAGGGTAAGTGCATTCCACCATGTTAACGGCGGGAAAGGGGTGAGTGTCGACCTTCATGGCGTACTGGTTGAAAATCATACGTCCTTGTTCTATCGCCATTTGGATCTGCTGACGCCACACCCTGCAGTCGTTGGTGGCATGGGAGAGCGAGTTGTGCCATTTGCAGTATGGCTTTCCGTTCAGCTCTTGTACCGTGGGGAATTTGAGACCTTCGGGTATCTTCAACTGCTTCTCCTTGAGCAGGAGGTCGAAGATTTGCTCAGTTTTGGTCACGTCAAAATAAAAACCCCTGGGTGGACCTGGTGGCTTAACCCATTTGCAGGACACGGGGGTTGCCCCCCGAGTCCATTCAGCCACTGCTACCTCTTGATCTCCCGCAGAAACATCGTCTTCCTCTGCCTCGACCAGGACTACTGCACGCTTGAATTTGTCCTGGTACAAGTCCGGGTGGCGCTGTTCATATGCCGACGCTTCGAACCATGTGCGCCGGTGAGGGTAGTCTGCTTGGGAGGCCATGTCCTTGAGCGGTGCTGCAAGGCCCGCCATCGCCAACCGACTGCTTCCTTTTCGATCCACACGAACCGAATAACATCGGTTCCTAAGATTCCTGAAGCGCTGGATGTATTCTGTCACAGTTTCTCCACGCTTCTGACGTATTTGTGCTAGATCGGCAAGGCCAGACTCGGAAGCCTCTGAGTGGTACTGCGTATGGAACTGTTCTTCCAACTGCTTCCAAGTCCGGATCGAGTCTGGTGGCAACGAGGTGTACCACCCGAAAGCCGATCCCGTGAGGGACTGTGAGAAGAGCCTCACGCGTAGTGGATCCGACACTGAGGCCGTTCCTAGCTGTGCCAAATATCGGCTCACATGCTCGATGGAGCTGGAACCATCTGATCCACTGAATTTGGAGAAATCAGGGAGCCGATATTTAGGTGGTAGCGGGATCAACTCGTACTCGTCGGGGTACGGCTTGGAATAGCCGATTGCCCTCCTTTTCGGCACCATGCCGAACTGGTCTCTCAGTATAGTACTGATCTGATCCGCTGTGCTGGCTGCAGGAGTCGAACTCTGAAGATTCGCCGGGGTGGCGTACTTAGCCAGCCATGCTTGCTTTTCCAGCTCTGAGCCAACTGCAGGAGCTGAGCTCTGGAGGTTCGTCGGGGTGGCATATTTAGTTAGCCACGTCTGCTTCTCAAGATCTGTTGCTGACGTTCCTCCTACTTTCCCAGAAGTCCCTGATGTCGCGGCCTGGTTTGTGAGCGCCCAGTTACCGCAATCTGGCACATACGTGCACATGTACCCGTGAGGGATCTCCTTAGGCGCCTCATGCAAGAACTGGCAGTCACTAGGGTCACCACCGATCTTGTAGACGACGAATGCCGGTGAATTCGGCACTTCTGGTGCTGCCAACGCAAATGGCAGCGGTGGACGGGACTGGAGTGGCAACTCTCCTTGATGCGTCCCGAGAGCTGGTCCTGACGGCGAGTACTGGTGCCTCATGATCTCCTGGATCACGCGAAGAGCGACACGCTCCAACGTGTTTACCAGGTTCTCAGAGTGGCGGTGTAGCGAGTGAGCCACCAAGTAGTTGATCTCCTGCCGCAGGGACCTGGTGCGTTCTTCTGACGGGGCAGAGAGGTCTATCCCATCGAGTGCACCATCAGGCGTGAACCCCTTCCACCTGATGCCATGTGAACGGGTTCTGTGGAAAGAGCCGATGAGGTCGGCTTCGAGGATGGCTTTGACCTCGTCATACTTCTTCTTGAGCTCGTCGGTCAGATCCTCGTACGTGACTGGCGTGCCGTCCGCCATCTCAGATGTAGATGGCGATGTGGTTGATGTAGACGATAGTCCCACCGGGCGTGCCAGAATGTGTTGCGGTCAAAACACACCGGCGGGCAGCGACGGGCAACACAGTAGAGCCGGGAACAACTTAGGGCTGCGGCTGGCCCTGGTCCCTCCGAGCGACGGCCCGCAAAGCCTCTGGTACACACGTCCGATGCTGATGCAAGGGCGTGCCACCTGACCTATACCTGGTCAGGAAGGTGATGGAGATGCCGCGCTTAGTTTCCTGCATGGCATACACGTAAACATTAAATACGAGCCTCGATCGGCTCTCAGGTTGTCCTGTGAATCGGCTCAAAGAGCCGATCCACCCATGATTCGTACGAGGTGCACGAATATATGGTGGTCCTGCTTGATCAAGATAAAGCTAATGCGATCTACGACGATTTAGGGTTTTCACCGCATAATCGGATCATCCTACTCACGATTGGGTCTCGCGGCCACGCACGGTGATCGTAAGCCGATCCTAGACAAGGCCTAAAAACCAACACAAGGTTGATCCCCGGAACATCCCGTCTAGGACTAGCAAACGACACCCTACGTGCTGCTGGATCCTCCAACCCTTTGTAAGGCCTAACTATTGCAGATGTTAAACTAATCCTTGTAGAACAAGGAGCAACCGTAACGGAGCGGATCTACTAAATTATGATCAAGCGGGGTGCCGCCCCCACACCTAAGATAGGTGTGAGGGCGGCTAGATATGCAAGGGTCGCACTACGATAGCATGTTATGCGAAGAACTATGCTAACCCTAACACATCTATGATAACTACGTTGCTCGCCATAAAAAAGGCTTCAGTACGAGCAACGCATGAACAACATAAAGCTTCTGCTGCCTAGATCGCAAGATGCGATCTAGGCAGCGTGATGCCTACCGGTAGAAACCCTCGAGACGAAGGAGTTGGCGATGCACCGAGATTGATTTGTTGGTTGAACGTTGGTTGTTGTTTATTCCATAAACCCTAGATACATATTTATAGTCCAGGGGACTTTCTAATTTAGGCGTGCACCTAACCGTGCACAGGTAAAACTCTATCTCTTAATCTAAGATGCGATCTACTATATTACAGATATATGGGCAATCTAGCCCAACTTTGCATATAAGGCCGATTCACGTATTTCTTCCGTATATAATCTTTAAGCCCACCTTGATCGCGGTCCACTTCTGACTTGGTCAAATTCTGGTGATAACACCCACAGAGCGGTAATATATGTCTTTTCCTGAAAAATAGACGACCCCACTGGTCATTGGCTGCGGCAGCCACACAGAGCGATTATATATGTATTTTCTTGAAAAATAGACGACCCCACTGGTTATTGGCTGCGGCAGCCCTATAGAGCGGCCCCATTTGTCACTGGCAGCACCGCGTATACAATCAGGAAATAAAACGGCCCACGCGTCAGCGACAAATGGATGGCTACCCGTCAGCACGAGACGGTCAGAGAGGAACTGCCCTCTGTGCAGCCCCACCTCGATCTGTGCAGCCCCACCCGTCAGATTAACGGTAACGGTAAGGCCTCTGACCTGACGGCAACCCTCCCGTCCGAGGGGTTTCAAACTAGAGGGAGGAGAAAACTGAGGAAAAGTTAAGGGGCTGGGGAAAACTGAGCACAACTAAGGAACCAGGGGCACGAAAATAGAAATCCCTTTCTGATATAGCATTTTCTGGTGAATATAGAGCCATTCTAATTCGAATTTCGTAATGTATTTCAATAGAGTTATAATAAACAAATTTTGACGTTGCCCTCGCATTTGCGAGGGCCACCTTGCTAGTTTAGATAATATTAAAATATCCTTTATAAGATGGATAGAGTATTTATTTTGGTGCAACCGACCGAATCCGTACCTTACCATTTTATACAGGATCGAACGATTTGTGCAGTTGTAAGGCTCACACTTTCTTCCGGTAATTAGTTAGTGGCTAGGAATATGCCTTCGGTGTACCGAAAAACAACACTACGAATATTATCGATGGATTTTTTCCATGAGAAAGGCCTGGCGTGCAGGAGCATCTCAAGAGAACCATATTCGGCTGCGGCAGGATTATTTCTAGCACACCGTGCATGTGCCGATTCAGCCGGAATTCGGTAGCCATGCCGATCGGTTTCCAGTGTGCAGTGGTGCAGCCCACCAGTTCTCCCATGTTACTGTCAGATAACCTGTTCCTTAACACTGAAAGGCAGGACGTGGACGTATGGAAATGGAGTTATCTTGGAACGTCAAGCTTGCCATGTTACAATCCTTACTCCGTCGCTTGAAACGCGGCCGACCTCTGATCGACGGTAGCATCGGCATCAGTCGCAAATGGCCATGTCCATCTGAGGTTCGTGGCCGAAGAATTTTAGTTCGTGGAATGGTGTGTGGTGTGGAGTCCGCGTGAAGGAAGGGATCTTCATTCTTCCAACAGGCTCAATGGTGGCGCTGGCTTTCGGCGAGAAGGGTCGCACGAGCCAGTCGTGATCCCTATTCCAGATACGATGCTCTTGTCGCTGTTATGCTCTTGCTCTTCGTTCGGCTTACCTTCTTCATCTTGGCCGACGTATCGAATGGCGAACGTGGCCATCTCTTTCGCCGCCTATCCGCGTCTCTCTCTCGCTTTCTTTCTCTGGTTTGGTTTACTGTCTTTTGCTCTTCGCATCTTTGCTGCAAACGATCTGAATCAACAAAATCTTCCTCAGAATCAGCGTCAGTTAAATGTTTAAGTAACTCCTTTATGCAAATTAGAGGCTACTACCTCCATCCCAAAACTTATGGCTTATATTTTTTTGAAAATTCAAATCAAGTAAGTTTAACCAATTTTTTTTGAATAATCTACAACAAATATACTATTTTGTACATACTATATGAAATATATTTATTATCTATTTAATCATATTAATTTTGTATTTTACATATTAATGATTTTTGGTAAAAGGTAAGTCAAACTTGATATAGTTTGACTTTCTAAAAATAATATAATCCTTAAATTTTAGGATGAACGTAGTACACCCTCCGTCCCAAAATGTAAGGCGTCTAAGGATTGATTAAAAGTCAAAATTTGTTAACTTTAACCAAATATTTAGAGAAAAATATTTACATCTACGATATCTAATGGGAACATTAAGAAAATATACCTTATAATGAATTTAATGATATGATTTAGTATTGTAAATGTATATATTTTTATATATAAATTTGATCAAACTTAAAAAATATTAACTTTTAACTAATCCTTAAGCGCCTTACATTTTGGGACGGAGGGAGTAAATTACAACTGTGTGATGCACGGATCTTGGCCACATAAATGTATGCATGCGCGTATTTGTGGTGGGTTTCCATGATGTTTTGTTAGAGCATCTCCAACGGCTCAATGCAAATTGATCAAAATTGGTTGCCCGCCAGGGAAACCAAAGCCGCATATCCATTCATGCCCCTTCCTCCCTATGCCACCCTACAGCGACACCGCTGGCTGCCTTGCCGCTCGTCGTTGTCGGTACCTTCTTGTTTGACTCACAGCTTGCCGGATGACAATATTTGGTGGCGGCGCCGAGTGTCCTTGCCGGCTTCGCTGTAGCCTCTGCCCCGGCTGCCATTTCTCTCGGATCCACCCGCTGGCCTTGCTGTCCATGACTTGTTCAGCCAATTGCTCGGTAGGAAATCCTAGAACATTTTGGTAGAATACATGTACAAGTGTATATCCAATTGACCCATAATTGTTGCCCCGCAGATGGACCTCATGCAGTTGATCGACTTGTTCGTTAAGGATGTCCTCTACAGCTTGCTGGAAGAGGAGTCAGGCGCCTCTTTGGAGCTAATGGTTGCCGCGGCCTCCCTCATCCATGAGCACACTGAGATGCAAAGGCATATGCATAGATATAGGATGACGCTTCACAGGGGGAATGCTACATGAAGCGGGATCGAGAGGGTGGCCACTATCAGATGTATTGGGACTACTTCCACCCCACCAAGCCAGTCTTCACGGACGCCCTGTTTCGACGGAGGTATCGGATGTTATGAGACCAATTCTTGACTATTCTACGAGGCGTGAGAGACTATGACCCCTACTTTGGATGCACGACCGATGTTGCCGATAAGCTAGGTTTCACCTCTTATTAGAAGTGTTCCGTAGCTATTCGTACGCTTGCGTATGGAGTGGCTTGTGATGTCCTTGATGAGTACTCGCGAATGAGCGAAACCACCTGCCTGGAGGTGATGTACAAGTTCTGCCAAGTTATGATCGTGGTGTTTGGCGATCTTTACTCGAGAGAACCAGCTGTTGTCGACACTCCCGACTGTTGTCGATCAACAAGGATAGAGGGTTCCAGGGAATGATCCGAAGCATAGATTGCATGCACAGAGAGTGGATTTTCATGGCGCGGGGGGCAGTATACCAGGAATGCCGAGTGGTGGGCTGTCATTCTTGAGGCTGTGGCATCACATGATATGTGGATTTGGCAATCTTTCATTGGCATGGATGGTACCCACAATAACATCAATGTGCTCCATCGGACTATTGTATTCTCAAGGCTTGAAAAGGCAATGCTCATGTGGTGAGGTTTAGGCTTGTAGAAGGCAATGCTAGCAGCAAGACAATAACATCAATGGCAATGAATAGGACAAGCCATATTATGTTGTTGCTAGCATTTTCCCTGATCGGGCCACACTAGTGAAGACAATCCGTAATCCTACAACAAAGAAAACAAAGTGGTTTGTGGAGACAACTTCTTGGAAAAATGTGCAATACAAGGAAAAATCCTACCGTTGGCGCACTAAATTCCCTTATCACCGGCGCATCAACGCACACCGGTGGGAATAGACAGGTGGTAACGTCTTATCGCCGGCGCACCAAAACAATTTATCGCCGTCACACAAGCCTGGTGCGTTGGCGGTAATTTTTTCAATTGTTTTTTAAAATATGATCTAGATATAGATATAGATCTAGCTCTAGCTCGAAACCATGGCCATGGGCTATTGTTGCTACGTCGGTGTAGGAGGTGAAGGAGGAGGAGGGAGAGGCCGGTTGAGGAGGAGGGGAGGAGGCTAGAGGTGCGGTGCAGATGGTGGAGGAGGAGTCCATCAGAGGAGGTGGGGGAGGTGGCTGAAGGAGGACATCGGGGAGGAGTAGAAGATCGTCGATGCAACAGTACGAGGAGTTCGTCGGTGCAAGAGAGGAGGAGGAGGAGACCGTCGGTGAGGAGAAAAGGAGGAAGAGGAAGGAGCAGGAGAGAAAGAGGAAGAGGAGGGGAGAAAGTGAGAAATAAGAATAGGGTGTTGGATTATTTTGAATATATAGTCTACGTTACAACCCCGCCGGCGGTAAAATAATCATCAAAATCTTAAATCTTCTATACTCTGTTTTTATTTTTTTATTTTGAGGAATCTAAAAAATGGGTAAATGGTCGTATGTATTGAAATTGTATGTAAAATGTTCTGTAAATACATTTTCATTTAAGAAACTTTTTATCGGAGGTTGTATGCAAATATAAAATACTTTTTACAAAAATATAACATCATTTTACATAATATATTGAAATTTAATTTTGTTCCTAACAATTAGAACACATAACACATGGTCATCTTGATAGATTTTATTCCGGAGGGTGGGGGTATCTAAGCTCCCCTTGGCAGACCGGTGTGCAGTAAGGGGGGTTTTGCCCTTGCCCGGACCTGGTCGACCCTTATCCCTGACGCGCTAATTTTTCATTGCATCCGAGGTATTTGGGCACCGATGCAGTATTACTTGATGTGCGGTGGTACTATATATAGCACAGTTGGACTGCTTTTTTGGTGCGCCGGTGGTATTTCTCGGCCTATAGGACTTTTTCTAGTAGTGGTGGATCAGGAATTTGGTGTGCTGCAAGCTTGTTGACCCAACATGATTTATCTTGACAATGATTTCCTCTGTGTGATCACAATTTTGTAAATACTTTGTAAAATAAATAGAAACTAGCTAGCATTGCCAAAATAAGTTTTTTTTCTCCTTTTTTTAGGTTGTTTTGCAGTGTCTCCTTTTGGATGGTGTGGCGGTGTCTACATCCTAAAGTTAGAATAAGGTCCTCCTCGCTTCGGTGGTGCGCCTAGCACTTGTGTATGACGCGTGGAGTCGTGTGCCCTTTGGATCTCCTAGGACCCGGTTGGTTTTCGTGTTCATTATTTGTGTGGTTTCATGTCAGTCTCTTCTGATATACGGTTGTCATCATTTACGATGGTTGTTGTTTAGGTCCGTTGGACCTTATGGTCTTTGCATGACGACTTCCCGTTTTTCTACTACAACAAGCTCTATGACGAGTTTTGTCCAATACGGTGATGGAGGGGCGAGAAAAACGGCATGACTTCATCTCGTGCTAGTGCATGTTGTAGTCTCTAGGCGGTCCAAATACCTATTCATAATTTTACTTACTTTTTAGACTATTCGTACTACTATTAATAATTATTAATTGATCGGTGAAATTTATGCAAACAAAAAAAACAAAATAGAAACATTCCACAAGTACTCAATTTAGCACTGGCTGCCAGGGGAGACACATGTCGATCATGGCGCGGAGGATCATTTTCTTAAGACGTCATATTCAATCATGGAGATTACAAAGCAACCATGAAAACGCGTAGCACAGAATAATTAGACCCACAATCAAACAAACAAAATCAATTGATGCATGGCAGCTCGTTTAACCCTCCAAGAGCCATTTGCTCGAAAAATATATTCGTACTGCCCGATGAGTCATGTTAGACTTGATTCTGGCTGCTTTGCAGTTTCCGTCACATTGTCACACTGCTCAGTGTTTACACCGCGTAAATGGTGCCCGTACGGCTAGTGGCAATCCAGAACCATCCATAGATTGAGCAAGAGATGAGTAATCCAAAGAATGTAGAGTTAAATTAAACATCTCTCTCTTGAAAAAACCCAAAGAACATAAAGCAAGTGTAAGATTTTATTTGCGTCGGTATATACACATCACAGTCCAGTTTATTTGGTTGCCGATTTATTTATTACCGCAGATCTTTAGCACGGGTTGTTCAGATATGATGTTTCAGTGGAAATTAAATCTCTAGACATGCACTCATTTTCACAAGAAACATATCTCTCCCTTCTTCGGCGGCACCCACGGTTGAAACCAAATAAGGAGCGAAGATCTTTGTCAGCGCGGGTCACATGTACATCTCCTCTTCGCAGCCCATCATCAAAATCGGATTTACCAGTCTTCAATGCAAATGTCCGACTTTTCATGCTAGACTTGGCCTATAAGACAAGTAGATGTAGGTCATCTCGCATGTGGACTCCTAGACCAGTACCGGCTTGGGTTACCTTGTACCTATGGTGACGTGGGCATTACCTTTCGGGTAACTGTTATTGCCCTATCCTGTATGGCCCAACTGGAGGCCCATGAAGACACCCGATGATAAGGCGGGCCGCTACATCGGTGCCGAAGAAGATTTCTTGAAGAACAAGACGAACAAGCGAAGGATACAAGGAAAGTTTAGAACTAGGGTCCATGGTAACCTAGTCGTACTCGGACAGATCTCTCGAGACCTGGTCTCCTATATAAGGGCCAGGAGAGGGGCTGCCGAGAGAGATACGCAATATTAGCAACTTTAGCGGCCAGAAGTCTAGAGCTAGGGTTTCATAACACTTAGCATCTCGACGAGATCACAGCCGAAACCTTCGGCACCCCATTGTAACCCGATATTTTCATAATCAAGATCAGACAAGCAGGATGTAAGGGTTTTACCTCATCGAGGGCCCCGAACCTGGGTAAATCGCTTTCCCCGCTTGTTTGATAACCGATGTCTCGTATCAGCCTACAGGATTTCATCTACCCTAAGCCCCTAACAGAGGGCATTGCCGAGGAGTACCCTCGACATATGGTGTCCCCTTTATAAGGAGTCATAGAGACAAAATCAATAGAGTAATAGAGATCGTTCAAATCATCTTAGAGATAAACCCTAACCTAAGTCATGAGATCCATTGTAACAATTATAGAATCAATAATAACAAAAGCAGGAGTAGGTCTTTAACTTCAGAGCGAGAGGTGAACTTAGGTATATCGTGTACTGATCCCGTCTCCGATAGCACTCAACGATTTTCGTACACAACTCATAAGTCATCATCGTTTTGTAAAACGAGGAAAAAGCTTTGCCTTTATATTAATATAACTGAAGCAAATATGGAGTGGCCTAAGCCAACAAAAACCTGAAAGAAGAAAAAGAGGTACATGGTGACAAGGGATTAACTTATCAATGTCTACGGATTGTAGACTTAGGTTTTCGTAGAAAGTAGAGGGCAAGTAGATCTTGAGGGTTCAGCCGAAACAGGTACTCAACTATAAAAAAAACTACGGTTTGTGTTGACAATGATTCGATCCTTTCTTTCTCCCTCAACTCCCCTTTATATAGGAGGTGCAGCCGAGGTTTTCGTATCGTACAAGTTACAAAGTCCGGGAAACTTATTTGAGTCCTTCATGTATTGATACAATTCTTTTATTCCTAATCTATATCTATTTTTCATATCGATGCTTATTGGGCTACCGAGCTTCATAAACTTCGGGTCGTGGGCCTTCAATTATCCCCGGGTACCTTATTCGGCATGCCCATCCGGGATGCCTATATCAGTAGCCCCCGAGATTTTGCTTGAATCGTAGAATCGAGTAAAATCTCCATTGTAGAAACAATCCATAAATTCTACGGATTCCTATAATATTTTACTCAAAGTATTTATATCTTGTACAGGGATAACGGTAGATGGGGTTGGTTCATCTGACGGATCAGGTACCAGTTAACTGCTCTTGTGGAAAACCCACAAAAACCTACTTCAAGGTCAAGTCCCTTGACTCGACCTTGGGATACTGGCTTAATTCGACATGCGCCGCTTAAGGTCTTACGATGAGCCGAATTCCAGTTAAATTTTATCCAGTACCTAACGCGTCCCCTAGGATTTTTCTTCGCATCTGTTGACACGGATAAAGTAGTAGAGCGCATTCGGGTGTGCGACCATACCACACAGGACGGATCCCGGGGGTTTACCTTTGTAAAATATGTAGGATAACGTTGCATAGAAAACAAAAAATTTCCTACCGCGAACACGCAATCCAAGCCAAGATGCAATCTAGAAGACGGTAGCAACGAGGGGTTTATCAAGTCTCACCCTTGAAGAGATTCCAAATCCTACAAGAGGAGGCTCTTGTTGCTGCGGTAGACGTTCACTTGCCGCTTGCAAAAGCGCGTAGAAGATCTTGATCACGATCGGTTCCGGCGCCACGAACGGGCAGCACCTCCGTACTCGGTCACACGTTCGGTTGTTGATGAAGACGACGTCCACCTCCCCGTTCCAGCAGGCAGCGGAAGTAGTAGCTCCTCTTGAATCCGACAGCACGACGGCGTGGTGTCGGTGGTGGTGGAGAAGTCCGGCGGAGCTTCGCTAAGCGTGCGGGAAGTGGAGGAGCGGGGCGGCTAGGGTTTGGGGAGAGGGGGCGCCGGCCACTATGGGGTGCGGCCACCTTGGTGGTGTTTGAGGTGGCCGGCCCCCTCCCCCTTGGCCCTCTATATATAGGTGGAACCCCAAGAGTTGGTCTCCAAGTCTTCGAATAAGACCCGAACCAAAAAACCTTCCATATGGAGGGGAAACCTAGCCAAGCTAGGACTCCCACTAGAGGTGGGAGTTCCACCTCCCATATGGGGGGGTGGCCGGCCCCCTAAGGGGGAGTCCACTTGGGACTCCTCCCCCACTAGGGTTGGCCGGCCATGGAGGTGGAGTCCCATGTGGACTCCACCTTCCTTGGTGGTTTCTTCCGGACTTTTCTAGAACCTTCTAGAACCTTCCATAGAACCTTCCGCGACATTTTAATTCACATAAAATGACATCCTATATATGAATCTTATTCTCCGGACCATTCCGGAACTCCTCGTGATGTCCGGGATCTCATCCGGGACTCCGAACAAATATTCGAACTCCATTCCATATTCAAGTACTACCATTTCAACATCCAACTTTAAGTGTGTCACCCTACGGTTCGTGAACTATGCGGACATGGTTGAGTACTCACTCCGACCAATAACCAATAGCGGGATCTGGAGATCCATAATGGCTCCCACATATTCAACGATGACTTTAATGATCGAATGAACCATTCACATACAATACCAATTCCCTTTGTCACGCGATATTTTACTTGTCCGAGGTTTGATCTTCGGTATCACTCTATACCTTGTTCAACCTCGTCTCCTGACAAGTACTCTTTACTCGTACCGTGGTATGTGGTCTCTTATGAACTCATTCATATGCTTGCAAGACATTAGACGACATTCCACCGAGAGGGCCCAGAGTATATCTATCCGTCATCGGGATGGACAAATCCCACTGTTGATCCATATGCCTCAACTCATACTTTCCGGATAATTAATCCCACCTTTATAGCCACCCATTTACGCAGTGGTGTTTGGTGTAATCAAAGTACCTTTCCGGTATAAGTGATTTACATGATCTCATGGTCATAAGGACTAGGTAACTATGTATCGAAAGCTTATAGCAAATAACTTAATGACGAGATCTTATGCTACGCTTAATTGGGTGTGTCCATTATATCATTCATACAATGACATAACCTTGTTATTAATAACATCCAATGTTCATGATTATGAAACTAATCATCCATTAATCAACAAGCTAGTTTAAGAGGCATACTAGGGACTTCTTGTTGTCTACATATCACACATGTACTAATGTTTCGGTTAATACAATTATAGCATGATATATAAACATTTATCATAAACATAAAGATATAAATAATAACCATTTTATTATTGCCTCTAGGGCATATCTCCTTCAGTCTCCCACTTGCACTAGAGTCAATAATCTAGATTACATTGTAATATACCTAACACCCATGGCATTCTGGTGTTGGTCATGCTTTGCCCTAGGGAGAGCTTTAGTCAACGGATCTGCTACATTCAGATCAGTGTGTACTTTGCAAATCTTTACTTCTCCATCTTCGATGTACTCGCGAATCGAGTGGTAACGCAGCTTGATATGCTTCAGCCTCTTGTGTGACCTTGGCTCTTGTGCATTGGCGATGGCACCCATGTTATCATAGTAAATGATTAATGGGTCCAATGCACTAGGAACCACACCGAGCTCTACAATGAACCTCTTCATCCATACCGCTTCTGATGAAGCCTCTGAAGCCGCTATGTACTCTGATTCTGTTGAAGACTTCGCCACCGTGCACTGCTTCGAGCTTGCCCAACTTACTGCAGCACCATTCAATATAAACACGTACCCAGATTGTGACTTAGAGTCATCAGGATCAGTGTTCCAACTTGCATCGGTGTAACCACTTACAACGAGCTCTTGGTCACCTCCATAACAAAGAAACATATCCTTAGTTCTTTTCAAGTACTTCAGGATATTCTTGACCGCTGTCCAGTGTTCCATTCCTGGATCACTTTGATATCTGCTAGTCAAACTAACAGCATGTGCTATATCCGGTCTAGTACATAGCATGGCATACATGATAGATCCTATCACGAGGCATAGGGATTTTACTCATCCTTTCTCTTTCTTCTGCGTAGCGGTCCTTGAGTCATACTCAAGACTTTGCACAATAACATAGGTAAGAACCCTTTCTTACTTTCGTCCATTCTAAACTTCTTTAGAATCTTGTCCAGATATGTACTCTGTGATAGCCCTATTAGGCGTCTTGATCTATCTCTATAAATCTTGATGCCTAATATATACGATGCTTCACCAAGGTCTTTCATTGAAAAACTATTATTCAAATAACCTTTAACACTGCTTAATAGTTCTATATCATTCCCGATCAACAATATGTCATCTACATATAATATCAGGAATGCTACAGAGCTCCCACTCACTTTCTTGTAAATACAGGCCTCTCCATGACACTGTATAAACCGGAATCTTTGATCACCTTATCAAAGCGTCGGTTCCAACTTCTTGATGCTTGCTTCAGTCCATAGATTGAACGCTGAAGTTTGCATACTTTGTCAGCATTTTTAGGATCGACAAAACCTTTGGGTTGTACCATATACAACTCTTCCTCAATGTCTCCATTAAGGAACGCCGTTTTGACATCCATCTGCCAAATCTCATAATCGAAAAATGCAGCTATTGCTAACAAAATCCTCACAGATTTTAGCTTCGCTACAGGTGAGAAAGTCTCATCGTAGTCAACTCCTTGAATTTGTCGGAAACCCTTTGCGACAAGTCGAGCTTTATAGACAGTAATATTACCATCTGCATCTGTTTTTCTCTTGAAGATCCATTTATTCTTGACAGCCTTTCGGCTATCAGGTAAGTCTACCAAAGTCCATACTTTGTTATCATACATGGATCCCATTTCGGATTTCATGGCTTCTTGCCATTTGTTGGAATCTGGGCTCATCATCGCTTCTTCATACGTCGCAGGGTCCTCATCATTGTTATCCACAATCATGACATTTAGACAAGGATCATACCAATCAGGAGTGGTACGTTCCCTTGTCGATCTGCGAGGTTCAGTAGTTTCCTCGTTCGAAGTTTCATGGTCATTATCATTAGCTTCCTCTGTTGCCGGTGTAGGCGGTACAGGTACAACTTGGTACTGTGCTACTCTGATCAACGAGTATAGATTCATCAATCTCATCGAGTTCTACTTTTCTTCCAGTCACTTCTTTAGTGAGAAATTCTTTCTCAAGAAAGGTTCCATTCTTAGCAACAAAGATTTTGCCTTCGGATTTGTGATAGAAAGTATACCCTATAGTTTCCTTAGGGTATCCTATGAAGACGCATTTCTCCGCTTTGGGTTCTAGCTTGTCCGGTTGTAACTTCTTTACATAGGCTTCGCAACCCCAAACTTTCAGGAACGATAGCTTAGGTTTCTTATTAAACCATAATTCATACGGTGTCGTTTCTACGGATTTTGATGGTGCTCTATTTAAAGTGAATGCGGCTGTCTCTAATGCATAACTCCAAAATGATAACGGCAAATCAGTAAGAGACATCATAGAACGAACCATATCTAAGAGAGTTCGATTACGACGTTCGGACACACCGTTACGTTGAGGTGTTCCCGGCGGTGTCAATTGTGAAAGTATTCCGCATTTCTTTAAATGCATGCCAAACTCATAACTCAGATATTCACCTCCACGATCAGATCGTAGAAATTTGATCTTCCTGTTACGTTGATTTTCTACTTCACTTTGGAATTCCTTAAACTTCTCGAAAGTTTCGGATTTATGTTTCATGAAATAGATATACCCATATCTACTCAGATCATCTGTGAAGGTTAGAACATAACGATAACCACCGCGCGATGCTACGCTCATTGGTCCACATACATCGGTATGTATGATTTCCAATAAGTCAGTAGCTCGCTCCATCATACCAGAAAATGGAGTCTTTGTCATTTTTCCCATTAGACATGCTTCGCATCTATCAAGTGACTCAAAGTCAAGTGATTCAAGTAATCCATCAGTATGGAGTTTCTTCATGCGTTTCACTCCAATATGACCAAGACGACAGTGCCACATATAAGTAGAATTATCATCTAATTTAATTCGCTTAGCATCTATGTTATGTATATGCGTATCACTACTATCGAGATCTAACAGAAATAAGCCATTCTTTTGTGGTGCTCGACCATAAAAGATATTATTCATAAAAATAGAACAACCATTATTCTCAGACTTGAATGAATAACCGTCTTGCATTAAACAAGATCCAGATATAATGTTCATGCTCAACGCGGGTACAAAATAACAATTATTTAGGCTTAAAACTAATCCCGAAGGTAGATGTAGAGGAAGTGTGCCGACAGCGATCATATCGACTTTGGATCCATTTCCAACGCGCATCGTCACTTCATCTTTCAGTAGTCTTCGTTTATTCTTTAGTTCCTGTTTCGAGTTACAAATATGAGCAACCGAACCAATATCAAATACCCAGGTACTAGAACGAGAACCAGTGAGATAAACATCTATAACATGTATATCAGATATACCTTCTTTCTTCTTCTTGACAAGGCCGCTCTTCAGATCAGCCAGATACTTGGAGCAATTACGCTTCCAGTGTCCCTTCTCCTTGCGATAGCACTCAGCATCAGGCTTAGGGCCGTTCTTAGGTTTCACAGGAGGCGTGGCAGCTTTCTTGCCACCCTTCTTGAATTTTCCCTTAGACTTGCCCTGTTTCTTGAAACTGGTGGTCTTGTTGACCATCAACACTTGGTGCTCTTTCTTGATCTCAATCTCAGCAGCTTTTAGCATGCCAAAGAGTTCAGGTAACTCCTTGTTCATGTTCTGCATGTTGTAGTTCATCACAAAGTTCTTGTAACTTGGTGGCAGTGATTGAAGGACACGATTAATCCCCAGTCTGTTAGGAATCACTATTCCCAAGTCACTGAGTTTCTTCGCATGCCCGATCATGGCGAGCATGTGCTCACTAACGGAGCTGCCTTCTTCCATCATGCAGCTGAAAAATTGTTTCGATGCTTCATAGCATTCCACGGCCGCATGAGTCTCAAAATAGCTTTCAGCTCTTTCATTAACTCATGAGGATCGTGGTGCTCAAAACGTTTTTGAAGATCGGATTCCAGACTGCATAGGATGGCACACTGAACTTGAGAGTACCGTATTTTCCGAGTCTCGTAAACAGCTTTTACTTCATCGGTTTCAGTTTCTGCAGGAGGGTCACCTAGCGGTGCATCAAGCACATATTGCAGATTTCCGCCAGAGAGGAAGATCCTCACATGACGGAACCAGTCGGTGAAGTTGCTACCGTTGCTCTTAAGTTTCTCTTTCTCTAGGAACTGATTAAAATTGATTGGGGACGCCATCTCTACAACATATATTTGCAAAAGTTTAGACAAAGTTTATGATAAATTGAGTTCAAATTTTAATTCAACATAATTAAAAATCTAGGTGAACTCCCACTCAAAACAATATCCCTCGCATTGTCTTAGTGATCACACGAACCAAATCCACCGCACCTATGTCCGATCATCACGAGACAAGGTGTGATTTCAATGGCGAACACTCAAAGTGTTCATCATATCAACCATATGATTCATGCTGTACCTTTCGGTATCACGTGTTCCGAGACCATGTCTGTACATGCTAGGCTCGTCAAGGCCACCTTAGTATCCGCATGTGCAAAACTGTCTTGCACCCGTTGTATGCACTTGTTGATTCTATCACACCTGATCATCACGAGATGCTTCGAAACGACAAGTCTTGGCAACGGTGCTACTAAGGATGAACACTTTATTATCTTGAGATTTTAGTGAGGGATCATCTTATAATGCTACCGTCGCGATCTAACCAAAATAAGATGCATAAAAGGATTAACATCACATGCAGTTCATATGTGATATGATATGGCCCTTTTGTCTTTGCGCCTTTGATCTTCATCTCCAAAGCACGGACATGATCTCCATCATCTTCGGGCATGATCTCCATCATCGTCGGCGTAGCGTCAAGGTCAATGGCGCCGTCTTCATGATTGTCCTCCATGTAGCAACTATTACAACTACTTTGAAATACTACTCAACATGAAATTTAAAGACAACCATAAGGCTCCTGCCGGTTGCCACAATACAATAATGATCATCTCATACATATTCATCATCACATTATGGCCATATCACATCACCAAACCCTGCAAAAACAAGTTAGACGTCTCTAATTTGGTTTGCATATTTTACGTGGTTTAGGGTTTTCGAGAGAGATCTAATCTACCTACGAACATGAACCACAACGTTGATACTAATGTTTTCAATAGAAGAGTAAATTGAATCTTCACTATAGTAGGAGAGACAGACACCCGCAAAGCCTCTTATGCAATACAAGTTGCATGTCGAACGAGGAACAAGTCTCATGAACGCGGTCATGTAAAGTTAGTCCGAGCCGCTTCATCCCACTATGCCACAAAGATGCAAAGTACTCAAACTAAAGATAACAAGAGAATCAACGCCCACAAAACCATTGTGTTCTACTCGTGTAACCATCTATGCATAGACACGGCTCTGATACCACTGTAGGATAACGTTGCATAGAAAACAAAAAAATTCCTACCGCGAACACGCAATCCAAGCCAAGATGCAATCTAGAAGACGGTAGCAACGAGGGGTTTATCGAGTCTCACCCTTGAAGAGATTCCAAAGCCTACAAGAGGAGGCTCTTGTTGCTGCGGTAGACGTTCACTTGCCGCTTGCAAAAGCGCATAGAAGATCTTGATCACGATCGGTTCCGGCGCCACGAACGTGCAGCACCTCCGTACTCGGTCACACGTTCGGTTGTTGATGAAGACGACGTCCACCTCCCCGTTCCAGCGGGCAGCGGAAGTAGTAGCTCCTCTTGAATCCGATAGCACGACGGCGTGGTGTCGGTGGTGGTGGAGAAGTCCGGCGGAGCTTTGCTAAGCGTGCGGGAAGTGGAGGAGCGGGGCGGCTAGGGTTTGGGGAGAGGGGGGCGCCGGCCACTATGGGGTGCGGCCACCTTGGTGGTGTTTGAGGTGGCCGGCCCCCTCCCCCTTGGCCCTCTATATATAGGTGGAACCCAAAGAGTTGGTCTCCAAGTCTTCGAATAAGACCCGAACCAAAAACCTTCCATATGGAGGGGAAACCTAGCCAAGCTAGGACTCCCACTAGAGGTGGGAGTTCCACCTCCCATATGGGGGGGTGGCCGGCCCCCTAAGGGGGAGTCCACTTGGGACTCCTCCCCCACTAGGGTTGGCCGGCCATGGAGGTGGAGTCCCATGTGGACTCCACCTTCCTTGGTGGTTTCTTCCGGACTTTTCTAGAACCTTCTAGAACCTTCCATAGAACCTTCCGCGACATTTTAATTCACATAAAATGACATCCTATATATGAATCTTATTCTCCGGACCATTCCGGAACTCCTCGTGATGTCCGGGATCTCATCCGGGACTCCGAACAAATATTCGAACTCCATTCCATATTCAAGTACTACCATTTCAACATCCAACTTTAAGTGTGTCACCCTACGGTTCGTGAACTATGCGGACATGGTTGAGTACTCACTCCGACCAATAACCAATAGCGGGATCTGGAGATCCATACTGCCTCCCACATATTCAACGATGACTTTAGTGATCGAATGAACCATTCACATACAATACCAATTCCCTTTATCACGCGATATTTTACTTGTCCGAGGTTTGATCTTCGGTATCACTCTATACCTTGTTCAACCTCGTCTCCTGACAAGTACTCTTTACTCGTACCGTGGTATGTGGTCTATTATGAACTCATTCATATGCTTGCAAGACATTAGACGACATTCCACCGAGAGGGCCCAGAGTATATATATCCGTCATCGGGATGGACAAATCCCACTGTTGATCCATATGCCTCAACTCATACTTTCCGGATACTTAATCCCACATTTATAGCCACCCATTTACGCAGTGGTGTTTGGTGTAATCAAAGTACCTTTCCGGTATAAGTGATTTACATGATCTCATGGTCATAAGGACTAGGTAACTATGTATCGAAAGCTTATAGCAAATAACTTAATGACGAGATCTTATGCTACGCTTAATTGGGTGTGTCCATTATATCATTCATACAATGACATAACCTTGTTATTAATAACATCCAATGTTCATGATTATGAAACTAATCATCCATTAATCAACAAGCTAGTTTAAGAGGCATACTAGGGACTTCTTGTTGTCTACATATCACACATGTACTAATGTTTCGGTTAATACAATTATAGCATGATATATAAACATTTATCATAAACATAAAGATATAAATAATAACCATTTTATTACTGCCTCTAGGGCATATCTCCTTCAAAATATTATGACATTCAGAGATTTTACCGCGGCGAACGCGCTCTGAGAATAAATTGTTGAGTGTCTTTTTCGGCTGCTGGAATGGTATATTTATTTGAGTCATATGATGATATAATATCTTGCCCTCCCGATGGTAGTACATAACGAGTTATGTTTAACTCGAAAATGTACGATGATACTTCTCATATTTCATCGGGTGCGCGACCAGCGCTCCCGATGGGAGTAACCCCCGAGGCTACAGCCAAGTGCTTGTACTTGGTTGTAGGCTCAACTTCTATTATCTTTTCGCTATATTTTTACCTCCCTCTCTTTTTTTTCACTCAACTTGCTGCTCCTTTCTCTTTTTCATTTCATCGGGTGCGCGACCAGCACTCCCGATGGGAGTAGCCCCTGAGGCTACAGCCAAGTATTTGCACTTGGTTGTAGGCTCAGCTTTTGCTATTTTGACCAACTTTGTATTTTTCCTTTTTCACCTTATTCTCTTATCATAGGTATATACAATGCTTCTGATAAGAGTACCCCCCGAGCATATGGACACATGCTTGCATTTGATGATAGGCTTCCGAAGTTTCTTTGCTAGAAGACTCAAAGATTTGTTGCCTCCATCTTTTAATGAAAACACCTGAAGATTTCTCGACTGACGTCGTTGCTGACGATAGCCATGATTACCTCCTTGGGAAGCCACAGGTCCTGTCAACTCACTGGGTTGTGGGTCCAAAATTTCTGCACCATCGACACATCGCGCAAGTGGGGGACACACGTCCTCCGTAATTTCCGGCATGCACGCAGTAACTCCAACCTGTAATTTCAGGTTGATAAGACCATTCTACCCTTGTGGACATGCGTAAGGCTAGAAATACCTCTCCTTTTCATCCAACGGCGTGGCGGGTCAGCTTCTCACTATATATTTACCACATTGTCCTCATTCATCCCCTTCGCCATGCCGCACATCTACTTTTCTATCTCTCCGCCATTGCCGTTGCTTAAGCTCTTCGCGCTCATGCTTCCCTTTGTCCTGCTCTTCCACTGAGGCTCTCCCCCATAGCTCCTCCGCGCACGAAGATGCTGAAGAACAAGGCTCCAGGCACTGACGCACCTGCGGGAAAGGCTCGGGTTTCTGGATGGGAGCGGTCCAAGATCTCCACTCAGGATCAGAAGACTTTGAAGAAGCTGGGCCTGCTGAAGAAGCAGGAACCACTGAAGTTCCTCGGCGATGAGAGCTTCCCTCATACTCCAATCGGATTCCAGGTAACTTTTATCGACTTCCTCGTTCACAGCCTCTCCACTTCTATCCACGAATTTCTTCATGGTCTCCTTTTTCTTTACGGGATTCAGCTGCACCAGCTGACCCCGAATTTTCTCCTCCACATCTCTATTTTCATCACTCTCTGCGAGTGTTTCCTCGGCATCCATCCTCATTGGGGCCTATGGAAACGCATTTTCTATCTCCGGCGCAACAACTCTAGGAACGTCATCTACAATGTAGGTGGCGTTTGCATCTGCGTCCGTCCCGACGTAGATATTTTGACATTAAATTCCCCGACTCCGTCCAAGGCTGGCGCAAGAAGTGGCTATACATTCAAGATGAGTGTTCCTCTCCTCAAGAATATGGCATTGCGTTGTTTGAGGGTGCCGAAGAAATTCAAAGGCGCCGATCTTGGGACATGGAAGCCACTGCCGAGGAAAAAGCAGCCACTGAAGCCTTGATGACCCGGATCCATCACCTCCAAAACACCGACGGAGAGGAACTTTCGGGTGTCCAGATTATCGCCTATTTCCTTAGAATTCGGGTGCAACCACTGCAGGCTCGCAAAAACCCTCTTTGGATGTACTCAGGAGCAAACGATGTCGACCACTTGTCCAAAGATCTTTCTGTGAAGGACTTGTAGAAGCTTATCCGATGTTTTACCTCCTTGAGCAAGAAACATGAAGTCCCCTCCTCTTGTCGCGTGGAACCATACAGTGCCCGCCATGCTCTCCCCCAAGTGAGTGCTTTTTTCTCGAGTCGAATTTGCTTATTTTGTCGGCTTATTTTTTGTTTCTCTTCTTCATTTTCTTCTGTTTTCCTTGTTTTACTTCATGTAGGATCACCAAGTCCTTTCTTCTCTTCCCTCCTTCCTGAAGGTGGAGAGGTTGATGGTCGAGTTGTTGTTACCGACAATTCACAAGAATCCTCTCTTCCTGAGAGTGAAACCGCGGGTTCCTCCGACAAGTAAACAGAGTAAGGGCAACCCTCTGATTCTGCCCATTCCATCTCTCCTCCTCATGCCAGTTCTCCTGAAGGACGCGGCAAAAGGAAAAGAAACGATGTCGAAGACTCCGACACATCGAAGCCTGCCGACGTTATTTCCGAAGAAACTTCGCCATAATTTGAAGGTGCCTTCGACCCTTTCACCGCCGCGGGCGCCGTTAGCCATTTTCCTGTCTTCATCTGTCTTAGTTTTCTTTCAATGCTCTAACATCTTATTTTGTCGCTATATTGTCAGGTCTACTGAAGAAGCAGAGGAAGAAGAAACCGCGGCTCATGGAATAGCTCCTACGAGCACTTCCAACACCCTAGTTCTTTCCGAGGGGAAGCGCACTGCTGCGGAAACTTCACCTCCTTCGGAGCATAATCAAAAAGCGTTGACTCCCGTGCCTAGCCCCCGAGCGCCTCCAACTAAGAATGCTAGGACCGGGGCTTGACACGCTCAAGCAGTTATCTCTGGGAGTTCATCGACTCCCTACCTGGAAGATGTAAGTTGTCTCTATTGAACATATGTTTTGCTTGTCGAATTTTTCCTTCCTTATGGTGTTTTCATGTCTTGTCGAGTTGCGTTCAGCCTTTGATGAAGGAGCTTATCCACCTGGGCTCCCAGTTTCTCGGGTTCCGTGATGAAGCTGCCACTTTAAGAGGTAAAGCTTGCCCTGTTTTCTGCTCCTTTCTTACTTCTACCAGTGGATTCTCTGTTTTCTAACGAGCACTATTTTTCTCTTGATATTTTTCAGTTCATAGGCACTCCGCCGTGTCGTGGAACGTGCTGATGCACTGGACGCCAAGCTGAAACGCAGCGAGAAGGCTCGTGAAAAAGCCGAGAAGGATGATGTTTCTGTCGAAGGTCTTCGGCAGAGGTTGTAGACTGCGGAAGATGCTTTAAGCGCTAAGGAAACCCAGCAGATCGAGCGCGAAAACTCTATAGTGACGCGCCTTGAAACGCAGATCCGCAGATTTGCAAGTAACCTATTATTTGTCTCACACTTTTGCTTCTAGTTTTTCTGTTTCTTTGATATTAACGAACTCATGGTTCTTTCCAGCAGGACGGATGGGTGAGGAATATACCCTGCGGGAAGAATCCGACGATATCCTCATCAACAATCTCGATCTCCTCGAGTTAAGCTGTGACTTGGCGCGCACCAACATCTCGGCTGCGCGGGGTGTGCTGAACCGCTTCTTATCCCACTTCTTCCCCAAGAAGACCCAACCGAATATCTTCTTTGAGCTTGTCCATCGCTTCCAAACAACGGATGATCCTGTTCTGGCTGATCGTTAGGCTAGCCTGAAGATCGGACTCGAAGGAACAATTGCCTTGGTCGCTGCCTGCGGCCAAGAAGTTGATTGGGCGAAGGCTGGCACTCATGCGGGCATGAACAAGGAGAAGTGGAATACTTTGGTGAAGGATGCTAAGCCGCAGTCGAAGAAAATCATTGCGTTCCTTGATACGAAGTCCACTGCTTCTGCTAGCACTGCGCGGACGGAGGTCAAGTAGACCAACCCGCTTCTTTTCTATTTTCTTTTGTATCTAGTCCCAACTTCCGTTGCTCCCGAAGATTTGTAGGGCTTGCTAGGAGCCGCCTTTTGTAAGATCTTGACTTCTGTAAATATGTCGAATTATGAATGAAAAAGTGCCTTTTGCCAAGTAATTGATGTCGACCTTTCTTTTCTTCCAGTTTATATGCAATAACTATACCAAAGCTGATGGTCCGTCCAATACTTCACCCGCCGTTTCTCATCCTGCGAGACCTGCTGGCGATGTTTTCTTGGATGATTCTTCGTGTGTTAGTTCAATGCACCAGGAACTAGCCGATCTTCGACAGCACTTGCAAGCTATGAAAAAACAGGCTATCACCGTTATGGATCAATCTCGCAAATCATTGGACCGTGAACGGGCTGCTCTTCGGCAAGCACAAGAGGCTCTTGAGTTGAAAGAATCTGCTGCTGCCGATACTTCTCGGGCTATTAAGCGCGAGAATTATATGCTTGATCTGATGACCGATGCAATTCAAGATATGGAGGGTATGTTGTGTGATACGTCCCCGACGTATCCATAATTTCTGTCGTTCCATGCTTGTTTTATGACAATACTTACATGTTTTGCTTGCACTTTATGATGATTTCATGCATTTTCCGGAACTAACCTATTAACGAGAGGCCACAGTGCCAGTTCCTGTTTTCTGCTGTTTTTGGTTCCAGAAAGGTTGTTCGGGCAATATTCTCGGAATTGGACGAAATCAACGCCAAACCTCCTATTTTTCCCGGAAGGCTCCAGAACACCGAAGAAGAGTCGGAGAGGGGCCAGGGGGCCACCACACCACATGGCGGCGCGGGCCAGACCCTGGCCGCGCCGGCCTAGGGTGTGGCGCCCCCAGGTGCCCCCCTGCGCCGCCTCGTCGCCTATAAAATCCCTTTCGACCTAAAAACACCGTACCAATTGATGAAACTCCAGAAAGACTCCAGGGGCGCCGCCACCGTCGCGAAACTCCAATTCGGGGGACAGAACTCTATTCCGGCACCCTGCCGGAACGGGGAAGTGCCCCCGGAAGCCATCTCCATCAACGCCATCGCCTCCACCATGCTCCGTGAGTAGTTCCCCCATGGACTACGGGTTCTAGCAGTAGCTATGTCGGTATACTCTCCTCCATGTACTTCAATACAATGGTCTCATTGTAGGATAACGTTGCATAGAAAACAAAAATTTTCCTACCGCGAACACGCAATCCAAGCCAAGATGCAATCTAGAAGATGGGAGCAACAAGGGGGTATCGAGTCTCACCCTTGAAGAGATTCCAAAGCCTACAAGAGGAGGCTCTTGTTGCTGCGGTAGACGATCACTTGCCGCTTGCAAAAGCGCGTAGAAGATCTTGATCACGATCGGTTCCGGCGCCATGAACGGGCAGCACCTCCGTACTCGGTCACACGTTCGGTTGTTGATGAAGACGACGTCCACCTCCCCGTTCCAGCGGGCAGCGGAAGTAGTAGCTCCTCTTGAATCCGACAGCACGACGGCGTGGTGTCGGTGGCGGTGAAGAAGTCCGGCGGAGCTTCGCTAAGCTACGCGGGAGATATGGAGGAGAGGGGGGCGGCTAGGGTTTGGGAGGGGGTGGCCGGCCACTTCAATGGGGCGGCCAGCTTGTGGTCTTGGGGTGGCCGGCCCCCTCCCTTGGCCCCTCATTATATAGGTGGATCCCCAAGGGTTGGTGTCCAAGTCTTCGAATAAGACCCGAACCAAAAACCTTCCATAAGAGGGGGAAACCTAGCCCATCTAGGACTCCCACCAAAAGTGGGGTTTCCACCTCCCATATGGGGGGTTGGCCGGCCCCCTAAGGGGGAGTCCACTTGGGACTCCTCCCCCACTAGGGTTGGCCGGCCATGGAGGTGGAGTCCCATGTGGACTCCACCTTCCTTGGTGGTTTCTTCCGGACTTTTCTAGAACCTTCTAGAACCTTCCATAGAACCTTCCGCGACATTTTAATTCACATAAAATGACATCCTATATATGAATCTTATTCTCCGGACCATTCCGGAACTCCTCATGATGTCCGGGATCTCATCCGGGACTCCGAACAAATATTCGAACTCCATTCCATATTCAAGTACTACCATTTCAACATCCAACTTTAAGTGTGTCACCCTACGGTTCGTGAACTATGCGGACATGGTTGAGTACTCACTCCGACCAATAACCAATAGCGGGATCTGGAGATCCATAATGGCTCCCACATATTCAACGATGACTTTAGTGATCGAATGAACCATTCACATATGATACCAATTCCCTTTGTCTCGCGATATTTTACTTGTCCGAGGTTTGATCTTCGGTATCACTCTATACCTTGTTCAACCTCGTCTCCTGACAAGTACTCTTTACTCGTACCGTGGTATGTGGTCTCTTATGAACTCATTCATATGCTTGCAAGACATTAGACGACATTCCACCGAGAGGGCCCAGAGTATATCTATCCGTCATCGGGATGGACAAATCCCACTGTTGATCCATATGCCTCAACTCATACTTTCCGGATACTTAATCCCACCTTTATAGCCACCCATTTACGCAGTGGTGTTTGGTGTAATCAAAGTACCTTTCCGGTATAAGTGATTTACATGATCTCATGGTCATAAGGACTAGGTAACTATGTATCGAAAGCTTATAGCAAATAACTTAATGACGAGATCTTATGCTACGCTTAATTGGGTGTGTCCATTACATCATTCATATAATGATATAACCTTGTTATTAATAACATCCAATGTTCATGATTATGAAACTAATCATCCATTAATCAACAAGCTAGTTTAAGAGGCATACTAGGGACTTCTTGTTTGTCTACATATCACACATGTACTAATGTTTCGGTTAATACAATTATAGCATGATATATAAACATTTATCATAAACATAAAGATATAAATAATAACCACTTTATTATTGCCTCTAGGGCATATCTCCTTCAGTCTCCCACTTGCACTAGAGTCAATAATCTAGTTTACATTTGTAAAGATATAACACCTTGGCCTTCCGGTGTTTTATCATGTATTGCTCACGGGAGAGGTTTTTAGTCAACAGATCTGACACGCTCAGAAAACGTATGTATTTTGTAATTCATTTGCGTCTCAACGCATTACTCATTTCCAAATGAGTCGGTATTAAATATGTTTTATCTTCTGGTGGAACCTTAATTCCGCTGTCTGAAATATGTCACTAATATTGTCACACACAATATAGCTTCAAAATTCGATCATTTGTCGGAACTACACCAAGTTCTCAAAGAACCTCTTAACTTTAACATCCTTTGTCATTTGTCAAAACAATGACATATTCTGCCTTCTTTTGTAGAATCCGTCACAATATTTAGAACTCTTCTAAATCTAGCATAGACAACTTCTAGCTCATTGTGCTACCTTTTAAACAACACTTAGTCTAATTTGAGATTGAAATTATATTTTATATGTGACAAAATCAATATCGGTGTAACACCTTACAGCGATTTGTTTGTCATTTCTTCATACAAAAATATATATATATCCTTAGTTCTTCTAAAGTACTCAAGGAAATTCTTACTGTCGTCCAATGATCATCATATGAATCATTCTGGTATATGCTCATAACACTTTATAGCACATGATATCTGATTGTGTACATATTATTCGTGATCTATAATCACTCATGTGTTTTTACTCATTGAGTGTCAGATACACTCAAGTCTTGTTAAACCTTCACATGACAAGAACATTTTCTTAATATTTCTATATTGAACTACTTCAATATCCATCATATGTACTTTGACTTAAACTTATTTATGTGTTTCAATCTATCTTCATAGATCTTGACACTAAATTTGTTTCAGTCCATATCCTTTCATTGAAGTTAATTTTCAATGAAACCTTTTAATCAAGTATATAATTACATCATTTATAACCAACTATATGTCACCTACATAAAGTATTATAAATGTGTCTTAGCACTCCCACTTAATTTTTTGCAAATGCAAGCCTCTTCATCGTCTCTGATGAAATCAAAAACTCTTTGACTATTTTATCTGGTGAAGATTCCAACTCCGTGATACTTACTTCATCCAATTGAAGCTTGTATAGCTATCTAGTATTCCACGGACCAGCAAAACTCTTGGTTGTATCTAGTATACACCTTTAATACACACTTCTGTTAAGTAGTGTATTTTGCCATCCTACTAACATATCTCATAAAAGAAATATGTAGTGATTACTAGAATAATCCACATAGACTATAAGAATTACTACGGAAGATCTAATCTTATCGTAGTCAACTCTTTGAACTTTGTCGTAAACAATTTTCCGACAAGTCGAGCTTCTTTTAAGGATATTCCATCCAAGTCCATCAATTTAATAGATCCATTTACTTTCAAAAAGTATTTATCTATCTTGGATTTCATGGCGTATAGCCATTTTAACGGAGTCAGGGCCCATCATAACTTCTTTGTTTGTAGTTGGTTTATCATTGTTCAAAATCAATCCTTTGTTCACAAATCATTTATTTGATCACAAAGTAAAACATACCTACAAGGTTCAATATGTACTTCGATCTCCATGGCTAAAACACTTTGTAGTCATGGGAGTCATGATCGTCGTGGCCGCTTCCGAAACAAATTCCGATGCTGCGCTACTCTGATCATTATGCTCAGGTTCATAAACCTTATCAAATTATATTGTCCTCCCACTCAAAAACTTCACTAGAAACAATTTCTTGGAAATAAGAAACATTGACAAACACTTTTGTCTTTGTCTACATAGTGGGAAGAATTCCCAATCAATTCTCTGGGATAACCAACAAAGACATTCATCCGATTTTGGTTGTAAACTTATTTACTTATGCTATGCATACCAAGATTTTAAGAAAAGACTATTAGGATTCATATCCATACCATAACTCGTATGGTGTCATTTCAACGGATCATGATGATGCTCTATTAAGTGTAAAAGCGGTAGTCACTAAAGCATAATCCACAAAAATATAATGGCGTCATAATATTTTATCTCATCATTAATCCAACAAGGTTTGGATACATCTCTCGGATACTTCATCATCACTATGATACTCCAAGAAACGTGAGTTGTAGAACAATTTCATAACTCTCTTAGATGTTCGCTAAAACTCGTAATTCAAATATTTTCACCATGATCCAATCATAGATATTTGACTTTTTTATTACGATGATTTCCACTTCATGCTGAAATTTATTTGAATCCATTCAAAATGTTTCAAACTTTTCCTTATTGAATATATCCACATATATACTCAATTCATTGTTTGAAAGTTTTCATGAAGTAGAAGAATCTCCCGCACACAACTATGCCCAGTGAACCACATACATCATCATGTATTTTTCACTAAGTTAGTTGCCCGTTCAACTTTTGGCCTATGAACGGTATTTTAATCATTCTCTTTATAAAAGATTTGCAAGCGCCAAATGATTCAAAAATCAAATGACTCCAAAAATCCATTTGCATGGAGTTCCTTCATGCGTTCCTTTCTAACATGACCTAAATGGCGGTTCCACAAATAAGTGGAATTCAAATCATTTGCCTTATGGCATTTTAGCGTCAGTGTTATGTATGTGTGTTTCACCATTAAGATTTATAATAACTTATCCATCGTACATGGAGTAATGTCATAATTTAAACAACTCATTGTTTTTATTTGACCAGAGCAAAATAACAATTTATTAAGCTCTTTATTATAAATTCTAAGGGCTAGATAGAATGCCAATGACGAACATAATAACACTTTATTTTTGTTCCTGACGTGCATTCCTATCATATTCCTTGTCAGTCACTTAGGCCATTGTATTCTTGTATTGCGTTGTTTTGTATGACACTTCATACCAACCAATATAGTACTAATACCCAAGAATTTCATAGTGTGAGTTAACTAGGAATACAACCATAACATGTATATCATTTATATATACCTGAGCTAGACTTTCTAGTCTTCTCTTTTCTTTTTGCCAAAATATCTTTTGCAGTTTCTCTTTTAGCTTTCCTCATTATTCAGAAAAACACTTCAACATCATTAACTTCTAGGTTTGTTGGTCAAATACCAATAACCTTGAGGTTCTTACTTTGAAGTTGATCATCATATGACAAGTGTTCCAGATTTCATTATTAGTAACTTTGTAATATGATGAACAATTTCACTCATAATTTTATCCATCATATCATGACGACTTTCCGAGACCATGTCTGTACATGCTAGGCTCGTAAAGTTTTAACCTTGGTATTTGCATGTGCAAATCTAGCTTGCACCCGTTTTATGCACACGTAGAATCTATCACACCCGATCATCACGTGATGCTTCGAAACGACGAGTTTTAGTAACGGTGCATATTAAGGATGGTCACTTCATGGATATGCGAATATCGTTAGTGCCCCATTAGTTGGAGGATTGTGACGCCTTGCGTCTTCAACCTTCGTACATTCTCATAAAACTTATGAGTTCATGTAGTCTCACCAAATTATATTCTATCATCTTGTAATAAGGTCTTAGATATCACATATATTTCATACCTTGATTATTTCTGAAAACTAAATTTCCAGCTCCTTACTTTTCAAACAGATTTGAACTTCAAGTTTCACGGAGACAAGATAACTTTAGGTACTAATTGAAACCATAGCTCTTTGAATCAACAATGTGAGGTTTACTAAAAGTTTGCAATAGGACTTAATCAATTCTTGATTCTTTAACAATACGGTGCCAATCCGTAAAGTTTCTTGTCAGATTTTAACAGTATTTCTATCTCAATAACAAGACTAGCGCATAGTAGAAAACGGATGCCAATTCTACAAATCAATTCAAAATACTACTCAGACTATGTTTATGATAATTAGTTCATGTTTTAATCTAATTACTAATGAACTCCCACTTAATACAACATCCCTCATAGTTGTTAAGTGGTACACGATCCAAATCCACTACACCAAAATCGATCATCACGTGAGATGATGTAGCTTCAATGGTGAACATCAACATGTTGATCATATCATCCATATGACTCGTGTTCAACCTTTCGGTTTCCGTTGTCCCGAGGCCATGTCTGTACATGCTAGGCTCGTCAAGCAAACCCAAGTATTCCGCGTGTGCAACATGGCTTACACCCGTTGTATGTGAATCGTTGAATCTATCACATCCGATCATCACGAGATGCTTCAAACGATTTAACTGTTACAATGGTGCATACGAGGGGAGAACACTTTATTATCTTGATATTAATGTGAGGGATCATCTTATAATGCTACCGTCGCGATCTAAGCAAAATAAGATGCATAAAAGGATTAACATCACATGCAGTTCATATGTGATATGATATGGCCCTTTTGTCTTTGCGCCTTTGATCTTCATCTCCAAAGCACGGACATGATCTCCATCATCGTCGGCGTAGCATCAAGGTTCATGGCGCCGTCTTCATGGTTGTTCACCTCATGTAGCAACTATTACAACTACTTTGAAATACTACTCAACATGAAATTTAAAGACAACCATAAGGCTCCTGCCGGTTGCCACAATACAATAATGATCATCTCATACATATTCATCATCACATTATGGCCATATCACATCACCAAACCCTGCAAAAACAAGTTAGACATCTCTAATTTGGTTTGCATATTTTACGTGGTTTAGGGTTTTCGAGAGAGATCTAATCTACCTACGAACATGAACCACAACGTTGATACTAATGTTTTCAATAGAAGAGTAAATTGAATCTTCACTATAGTAGGAGAGACAGACACCCGCAAAGCCTCTTATGCAATACAAGTTGCATGTCGAACGAGGAACAAGTCTCATGAACGCGGTCATGTAAAGTTAGTCCGAGCCGCTTCATCCCACTATGCCACAAAGATGCAAAGTACTCAAACTAAAGACAACATAAGCATCAACGCCCACAAACCATTGTGTTCTACTCGTGCAACCATCTATGCATAGACACGGCTCTGATACCACTGTAGGATAACGTTGCATAGAAAACAAAAATTTTCCTACCGCGAACACGCAATCCAAGCCAAGATGCAATCTAGAAGATGGGAGCAACAAGGGGGTATCGAGTCTCACCCTTGAAGAGATTCCAAAGCCTACAAGAGGAGGCTCTTGTTGCTGCGGTAGACGATCACTTGCCGCTTGCAAAAGCGCGTAGAAGATCTTGATCACGATCGGTTCCGGCGCCACGAACGGGCAGCACCTCCGTACTCGGTCACACGTTCGGTTGTTGATGAAGACGACGTCCACCTCCCCGTTCCAGCGGGCAGCGGAAGTAGTAGCTCCTCTTGAATCCGACAGCACGACGGCGTGGTGTCGGTGGCGGTGAAGAAGTCCGGCGGAGCTTCGCTAAGCTACGCGGGAGATATGGAGGAGAGGGGGGCGGCTAGGGTTTGGGAGGGGGTGGCCGGCCACTTCAATGGGGCGGCCAGCTTGTGGTCTTGGGGTGGCCGGCCCCCTCCCTTGGCCCCTCATTATATAGGTGGATCCCCAAGGGTTGGTGTCCAAGTCTTCGAATAAGACCCGAACCAAAAACCTTCCATAAGAGGGGGAAACCTAGCCCATCTAGGACTCCCACCAAAAGTGGGGTTTCCACCTCCCATATGGGGGGTTGGCCGGCCCCCTAAGGGGGAGTCCACTTGGGACTCCTCCCCCACTAGGGTTGGCCGGCCATGGAGGTGGAGTCCCATGTGGACTCCACCTTCCTTGGTGGTTTCTTCCGGACTTTTCTAGAACCTTCTAGAACCTTCCATAGAACCTTCCGCGACATTTTAATTCACATAAAATGACATCCTATATATGAATCTTATTCTCCGGACCATTCCGGAACTCCTCGTGATGTCCGGGATCTCATCCGGGACTCCGAACAAATATTCGAACTCCATTCCATATTCAAGTACTACCATTTCAACATCCAACTTTAAGTGTGTCACCCTACGGTTCGTGAACTATGCGGACATGGTTGAGTACTCACTCCGACCAATAACCAATAGCGGGATCTGGAGATCCATAATGGCTCCCACATATTCAACGATGACTTTAGTGATCGAATGAACCATTCACATACGATACCAATTCCCTTTGTCTCGCGATATTTTACTTGTCCGAGGTTTGATCTTCGGTATCACTCTATACCTTGTTCAACCTCGTCTCCTGACAAGTACTCTTTACTCGTACCGTGGTATGTGGTCTCTTATGAACTCATTCATATGCTTGCAAGACATTAGACGACATTCCACCGAGAGGGCCCAGAGTATATCTATCCGTCATCGGGATGGACAAATCCCACTGTTGATCCATATGCCTCAACTCATACTTTCCGGATACTTAATCCCACCTTTATAGCCACCCATTTACGCAGTGGTGTTTGGTGTAATCAAAGTACCTTTCCGGTATAAGTGATTTACATGATCTCATGGTCATAAGGACTAGGTAACTATGTATCGAAAGCTTATAGCAAATAACTTAATGACGAGATCTTATGCTACGCTTAATTGGGTGTGTCCATTACATCATTCATATAATGATATAACCTTGTTATTAATAACATCCAATGTTCATGATTATGAAACTAATCATCCATTAATCAACAAGCTAGTTTAAGAGGCATACTAGGGACTTCTTGTTTGTCTACATATCACACATGTACTAATGTTTCGGTTAATACAATTATAGCATGATATATAAACATTTATCATAAACATAAAGATATAAATAATAACCACTTTATTATTGCCTCTAGGGCATATCTCCTTCACTCATGAGCTGCCTTACATGATTGAGATTCATCTGATGTAATCGGTGTTGTGTTTGTTGGGATCCGATGGATGATACATTATGATTAGTCTATCTATAAAGTTTGTGAAGTTATTGTTGCTGCAATCTTGTTATGCTTAATGCTTGTCACTAGGGCCCGAGTGGCATGATCTTAGATTTAAGCTTTATATTATTGCTTAGATTGTATCTACAAGTTGTATGCACATGTCACTGTCCGGAACCAAAGGCCCCGAAGTGACAAGAATCGGGACAACCGGAGGGGATGGTAGTGATGTGAGGATCACATGTTTTCACGGAGTGTTAATGCTTTGCTCCGGTACTCTATTAAAAGGAGTACCTTAATATCCAGTAGTTTCCCTTGAGGCCCGGCTGCCACCGGCTGGTAGGACAAAAGATGTTGTGCAAGTTTCTCATTGCGAGCACGTACGACTATAATTGGAAAACATGCCTACATAATTAATAAGCTGGATGTTCTGTCTTAATGCTTTGATTCCTATCAATTGCCCAACTGTAATTTGTTCACCCAACACTTGTCACTTGTTATTGGAGAGTTACCACTAGTGTAGATCGCTGGGAACCCCGGTCCATCTCTCATCATAATATACTTGTTCTACATGTCATTGGAAGTAGTATCAACTATCTTCTTGTGCCATCGCTCTCATATTGCTATTACTGCTGCTGTGTTACTGTTACTATTGCTCTCATATCACTGCTACTTTCACATCACCCCTGTTACTAGTGCTTTTCCAGGTGCAGCTGAATTGACAACTCAGTTGTTAAGGCTTATAAGTATTCTTTACCTCCCCTTGTGTCGAATCAATAAATTTGGGTTTTACTTCCCTCGAAGACTATCGCGATCCCCTATACTTGTGGGTCATCAAGACTGTTTTCTGGCGCCGTTGCCGGGGAGGCATAGCTCTACTCATAAGTTCACCTGGGGAGTACACTCTACCTCTCTCTCTGTTTTTATTTTGTTTTATTTTGTTTTGCTTAGTTTACTTTTATCTAGTTTACTTGTGCTTAGTTTATTTCTGTCTAGTATTACTTTGCTTAGTTTACTTTTGTCTAGTTTATTTCAGTTTTGTTTTATTTTCCTCATATACCCAAAAATCCATAAAAATTTGAAAAACCAAAAAATTAAAAACTGCTGTTATGGGAGAACCTACAACCTACTTGGAGCTTATGGAATGTTATAATTGTTATAGAGAATCAAGAACTGGTAAAATAATGAGTGCTATGATAGAAAAATTAAATACAATTGCTAGAATCTTGCTTAGATGCCATGATATAAACTGTTGCTCTCAACAGGATACTAAACATCTTAAATTTCAATGTGGCTTTAGTGAGGAATATTTTATTAAGAGCTATAATCGGAATTGCTATATTCATTATGGGTTCGAAGAGGTAGAACAATTTATCTTATTTATGGGAGCCTCCGAGATAGAATCCTTCATGGTTGAGAATTATGAAACTTGTGCTATTTGTAAGGACCTTAAAGATTATGTCTCTACTATCCTTAATTCTTGCATAGAATGCTACAATAGGAATCCTTATATCCTTGATTATAAAGAGAGACACATTAATGCACAAGAATGCACTCACAATTTGCAGCAACCTGTGGAAGAAGAAACTGATGAACCTCAAAGCTCATTGGATAAAAAAGAGGAGGAAATTGATGAACCTGAAAGCTTATTGGATGAAAAAGAAGAGGAGAGCGACGAACAAAAGTATGAAGAATGGATTAGCTACCCATGCCAACCTTCTAATGAGAGTAACTCTTCATCTCTTACACTATTTGATTGTCCTCCATACTTACCGAAAGAGGTTGAATGTTATGTTCCTGTGGATTCTCTTGAAATATTTCCTATAAGTAAAACTTGTGAGAATAATTATGCTACTGTTATATATGATAATCCATGCTACTTTGATAAATCTTATGATAATGCTTTGTTTGTGCCTGATGTCGAAATGCATGGTACTAAAGAATTTTGCTTAGCAAATGTTTATGATAAAGCTCTAGATGATGGTCCTATGTTACTTGATAATATTAATCTTATATTTACTAATTGGAGGCACCAAACAAGACACCACATTAATCCACATCATTAATATAACTATGACAGTTAGATCTAAAATTAGTGGCTAGGATTAGTCTAGAAAGCTGTTATTTTTAATGTCGCATAGCACGTTACGTAGACACGTTTATATTGATGGTACGTAACGTAGGAAACACAAATTAGCTGGCATGTTATACCACGTTTAATCTGAGAGACGCTAGAGAAAATAATGAACGTTTAACTTTCAACCTATATCTCAACTGGTGATGTAACGGCCAGGCGTGATTTCCATGGATCGTGTAGGTATAGGAAATATGCGTTCGTTGGCAATACAATCTCAAAAGACATGCATGGCTACGGATATAGCGTGTTATTTTCACGCGTCGTTTAGCAGTATAAAACTCAAAAGTAATGCATGCATGCCCACAGATTATTGTATCCATCGTATGGAGGTGATGCCGTCCTTGCCCAGCTCCAAGGCTCATCTTCGTGCTCGCTAGCTCGACATCTTCTGTGTGCTGCGGCTCCGTCGGGTGCGCGGCCTGGCAGAATTTGGGAGTGGCACCTCCTGGTTGCCGACCGTGTAGTTGACTCTGTAGAAGTATAGAGAGAGATATTGGCGGAATATGTTGGATGTTGTATTGCGCCTCATTCAGGGTGCAAGCGGTAGCGGGCCGTCTGCGGCGCCGCAGATTTAGGCCCATTTAAGTACATACGCGGGCTCCCACATATAATAAAGAAAAATAAGCGGTGGATGCGGGCCAGCCACGAATCGTAGCTCGGGGCGGCGGATGCGGACCGGGGCGGCGGCGGTGGAGGCACGGAGCTCTTCCTCTGCTTCACCTCCCGCCCCTCCATCGTCTACTCTGGCTTGCGCGCCGGGGGAGCCGACCCTCAGCACGTGGGCCAGCCGCGGGAGCGCGCCGAGGGATACGAGGGTGTCGGGGGCGACGGCGCACACGATGTTCCCGAGCGCGCGCACCGCGGACTCCCGCGGCGACGGCGCGTCGAGGTGGAGCAGCAGGCTGCGCAGCCCGCCGTCCGACGCCACGGCGAGCCGGAAGCCGTCGCTGGCGGACGTGAGGTTCTCCAGGCAGTCCGCGGCGTGCTCCTTGGACCCGAGCACCGCGCCGTGGTCCAGCAGGCCGACCATGACGCGCACGATCCCTTCGTCGGCCAGCGCGTGCAGCGCCTCGGGCACCGCGGAGAGGTTCTTGAGCGCGCCGGCGGCCGCGGCCTGCGACACGGAGTCCCCCGTCCGGCAGATCTCGACGAGCGCGCGCGCCGCCGTGGCCGGCGATGGCGAGGGCGGCGTCGGGGCGCGCGGAGAGGCGGTGCAGCGTGAGCACGGCCTTCTCGCGGGCGGCGAGGCTGCTGCCGGACTCGGCCAGCCGGAGGAGCGGCGCCACCGCGCCCTCCGACACCAGCAGCGCCTCGCAGACGCCGCCGCCATATTCTGTGAGCTGGCATATCACCGTGGCGGCCTTCTCCCGCACCGCGGGCGCCGGCGCCGTGAGCAGCTGCACCAGCGCCGCGACGTTGGCGCGGCCGAGCGCGGATAGCACGCTCTTCTCGTCCTTGGCCAGGGCGTCGAGGAGCCCGTCCACCGCCCGGCCCTTGGCCTCGCCGTGCCCGATCTGTAGCCGCGCGAGCAGATATCTCCGGGGGCCGACGTGGTAGGATGGAGGCCGTCGAGCTCTCCTCTCCCAAGGTCACCTGCACGGTTTCGCGGCGTCCGTCGCCGTGCTGCGCTTCCTGTCCCGCCGCGGTATCGGCGGGGATCTTGGGTCGGAGTACAGCTTCCGCCGCGAGCGTGTGGACGACCGGAACGGCGGCAAGAGATGACCCCCTTGTGCGAGCGCCCGCGCTCTGTCGCCGGCGACAAGAAACGTCTCAGGGAGGAAGAAAGCCGATTGATTCGCTGCGGCAGAAGCGGTCTCCGCGTCCATGCGGGCTGCCGCAGGCGGCCCACTGATTGGCTGCGGGCTGATGCAGAAAACATGCGGGCCCCCGCGTCCTGTCCCACTTGCAGCCTGACGCCTCATGGACGAGTATATATAGGGTACAAGACTTGGAGGCTAAGAAGCTCTCCTAGAGATAAGGCAGGAGATGAATGACAAATCCTATACAAATCCCGTGACATCTAATATTACCTAATATATCTCTAACACCCCCCCGCAGTCGTAGCGGTAGCGACGTGAACAAGAGTAGCGTCGCGGACGGTCAGACTGGAGAAGAAGCTGGTGAGGCGCAGGCGAGGTGGTAGCCCTTTGTGCCGATGTCGAGGTAGCCGAGAGCGTGGGTGCTGCAACCTTGGTCGAGGGAGCCGCGCGAGGGATTGCCGTGGTCGATGTCGTGGGCGGGTGCCGGTGTCGATGTAGCCGCAAGCGCGTAGTGCGCGAGGAGAGTGACGGAGACGCGTCGAGGCAGTCGTGGAGGTTGTCGATGCCGAAGTCGATGCAGTCCGAGCCGTCGAGGACGAGGTGCGGCCCTAGTTTTGCCAGAACCAGGCGCACGTCGGGGACGAAGGCATACTTCGGTTTTGCCAGAACCAAGTACACATAGAGGAAGTCGGTGACGCGGTCGAGGCAGTCGTAGAGGCGATGCCGAAGAAGACGTTGTTGAAGCCGATGAAGACGAGACGTCCGGCGCGAGTTTGCCAGACTCGGGAACGTGTCGGGGACGAAGGCACTTCCGGTGTTGCCAGTACCGGGCATGCGAGGGGCAGGGAACATTACAAAGTGCGCGCCATGTCGGAGTAGACTAGTAGAGGAGGTCTCGACGACAGGTGTCGGAGTAGAGGAGCAGGTGGTGTAGTCGGGGAAGAGGCGAGTCTCGACGACGGTTGTCGGAGTAGAGAAGCAGGTGACGTAGTCGGGGAAGAGGCGAGGACGCTGGCGGCGAAGCTGTAGTGTATGAAGACGTAGAAAGCGGCGGTCGCAGCAGCGGCCTGGAGTGGTCATGCTTGACGCCTAGATGGGCGTGGAGGTGGTCGGCGGGACCCGCAACGGCCAGCAGTGGCCATGCAGGTTACCTGTGGAGGCGCGGCGGCGGTACTCGAAGTAGGCGAGGAAGAACCCGGCGGCGTGACGAAGACCATGCGCGGACGGAGGCGACCCGCGCCTAAGGGGCGGCGCTGTGGTGGCCTCAGACGTCGGTGCGCGGGAGACGGCGAAGGTGACCGCGTGCGGAGACGCCACGGCCCGAGGGGCGGCGTAGCTGTAGAGCGCGAGTCGGTGCAGCGGCGGGACGTCACCAGCGACGTACACGCCTCGGAAGGCGTGTCGTTGCCTAGCGGCGTGGACCAAAGGCGGCGGCGCTGTGGCCGCGACGCAGCGGCAACCCGATGCTCGATCGGTGGTAGGCGCGTGCTCGGGGACGTGCTTGGCGTAGACGTGCGCGCGATCGGTTGATCAGACCGACGGCAGCTCTGTACGCGCCATGGCGAGGACGACGCGCAGATCAGAGTCGATGCGGCGTTGTCGTTGATGTCCCGGGCGATGACGGCGAAGACGGACCAGCGATGGAGACCGCGCGGGCGAGACAGCCTGCTGCGTCGCACGTAGGCGTCCCGTGTGTGACGCATGCGGCCGGCCGCGCGGTTGATGAAGATGGCCGGTGCAGTCGACGCCGAGGTTGGAGTAGAGGCGCGTGATGACGACGGCGGTGGGCGACTCAATCCGATCTATGATCGGTAAAACCAAAAAGAAAAAACGCCGGTCGAGCGACCGGCGGAGCAAAAAGAAAACCAATCTGCGGATTGGAAAAAAAAGACTCGAGGGCAGCGGATCAACAGATCGGCGGACGAACCCTCATACGGGTTGCGTGGCCCCCGGAGTAGACCATGGAGAGACCTTCCCGGGGGCGGCGCGGCGCGGAAGCTGTGCGGCGGCTAGGTCAGGAACGGCGCCGCTCTGATACCATGTAGAAGTATAGAGAGAGATATTGGCGGAATATGTTGGATGTTGTATTGCGCCTCATGGGCGAGTATATATAGGGTACAAGACTTGGAGGCTAAGAAGCTCTCCTAGAGATAAAGCAAGAGATGAATGACAAATCCTATACAAATCCCGTGACATCTAATACTACCTAATATATCTCTAACAGACTCGATCTGCTCAAGGGCGAGCTGCCACCGGAGATGGCTTGGACTAGCGTGTCGGTTAGCGGCGAGCCGAGGTGGCCCGCTCTCATGCAAGTAAACATCATGCCCGACCAACACCTCAGCATCCTGCCGATCGCCGCCGATGGTTCGGCTGCACCTACCACCGGTGCTTCACGACGAGAGATGGTAGTGCTGGGTGCTCCGCCTTCGTATCCGTCTGCCGCCGTCGCCCTGGTCACCTAATTACGCAGGGAGATTGTGAGTAGTGATGGCATAGTTATTGGGGCAGAGATTTATCTTTTGAACTACAGCGTGGTCAGAACTCACACCAGAGAAGATGGAGATCTAAAGGTTAAAAAAGTGAATCGGAGAACATCGAAAGAAGACGCTTCGTGACGGCAACGAGGAAGAGAGATGGCAGGGGTCGAGCTCGACGATGCGGGTGAGTTTTTTCAAGATCAGCGTGACGTTTGAAAGAAGACGCTTGGTGACGGCAACGAGGAAGAGATATGACAGGGGTCGGCCCCGACGATGCGGGTGAGATTTTTCAAGATCAGCGCGACGGTTTTTCCTTGTAACCATGCTATCGATGCATGCCAATAGGTCTGTGGTACATCTCAGCCAGGGAAAAAGATTATTCATAGACTCGAGCTGGAATTTAGCTTGACTAGCAACTATGCGCTGAGAGCTGCTAGGCATGGACATCGCTGTAATCAGTTCGCACAAAGAATAGAATTATCAAAAGGTACGCAAATCACTCTGTCTAGCCAGCCAAACGAAAAGTACGTACCTACACTATATCTATCTTTTCCCTAGCTGGTGCCAATCCTTTCCTATCATCTAGCTCCTCATTATTTATTTGGTGCTTGGCAATGTATTTATCTAGGTACTTTTGCTGAATTACTAACTTTTCAAAGCTTCAAATCTAGCAAAAAGAAATTTACCAAAAATATTAAACTACTATTCACCTCAATAAAATAGTAATAATACCCTAATACTAGAAAATAATGTAATTAAATGTTTATAGATACATGCAATTCTCCAAGATCAACTTTGCTGGCCAAAATAAAAGACGGACATTCCCTCACTAAAAAAACACGGGTATGCACTTGAGTGAAACCCTCATGGTCCGAACTACTCCTATTAGTATTATCTCTGCATGTTATTTATCTATTGTTAGAATTTCACCTAAACATATAATTGTAATAAAAACATCTTAATAGTTCATAATAGTATATATGTTCTGCAAAAAGCAGCTGAATTTTCTAACATATTAACTAGCCATTGGCTTTTGTCGGCTATATATTGGGTGGTTGCTGTTTTTTGTATCGATTTTTTCTTTTGATATCCATCGGCTATATACTGATGAGGTGGCAACTACACCTTGATTCTAAGATCCGCCACTGTAGGTAATACTCGCTTATTTTTTTCCATTATGTTCGGTGGAAGAACAACTTATTTGATATTAACTTACTATATACACTTAACAGATGCACCGAAACTAAAATATAATAATTTACAACGTATTTTTTCATACCTCTGTCGTATTCGGATTATTTTTCATTCATACAAGTTATGAACTAGATTAGATATGTGTGAGGCGAATCTCAAAGGTGTATTGAAAAGAAATTATGAATGTGTATTACTTAATTATGTCAGCGCTCGGACTACAGGCACTATTACAGTTTTCAAAAGCAACTCCTCCATGAAGGGAGGGACTTTGCTAATTCATTAGGAACACACAGTTTCCAGATCTACTTACTTTGATCGCTATGAAAACGGTCAGGTTTTGGAACAAAAGTTGAACTTCAGGTGGGATTCCAGCCGTGGCAGATTTCGCTTTTCTTCCTAGGCCATTCAGGTCATTGACCATAGCAGCACAATCGCTCTCTAAATATCAGGCTTAGCAGCCATTGCCACTACAGGTTTGATATATCATTTAAGGTTTGATATATCATTTAACATCGCCAGAGATTCGCCATATTCCATTGACCCGTAATACGACAGGAAATCCCATGAGAACATAAAACCTTAACCTCTTCAAAGGTGTGTTGTATTGTAACTTACGATTATTTAATGAATATGCATACCGACCGGTGATCATTGAGTTCGTTTTCATAGAACATTGTTCCTTCGTTTTTGGATAGCTATAGAAAAAGTAGTAAAACGATGGGTATAGTACTCTTCTTGAGAATTCATGGATTTCAAAATAAGAATCAAAGTAAGTGCCTAAAAATGCATATGTAATTTTGAACATAATATCTAAAGATTATTTTGATACTTTATGCATCGATTAATGCAGAATCAAGGGATGCCCCTTTTTCGAAGAAAAAAAAACACCTAAAGCCCTTTTTATTGTGTACTATTTGTTTTCCTCCTACTAAAAAAATGAAACACCATAAATCATGGAAAAAATTTATATGATTTGAAAATAGCTAGCCCGTGCAGCTGCACGGGTTGATGGCTAGTTGTACTACTAATGAAAATGGGATTGGAGAGCCCCTGACTTATTCTATGAGTCCCATATCTCTTGAGATTGATCAACTACCTTGTTATCTTTACTATTAAATGGGAGTTGGTCGTTTGACACTCAACGCATTTGGTGGTCGTCATTGAAACCATCCTGTCCGTCCAATTACCCGCTACCAAAAAAGCACCGTCCGATTCGATTCTCTCCCCGCCCGTCCGTGCTAATCTCCCACCCAAGATATCTCTCGCCTCCTCTCGCCTCTAAACCCTAACCCCTTTCTTCCTCGGTATCCAATTCCAATCACGCCGCCCGCCTCACCACCCACCACCCTGGATACTCCAGCCCCTCCCACCTCCTACCGGTCCTCTGACGCTCAGGTGCCCCTGCCCCCCTCCTCCTGGTGACCACAGAGCTCCGCACGGACGAGGGACACGCATGCCCGCCGGCCTTGATGGTCGCCCTCTCTCCCGTGGCCAGCCGCGCTACGGCGAGGAGCTGAGGGCAGGCGGAGAGCGAGCGGAGGGTAGGGGAGAGAGAGCCATGGGCATGATAGGCGGCGAAGGGCAAATGAGCATGTCACGATAACGCAAATCACGTCGGCAATCACCCAAAAAAAACATCATCGCTACCACCACAGCGCACCATACAAGTCAATGATGTTCGCCCTAGCACTAGGCCGTCGTCCTCGACTGCGCCCTCCATGCTAGCGCGGCATGGCTATGTCGCCCCAGCGGTGGTGACCGCCACACCAACGCGACACCCTCCGCAGCGCGTCCCGCCCAACGATTCACAGCCATGCGGCTCCGCCATCCCTAGATCGGATCAGATATGGCTCGGTTCTTGAGGTGAGCGTCAAGCCTGGTGATTATCTTGGTGTTCCCTCGATTGGGTAGCACGGTTAGTGCAGGGTCTTTGTGCTGGGATCACATCCCGTTACCTTCATGGAAAAAATGACTTTGGATCTGATTGTGTTTGCTGGAGTAGCAGGATTTTGGTCATCTCAAAATTGGATCCTTTCTTTGTGATGAATCTTGAGGAATGAATGGTGGTTGCATCCAGAAATGCGTAAAGATTTTATCAGTCAGCCTGTTCTCCTTTGTCATATGTCAGAACAAAAGGCTTCAAAATATACCACTGCATTCACCAGCGGTGAATCTTTTTCAGAAGCGGGTGCTTAATGGAAGTTGGGACAATCACTTAATACTAAAGTCTTCTGCGTTTTTGTTATTGGAGCAGATTTTTTTTTCGAGCTCATGAGATATGACAGCCTCATGCATTATATGAAGATATTCAGTGAAATCTCCTCCGTATTGTTAACAGACTGAAAGTTCAAGAAATGTGATGTTGCCTAATTTATTTCCCTAACTGTTATGCTACCTGAGAGGAGGTTGGAGAATTTATTCGGACAATCACTTAGTACTAAAACATGAAGCTTGTTATGTCCATAATTCTATTAATGGCTTGTCATTCTTTATTGATCATCACAGTGGGATGAATCAGATACCATCTTGAGTCACAGTGTATATCCTTTGAAGTTTTACAATTTTTAGCTTCAGGCCAACATTTGTCCCACAAACTGAAGCAGGGTAGGAGAGCTGAAGTTGTCACACGGATCTGGCCCTTGTATATTTGTATTTGTAGAGCTAATGTGGTTTGCAAATTGCAATTGCAATTTCCTCTTTCGTTAAACCATCAGAAGCTTTTGAACTTTTATTTTTGTTCTTTAAAATGACATATATGTTTAGATCGTTGTGCATTTTTAGGTCTGTTGTTGGTAGTTATGTTAACAATATTATGATGTACTCTTGTAATATACCCTGGACATTTTACTTTTGAAACTTGAACATTTCTTAACATGTTTTTCCTGAAGAAAGAATTCTTTTGGTCAGTATGGTTTCTAAAGATTTATGTCATGACTCTATGCTAAATTCATGTTTATTGCACGTGCTTGAGAAAGAGGCATCACTTATCTTCTTTATCTGAACCCGAGCAAAAATAGATAACACAAATTCTTATAGTTGTTTGCCTATTTGTGTGTAGGTTCCGATGTACAAGCATATAGCAGATCTTGTTGGTAAAAGCGCTACAACGCTTCCCGGCCCTGCAATTACAGTCATTAATGGTGAAACCCATGCTGGAAATAGTCTTCCCATTCAAGCATTTCCACTTTACATGTACAACTATCTTTTGGAGCAAAAGTTTTTGTCAACGGCTAAAAAACTACATACCCGTAACTTTTTAAGTTAGAGGTTGTTTACTCCCTTGTTTCTTCCAATTGATTCTATTTTTAATAAGCACAAATGAAGATGGTCCGTCCATGTATATCAACACCTCTAGATGCTTTAATGTTTTTTTGGACCTTCAAGTAGAGTTTCTTTCTGTAGGAAATTATGATCTTTCAGTTGGTACAAAGAACTTTGAAGAAGGAATGCAGGTGGGCTCAGAGACATATCATTATCTGAAGGTTCCCTCTATTTCTAAGAAACTGCTTCACATATATCTGTAGATAATAATACCATGCATAGTTTCATGTGTTTATCCATGTTTTCCAATCTCATATTTGGACCAACCTGATTCAGGATGGAGCTTGGCTGCGGTGCAGCAATGGCGCCATGGAGGCATGAAGGATGAGTTGGTGCTTGCCTGCCTGAGATGCCGCTGGTGGTATTAGCTATTCCACCCCCACAAAGAGAACAATAATCGTCTCAATGGCCTCCTCTCTTGGGGGATTCTGAAATAGATGCGAATATGGTGGTTGGACGATTCTCGGGAGGGGCACCTGAAGAGCAGCCTGGACGGAAAGGGAAGACATCTACCCGAACGCTCTCACTCACTCCCTTTAGCCAAGCGTGATGTATGGATGGACAGACGAGGGCTACCGAAAGCACCATCTCCCTGAGATCATGGTACCCGCCACTACTGCCAAACTAATCGCCTGGATGGATGAGTTGTCGGTCGCATGAAGTACCCATCAGAAACAACATCATGCTGAGTGTTTGGCGAAGAACATGAGGTACATTGTTTCCTGTAGACTAATTTCGTTAACTGATGTGTCCCTGATGTCTATAACATTTGAATGGGCCGAACAGTTAACACTGTATTTACTCTTTAAGCTCTGCAAGAAAGAACCAAACGATTACCCTGCTGATCTAAGTGTAGACGCCATTTACCCTATGATAGCTGGAATACTGCTTCTCTTTTGCAGGAGGGGACGCTTCTGTGTGATAAATTCCCACGCTTATTCTCCTTTGCATTGGATGAAGATATTTACTCTCTGCTGATGACATTACATCCAAGTTCTATCTCCCTCTCTCAATAGAAGCATTCCAGGAGCTGCAGATAGTTCAGCAAATAGCACAGGACAACCCTCTTACTCTTGATGCTCATGATCAAAGAAGCTTTGTTTGGGGGAAAATATACTTCAGCAAGGTATTATCGTTTTCTGTTTGAAAGAGTGCCTAAGAATGAGATAATGATTTCCATCTGGTCCTCTAAAACTCTCCCCAAAATCAAGGTGTTTCTCTGGCTTCGTATGCTTGATAGACTAAACACAAGGGATATTATGAGCCGTAAAAATTGGACTGTTGATTCTGGAACAGATTGCTCTTAATGTCTTACGGCCAGCCTGGAGACAAGATCTCACTTATTTTTTGAGTGTGAATTTGCTAGAGGCTGTTGGAATGAAATCAATATTCAGAGGCCGAGCAACAAATCTATGGCAGAAGGGTTTGGGGAAGCTAAAAGCAATTTTCAAGGGCCCTGTTTCGTCGAGGTTTTTGCATGTGCTGCTTGGAACATTTGGAAGTCTCGAAATGATTTTATCTTTCAGGCCATTCCCTTCTCCCTGGGCATATGGAAAGTGGGGTTTCAGAGTGACCTATGGTTGCACCATTATAGAGTCAAGCAGACAGTAGTCCAACCTCTCCTTGACTGGCTCCTAGAGATTTCTAATTAATTTTTTTCCTTATGTCTTTCTTAGGTGCCTTTCAACCACCTTGATGTAATCTTTTTTCTTGGGGGGTTTTCTATGCCCCTTTGTACAGTTTACTTTTTTGTTCATATATAAAAAAAACTATACTGTAGGGGCTTCCCCTACGGTACAGGTGTCAAAAAATACTGCTTCTCTTAACAACTTTATCCGGTCAAGTCTTTTTTATCAAATTGTTTCTATTTCCATTTCCTAAACTTGTTGTCACATTGCCCAAGTGGTCTGGAAAGCTACATTGGGCCTTGTTGTGTCATTCTAACTGTTAACCTTCATCTTTCTAATTGGGTGTGGGATAACATAGTGTTGTGATATATAATTAGTGCTCTAGATATGTGTATCTTTTCTCCATGGTTATTATTGAAAAATATGCATACTAATGCGGCTAGGAACCTTGATAGAGGAGCATACTGTTTACTTGCTTTTATTTTCCGTAGTCTGAAATTCTCTAAAGCTTAATGTCCATCCAGTTCCTTGGATAGAAAAGCTCATTAGCATATCCTCTCATGGCTTCTAGGAAACATGATGGTTTCTTGGCCTTATTTTTGTCTTTTACATCATTGCTCCTTAATACTCCGTACATATATTTTCGTATCCACAACCAACATGTTCTTATGTTTCTTTTATCCCTTTCTTGGCAGGCAGGCTTTTGTTGGTGTTTCCTTAAACCTGTAATAGGTTACAAGCATTAGACCCTTTGCTGTCGCTGAAGAATCCGCATGTTCTGATATCTGAATATTGGAGGAAAATTTAATATAATTGTATTTGGTGATGCCTTGGAAGGATGAGAGGACATGCCTTCAAGTTTTTCATCAAATAGGATGAGTTTCATCCAAGGAGCCACATATGAGCTACATCGGAGGCTCCACAATATTGTATTGAGGGGTTTCATGTTGAAAGATTTAGATGGATCCTATCTTTCATGATTGATCGGGAATGGTGTTCCTGCTGTACTTACGGGCAACTCCCAGTTTAAAATTGATCTGGATGTTTCGTCACCAGTCCCAGGAGATGGTTTAGTACCCGCTGCCGTCAACAAGTTAGCTGTGAGCATTGTTGCATAATAGTTATAAATGATAATTGGAGATGGTTTAGTACCCGTCAACAAGTTAAGTGTGAGCATTGTTGTATAATGTCAAACATTTATAAATGATAAGCAGAGAGAGTTAGTTCCATCATCTTTATATTGCACTTCAGCAGCCTATCATACGAGTCCAATTGATTTGTGGAGTTCTATGTTAGATTATATATCTAATTTTGCACCTTGAAACTTTTGGACCAAAACATGTTCTCGCCTTATCAGAAATTTGTGATAAAACAGTTATTTTCATGAAAAAAAGAGACATGAGGACTTTAAAAACAAATAAAGTACGCATGTAAGTTGTACTATCTCGCATGTGCATCTGAGATTGATACCTTTTCAGAAATAGGTCTGTGTATATGCCTGATCATTTCTTACAGAAATAAACCATTGCTAGATAGTGGTACTTAGCTATAAAAGGGGGACTGGCCACAGTTACTCCGTCATCGGCAACTCCGGAGGAGGTGCCTTCTACCATGGTGGATGATCTCGTCCTTCCTTTGAGTTTCGCGGCTATGTAATGACGGCTGGCATGCGTCCTTTTTTTTTTTGGTTCGCTAGACATTGATGATGTGATCGTCAAGTCTATGTGATCGATTTATAGGCATCAAAGTTATGTGATCGGTCTTTAATGCTTGAATTTGTAAAATTTATTTGGAGGCCGCATTTGGGGTTGAGGCTAGGAGTCGATGCCACCGGCGCCCCCGTAAGGCCATGTGTCGGACCCTTTATAGGGGGTGAGTGGAGATGCTCTTACCATTAAAATGTTTTCACAGAAGATAAGTTGATTTTTTTCTCTGCATTGTGTTATCACATACTTCCTTGAATCACACTATTTGTATCCTTAAATAATATTATTCAAAGCTCTTGCCATTTTACTTCACCCAATTTTCTTAGTCGTGTGTAGGAATGACATGTGATAAGACCAGAATTTGTGAAAAAGTCACAGAATATATTGAGAGATTATTTATACATACAAAACTAGATACGTATCAAAGTTCTCAATTCTCTCATTTACCGAAATTCCCAAAAAGAAAGAAAAGAATAATAATAATAAATTGAAATTCACGGAAATTCAAAAATTATGAATTTTATTATTGTTATTTCACTTAAAAATGAACGAGAAACATAAATAAAGCAATGCCAAATAGGACAAGATATTTCTAAACCCAGATGTAGATGCTCCTGGTTGAATTTTGTTTTGAATAAAATAGCAAATAAATCCTATAAAACTGATATTTTTGTACATCAACAAGTGTTCTAACTGCACACCAAAAATCTCTGAGAAAAGACATATGTAATGATCTAGCAAAAAAAGATAAAATGGAGTGATGTAAGCCACAAATCGAGATGTTCCAAACAACACCACATTTTGTGTTTTTTGCACAAACCACTATATATGTATTTTCTAGGAGATTTTTTATGTGAAGTTAGAACACTTGTTCATGTTCTTTGTACAAAAATTTCAGTTTTTTTGAATTTTTTTGTTATTTTATTCGATATGTCTTTGTCCAGAACTAGATTTTTCGTGCCAAATAGAAGTATGTAACTTTAAGATTCTGGTGATGAAGATGATCAAAGGACAAGAACAACCCTTATAGTTTCCATAACCTAAATGCTTGGATGGTCTTATTGTCAATTTTTTTAGGAATGTTGTTGTCAAAATATTGATTATAAAGGTGTCTTCATTTATATATCCTCCACACCAATATATTTTTCACGTGATTATGATTACATGTGTGGCTAAAAAATATATTTAAGAAGGCCGTAGCAACGCACGGGCATTCAACTAGTATTATTAATAAAAGTAAGTTTGAAAGTTTTTATTCCACTATTCTTGAACTTGATAAAAATTATGTGTTTGGAAATCATGAGAAACATGCTACATGTGATAGTTATATTGTTGAGTTTGTTCATGAAGCTACTGAAAATTATTATGAGAAAGGAAAATATGGTTGTAGAAATTTGCATGGTACTAAAACACCTCTCTATATGCTTAAAATATTGAAGTTACTCTTGCTTTATCTTCTTATGCTTGTTACTTTGCTCTTCATGAACTTGTTTATGTACAAGATTCTTTTGCATAGAAATCATGTTAGACTTAAATGTGTTTTGGATTTGCCTCTTGATGCTCTCTTTTGCTTCAAATACTATTTCTTGCGAGTGCATCATTAAAACTGCTGAGCCCATCTTAATGGCTATAAAGAAAGCAACTTCTTGGGAGATAACCCATGTGTTATTTTGCTACAGTACTTTATTTTATATTTGTGTCTTGGAAGTTGTTTACTACTGTAGCAACCTCTACTTATCTTAGTTTTGTGTTTTGTTGTGCCAAGTGAAGCCTCTAATCGAAGGTTGATACTAGATTTGGATTTCTGCGCAGAAACAGATTTCTATCTGTCACGAATCTGGACTGTTTTCTCTGTAGGAAAATCAGAAAAATATGCCAATTTACGTGCGTGTTCCTCAGATATGTACGCAACTTTCATTAGTTTTGAGTTTTCTGATTTGAGCAACGGAAGTATTTTATTAAAATTCGTCTTTACTGGCTGTTCTGTTTTGGCAGATTCTGTCTCTGTTTTTTGCATTGTCTCTTGTGGACTTTAAGCGAGCTTTTCTAGACATAGAGAGCTGTAGCTAATGTTTTATTGAGTTCTTGCAATGTGCCACTACAGGACCAAGGTGGATTCAAATTTTTTGAGTACTAACCCCTCTAATGAAGTTTATGAGAAGTTTGTTGTGAAGGAAGTTTTCAAGGGTCAAGAGAGGAAGATGATATATGATCAAGAAGAGTGAAAAGTCTAAGCTTGGGATGCCCCCGTGGTTCATCCCTGCATATTTCAAGAAGACTCAAACGTCTAAGCTTGGGGATGCCCAAGGCATCCCCTTCTTCATCAACTTATCAGGTTTCTTCTAATGAAACTATATTTTTATTCGGTCACATCATATGTGCTTTACTTGGAGCGTATGTGTGTTTATTTTCGTTTTGTCTTTGTTTGAATAAATTCGGATCCTAGCAATCCTTGTTTGGGAGAGAGACACGCTCCGTTTTTTCATATGAACACTTGTTCTTTGTTTTACTTTTAATGTTCAATGATAAAAGTTGGAAGCTACAATACTTATCTTTATTTGGTTGGAAGCAGAAAATGCCTCATATGTCTTGGATAATTTGATACTTGGCAATTGTTTTGAGCTCTCAAGTAGATCATAAGTTTTTGCATGTAGTTTAAACCTATTAGTGGAGAACTACCGTAAAGCTTGTTAAAATTGGTTTGCATAATTGATCTCTCTTAAGGTCTAGATATTTTCTGGTAAAAGTGTTTGAGCAACAAGGAAGACAGTGTAGAGTATTATAATGCTTGCAATATGTTCTTATGTAAGTTTTGCTGTACCGGTTCATACTTGTGTTTGCTTCAAACAACCTTGCTAGCCTAAGCCTTGTACTGAGAGGGAATACTTCTCATGCATCCAAAATCCTTGAGCCAACCACTATGCCATTTGTGTCCACCATACCTACCTACTATGTGGTATTTCCTGCCATTCCAAAGTAAATTGCTTGAGTGCTACCTTTAAACAATTCAAAATGCTTCTCAATTTGTGTTTATGTTTCATAGCTCATGAGGAAGTATGTGGTGTTTAGCTTTCAACCTTTTCATTTACTTTTGACGGACTCTCACATGGACTAGTGGCACATCCGCTTATCCAATAATTTTGCAAAAAGAGCTGGCAACGGGATTCCCAGTCCCAAATTAATTAACTTAAATAGACACTCCTCCATGGTTTGTGATTGTTGGACGGCACCCGAAGGATTCGGTTAGCCATGGCTTGTGTAAGCAAAGGTTGGGGGGGAGTGTCATCATCATAATAAAACTAAAATAAAAAGGCACTCCTTCATGGTATGAGATTGTTGGCAGGCACCCGAGGATTCGGTTAGCCATGGTTTGTGTAAGAAAGGTTGGAAGGAGTGCCACATAAATATGCAAATAATTCATGGGAGCCGCTCTTGAAAGTCCGGTTGGCGAGGTAGTTGGTGTACCCATTACCATTCGTTGACAACAACAAACACCTCTCAAAATTTTACTTTTATGCTCTCTTTATGTTTTCAAAATCAAAGCTCTAGCACAAATATAGCAATCGATGCTTTCCTCTTTGAAGGACCATTCTTTTACTTTATGTTGAGTCAGTTCACCTATCTCCTTCCACCTTAGAAGCAAACACTTGTGTCAACTGTGCATTGATTCTTACATACTTGCATATTTGCATTCATCATATTAATCTATGTTGACAATATCCATGAGATATACATGTTGAAAGTTGAAAGCAACCGCTGAAACTTATATCTTCCTTTGTGTTGCTTCGATGCCTTTACTTTGAATTTATTGCTTTATGAGTTAACTCTTGTGCAAGACTTTTGATGCTTGTCTTGAAAGTATTATTCATGAAAAGTTTTGCTACATGTTATCTATTTGTTAGCAACTATAGATTATTGCCTTGAGTCACTTCATTCATTTCATATGCTTTGTAATAGTATGATCAATGTTATGTAAGTAGCATGTCACTACAGAAATTATTCTTTTTATCGTTTACCTGCTCGGGACGAGCAGGAACTAAGCTTGGGGATGCTGATACGTCCCCGACGTATCCATAATTTCTGTCATTCCATGCTTGTTTTATGACAATACTTACATGTTTTGCTTGAACTTTATGATGATTTCATGCATTTTCCGGAACTAACCTATTAACGAGATGCCACAGTGCCAGTTCCTGTTTTCTGCTGTTTTTGGTTCCAGAAAGGCTGTTCGGGCAATATTCTCGGAATTGGACGAAATCAACGCCAAACCTCCTATTTTTCCCGGAAGGCTCTAGAACACCGAAGAAGAGTCGGAGAGGGGCCAGGGGGCCACCACACCACATGGCGGCGCGGGCCAGACCCTGGCCGCGCCGGCCTAGGGTGTGGCGCCCCCAGGTGCCCCCCTGCGCCGCCTCTTCGCCTATAAAATCCCTTTCGACCTAAAAACACCGTACCAATTGACGAAACTCCAGAAAGACTCCAGGGGCGCCGCCACCGTCGCGAAACTCCAATTCGGGGGACAGAACTCTGTTCCGGCACCCTGCCGGAACGGGGAAGTGCCCCCGGAAGCCATCTCCATCAACGCCATCACCTCCACCATGCTCCGTGAGTAGTTCCCCCATGGACTACGGGTTCTAGCAGTAGCTATGTCGGTATACTCTCCTCCATGTACTTCAATACAATGGTCTCATGAGCTGCCTTACATGATTGAGATTCATCTGATGTAATCGGTGTTGTGTTTGTTGGGATCCGATGGATGATACATTATGATTAGTCTATCTATAAAGTTTGTGAAGTTATTGTTGCTGCAATCTTGTTATGCTTAATGCTTGTCACTAGGGCCCGAGTGGCATGATCTTAGATTTAAGCTTTATATTATTGCTTAGATTGTATCTACAAGTTGTATGCACATGTCACTGTCCGGAACCAAAGGCCCCGAAGTGACAAGAATCGGGACAACCGGAGGGGATGGTAGTGATGTGAGGATCACATGTTTTCACGGAGTGTTAATGCTTTGCTCCGGTACTCTATTAAAAGGAGTACCTTAATATCCAGTAGTTTCCCTTGAGGCCCGGCTGCCACCGGCTGGTAGGACAAAAGATGTTGTGCAAGTTTCTCATTGCGAGCACGTACGACTATAATTGGAAAACATGCCTACATAATTAATAAGCTGGATGTTCTGTCTTAATGCTTTGATTCCTATCAATTGCCCAACTGTAATTTGTTCACCCAACACTTGTCACTTGTTATTGGAGAGTTACCACTAGTGTAGATCGCTGGGAACCCCGGTCCATCTCTCATCATAATATACTTGTTCTACATGTCATTGGAAGTAGTATCAACTATCTTCTTGTGCCATCGCTCTCATATTGCTATTACTGCTGCTGTGTTACTGTTACTATTGCTCTCATATCACTGCTACTTTCACATCACCCCTGTTACTAGTGCTTTTCCAGGTGCAGCTGAATTGACAACTCAGTTGTTAAGGCTTATAAGTATTCTTTACCTCCCCTTGTGTCGAATCAATAAATTTGGGTTTTACTTCCCTCGAAGACTATCGCGATCCCCTATGCTTGTGGGTCATCATTGTGTTCTAGTTTTTCTCTTCTTTCTATATTTTTCATGTCTCTTATCAGGCTGTGTTGCTTCTTCTGTGTTGCGTTTTCCTTGACACAGTCGTCGAAGAACAACGTATGAACTCGCGAGCCGAGGTTCTCCTTGAACTCGCCAAAAAGAATGATATTGACTTCTGGGCTGATGAGAATCGTACCCGACGAATTTTTCAGTTCCAGGATCGAGCCACTCAAGTTCGGAAATTCCGAGATTTCTTCGGCACCACTTTGGCCATGGTGTATAACGCTATGTTTCCTCGGAACCCTCAGCCTGCGAATCTTACTGAGCTTATGGATAAGTTTAGGGATCTGGAGAGTATCCACGACTTTGTCAAGGCCTAGATGGTGGCCGGTGCAAAGTTTGCTCTGATTTGGTTGAAGGTATGTCACTCGAAATTGGACTTCAACAATCTCTTAGACATTTTTTACCGCAAGACATCGAAGAGGAGGGTAAACATTGATAAACACAATGAAGTTGCGTCACCTGTTGCCGAGAAAATGATCGATGAGCTTGTTCGGTACGACACCGCTTTCTTCACGGATCTTCGGTCTGCCAAGGAGAACATAGCCATAGATAGATTTATGTGAAAGCTATATTTTTTTCTTTTCCCGAGATACGTAGTCTGAGCCGAATATATTTGTAACTCGTATATATTGTAATTATTGCATGACTTATGTACAGTCAAGGCAAATTTGCATGTTATTGTTTTCTTTTCAAGCCCCCGAGTGTACTCGTTGGCGTACCTGTGTTTATTATTCGCGAGGTTTTTTGTTAACCAAGACGAATAATTTTGAGCTATGTTTTTAGAGTCGAGTATATTTTGCAAATTCTTCGGGTACGAGCCCTCAAGCCTTGCGAGAAAAATATATACCATCACTATTTTTATTATATTGCAGCATTGAAAGCCCGCCTCATTAAAAACCTTCCAGCCCCACTCGGTGCCCTGAAAGGAAAATAGTGCGTCTGAAAACTTGCGAGCTCTTCAGTACAACGTATGCTTACATAGTCGATACTATATTGCTCTCTAAGCGTAGAAACACCGAGGCTGCGCCACTTTCCATGGGTTTGGTTCGTCTTTCCCTGTCTTCTTGTCCTTCAATCTGTATGCTCCTCCTGGAATTACTTTAGTGACTATGTATGGCCCCACCCATGGAGACTCGAATTTTTCGTGGCTTTCTTGCTTGAGCCGAAGAACTAGATCGCCAACTTCGAACGACCTGGGCCGCAGTCGCCGACTATGATAATTCTTGAGATTTTGCTGATACGTTGTTACTCTCGAGAGTACTTCATCTTGGCTTCATCTAGTGCGTCCACATCATCTTCGAGTGCTTTCTGTGAGGTTTCTTCATCATATTCTGCAACTCTGGGAGAGTCATGTTCTATTTCTATCGGGAGTACTGCCTCAGCTCCGTGAACCAAGAAGAACGGAGTTTCTTGGGTTGCTGTATTGCGCGTTGTTCATATGCTCCATAATACATTGGGTAACTCCTCCACCCAATTGTGTCGTGCCTTATCCAGTGCAGTTAGCAATTGCTTCTTGAATCCATTGCAGATAATGTCGTTTGCTTTTTCGACTTGGCCATTGATTTGCGGGTGCGCGACCGATGCAAACTGTAGTTTGATGCCGATTTCATTGCAGTACTCTTTAAATTCTTGGGAAGTGAAATTGCTGCCATTGTCCGTAACTATGCTGTTAGGGACGCCGAATCGAAAAACTATCCCCTTGATGAAGATAACCACTGATGCTGCATCTGCCGATGTTACTGGTACTGCTTCAATCTACTTTGTAAATTTATTGACAGCCACCAGTATATACACGTGTCCTCCGGGCCAGGACTTGTGCAATTTCCCAACCATGTCTAAACCACATTGCGCGAAAGGCCACGCCAATGGTATCGGCATCAGTTCAGCTGCTGATGAGTGAGGTTTTGATGCAAACATCTGACACGCCTCACAGGTTCGTACGATTTCCTTTGAATCCTCTATTGTTGAGAGTCAATAGAATCCTGCTCGAAAAGCTTTGGCTGCTATTGCTCGGCTGCTGGCGTGGTGGCCGCATATTCCCCCGTGTATGTCCTTCAATATGATCCGCCCTTCCTCGAGTGTCACACACCTTTGCAGTACTCCTGAGATGCTTCGCTTTTATAGTTCTCCCTTGACCATGGTGAAGGCCTTGGATCGTCAAATAACTCGCCTTGCTTCGACCGGATCGTCGGGTATCTCTTTCTTTGTGATGTACGCCGGGTATACTTGCATCCAGGGGACTTGGATTATCATGACCTCGTCTGGTTCCTCCTCATCTTCCGATGTATTCGCCTCTGGAGCTGCTGGAGCCCCCGAGTCTTTCTTGGACTTATCATTTTTCTTCGGCTGCTTTGGTACCTTCTTTACCTTGGTTGACCTCTCTCTTATTTCCTCCCAACAGACTCCAGGTGGTATTGGGAGACATTGCGAGCCGATGTTTGCCAAAACGCCGGCTTCGTCGTTGCTAAGACTGCTGATGTGTTTGACTTCGCAGCCATCAAAGAGTTTTTCGAGTTCATTGTATACCTCCTTGTATGCTATCATACTGTCGTTGACTGCGTCGCACTTGTTCATCACTTGTTGAGCCACTAACTGGGAGTCACCGAATATTTTTAGGCGGGTAGCACCGCATGCCTTAGCCATCTTCATCCCATGGATTAGAGCCTCATATTCCGCTTCATTATTTGATGCATTGGGAAAAGTGATCCGCAGTATGTACTTCATCTTATTACCCTGGGTGAGACCAGTATTACGCCTGCTCCTGCTCCTTCTCGCCTCTTGGACCCATCAAAATTCATGTGCCAGGTACGCGATAAATCTGGGGGTCCCGTGTTTTGCAACTCCATCCACTCTGCGACGAAGTCAGGCAGGATTTGCGACTTGATCGCCTTTCTTTTCTCATATGTGATGTCCCGAGGGGAAACCTCGATTTCCCAAAGGGAGACACGTCCTGTAGCTTCTGGATTATTCAATATATTTGAGAGGGGAGCCTCGTTAACCACTATTATCGGGTGTGCCGAAAAATAGTGCCTTAGCTTCCTTGCTGACATGAAAAATCCATATGCCAGCTTCTGATACTGCGGGCAGCGATGTTTGGATGGTGATAAGACTTCACTAAGGAAATATATTGGCCGCAGCACCCCATGAATCTTTCTTTCTTCCTCTTTCTCTACCACGAGGATTATGCTGACCACCTGAGGTGTGGCCGCAATGTATAACAGGAGAGGTTCCTTATCCTTTGGAGCTACCAATATTGGTGGTGTTGAAATTGTGCGCTTGAGATGCTGAAAAGCTTTGTCTGCTTCTTCGTTCCACTCGAATTTTCTCCTTGCTTGATGAGCGCGTAAACGGGGATCGCTTTTTCTCCTAACCTTGCGACAAATCTGCTCAAAGTTGCGACTCGCCGAGTCAGTTGGTGTATTTCCTTGAGCTTAGTTGTCTTCCTCATCGTCACGATGGCTTGTATTTTTTCTGGGTTACCCTCGATTCCTCTGGCTGACACTAACTATCCGAGAAGTTCCCCCGCAGGAACTCCAAAGGAACATTTCATCAGGTTCAGCTTGAGATGGAACTTGTCTTGATTGTCGAAGGTTTCTCGCAGGTCATCAATGAGAGAGAACCCTGTCTTTGTTGTAATGACGACATCGTCGATGTATACTTGAACGTTTTTGTCAATCTGCGTGATGAGACACTTCTGCATCATCCTCTTATATGTGGCTCCCGCGTTTTTCAACCCGAAGGGCATTGTCCTGTAGCAGAACACGCCGTAAGGGGTTATGAAAGCTGTTTTTACTTCATCTTCTTCTTTTAAGCGGACCTGGTTGTAACCAGAATATGCATCCAAGAAGGAAAGACGTCCGCAACCCACTGTGGAGTCGATAATTTGATCGATCCTCGAGAAGGAAAAGTGATCCTTTGGACAATGTTTATTGAGACACGTGAAGTGACGCACATGCGAAAGACCTCAGTGTTTTTCTTCGGGACCAGCACTGGATTGGCAACCCATGTGGCCTCGGTGTGTAACTCCTTGATGAAACCCGCTTCTTTGAGTCGACGGATCTCAGAAAGCATCATTTTACGGTATGGCTCAGAAAAATGCCACAAAGGTTGTCGTACTGTTCTGGCTCTTGGATCTAGATTAAGTGGATGCTTGGCAAGTTCCCTGGGTACTCCTGGCATGTCAGCTGGACACCATGCGAAGATTTCCCAGCGCTTACGGAGGAACTCGACGAGCGTGCTTTCCTATGCACTATCCAAGTTTGTTGCGATGGATGTCATTTTCTTGGGATCTATCGGGTGAATCTGCACTTCCTTAGAGTTCTTGGAGATGTCAAAAGTCTGCTCTTGCAAGGGTCTTCCTCCGTCAGGTAACACGTCGTAATTGGTGGTGAACTTTGATGCTTCATACTCGGCCTGCATCCCGAAGGTTTCAGAAAGCCTATGAAAATCCTTGTCGCACTTATCTACCATTGCAAAACTTCCTTTCACCGTGATTGGACCCTTGGGTCCAAGCATCCTCCATATCAGGTATTTATAATGCGGCACAACCATGAATCTGGCGTATGCGGGTCGTCCCAAGAGAGCGTGGTACTGTGATGGGAAATCTATAACTTCAAACTCCAGCTTCTCCCTCCTGCAATTTTCTCGAGTTCCAAACTCTACGTCGAGATTGATCTTTCCCAAAGGATAGTTCGGCTTGTCCGGCGTGATGCCGTGGAAATGCGTGTCCGTTGGTGTCAGGTTTTCCAAAGAAATATCCATCTTCCTCAATGTATCTGCGTACATAAGGTTTAGGCTGCTTCCTCCATCGATAAATATGCGCGCGACCTCGAACCCTGCAATCACCGCTGGTAAAATCATGGCTGATTTCCCTGGTCGTTGAACTTGAGGCGGGTGGTCCGCTTGGGTGAATCCTATGTCCTAGTCTGACCAATTAAGGTACTCGATGGTTGGTGGTGGCATTTTCTCTGCCATGTATACTTGCCGCGAAATTAGCTTCTGGACCCTATTCGAGGGCCGGCCCTTCTGAATCATCGACACCGCTCCCGCTGTGTCGATGTACTCGACATTGCCGCCCGGAGGCGCCGCCAGTTGCAACTGATGCTGATTTGCATTGGTGATCGCTGGTGGTGTTGGCAGGTGGATTTCACTCCTTGGCCCTTGCGCATACCCCCTATTTGCTGCTTGTGTATTGGCATTATGCGCATATCTGTGCAAAGCTTGGAAAGTTCGACAGTCTTTCTGAAGATGGCCTGACTGTCTTTTTTCCTCACTGTCGAGGAAAAAGTGCATCTGACACGGTCCATTCAGAAGATCTTCGGGTGATATATTTTGCGGCCTCGGAAACCGTGGACGATTATTTTGTCTGTTGGAGCTTGGCGCATCTCTATGATCATTGCGCTGATCATTGCCTCTCTGATAGTCATCCCGGTGATTTCCTCCGCTATTTCCTCGGAAGCCAGCCGCCACTTGGCTGGGACCGTCATTATCTGAGAAGTGGTGATAATGTCGTCTATTTTGTTTGTTGTTTCTGTTCCGATCCTCCTCGGGTGATCTATGTCGTTTGTTCTGGATAGCATCTTCGCCATCCGCCCAGCGATTCTCTATCTCCATGAGCTCCGCTATTGTCCTCGGGTTGGATCTACCCGAGTCCTCGATCAAATCTCTCCTTCGGATCCCTCCGTCCATCACGTTGCTTGCTGTCGACGATGTTGACGATGTTGATGATGTCATCGAGATCACCTCATTGACGCCTCTAATTCCCACAGATGGCGCCAATTGACAAGGGATTAACTTGTCAATGCCTACGGATTGTAGACTTGGGTTTTCTTAGAAAATAGAGGACAAGTAGATCTCGAGGGTTCAGCCGAAACAGGTACTCGACTATAAAAAAACTAGGGTTTGTGTTGACAATGATTCGATCCTCTCTTTCTCCCTCGACTCCCCTTTATATAGGAGGTGGAGCCGAGGCTTTCGTATCGTACAAGTTACAAAGTACGGGAAACTTATTTGAGTCCTTCCCATATTGATACAAGTCTTTTATTCCTAATCTATCTCTATTTTCCATATCGATGCTTATTGGGCTTCCGAGCTTCATAAATTTCGGGTCGTGGGCCTTCAATTATCCCCGGGTACCTTATTCGGCATGCCCATCATCAAGGATGCCTATGTCACATGGTGAAAAAATAAAGAAGTGATCTCTCCCAGATGTTTAGCACCCGCCATAATCCATTTTCTACTCTCATCTTTGATCTTTTGCATAAGGACCATCGGCATCACAACCTTATTGGTGAAAACTCTTGCCTTTGTTTCCTTCCATATCTCCCATGCAATCAAATTTATGGAAGATTTCATGCCTTCGAGGTAGGCAGTTGGCGACTTGGAGATTGCATGACAATACTCGAGCACCATCGAGCATCCCTGGCCCAGGACCTACAGTAAGAATGGAGAAGAAATCCAAGAAGCTGCGGCTTGCCAGATCCTCTTGGAGAATCGACACTCAAACATAATGTGTCTCGTTTTCTCCGACTGGCATTTGCAATGCTAACATGTGGGTGATGAGGCCATCCATGGATCGTGAGGTGGTCGGAGGTCCACAACCTATTCTGAATGGCTAACCAAGCGAGGAATCAACACTTTGGAGGCGCCCTAGTCCTCCAAATAACCTTTTTTAAAGAATGGAACTCAGTCGATGAATTGTGCCTTATATATAAGGCGACACCATCGTGTAAGCGATGTTTGGAGTTAGAGTCCAAGAGATGGTGTCGAGCCAGGGCAGAGTACAACATCCTGGAGCAATCCCTAGAGTCTGGAACATGTGTTCGACCGTGAAGTTGTCAATGTCGATGTTGGTGATCCACTTGCAGTTCTGGAATGCCTCGTGGGCACATCTCTTCTTCCATGTGGAGAGACCTCAACTAGTTTCGGAGCAATCGAGTTTGGAGTCTTGCCATTGAGCCATGAAGAGGACCAGAACGAGGTTCTGAGTCCATTACCAATGGTAACCTTAGTAGCCGCATTGGAATTAAACATTGAAATTAAAGTTGCCGATCCGTTTCATCATTTGTAGTTTCAATACGTACCCATGTTTTGCCACGAACGAGCCACAGCCAATGAAGCCACGGCACACATGTACACTTGTACAGCCAATTTGTCTAAACCTGCTAAACCCGACCAACCAAACTTGTACCCTGCCACAAGACAGTTGATAAATCCTATGATGTGGCACTGAACTGCTCCAAGTTCAGTACCAGGGCAGAATTCCAATCGAGGTGTGCACTCACTCAATCTTGCCCTGGTGCATGGGTAATTTAACTGCCGGTCCCTTTGACTTACGCTGCCCCTCTCAGGGGCTCGTGTCAAACCTCCGTCAGAAAGCCTTCGAAAATCAAAGCCATCGAAAGTGTGCTCGGTGCGGGAATGTTCTAACTTTGTAATCAAGTTATTATCCTTGGTCAAGTGTTGACCTGCTTGCGCATGTGGACGCTGACGTTCCAGAATTTCTTATTAGGAGAACTTGTTGCAAGTTTGACAAGTCCTTTGTAGCAGTTCGAACCCCAACTCGATCTTCAGATATTCAACGAGTTCGTTAAACAACTACGTCCCACTAGGCCACTACCAGCAACTGTTCAACGCATCCGTGCTACTTGCAGTACTAGTATATTAATCCATGCGCACAAACAGTCTATTTACAACAAAGACTGCTGGTAGTGAATAATTTGAGACCTTTTTTGTTTGCGAATCAATTTGAGACCTTTTTGTGCCATGCGAACTGTACTAGTATTCCATTTGTATGATTCATCAAGCAAATGGAACAACCGTATTTTGTAGAGAGATGCTACTCTACTATACTGCACTACAAGTGGCAAGGCGCCAAGCCGCCAACAGGTGTTGAAAGCGGCAACTGATTTCTGGCGAAGAAACTGAACTGATCAAGGAGTATCGCCTTCTACAACCAGCAAGGAGCAGGTGACTGACGGTTTCCCTGCTGTGTGCGCGCGCCAACCGTTCTCCAACCATCTTCTTGCGCAAGTTCAATAGTTGCAGGGAATCCTAACCACTCCGCCGTCCTTTGGGCCAACAGTAAAGAATACAACGGATCTTACAAAATGATAAGTAAAATTATCACCAGCAGTACAAAAATCTCAGTTCATCGGTTGCATCGCAAGTTTTTACAGCGACCTCTTGAGAAATTTCCCCGTGCTCCAAGCTGCTAGCCTTGCCTGATCCGTCCGGCCGGGGGAAAGCACTCACGGGTGTCGCGTGACGGAGGAAGCGACGGCAAGACGCCACCGACGATCTCTCTGCTGCGCCGAGCTTATCCAGTGATCCAAAACAGAAACAGGGGCGAGACGTGGCCACACACTCCAGAAACTGAAACAGAAGCAGCAAGTTGTTGTGGCAACTGGCAACCAACAATCATCCATGGTGGATAAGCCAAACCAGACGCATGTTTGTATGTATGTCTCCATTTAGTCACTTATGTATATATATCCAAAACCATAGGGGTCTTATACACATCGGAGAGGACGACGAACTATACAATCGATCTCTATATACAGTGGCAGTATGTATGTATGTACTATGTACACTGGACGGGCTGATGATCAGAGCCAGGACCGATTGGCTCCAAAACTCCAGTCTCCCAGCCTGATCCCACCGGCTTCTATTATTTACAGCGGTGAATTATTAGGGGAATTTCTCCCCGGTTTTGTTTGCTATGCACACTATGTACTATGTACGAGTAACTCGCTGCTATGGCATGTCGACGGTGTTGGTTGGTTCACTGGCGGCTGTGGCCGGCACAGGAGACGCTGGAGAGACGGCTGGGCTGGGGGCGGGGGCGCAAACCTCCGCCGGCGCGTCTCTGGTGCAGCGCCTTGTGGGGAGGATTGATCGCCCTGCGGGCCAATATACGGCTACCAGCGCCTTCTGCCGCGCCAGAGCCGGTCGAGACGGCGGACGGCGGCGGAGTAGGCGGGGACGCCGGCTTGCTGTGGCAGTGGCTGTGGACGGCCGGGGCCTCCTGTGTACGCTCCTTGTGTCGGCTGCAGCGGAAGGATCCCGGATGGTTCGTGGGTGAACACATGCAGGAGCGACGGCTCTTGACGGCGGCGGAAGACGCAGGCGGTGACGAGACGCTGACAGAGTTGGCGGGCGAGCGGACGGCGGGGAGGTTGACGCGATTGGGGGAGGCGGATCCATAGTTGGGAATTGGTAGGACCGGCCCGCTGAGCCGGGTTGCAGCTGCATTAGCCATGGGAGGTCAGAGATCAGAGACTGTGAGCAGTTGGAATATCGGGTGTGGGAAAGGGGAGCTACAAGGGAGTGCCTTCGTGGGTATATATAGGGAGGCAAACCAGCCACAGGGGCACTTCGGTAGTTTCGCGTGATTTGGTGAGAGTCGGAGTTTCCAAGGTTTATTAAGCAAACTAAACAGGGTTATGAGAGTAAATCGGTGGGCGGCTGTCCCCTGGGCCCGGACGGCAGCACACCGGAACGGGTCGTAGATTCAGGTAAGGTAGGTCCACTGCCCTAATATTCTTGGGTTCCATAAGCCAACTTATTCTGAAAATTTCTTAGCAAAGTTCCAGTCAATTTCTAGCATCACAAACTAAGTACTGAGTACCGACTGAGTGTATCTTTTAGCACGTAATAAATAAACACGTTAACTTGTCATGTTTTGATTCTTTGAATAGATATAAACTAGAGGATACCCCGCACCATGCTGCGGACAATTTCAGCCAACATGTAAAAATGTAAAATTGATATATAAAACAACTAACTAATAACCTTGACATAATGTTTTAAGTACATAATTTTTTCTAGCAATCTTATGGGTATCGGTCGTATTATACTTGATATACATATACATTCGCAAAAAAATACTTTATATACATATAGGAAGTCAGATTACTTGTGAAAGCATGGCTAAAGCCAGATATATATGAAGCATTCAATTTGGTTAGTCTACAATGTCATTGCTTTTATTCGAGAAACCGAGAACGGTAATATGGGAAATCATAGACCAACGGAAAACATACACACTGAATTTATGTGCTTCTTCTCCTTGTTCAAAAAGTGGAGGTACAGTCCATATATATAGAACTTAGACTCTATGTAATTGTTTTCGGATGTAGATTGTGCAGTCATGAAAATGAACACCATGGCTGAATGCTTCTCAAAGACAATAAAGAACCGGACAGCTTATTCTAACCAACAAAAACATTAGTATACATGAAAGTAATAAAACATACTATTATCACCGAGGACTTGAAATTAGCTGGCTGGGTGACTCCAGAATCAGTAATGTCAAAATCCTAATTCATGTCCAACATGCCTAACAGAGCAAAAACAAATTCATGGCACAGGAGAAGTCATATAGAATGTGGAGAAGAGGAAGGAAGATTCACTGTTTGTGGCGGAGATTCGGAACATATAATGAGCTGTGGTGGAAAAGATGGAAATGGAACAACTCCATTGCTTAAGCGAAGAGGTGAGAGCAGATGCTATATAGCTTGCACTGGTTTCTCTTGCGTGGGGAAGATGAAGAAGAAGGAGCAAATCCATCAGTGTCTTTTAATCTGTCCCATGCATTGAACCAAATGAGATGAACCGGAAGTGTAATTAACAGAGGATAAGTGGCATCGAGTCGGAGGAGAGGAATACTCCGTGCAGGAACGGGAAAAATAATTGATGACGTATGAGTTGTCTCAAAGCAGATGTAGCAAATCATCTTGATCCTTTGTGCAACTAATTAAAGGCCTGATGGTTTGCGGAGACCAATATTGTTATGTACCCACTATATCACTCACAGAATTACATGAGACATACAGTTCTTCAACAAGTTGTGGATCTCTTCGAACAGCAAGGGAGAGGATACAGAGAAGGTTTGGGGTAGGAGAGAAGCACGGGGATACAGGGGAAGTTTATCTCATAGTGGTCAATCGACACCTTCTCTTGACTTCTGGCTGTGGCTATATTGGCTAGATCCAACCACTCCATACACGTGGCACCCAGGTCGCATCATCCGCTTCTTCTGATTGGTTGCTCAGGTCGTCCACTCAGGCCCACGGATCCTTGCTGGCCGACGCCCCACCCTTCGCAGCCTGCGTCGTTGCTTGCCTGAAGGTGCATCTTCCTCTTGGTCCATGACACTACCCTCCCCTTGAGAATCAGCTTGTCCCCAAGCTGGAGCTTTCGGGTACCTGCATTTAAGAGCTTCCATACCTTCCCAAGTTGCCAAGGTGTCAGATAAACCCGACCAGCGGACCAAGATTTGGCATTGTGATGTCGCCCCTTTCCGAACCCAACGCTTGTCTAAAATCCTTTCTGGCATGGGCTCCAACTGTTCACCATCCGGCAAATCAGTATGAACAACTGTGTGGGTACTCACTGCCTTTTTTAACTGCGAAACATGTATCACTGGATGTATTTGACTGGACTGCGGCAACTGTAACTTGTAAGCGACCTTGCCAATCTTCTCCAGAATCTTGTAGGGCCCATAAAATCGAAAAGCCAACTTACGATTTCCTTGGACAGCCACCGATTTTTGCACATAAGGCTGTAGCTTTAGATATACCAAGTCACCCACCTGAAAGTGTCGCTCGGTTCTGTGCTTGTCAGCTTGTGTTTTCATGCGTTGTTTTTGTCTGAGCAACTGTTGTCGAAGCAAGTTCACCATCATGTCACGCTCTTTAAGCCATTCATCCAGATCAGTGATTACACAAGATTCTGTGATATCCACACCAAAGTGCCTGGGGGCATGTCCATACAACACTTCAAAGGGTGTTTTGCCCAATGTAGTGTGCACAGTGGTGTTATACCAGAATTCCGCCAACGGAATCCACTGCACCCATTTCTTCTGGCAAGAACTGACGAAACACCGCAAATAGCCTTCCAAACATTGGTTCACACGTTCTGTTTGCCCATCCGTCTCTGGATGTCGAGCGGAACTCATTTTGAGCTCAGTATCTGTTAGCCGAAACAATTCTTGCCAAAAAGCACTTGTGAAAACTGGATCCCTATCAGATACGATTGCTTCAGGCATGCTGTGTAGTCGGAATACCTCTTTCATGAAGACTTTTGCCACAGACGCAGCTGTGAAAGGATGAGCTATGGGTATGAAATGAGCAAATTTGGAGAATAGATCCACCACCACTAAAATGCAGGAATTACCAGCAGACAATGGTAGTCCCGTGATGAAATCCATACTGACTACTTGCCACGCTTTTCGTGGTACATCCAGAGGCTCTAACAGTCCAGGATAGGGCACCCGTTCAGTTTTGGCTTGTTGGCAGACCTGACAAGTGGCCACAAAGTCCCGGACATGCTTCTTGAGACCCGGCCATGAGAAAAGATGTTTGACTCTCGCATAAGTTGCATGAAAACCGGAGTGCCCTCCAATAGCACTGGAATGCAGAGCATGCAAAATGTCCTGCTGAACTGGAGCATTTCTTCCAATCCATATTCGCCCCTTGTGTCTGATGAGCCCATTATGCAACGTGTAGTTGCCATTTTGAGAACATACTGCTAATTGAGCTAGCTTTTCCGCAGCTTCCTTGTCAGATGTGTAACCTTGTCTCACTATTTCCAACCAAACAGGCTTGCATTGGGACAAGGAATGTACTTCCTCAGTATCTGCATGAATATGCCTGGACAAGGCGTCAGCCACTCTGTTGTCAACTCCTTTTTTGTAGACAATTTTATACTGCAACCCAAGCAATTTGGTGAGTGCTTTGTGCTGCCACGGGGTAGTAAGGCGTTTGTCGTCCAAATGGATTAAGCTGCGTTGGTCAGTTCTAATAACAAATTCTCCATGTTGTAAGTAAGAACGCCATTTGTCCACTGCCATGAGTATAGCTAAGCACTCCTTCTCATAGGTAGAAAGACCTCTGTGTCTTGGGCCCAAGGCTTTGCTCAAATAGGCAATGGGGTGATCTTGTTGCATTAAAACAGCCCCAATACCACGGCTGCAGGCATCAGTTTCAATCAGAAATGGCTTGGAAAAATCTGGCAACGCTAAGACAGGGGCAGAACTCAGCGCAGTCTTGAGGGCTTGGAAGGATGCTTCAGTTTCTGAATTCCACACATAGGGTACTCCCTTTTTTAACAGCTCAGTTAAGGATTTGGTAATAACACCATAACCCTTGATGAATTTCCTGTAGTACCCTGTCATACCCAAGAAACTTCTGAGTTCTTTGATGTTACTTGGTTGTTTCCATTTCAGTACTGGTTCGATCTTCTTTCTGTCAGTGGCAACTCCATCAGCACTAATGAGATGACCAAGATATAGTATCTGTTGTTGAGCAAACATGCATTTGGACTTTTTAACTTTCAACTCATTCTTGAGCAAGATGCTAAACACCTGCTCCAGGTGCTTTGCATGGTCAGCCAAACTTTTGCTGTATATAAGTATGTCATCAACAAAGACCAAGACAAACTTTCTCAGCACTGGTTCCAGAATGGCATTCATTACCCCCTGGAATGTAGCTGGCCCCCCAGTTACACCATAAGGCATGACCTTGTACTCAAAGTGACCATGATGTGTCTGGAATGCAGTTTTATATTCTTCTCCTGCTGCCATTCTTATCTGATGATAACCAGAGCGTAAATCTAGGCTTGTGAACCATTTAGAACCGGCCAATTCATCCAAGAGTTCATCTATAACAGGTAAGGGGTATTTGTTCTTCACAGTAATCGCATTGAGGTGTCTGAAGTCCCCCACCAATCTCCATGAGAGATCCTTTTTGCCAACCAATAGAATAGGTGAAGCAAAAGGACTTGAGCTCAGCTGAATTATGCCTTGTTTCAGCATGTCTCTGATTTGTTTTTCGATCTCCGACTTTTGCATGGGACTGTATCTGTATGGTCTCAAATTCACAGGACTGGCTCCGGGCAGTAGAGGAATTCTGTGATCATATTTTCTGTTAGGAGGCAGCCCAGATGGAGTGTCAAAAACAGCTGCATACGCTTCCAGAACCATAGCGACGATTTTAGGCACAGTTTGTTGCGGTATTACTTCGTCCACCACATACAATTGAACAACATATTGGATAGCATCCTGCCTCTGCAGCAATTGTAGGTGAGCAGTAGAGATGTTGTCACACGAGGATGTGTTACAACTTATGCCTTGCAGCTTGCACACTTTACCTTGGCAGGTGAACTCAAACCACTTCTCTGCCCAATGTGTGGACATAAGCCCAAATTGCTCCAGCCATTGCATACCCAGAATAACGTCATAAGAAGTGAGTGGCAAAACCTTCAAAGTGGTAACAAAGGAATTTCCTTGACAGGTCCATTGGCAGTCAGGAATTTCAGTGTCACCCTGTAATATGCCCCCACCTGCTACCTTCACTCGAATAGGCTGCTGCAACTTTTGAACACCCACTAACTGCGTAGCCAAATCTGCACTGATGAAGTTGTTAGAAGAGCCCGAGTCAATCAGTATAAGAACATCATGTCCTTGAATACAGCCCAACAATCTCATCGATCTCAAAGTTTCAGTGCCAGTCATTGCTTGTTTACTGATAGACATCAACACCTCTTGGTTATCAGCTACAGCATCCTCATATACATCATGCTCTGGGCTAGAAGGTGCACTGGTCATGTCACTTGTCTGCAACACTGCCAACAGTTCTTCAACAACATGTAACTGAACTGTGGTAGAACACTTGTGACCTGGGGCAAATTTTTCACCACAAGTAAAACATTGGTTTCTTGCTCTTCGATAATTCCTCAAGGCATTAACACGAGAACCCACTCCTGCATTCTTATCATCGATAGATGTTGCCTGTCTGCTCCCAGACCCTGAGAAAACATTTCTGGAGAAATTTTTCTGAATACCCGGCTTGAATTGGCTTTTGGGATCATCCTCGTCGATCTCTTCCTGTAATAAAGCAAGAGCAACAGCAGTCTCGAGGTCCAAAGGTTGTTGAATCATAACTACAGCTCTTATATTACGAGCCAAACCCTCTATGAAACGTGTAGTGAAGAACATGGGGTCTAAGTCTGGTTTGTAAGCTAACATGTGATGCATGAGTGTGTCAAATTTTTCCACATATTCTATCACAGAACCTGTCTGTTTTAGCTTGAAAGATTGGCGATACAGTAACTGGTACTGCCCCCTATCGAAACGTTTATGGATCATTTCACACAACGTTTCCCAAGAAAAATTACTTAGCCTATCTTCCACACTCTGAAGCCACATAGCTGCATTACCAGTAAAGTGCATGGTAGAGTATTCGACCCACTGGCTAACATCTACCGTGAACAAACGAAAATATTTTTCGCAAGCCTTCTGCCATAGACGAGGATTTTCCCCATCGAAACGAGGGAATTCAGCATGTGGAGGTGGTGCGACAGAAGCATGAGCAACTACCGATGGATTATCCGGTACAGAGACAATAGCTGTAGACAAAGGCTCCCGATTAGTACCTGTGACCGGGGTAGACAGAGCAAGAGTCAGAGACCCTGCTGTCTGACCCCGGGGATCGTGTGTCGAGCCGTGGCCTTGCCCGGAGTTCAACCCCTGCAGAGATATCTCCGCCGCCTGGACCGACGGGGCTGCAGGCGGTGGCGCAGCACCTGGCGGTTTGCCCAGGGCGCTAAGACCGACTCCCACAGCTACTCGATCCACTTGCTTCCGCAGCTCTTGCATCGACTGATTCAGATCAGAGACTTGATTGTCGATGCCACTCTTCCAGGTGTTAAGCGACAGCAACGAGTTGGCCGTAGCATCCACCGATGCCTGTGTGCTTGCGAGCTTGGATTCCATTGACGCATGCGAGCTCTCCAACTTGGATTCCACCGCTGATAGACCGGATTTGAGATTTACTGACAGATCGGCTATCATCTTCTGCAATTCCTCCATCTCGCTTCCCAGCGCGTCGATCCGATCTGATGTCGCCCAACGAGTTTGATGCGGTCGATCCAGCGTAAGATCCGACGTGATCTACCCGTAACCGAGCTACCAATCGAGGGCGTTCCTTGCGGAAACTCTGTGCCTATCGCCGGAGCGATTAGCGCCTGTCGAATTGGAATTACTTTCTCTGATTACCAGAAAATCCCCACGCAACGGCCAGAACCGAAGGAATCTGATACCAATTGTTATGTACCCACTATATCACTCACAGAATTACATGAGACATACAGTTCTTCAACAAGTTGTGGATCTCTTCGAACAGCAAGGGAGAGGATACAGAGAAGGTTTGGGGTAGGAGAGAAGCACGGGGATACAGGGGAAGTTTATCTCATAGTGGTCAATCGACACCTTCTCTTGACTTCTGGCTGTGGCTATATTGGCTAGATCCAACCACTCCATACACGTGGCACCCAGGTCGCATCATCCGCTTCTTCTGATTGGTTGCTCAGGTCGTCCACTCAGGCCCACGGATCCTTGCTGGCCGACGCCCCACCCTTCGCAGCCTGCGTCGTTGCTTGCCTGAAGGTGCATCTTCCTCTTGGTCCATGACAAATATCAATTGAACGCACACATAAATGCCTTGCATGTTGGGACGGTTTGAGGAGATTTTACTCATCGGTTATAATTGTGGGGAGGAAAAGTGCCTTACGCCTGGTGACTTTCCATAGTTATAATCATTTGAAAAAATTAAAAACAAAGGTAATGACATGGCAGGCTGCTGACACGGGAGGTTAGGATTGGCCGAACAGACTTGGTGAGGTGGACACCTTGCATATTGAGAGAAATCACCTTAGTGAGTTGCTCCTATTTAGGTATTATAGATAAAATGGCCTAACTATTTCTCACGCGACTAACTAACTGGTCCACCGAACCGGCATGGAAAAAAATAAAATGCAGGCGATCCCAAGACGCCGGCTAGGGTTCACTTCCCGTCAGCTAGCATTGCCGCCAGTCTGCCCTGGCTCGTATGGCCTCTCAGGCCATGAAGGGTTTCCGTTTGTTAATTTAGCAAGTTCTTATGCATTCGTTAGGATGGTTAAGTGGCAGCAACATATTGGCGTTAAAAAAGGTGCTTCATGCCATATCCCCGCTCCCGTGGTATGTTTAGTGTCGTCGGCGTCTGGAGTTGTGTGTCCGTCTGTCCGACGAATCTAGTGAGATCTCGTTTGTTTTTTCTTTGTTCGGTGGTTGCAGGTTAGGTTTTTCTGATCTATAGTTCTCATCCTTGGCGATGATTGTTGTTCAAGTGCGATGGTTTTTTGAAGTCTTAGCATGACGACTTTTCCTCTATATATCACAACAAGCTCTTCTACGACAAGTTTTGCTTGACTTGGTTAGGGAGGGGCAAGGATAGCGGCGCTCCTTCAACTCGCTCTTGTGCATGTAGTCTTCGCTAGGTGGTCAAATGATGTATTTGTATTTTTCTACGTTCTTTCTATTACTAACAATGATTATTAATAAATTGGTAGATTATTTTCGAACAAAATTATCAGCTGACTTACAGTTAAGCTAGACAGTCATGTGACATCATCATGATTATTACGAATCATATCTAATTGTCCTAGCATTTACAAATCATGTTGTAACTATATCTAGCATGAACCATGGCGATATTCTATGGTCTAGAAGTTGACTGAGAATTAAGCTAATTCTCCATCGACTCAAAAGAAACAAAACCGTAAATAAAAACGCACCTAATTCAAAAAAGGCCAGAATGAACACGTATTGTGCATGTCATATGAACAATTCTTGCAGGTATTAGGTTTAATATATTTTCATATCTAAGAGGACAAGCGATCATTGAGGCGGCTCTAAGCTCATCTAAGGTCCCCTCCACCTCGTCTTTGTCTAGGCTTTTTTCGAGTGTCTTCTTCGATATAGTGAAATGGGGGCTAAATCTTGAAGTCAGAATAAGGTTCTCCCCGCTCTAACCTTTATCTGGTGGTGCATCTAGTGCCGACGTAGGGCGTGAAGTCCTGTGTACGGCAGATTTATTAGCATCTGCTCGGTTGGTGTGGTTTTTTTAGGTAAGTCTCTTTTGATCTATGGTTCTCATCATTGACAATGGTTGCTGCTTAGGTGTGCTGGTCTTTTAAGGACTTACCATGGTGACTTTCTTTCTATCTACTACACGAAACTCAACTATGATAATTGACAAGCTTTTTACCCGGCTCCGGTGATGGAGGGGCGAGTATGCGCACTATGTTCGACTCGTGCTAGTGTATGTAGTCGTTGCTAGTTGGTCCAAATACCTAATTGAAATTTTTATTACTTTTTTTTATCTCTTTATATTGTTGTTGATGATTATTAATATATCTTCAAATTTTCATAAAAGAAAAGCAAGGTTTCAGCACACACGGTGCATGTGCCGATTCAGCCGGCTTCAAATCTTACCTAATCATACACTAGAACCTCTGTTAAGAGATTTGTTAGTTCATACATTTTAGATATCTTACCCAGAAAAATATACTATATCTTTTATGGAATTTTCAAAAATAATTATAGGAAATATTTATTAGAAAATACAGTTTAAAGTAAGCACAATGGAGGTTTATGTAAAGAAATACATTAAAATTTACTAACAAATAAAAATATATTCTACCTTTCAAAACACATTAATGGGGTTCACTAAGCCAAATAAGTCACAAATAATTATAACCATTAATAATATAGCATACAAAATCCAACCTGAAGTATAAATGTTAAGTACAAATTGTTATTATTTATGTTTTGCTTAGGTCTAAAATGTTCCAAGTCCGACAGCTCTTGGGGTGCCTATACCATGGCCGTCTACAGTAGGCATGCACAAAATTCCCTTAGTTATTTTTTTTCATATAGTTAAACAAAGGTAGTACCGGGTAGGCGTTGGGTAGTGCCCTCGCGACATTCAACGTGTAGGTTTTGTGTTCTCCGTCTTGTCTTACTAGTTGGCGAGCCATGTTATTTGGAAAGATTGAATTGAGTTTAGTGAGAATTCACCATGGAAAAAACATGACATAGACTTGCAATGACCATGCTGACAATTCTTACAACCATATTGTGGTGTCCTCCGCCAAACGTGTATGTGGCACCATCTCTGCTCCGCTCGCCTGCAACTTACAATCGCCTTGGTGATGTGAATAGAAGTGATATCCGATGGAAGGTGATAGTGTTGCTCGTCTTGGTTTGTCTACTATCGTATTAGATGCATCAATAAATGACGAAATCTCTTGTGCACTTTACCAAGTATTTACACATATGTATAGATTCTAATTTATTGTGTAAAATTCATCCGTGGTACAAGAACTTGGTCAAGATGTAAATATTAGCATTAGATTTGCTATGCCTAGGTTGGAAGATCACAACTTTTCATTATCAAACATATCAATGCCAGGAGTGGTAACCAAGAAAAGTTACAAGGGTTACAACCTATCGGTGAATTTGGTCCAGATAGGTAATTGTAATTTTTATTATTTTTAGTATCTTTATACTGTTGTTGATGAGTATTAATATATCCTCGAATTTTCGCAAAAGAAAAGAAAGGTTTCAGCACGCGGTGCATGTGCCGATTCAGCCGGAATTCGGCGACGCCAATCTGGTCCCTCCGTGCAGCGCCCACCGGTTCTCGACCACCATTCCCATGTAGTAACTGTCATAAACCAATTCCGGCACACCGATCAAAAGATGGACGACCCAGGAAAAAAAGATGTTATATACCTTGGAACCAGTGGCGGGCCAGTCTAAGGAGAACACAATTTCTTTATATTCTTAATTATACATCTTCACCAGGAATTAGTCATTAGTCGGTACTTTTGCTAGTTACACGATCAGCAGATAAGCACATGTATCAATCAAATTGCTAACTAAGAAATCGGGGAAAAAATAAGACTATCTGCAGTCTAGGAATTCAGAGGCAGCGTCCACGGAAATATGTGTTGGTACTTGGTATCATATACATAGGCATACATTGTTATTTTACAAAAAAAAATCTTGGGCGGGCCATGACCCGGTTTAGCCCTAACTAAGCTCGGCCAGTGCTGGGAACGTTCAAAGGCGGGCAGGCAGGCGAGGGATGGCCAAGAGCAGGAGTATGACCTGACGCGACAAGCCAGCCAACGGCAGCGCGATGGCGGCCATGTTAGAATCCTTCACTCCGGCGCTTGAAACACGGCCGGCCTCTGAATTCCGATGGACAGAGGACAGTAGCATCGGCATCAGTCTTAATTCGCAAACGGCCGTGTCCATCGCTGGTTCGGTGCCCAAGCATTGCAGATCACTAGCGAAACACGGCGTGTGTGGAGTCCGCGAGAAGCAAGGGATCTTCTTGCTAGAGCGTCGATGGTGGCGCTCGCTTTCGGCGACAAGGAAAGGAACGCACCAGCGCGTCGTGATCCCGGTTCGCGATACCATGCTCTGATGATCGATGCTATGCCCTGCATTTGGCGTCCGTTGATTGTGGTCGACCGAAGGTGGCCATCTCTTTCGCCGCCGGCCTATCCGTGTCCTTCTTTCACTTTCTTCTTTGCTGGGATTATTAGAGCATCTTCACCCGTCTCCCCAACAAGACTCTCGGTAGCTATTTTTTATCCGGATGGTGGAAAATGGTTTAGTCGCGCGCCTCCGTCTTTGTTTTCGTCCGGATTTGGATTTTTATCCATCTGGTGAGCCCATGTCAACCCCGCCCTCCCGGGGAGCGCTCGGGGAGTCCGGACGAAACGAAAGCGCGAGAATCGTCTGATGGCCCCGACTTGTCGGTGACAGAGGCTGATCGTCGTCCTCCTCGCATCGTATTCCCGAGATATGGGGCACGTGCGTTTGGGGGAAGTTTTTATTTTAATAGATAGAACTAATTTGTAGGCGCGCGTGAAACATAAACAGATTACATATAAATACTTCGGAAAAATATAAACAATACATATAAAAAACTTTGAAATTTTTTTAAACTACTTCTTCTTTCTTGATGGCCCCGCTTCATCGTCCTCACGGTGGCGCTTTCGGCTAGTCACCTCCTCCGAAGAGGCGGTATCGGTCGACGCGTCGGAGGAACTTGTGTCCTCCTCGTCGTCGAGGGTGCTCGCCGGTTGCGCCTTCGCCTTCGCCTTCTCGATGGTGTCCGCCTTCGACCGGGCCGCCGCGCCCTCAGACTCTTCCTCCTCCTCCTCCTCCTTCTCAGCCTCTTCCTCGCCTTGCTCCTCAGCCTCTTCCTCGCTATCCTCGTTGTCCTCGCTGTCCGGCGACGGGGAATCGTCGTTGTCCGGCGGTGGGGAATCGTCGCTTTCCGGCGGCGGAGAATCGTCGCTGCTAGGCGTTGTAGCTCGGTCCCTCTTTCCGGCGACTGCACCGTCGCTATTTATGCGACCTCCCAACCAAATTTTACATCCATGATTTTGCGCCGAATTTCGACATGAAAAGTCCAAACGGCTGGAGATACTCTTAGGGTGTATTTGGTAGGTCGGGTCTACCCAGAAAATCTCCTCCCAACCGAGAATTTTGGACCATCCAGTGTTTGTTAGGTCGGGTCGGCCTATCTGGGCAGTGCCCACCTCATACGAAAAACGGCCTTCAGTCCTGCCCGGTTGCGAAGCCCGAATCGAGCTTCTCACCTCAGGTCGGTTGAGCTCGCCCCGCAAAAAACTGTAGCAGGCCGCTGCCCCACCCCCCGCACCCCCCCCCAGACCCCCACCCGCTCTCCTCATTTGCCCCCCATCCTCCTCTCGCTCCTGCTACGGCCGACCAAGCGCCGCCGGGAGCTTGCCCTTCCTTTCTCTTACCAGTGCAAAATATCTGAATGGACAAAGCTCGTCATCGGAACCTGCGTCAGTTAAATGTCTAATTAAGTAATTCCTGGATGTAAATTACGGGCTTAATTACAGCTGTGTGATGTGTGATGCAATGAACCTGGCCACATGCATGAAGAGGGTGCGGTGGTGCGTGGCAGAGACTGGGTGGGTGTGCGTGGCGCCCGACGGCCGGCCGAGAAAGCGCAGCGCCCGGCATTGACGGGGGTTACTAGAATTACTTTTTGTTTCTGTTTCCTGGCCACACATATCATTTTTTGGATTACGAACAGCTAACATGGCCGGCCTTCGCTAGCATGCTCCATGCATGGTGGTTCATTCATGCCATGAGCCTGACAAACTAAGTAAGAATGGTTAATTAAGAGCGGGCGTCTTTAAATCGGACTACATCATGTGGGACGTGGATCTGCAATCATACTTGCTGCATTACATATACAAATGGTTTTGGAGCCGCGATGTTTTGGGTTCACACCGACATGCCTAGTAAAATGCTAGTGCATTTTGGAGTTCAATAAAATTGCCGGGATGCCCTTGCCGCCCCTTATGCGTCGAGTACGAAACAGGTCCGCCGATGCTTCACTCCGCGTCGGATTCACGCTCTGGAATCGCACTAGCAGTGAGAGAGGAGAGATCACATTTAAATGACCACAAACAGTTCGGTCGTGGTCTTCAATGGAAGTGCCGATTCCAAAGGCGGCGACGCGACGGGACGCCGCTCGCCAGACACGTTGATGAATGAGCTCCCCTTGTCATCACAACCCCGACACCGTTTTCTGCGCACATCCCCACCGTGCGCTCTCCATGAAAACCCTAGCCGCCGACCACCTCATCCTCCACCGTAATGGCGCACAACCATGAAGCCAGCGGCAGTGGCATCAGCGTCGGGGAGGACCGCCCGAACAGCCTCACCTAGAGGCGGATATCGTCTTCCTTGCACATCTGCTAGTGCCGCTGGAGTACATGATGTCACACGGCTAGCACCTGTCTAACACCGGCTATGCTACTCTGCCGGTGCCCGAGGGCGCAAAGCTACATGCCCTTATCGAGAATGCGGCAGTGCTCCCTAAACCATAAACCCTAAAAACCCTTATCTGCAGAGTGGCACACTATTTGTATGTTTGTAGTGGTGCGCCACAAGTATGTTTGGGGAATTGAGAATTTTGGGCAGGACTTAATAGTGGTGCACCATATCTTTCTACGCTGCATGTCTGACCGCCTTTTCTGTTTAAAAAAATGATAGAAATATCAAACTATAAAATCCTTCCAAATGTCCATATGTTTACCCATTTTTCAAATTCCTCAAAATCAGAAAATAAAATAGAATTCTGGAGGTTTTATATTTCGAAGTAACAAAATTCAATGTGGGAAAAACTTACCTGTGGCACACCAAGACTTGTGGTGAGCTACTGGTATGTAGGAGAGCCCAAGATCCGGATGCACGACCCAACGGTAACCATCTTGCCTCCTTTCTTGACCATCTCCGCCTCAAGTTGTTGGTTGTTGTCGGGCCCTGCTCCTTCCTCCTCGAAGGCGCCTCTTACTCAGCTGCCGCAAGCCTTGGACCCTCCCTCCCGGATCACCGGCTTCACCAGCCTCCTTCTCCTCGATCGCCGTTTGCACCCCTCCCTCATGGATCTTTGGCTGCCAACCTCCTCCTCGTCGGCCACCGTGTTGCGCCCCTCCCCTCTCCTCTCCGGCCATCACCTTCTCTCTCTAACCACCGCCTCTTCTCTGGCCTCTCTCTAACAGCACAAGCAAGCAGGGAACATAGCATCATAAAAATTCGCAAAAAACGCAAAACAGATCGTAAAAACTCAAAAATATACATGTGTTGTTACCAGTGGCGTGCCACCAAGTGCGTGATGACCCACAAGTATAGGGGATCGCAACAGTCTTCGAGGGAAGTAAAACCCAATTTATTGATTCGACACAAGGGGAGACAAAGAATACTTGAAAGCCTTAACAGCGGAGTTGTCAATTCAGCTGCACCTGGAAACAGACTTGCTCGCAAGAGTTTATCAGTAGTAACAATTTTATAGCAATAGCATTAGTGAAATAACAGCAGCAGAGTAACAAAGACAGCAGTAGTGATTATAGTAAACAGCAGGATTAAAATACTGTAGGCACAGGGATGGATGACGGGCGTTGCATGGATGAGAGAAACTCATGTAACCATCAAAGCAGGGCATTTGCAGATAATAATAAAGCGGTATCCAAGTACTAATCAATCAATAGGCATGTGTTCCATATATAGTCGTACGTGCTCGCAATGAGAAACTTGCACAACATCTTTTGTCCTACCAGCCGGTGGCAGCCGGGCCTCTAGGGAATCTACTGGAAATTAAGGTACTCCTTTTAATAGAGCACCGGAGCAAAGCATTAACACTCCGTGAACTCATGTGATCCTCATATCACTGCCTTCCCCTTCGGTTGTCCCAATTTCTGTCACTTTGGGGCCTCGGGTTCCGGACAACAATACGTGTATACAACTTGCAGGTAAGATCATAAAGCAATGAATATCATCATGAATTGATAACATGTTCAGATCTGAGATCATGGCACTCGGGCCCTACTGACAAGCATTAAGCATAACAAGTTGCAACAATATCATAAAAGTACCAATTACGGACACTAGGCACTATGCCCTAACAATCTTATGCTATTACATGACCAATCTCATCCAATCCCTACCATCCCCTTCAGCCTACAGCGAGGGAATTACTCACACATGGATGGGGGAAACATGGCTGGTCGATGGAGAGGCGTCGGTGGTGATGATGGCGATGATCTCCTCCAATTCCCCGTCCCGGCGGAGTGCCAGAACGGAGTTTCTGGTCCCGAGACGGAGTTTCGGGATGATGGCGGCGTACTGGATGTCTTCTGGCGATTTCGTCTAACCCCCCGTGCGTTTTTAGGTCGAAGGCGTTAAGTAGTCCAGAGGAGGGCGTCGGGGCCAGCCGAGGCGGCCACACAATAGGGCGGCGCGCCCCCCTCCTGGGCCGCGCTGGCCTAACGTGTGGGAGCCTCGGGCCTCCACCTGGCTTGCCCTTCTGGCTCCGTAATTCTTCTGGAAAAATAAGACCTTTGGCATAAATTCCGAGGATTTTCCTGAAAGTTGGATTTCTGCACAAAAACGAGACACCAGAGCAATTCTGCTGAAAACAGCGTTAGTCTGTGTTAGTTGCATCCAAAATACACAAATTAGAGGCAAAACAATGGCAAAAGTGTTCGGGAAAGTAGATACGTTTTGGACGTATCAACTCCCCCCAAGCTTAGCTTATTGCTTGTCCTCAAGCAATTCAGTTAACAACTGAGTGCGATAAAAGAATTTTCACGAACACATTTGTTCATATGATGTAAATATTCTCATGATATGGCAAGTACTTAAGCAATTCATAATAAGGTACATGCAAATAAAATCATCTAATAGCTATGTCAATCATGAAAAAGGTACCAACAAATTAATAATGAGCATCATGAATCATGTCTATAAGCAGGATTACAATGTTCATAGAAGGATATGATAAAGTGGTATTTCGCTTGCCCTTGTTTGTACAGCAAAACATAAATGCTTGGGCACATTTAAAGTTCATGGGAAGACTGGAAGTCGAGGTTATCAAAGATAAAAGCATCAAAGTTATACCATAATTAATCACATTTTGGGACAAGCATATTATACTAAGAATGACAGTTGTGCTCTCAAGAAAGTGCTCAAAGAAAGGATGGAGACTCAATGTAAAAGTAAAAGATTGACCCTTCGCAGAGGGAAGCATGGATTAACATGTGCTAGAGCTTTTCATTTGTAAAACCGGAGTAAAATTATTTTGAGAGGTGTTTGTTGTTGTCAACGAATGATAGTGGGTACACTAACTACCTCGTCAACCAGACTTTCAAGAGCGGCTCCCATGAAGGACATTATCTCTACCAGCAAGGTAAATCATCCCTCTTCTCTTTTGTTTACACATATTTTTTAGTTTCATTATGGATGACACTCCCCCAACCTTTGCTTACACAAGTCATGGCTAACCGAATCCTCGGGTGCCTTCCATCAATCACATACCATGGAGGAGTGTCTATTTGCAATTTAAGTTGCTTACTGATAAATCAGGGTAAAACATGTGAAGAGAATTATTAATGAAAGTTGATTAATTCGGGCTGGGAACCCCGTTGCCAGCTCTTTTTGCAAAATTATTGGATAAGCGGATGTGCCACTAGTCCATTATGAAAGTCTGTCAGGAGTAAATGACAAGATTGAAAGACAAACACCACATATTTCCTCATGAGCTATAAAATATTGACACAAATTGAGAAGCATTTTGAAGGTTTTAAAAGTAGCACATGAGAATTTACTTGGAATGGTTTGAAATGCCATGCATAGGTATTTATGGTGGACACTTTGGAATAACTTGGTTTTCAGGGGTTTGGAAGCACGAGCAGCGTTCCCGCTCAGTACAAGTGAAGGCTAGCAATAGACTGGGAAGCGACAATCAAGAGAGCGATGAATCGTCATAATCATGCTTGCGACAAAATAAATTAACGGAGGCATAAAAGTGATACAAGAACTCTGAGGTGAAGTAAATCATCGAGGCTTAATTGACTTTTGTTCAGTCATATGCATGCGCGAGCATGTGCCAAGTTGATTCAAGTGAATTATTCAGAGGAAGATACCACAATGTCATATCTATCTATGAATAAAACAATGCAAGCAAATATTTATGACATGCTACTCATATTAATAAATTGGAACTAATCATGAGAGATCATGAACTACTAGACTTTCTTAAGTGACATATACCTCACATGAACCAACTAAGCATGCTCACATGGATGAGTATATGTACAAAAATGAAAACAAATAGAGTTCATACCAGCCTCTCACCACAATCGGATTGTCGTAGATCGTCATTATTGCCTTTTCACTTGTGTAGCTTGAATAATATGGAATGAAAACCACGCTCCAGCCACCGAAGACCATTGAACTCATAATGAACTTTACAAAACCAAAGAAGAACAGCAAATATTTTTGGTGTTTTCGAATTAGAAACAAGAACAAAAGGAATCAAGCAAACAAAGCAAAATCTTTTTGGATTTTCTTATAGCAAACCAACGATAGCAAACAAAGCAAAATAAAAGCAAGAAACCAAAGTAAACAAATGGTAAAGAGAAACAACAGAAATATTTTTGGTCTTTTTATGTTTTAGGAAAGAAACAAAGCAAAAACAAGAAAATGAAAACTAAAAGAGACACAGAAAAGCAAGATGGCAGAAATCTGCCAAAACTTGACAGCAGTACAGTAATCGATTTTTAAGAAATTCTTCCGCTGCTCAGCTCGAAAAGTGTTCAACTAATGAAAGTTAGATAACAACCTGGGGAACATGCACAAAAATTGGCAGCTCAAAATGACGTTCTGGCTGCGCACAGGAATTTTTTTAGCAACAGCCCATAATCTGTTTTTTTAGACAGCACTTCCCCAAATATCATCTCCCTCTCATTAGAAACCACTTTAAGAAGCTAAACAAGTATATACATGTATCCAGCAACCATAATATGCAAAGAATGAGTGATGCCGGTATACCTCCCCCCAAGCTTAGGCTTTTGGCCTAAGTGGAGATCAATCCCATGGTGCCCATGAAGTAGCACCTCCGTAGTACGACGAAGATGGATCATATTTCGGGTATGTGCTGGAAGAAGCACCCGGATACGTGACGGTGTAGTCGTAGGAGGGCTCGGCGTCCTTGGAGTCATGCTGCTGGTGGAAGCCTTGTATCTTCATTTTCTTATCCACCTCCTCCTTAGAGCGCGACCATGGTTTCCTGTCAATATTGAACAAATCTGGCTGTGGCAAAGGGATTTCCTTCTCATCCCCGTCAGCAAACAACATTCTATAGACCATATTATCTGAACTAGAGTCAGCTGTAACAAATTGATGACTCTTCATAGCAGTAATGTCGAGCCTTATAGGAGTTAGTTTCACATCAGTAGGGTCAAGAGGAAGTTCTAGATATGCTAAAATGCGTGATGCAATAATTCCTCCAAAAATAGGCCCCCTGTTAGACAAGCGGCGAGCAATAAGAGCACCAAGATGATAAGGTGTCTCTCCAGTGAGTGCAGCAATTAAGAAAGCAAGATGATAGCTAGAAATATTGCTAGTGTTCTCCCTACCAAGAATGCTAGTAGCAAGGTAATAAGCAAAATACTTAATGGCGGGGAATTGGATGTTTCTTATCTTGCTACGCTGAATGGTGCGGCAGTCATCATTGGTGATCTCTCGATAGAGCTCAAGCAAAACCCTGGGATGTCCTCAATCCTCTTCGCTGTACCTACAGGGGCAATATCCAATGCAGTACAAAAATCCTCCAACTTCATAGTAATAGGATTACCATAGATCCTGAATGCAACTGTCGGGTGATAGTGCTTGTTGTTGAACTTGAAGCTCTCCACAAAGATTTTAGTGAGCATGTGGTATTGCTCCCTCTCATCTCCCATGTAGGTGGTTAAGCCCGCCTTACCGACGAGGGTCAAGAAATCATCCAGCAACCCTGCATTACTCAAAAAGTTATAACATGGGAAAGATGAAGTGTTAGGGACTCCGTTGTCCTCTTCGGGCTCGAAGCTTGGCGCGATGACATCTTCATTGTAAGACCGCCTAATCCGAGTGGGTGACCTTGAGGGTCTCCCCGTGCTTGTCGTCTCTCTTTCAAACACTTCTCCAAAGTTATGGTTATCCATCTTCCTTTTCTGAATTTTTTTAACAAACATTATAAAATTTGATTTGGTGACATATAATTGAGGGAAACTACTATAGGAACTTGCTAGAGTACTAATCATGCATTAAAACTAGTTTTTACCACTTAGAACAAGCATGCAAGCTCACTAAACATGTTACCTACAGCAGCAAAATATTCAAGATATACTCAACCAAACAAAATTCTACTTGGATAATCGGAGGAGTCACATACCGGAGAGCAAATGTACCAAATTTCAGACAGAAATCTGGGCTGAGCAAAGAGATCGAGAAATCTTGAGCAGAAACGCGAGTGAGAGAAAACGAGTACGAGTTTTTTCGGGAGAGAGAAGAGAGTGGGAGGAAAAGATGAAGTGGTGGGGCAAGGAGGGGCCCACACACCAGGGTGGCGCGCCCCCCTTGCTGGCCGCGCCGGCTTGTGGGGTGCCACCCTGGGGTGCCCCACTGGTCATCCCCAGGTGCTCCCAGGTGCCTCTTCGAAAAATAAGACCAACGGTATAATTTTGTGAATTTTTGAAAACTTTGAAAAACGCACATTTCTGGGTATTAAATTTATTATTACTGGCAGAAAAAGATTTTGAAATCTCTAATTAACTAAAGTACTTTGCAAGCAAAAGTGCTACAGCAAGTAGAACAAGTGGAGGAAGAAAGAAATGTTGTTTAGTTCCTCTATGCATATAAAATGAATTTGTTAACAAGGTTGATCAAGTCTTGCCACCAAATAAATTTTACATAGCATAAGAAGAATTAAACCTCAAATCAATCATGTTACCTTGTATTGTATTGATATGGATCCAATCACAAGAGTTTGATATTCTTCTTTAGGCTCATATATAGGACAATCAATAGTTCCCACTTTGATAGTTCTCACATTAGAAATTGTATTAACTCCACATGCTTTCTCAATCCTCTTGGGAAAATAAATGGTATGTTCCTTGTCATCAACATTGAAAGTAACTTTTCCTTTATTGCAATCAATAACAGCTCCTGCGGTGTTAAGAAAAGGTCTCCCAAGAATAATAGACATATTATCATCTTCAGGCATTTCCAACACAACAAAATCAGTTAATATCAAGCAGTTATTAGTAACTTGAACAGGAACATCCTCACATATACCAACAGGAATAGCAGTAGATTTATCAGCCGTTTGCAAAGACAAATCAGTTGGTATCAACTTATCTAAATAAAGTCTCTTATAAAGAGAAAAAGGCATAACACTAACACCCGCTCCCAAATCACATAGAGCAGTTCTAACATAATTATTCTTAATAGAACAAGGAATAGTCGGTATACCTGGGTCGCCAAGCTTCTTTGGAACCTTACCATTGAAAGAATAATTAGCAAGCATAGTGGAAATCTCCTCATTAGGAATTTTCCTTTTGTTAGAGACAATATCTTTCATATACTTTGAATAAGGAGGCAATTTAATAGCATCTGTCAAAGGGATTTGCAGGAATAAAGGTTTCATCCAATCACAAAATTTATTATAGTGTTCTTCTTCCTTTGATTTTAGTTTCTTAGCAGGAAAAGGCATTTGCTTTTGAACCCAAGGTTCTCTTTCATTACCATGTTTCTTAGCAATAAAATCTTCTTTAGTATACTTTTATTTTTAGCATGCTTTTCAGGTTCTTCTTCAACCTCTTCTTTATCAGAAGCATCATTCTTATCGTTATCTTTATCATGTTCATTACCACTTTCAGTTTCAGCATCAGAAATAGAAATACTATTAGGATCATTAACAGGCTCAGAGGATTCTACAACACTTTTATGTTTCTTTTTCTTTTTCTTAGATGGAGCACTAGTTTCAGTTCGTTGAGAATCTTGTTCAACTCTTTTGGGATGCCCTTCAGGATATAGAGGATCCTGGGTAGAAACACCGCCTCTAGTTGTTACTTCATAAGCATGTTTTTCTTTAGAATTATTTTTTAACAAGTCATTTTGCACTTTAGTGAGTTGATCAATTTGAGTTTGAACCATATGAAAGTGTTTAACAAGCATCTTAACATCATTGGAGGTTCTCTCCACAATACCATGCAATTCACTAATACCTTGAGAATTTTCCATTAAATGATTCTCTATTCTCATATTAAATTTTCTTGCTTAACAATATAATTATCAAACTCATCTAAGCATTGAGCAGGAGGTTTTGAATACGGAATATCTTCCCTAGTAAAGCGTTGAAGAGAGTGTACCTCAATCACGGATGAAGGGGGGGTTATCTTGCATAAATCTTCTATGGGAGGTAGATTCTTCACATCTTCGGATTTAATACCTTTCTCCTTAAGAGACTTCTTAGCTTCCCTCATATCTTCATCATTTAATTTAATTAAACCCCTCTTCTTCAATATAGGTGTCGGGGTTGGTTCAGGTGTAGACCAATCATCATGATTCCGGCCTATTCTAGCCAATAATTCTTCAGCGTCGTCTGGAGTTCTTTTCCTAAAAACACAACCAGCACAACTATCCAGGTATGCCCTAGACTCAATGGTTAGTCCACTATAAAATATATCAAGTAAATCATGCTTTTCCAAATCATGTCCAGGCCGAGCTCTGATAAGAGAGCAAAATCTCGCCCAAGCTTCAGGCAATTTCTCTCCATCTTCCTGGTCAAAATTGTAAATTTTCTGCAAAGCAATATGTTGAGCACTAGCAGGAAAGTATTTCCGAAAGAAAAACATCAAGCAACTCTTTTGTACTATCAATGGAATTAGGTGGCAAACTATTGTACCAAGTTTTAGCATCATCCTTTAATGAGAAAGGAAAATTTTTAGCAACGAAATAAGTACGCTTCTTAACATCATCAGAAAACAAGTTACTTAGAGTAGATAGCTCAATCATGTGTTCTACATCACTTTCTTTTTCAGTACCACAAAAAGGTGTTTTCTCAACAATAGCTATATGAGATAAATCAAGAGAAAAATCATAATCCTTATCCTTAATGTTTATAGGAGATGTGGCAAATTTAGGATCAGGAGACAGTTTATATCTAACAGTATGTTGTGCAAGCAACTTTTTAATTTTTCTTGCATCAGTAGTAGCATTGCATTTATCAATAAAATCATCATCAAGTTCTACATAATCTTCATCAAGATCATCACTAGAGTATTCAACTGACTCAGGTGAATTAACAGGTGTAGCAGCATTTTCATTAGGAGTTTCAGTATTTTCAATTTGTCTAGACCTAGCAATTGTAGCATCTAGAAAAGATCCTAATGAACCATCATTATCAAGCACAGTAGAAGCATCATCAAAATTATAAGAGGAACTTTCAGATCTAGCAGAAGTACCAGCATGGGAAGCTTGTGGTGGTGAAACAAGTTTATCTATCACAGATGGTGAATCAAGAGCAGCAGAGGTACTCAGAGTTGTACCTTTTCTTGTAGTGGATGGTAATATGGCGACTTTAGTATCGCGAGATTTACCCATGATGGAGAATTTGCAGCGAACAATATCAATCCAAGTGAACTTCCAAATAAAGCTATGCTCCCCGGCAACGGCGCCAGAAAATAGTCTTGATGACCCACAAGTATAGGGGATCGCAACAGTCTTCGAGGAAAGTAAAACCCAATTTATTGATTCGACCCAAGGGGAGACAAAGAATACTTGAAAGCCTTAACAGCGGAGTTGTCAATTCAGCTGCACCTGGAAACAGACTTGCTCGCAAGAGTTTATCAGTAGTAACAGTTTTATAGCAATAGCATTAGTGAAATAACAGCAGTAGAGTAACAAAGACAACAGTAGTGATTATACTAAACAGCAGGATTAAAATACTGTAGGCACAGGGATGGATGACGGGCGTTGCATGGATGAGAGAAACTCATGTAACAATCAAAGCAGGGCATTTGCAGATAATAATAAAGCGGTATCTGATGACCCACAAGTATAGGGGATCGCAACAGTCTTCGAGGGAAGTAAAACCCAATTTATTGATTCGACACAAGGGGAGACAAAGAACACTTGGAAGCCTTAACAGCGGAGTTGTCAATTCAGCTACACCTGGAAACAGACTTGCTCGCAAGAGTTTATCAGTAGTAACAGTTTTATAGCAGTAGCAGTAGTGAAATAACAGCAGCAGAGTAACAAAGACATCAGTAGTGATTTTAGTAAACAGCAGGATTAAAATATTGTAGGCACGGGGACGGATGACGGGCGTTGCATGGATGAGAGAAACTCATGTAACAATCATAGCAGGGCATTTGCAGATAATAATAAAACGGTGTCCAAGTACAAAGCAATCAATAGGCATGTGTTCCAATTATAGTCGTACGTGCTCGCAATGAGAAACTTGCACAACATCTTTTGTCCTACCAGCCGGTGGCAGCCGGGCCTCAAGGGAAACTACTGGATATTAAGGTACTCCTTTTAATAGAGTACCGAAGCAAAGCATTAACACTCCGTGAACACATGTGATCCTCACATCGCTACCATCCCCTCCGGTTGTCCCAATTCTTGTCACTTCGGGGCCATTGGTTCTGGACAGCGATATGTGTATACAACTTATAGGTAAGACCATAAACAATGAATATCTTGATGAAACAATAACATGTTCAGATCTGAGATCATGGCACTCGGGCCCTAGTGACAAGCATTAAGCATAACAAGTTGCAACAATATCATCAAAGTACCAATTACGGACACTAGGCACTATGCCCTAACAATCTTATGCTATTACATGACCAATCTCATCCAATCCCTACCATCCCCTTCGGCCTACAGCGGGGGAATTACTCACACATGGATGGGGGAAACATGGCTGGTTGATGTAGAGGCATTGGCGGTGATGATGGCGATGATCTTCTCCAATTCCCCGTCCCGGCGGAGTGCCAGAACGGAGACTTCTGGCTCCCGCGACGGAGTTTCGCGATGTGGCGGCGTTCTGGAGGGTTTCTGGCGACTTCGACTTCTCCCCGTGCGTTTTTAGGTCGAGGCCGATAAATAGTCCGAAGGAGGGCGTCGGAGGCCGACCGAGGGGGCCACACCATAGGGCCGCGCGGACCCCCCCTAGGCCACGCCGCCTTATGGTGTGGGGCCCTCGGGCCTCCACCTTACTTGACCTTCTGGCTCCGTCAGTATTCTGGGAAAATAGGGCCTTCTGCATAAATTCCGAGGATTTTCCCGAAAGTTGGATTTCTGCACAAAAACGAGACACCAGAACAGTTCTGCCGAAAACAGCGTTAGTCCGTGTTAGTTGCATCCAAAATACACAAATTAGAGGCAAAACAATAGCAAAAGTGTTCGGGAAAGTAGATACGTTTTGGACGTATCAACTCCCCCCAAGCTTAGCTTATTGCTTGTCCTCAAGCAATTCAGTTAACAACTGAGCGATAAAAGAACTTTCACGAACACATTTGCTCATATGATGTATATATTCTCATGCTATGGCTAATACTTGAGCAATTCATAATGAGATACATGCAAATAAGATCATCTAACAGCTATGTCAATCATGGAGAGGTACCAACAATTAATAATAAGCATCATGAATCATGTATATAAGCAGGATTGCAATGTTCATAAGAGAGTATGATAAAGTGGTATCTCGCTTGCCTGTATTTGATTGGCAAAACATAAATGCCCGGGCACCTCTGGAGTTCATAGAAAGACTAGAAGTAGTGATTGTCAAAGATAAAAGCATCAAAGTTATACCACAATCAATCATATTTTGAGACAAGCATATTATACTAAGAATGACAGTCGTGCTCTCAAGATAGTGCTCAAAGAAATAATGGAGACATAACATAAAAGTAAAAGATTGACCCTTCGAAAAGAGGGAAGCAGGGATTAACATGCGCTAGAGCTTTTCATTTTTATAAAGACAGGAGTAAAATTATTTTGAGAGGTGTTTGTTGTTGTCAACGAATGGTAATGGGTACACTAACTACCTCGCCAACCGGACTCCCAAGAGCGGCTCCCATGAATTATTTGCATGTTTATATGGCACTCCTTCCAACCTTTCTTACACAAACCATGGCTAACCGAATCCTCGGGTGCCTGCCAACAATCTCATACCATGAAGGAGTGCCTTTTTATTTTAGTTTTATTATGATGATGACACTCCCCCCAACCTTTGCTTACACAAGCCATGGCTAACCGAATCCTTCGGGTGCCGTCCAACAATCACAAACCATGGAGGAGTGTCTATTTAAGTTAATTAATTTGGGACTGGGAATCCCATTGCCAGCTCTTTTTGCAAAGTTATTGGATAAGCGGATGTGCCACTAGTCCATATGAGAGTCCGTCAAAAGTAAATGACAAGGTTGAAAGCTAAACACCACATACTTCCTCATGAGCTATGAAACATAAACACAAATTGAGAAGCATTTTGAAGATTTTAAAGGTAGCGCATGAGAATTTACTTGGAATGGTTTGAAATGCCATGCATAGGTATTTATGGTGGACACTCTGAGATAACTTGGTTTTCATGTGTTTGGAAGCACGAGCAGCGTTCCCGCTCAGTACAAGTGAAGGCTAGCAAAAGACTAGGGAGCGACAAATCAAGAGAGCAGTAACTGTCATAATCATGCTTGCGGCAAAATAAATTAATGGAGGCATAAAAATGATACAAGAACTCTGAAGCAATATAGATCATCAAGGCTTAATTGACTTTTTGTTCAGTCATATGCATACGTGAGCATGTGCCAAGTCGATATAAATGAATTATTTAGAGGAGGATACCACAATGCCATACTTACTTATGAATAAAACAATGCAAGCAAACATCCATGACATGCTACTCATATTAATAAATTGGAGTTAAACATGAGAGATCATGAACTACTAGACTTTCTCAAATAACATATGCCTCACATGAACCAGCTAAGCATGCTCACATGGATGAGTATATGTACAAAAATGAAAACAAATAGAGTTCATACCAGCCTCTCACCACAATCCAATTGTCGTAGATCGTCATTATTGCCTTTCACTTGTGTACCTTGGATAATATGAAATGAAAACCACGCTCCAGCCACCGAAGACCATTGAACTCATAAAGAACTTTACAAAATCAAAGAAGAACAGAAAATATTTTTGGTGTTTTCGAATTTGAGAACAAGAACAAAAGGAAACAAGCGAACAAAGCAAAATCTTTTTGGGTTTTCTTATAGCAAACTGGCAATAGCAAATAAAGCGAAACAAATGCAAGAAACCAAGATAAACAAATGATGAAAAGAAACAACAGAAATATTTTTGGTCTTTTTGTGTTTTAGGAAAGAAACAAAGCAAGAACAAGAAAATGAAAACTAAAAGAAACACAGAAAAGCGAGATGGCAGAAATCTGCCAAAACCTGACAGCAGTACAGAAATCGATTTTTACAAAAATCTTACGTTGCTCAGCTCGAAAAGTGTTCAACTAATGAAAGTTAGATAACAACCTGGGGAACCTGCACAAAAATTGGCAGCTAAAAATAACGTTCTGTCTGTGCGCACGAATTTTTCTAGTAACAGTCCAGAATCTGTTTTCAGGCAGCACTTCCCCAAATATCATCTCCCTCTCATTTCGAAAACCACTCAAACAAACAAAACAAGTATATACAAGTATCCAGCAACCATAATATGCAAGGAATGAGTGATGCCGGTATACCTCCCCCCAAGCTTAGGCTTTTGGCCTAAGTGGAGTTCAATCCCATCGACCCCATGAGGTAGTATCTCCGTAGTACGACGAAGATGGATCATCTTCCGGGTATGTGCTAGAAGAAGCACCCGGATACGTGACGGTGTAGTCATAGCAGGGTTCGGCGTCCTCGGAGTCATGCTGCTGGTGGAAATCTTGTATCTTCATATGTTCATCCACCTCCTCCTTAGTGCGCGACCATGGTTGCCTGTCAATACAAAACAAACCTGGCTGGGGAAGAGGGATTTCCTTCTCATCCCCGTCAGCAAACAACATTCTATAGACCATATTATCTAAAGTAGAATCAGCGGTAACAAAATGATGACTCTTCATAGCAGCAATATCGAGTCTCCTAGGGGTCAATGGCACATCATTAGGATCAAGAGGAAGTCTTAAATATGTTAAAACGCGCAGTGCAATAGTTTCTCCAAAAATAGGCCCCCTGTTAGTCAGGCGGCGAGCAATAAGAGAACCAAGGTGATAAGATGTCCGACCAGTAAGTGCAATATTCAAGAAAGCAAGATGGTAACTAGAAATATTGCTAGTGTTCTCCCTACCAAGAATGCTAGTAGCAATGTAATATGCAAAATATTTAATGGCGGGGAATTGAATGTTCCTTATCTTGCCACGCTGAATGGTGCGACAATCATCATTGGTGATCCCTCGATAAAGCTCCAACAAGTCCCGGGGGTTGTCATCAATCCTACTTGCTGTACCTACAGGGGCAATATCCAATGCACGACAAAAATCTTCCAATTCCATAGTAACAGGATTACCATAGATCTTGAATGCAACTGTCAGCTCGTATTGCGTGTTGTTGAACCTGAAGCTCTCGACGAAAATTTTGGTGAGCATATAGTATTGCTCCCTTTCGTCTTCCACGTAGGTGGTTAAGCCCGCCCTATTGACAAGGGTGAAGAAATCATCCAATATCCCTGCATTTCTCAGAAAATCATAGCATGGAAAAGATGAAGCATTAGGAGCCCCGTTGTCCTCTTCGGGCGCGAAGCTATGCGCGATGATATCCTCATTGTACGATCGCCTAAGCCGGGTGGCGGCCCTAGAAGGCCTCCCAGTGCTGGTTGTTCCTTTCTTGAACAACTCTCCAAAGTTGAACTTCTTCATCTCTTCTCTGAAATGTTCAACAAGTGATATAAAATTTGATTTGGTGACATATAATCAAGGGGAACTACTATAGGAACTTGCTAGAGTACTAATCATGCATCAAAACTAGTTTATACAACTTAGAACAAGCATGCAAGCTCACTAAACATGTTACCTACAGCAGCAAAATATTCAAGATATACTCAACCAAACAAAATTCTACTTGGATAGGTGGAGGAGACACATACCGGAGAGCAAATTGATACGTCTCCAACGTATCGATAATTTCTTATGTTCCATGCCACATTATTGATGTTATCTACATGTTTTATGCACACTTTATGTCATATTCGTGCATTTTCTGGAACTAACCTATTAACAAGATGCCGAAGTGCCAGTTGCTGTTTTCTGTTGTTTTTGGTTTCAGAAATCCTAGTAACGAAATATTCTCGGAATTGGACGAAATCAACGCCCAGGGTCCTATTTTGCCACGAAGCTTCCAGAAGACCGAAGAGGAGACGAAGTGGGGCCACGAGGTGGCCAAACCCTAGGGCGGCGCGGCCCCTGCCCTGGCCGCGCGGCCCTATGGTGTGGGCCCCTCGTGCCGCCTCCTGACCTGCCCTTCCGCCTACTTAAAGCCTCCGTCGCGAAACCCCCAGTACCGAGAGCCACGATACGGAAAACCTTACTGAGACGCCGCCGCCGCCAATCCCATCTCGGGGGATTCAGGAGATCGCCTCCGGCACCCTGCCGGAGAGGGGATTCATCTCCCGGAGGACTCTACGCCGCCATGGTCGCCTCCGGAGTGATGTGTGAGTAGTCTACCCCTGGACTATGGGTCCATAGCTGTAGCTAGATGGTTGTCTTCTCCCCATTGTGCTTCATTGTCGGATCTTGTGAGCTGCTTAACATGATCAAGATCATCTATCTGTAATTCTATATGTTGCGTTTGTTGGGATCCGATGAATAGAGAATACTTGTTATGTTGATTATCAAAGTTATGTCTATGTGTTGTTTATGATCTTGCATGCTCTCCGTTACTAGTAGATGCTCTGGCCAAGTAGATGCTTGTAACTCCAAGAGGGAGTATTTATGCTCGATAGTGGGTTCATGTCTCCGTGAATCTGGGGAAGTGACAGAAATCTCTAAGATTATGGATGTGCTGTTGCCACTAGGGATAAAACATTGGTGCTATGTTCGAGGACGTAGTTACTAATTACATTACGCACAATACTTAATGCAATTGTCTGTTGTTAGCAACTTAATACTGGAGGGGGTTCGGATGATAACCTGAAGGTGGACTTTTTAGGCATAGATGCATGCTGGATAGCGGTCTATGTACTTTGTCGTAATGCCCAATTAAATCTCACAATACTCATCATAATATGTATGTGCATGGTCATGCCCTCTTTATTTGTCAATTGCCCAACTGTAATTTGTTCACCCAACATGCTGTTTATCTTATGGGAGAGACACCTCTAGTGAACTGTGGACCCCGGTCCAATTCTCTATACTGAAATACAATCTACTGCAATATTGTTTTACTATTTTCTGCAAACAATCATCATCCACACTATACATCTAATCCTTTGTTACAGCAAGCCGGTGAGATTGACAACCTCACTGTTTCGTTGGGGCAAAGTACTTTGGTTGTGTTGTGCAGGTTCCACGTTGGCGCCGGAATCTCTGGTGTTGCGCCGCACTACATCCCGCCGCCATCAACCTTCAACGTGCTTCTTGGCTCCTACTGGTTCGATAAACCTTGGTTTCATACTGAGGGAAAACTTGCCGCTGTACGCATCACTCCTTCCTCTTGGGGTTCCCAACGGACGCGTGCTGTACGCGTATCACAAATGTGCCAAATTTCAGACAGAAATCTGGGCTGAGCAAAGAGATCGAAAAATCCTGAGCTCTTGAGCAAAAACGCGAGTGAGAGAAAGCTGGTTCGAGTTTTTTCGGGAGAGAGAAGATGCTGGGAGAAAGAGATGGCAAAGTGGGGCAAGGAGGGGCCCACACCACAGGGTGGCGCGCCCCCCTCCTTGGCCGCGCCGGCTGGTGGTGTGGCACCCTGTGGTGCCCCACAGGTCATCCTCTGGTGCTCCCAGGTGCCTCGTCGAAAAATAGGACCAACGGTATAATTTTTGTGAATTTTTGAAAACTTTGAAAAATGCACATTTCTGGGTATTAAGTTTATTATTACTAGCCAGGAAAATTTTGAAATCCCCAATTAACTAAGGAACTTTGCAAATAAAAAGTGCTACAGCAACTAGAGCAAATGGAGGAAGAAAGAGATGTTGTTTACCTCCTCTATGCATATAAAAAGTATTTGTTAACAAGGTTGATCAAGTCTTGCCACCAAATAAATTTTACATAGCATAAGAAGAAATAAACCTCAAATCAATCATGTTACCTTGAATTGTATTGATATGGATCCAATCACGAGAGTTTGATATTCTTCTTTAGGCTCATATATAGGACAATCAATAGTTCCAACTTTGATAGTTCTCACATTAGAAATAGTATTGACTCCACATACTTTATCAATCTTCTTGGGGAAATAGACAGTATGCTCCTTATCATCAACATTGAAAGTAACCTTTCCTTTATTGCAATCAATAACAGCCCCTGCGGTGTTAAGAAAAGGTCTCCCAAGAATAATAGACATATTATCATCTTCAGGCATTTCCAACACAACAAAATCAGTTAATATCAAGCAGTTAGTAGTAACTTGAACAGGAACATCCTCACATATACCAACAGGAATAGCAGTAGATTTATCAGCCATTTGCAAAGATATATCAGTAGGTATCAACTTATCTAAATAAAGTCTCTTATAAAGAGAAAAAGGCATAACACTAACACCGGCTCCCAAATCACATAGAGCAGTTTTAACATAATTATTCTTAATAGAACAAGGAATAGTAGGTATACCTGGGTCGCCCAACTTCTTTGGAACTTTGCCATTGAAAGAGTAATTAGCAAGCATAGTGGAAATTTCCTCATTGGGGATTTTCCTTTTGTTGGTAACAATATCTTTCATATACTTTGAATAAGGAGGCAATTTAATAGCGTCAGTCAAAGGGATTTGCAAGAATAAAGGTTTCATCCAACCACAAAATTTATTATAGTGTTCTTCTTCCTTTGATTTTAGTTTCTTAGCAGGAAAGGGCATTTGCTTTTGCACCCAAGGTTCTCTTTCATTACCATGTTTCTCAGCAATAAAATCTTCTTTAGTATACTTTTTATTTTTAGCATGCTTTTCAGGTTCTTCTTCAACATCTTCTTTATCAGAAGCATCATTCTTATCATTATCTTTATCATGTTCATTACCACTTTCAGTTTCAGCATCAGAAATAGAAATACTATTAGGATCATTAACAGGTTCAGAGGATTCTACAACATTCTTATGCTTCTTTTTCTTTTTCTTAGATGGAGCACTAGTTTTAGTTCGTTGAGAATCTTGTTCAACTCTTTTGGGGTGTCCCTCAGGATATAGAGGATCCTGAGTAGAAACACCACCTCTAGTTGTTACTTCATAAGCATGTTTCTCTTTAGAATTATTTCCCAACAAGTCATTTTGCACTTTAGTGAGTTGATCAATTTGAGTTTGAACCATATGAAAATGTTTAACAAGCATCTTAACATCATTGGAGGTTCTCTCCACAATATCATGCAATTCACTAATAGCTCGAGAATTTTCCATTAAATGATTCTCTACTCTCATATTAAAATTTTCTTGCTTAACAATATAATTATCAAACTCATCTAAGCATTGTGCAGGAGGTTTCGAATACGGAATATCTTCCCTAGTAAAGCGTTGAAGGGAGTTTACCTCAATCATGGATGAAGGGGGAATTATCTCACATATATCTTCTATGGGAGGAAGATTCTTCACATCTTCAGATTTAATACCTTTCTCCTTGAGAGACTTCTTGGCTTCCCTCATATCTTCATCATTTAATTTAATCATACCCCTCTTCTTCAGTATCGGTGTCGGGGTTGGTTCAGGTGTAGACCAATCATCATGATTCCGGCCTATTTTAGCCAATAATTCTTCAAATATTGCCCTGGAGTTCTTTTCCTGAAAACACAACCAGCACAACTATCCAGGTATGGCCTAGACTCAATGGTTAGTCCACTATAAAATATATCAAGTAAATCATGCTTTTCCAAATCATGATCAGGCCGAGCTCTAATAAGAGAGCAAAATCTCGCCCAAGCCTCAGGCAATTTCTCTCCATCTCCCTGGTCAAAATTATAGATTCTCTGCAAAGCAATATGTTGAGCACTAGCAGGAAAGTATTTACGGAAGAAAACATCAAGCAATTCTTTTGGACTTTTAATAGAATTAGGTGGCAAACTATTATACCAAGTTTTAGCGTCATCCTTTAATGAGAATGGAAAGATTTTAGCAACAAAGTAAGTACGCTTCTTAACATCATCGTAAAAACAAGCCACTCAGAGTAGATAACTCAATCATGTGTTCAACAGCACTTTCTTTTTCAGTACCACAAAAGGGTGTTTTCTCAACAATAGCTATATGAGATAAATCAAGAGAAAAATCATAATCTTTATCCTTAATGTTTATAGGAGATGTGGCAAACTTAGGGTCAGGAGACAGTTTATATCTAACAGCATGTTCTGCAAGCAACTTTTTAATTTTTCTTGCATCAGTAGTAGCATTGCATTTTTCAATAAAATCATCATTAAGCTCCACATAATCTTCATCAGGATCATCACTAGAATAATCAAGTTCAGGTGAATTAACAGGTGTAGTAGCATTAGGAGTTTCAGTATTTTCAATTTGTCTAGACCTAGCAATCGTAGCATCTAGAAAGGATCCCAATGAACCACTATCATCAAGCACAGCAGAAATATTATCAATATTATGAGAGTTTTCAGATTCAGCAGAAGTACCCGCATGTGAAGCATGTGGCGGTGAAACAAGTTTATCAATCACAGATGGTGAATCAAGAGCAGCAGAGGTACTCAGAGTTGTACCTTTTCTTGTAGTGGATGGTAATATGGCGACCTTAGTATCGCGAGGTTTACTCATGATGGAGAATTTGCAGCGAACAATATCAATCCAAGTGAACTTCCAAATAAAGCTATGCTCCCCGGCAACGGCGCCAGAAAATAGTCTTGATGACCCACAAGTATAGGGGATCGCAACAGTCTTCGAGGGAAGTAAAACCCAATTTATTGATTCGACACAAGGGGAGACAAAGAACACTTGGAAGCCTTAACTGCGGAGTTGTCAATTCAGCTGCACCTGGAAACAGACTTGCTCGCAAGAGTTTATCAGTAGTAACAGTTTTATAGCAGTAGCAGTAGTGAAATAACAGCAGCAGAGTAACAAAGACAGCAGTAGTGATTTTAGTAAACAGCAGGATCAAAATACTGTAGGCACGGGGACGGATGACGGGCGTTGCATGGATGAGAGAAACTCATGTAACAATCATAGCAGGGCATTTGCAGATAATAATAAAACGGTGTCCAAGTACAAAGCAATCAATAGGCATGTGTTCCAATTATAGTCGTACGTGCTCGCAATGAGAAACTTGCACAACATCTTTTGTCCTACCAGCCGGTGGCAGCCGGGCCTCAAGGGAAACTACTGGATATTAAGGTACTCCTTTAAATAGAGTACCGGAGCAAAGCATTAACACTCCGTGAACACATGTGATCCTCACATCGCTACCATCCCCTCCGGTTGTCCCAATTCTTGTCACTTCGGGGCCATTGGTTCCGGACAGCGATATGTGTATACAACTTATAGGTAAGACCATAAACAATGAATATCTTGATGAAACAATAACATGTTCAGATCTGAGATCATGGCACTCGGGCCCTAGTGACAAGCATTAAGCATAACAAGTTGCAACAATATCATCAAAGTACCAATTACGGACACTAGGCACTATGCCCTAACAATCTTATGCTATTACATGACCAATCTCATCCAATCCCTACCATCCCCTTCGGCCTACAGCGGGGGAATTACTCACACATGGATGGGGGAAACATGGCTGGTTGATGTAGAGGCGTTGGCGGTGATGATGGCGATGATCTCCTCCAATTCCCCGTCCCGGCGGAGTGCCAGAACGGAGACTTCTGGCTCCCGCGACGGAGTTTCGCGATGTGGCGGCGTTCTGGAGGGTTTCTGGCGACTTCGACTTCTCCCCGTGCGTTTTTAGGTCGAGGCCGATAAATAGTCCGAAGGAGGGCGTCGGAGGCCGACCGAGGGGGCCACACCATAGGGCCGCGCGGGCCCCCCCTAGGCCGCGCCGCCTTATGGTGTGGGGCCCTCGGGCCTCCACCTTACTTGACCTTCTGGCTCCGTCAGTATTCTGGGAAAATAGGGCCTTCTGCATAAATTCCGAGGATTTTCCCGAAAGTTGGATTTCTGCACAAAAACGAGACACCAGAACAGTTCTGCTGAAAACAGCGTTAGTCCGTGTTAGTTGCATCCAAAATACACAAATTAGAGGCAAAACAATAGCAAAAGTGTTCGGGAAAGTAGATACGTTTTGGACGTATCAGTATCCAAGTACTAATCAATCAAAAGGCATGTGTTCCATATATAGTCGTATGTGCTCGCAATGAGAAACTTGCACAACATCTTTTGTCCTACCAGCCGGTGGCAGCCGGGCCTCTAGGGAATCTACTGGAAATTAAGGTACTCCTTTTAATAGAGCACCGGAGCAAAGCATTAACACTCCGTGAACTCATGTGATCCTCATATCACTGCCTTCCCCTTCGGTTGTCCCAATTTCTATCACTTTGGGGCCTCGGGTTCCGGACAACAATACGTGTATACAACTTGCAGGTAAGATCATAAAGCAATGAATATCATCATGAATTGATAACATGTTCAGATCTGAGATCATGGCACTCGGGCCCTAGTGACAAGCATTAAGCATAACAAGTTGCAACAATATCATAAAAGTACTAATTACAGACACTAGGCACTATGCCCTAACAATCTTATGCTATTACATGACCAATCTCATCCAATCCATACCATCCCCTTCAGCCTACAGCGAGGGAATTACTCACACATGGATGGGGGAAACATGGCTGGTCGATGGAGAGGCGTCGGTGGTGATGATGGCGATGATCTCCTCCAATTCCCCGTCCCGGCGGAGTGCCAGAACGGAGTTTCTGGTCCCGAGACGGAGTTTCCCGATGGTGGCGGCGTACTGGATGTCTTCTGGCGATTTCGTCTAACCCCCCGTGGGTTTTTAGGTCGAAGGCGTTAAGTAGTCCAGAGGAGGGCGTCGGGGGCCAGCCGAGGCGGCCACACAATAGGGCGGCGCGCCCCCCTCCTGGGACGCGCCGGCCTAGCGTGTGGGGGCCTCGGGCCTCCACCTGGCTTGCCCTTCTGGCTCCGTAATTCTTCTGGAAAAATAAGACCTTTGGCATAAATTCCGAAGATTTTCCTGAAAGTTGGATTTCTGCACAAAAACGAGACACCAGAGCAATTCTGCTGAAAACAGCGTTAGTCCGTGTTAGTTGCATCCAAAATACACAAATTAGAGGCAAAACAATGGCAAAAGTGTTCGGGAAAGTAGATACGTTTTGGACGTATCAGTGCGCCATTGGTATATGCCCTACTAGTGGTGCACTAGGTGGTGTGCCACTGGTAATTGCTATCGGTAGCGCGTTAGTTGTGGCACATCAATTGCCAAAATAGGTGTGTCACTTGTAGCTGTTTTTCTAGTAATGGTGCTAGTGCAAAAGGAGGAGGCTGCGGTGAAAAGGAGGAGGTCCATTCACCACCACGTGGTCGCCTACACCTCGAGCACTGCAGGGCGCCTCTCCTCCTGCCGGTTCTCCCACCATACCCGCCGTAGCCGGAGAAGAAGTAGTGGTGGTGGAGCTAGAGATGCAGGCAGCGAACTGATGGCGTGTAACTCACACGTTCGTTGGGAACCCCAAGAGGAAGGTATGATGCGCACAGCAGCAAGTTTTCCCTCAGAAAGAAACCAAGGTTTATCGAACCAGGAGGAGCCAAGAAGCACGTTGAAGGTTGATGGCGGCGGGATGTAGTGCGGCGCAACACCAGGGATTCCGGCGCCAACGTGGAACCTGCACAACACAACCAAAGTACTTTGCCCCAACGAAACAGTGAGGTTGTCAATCTCACCGGCTTGCTGTAACAAAGGATTAACCGTATTGTGTGGAAGATGATTGTTTGCAGAAAACAGTAAAACAAGTATTGCAGTAGATTGTATTTCAGTAAAGAGAATTGGACCGGGGTCCACAGTTCACTAGAGGTGTCTCTCCCATAAGACAAACAGCATGTTGGGTGAACAAATTACAGTTGGGCAATTGACAAATAAAGAGGGCATGACCATGCACATACATATCATGATGAGTATAGTGAGATTTAATTGGGCATTACGACAAAGTACATAGACCGCCATCCAACTGCATCTATGCCTAAAAAGTCCACCTTCAGGTTATCATCTGAACCCCCTCCAGTATTAAGTTGCAAAGCAACAGACAATTGCATTAAGTATGGTGCGTAATGTAATCAACAACTACATCCTTAGACATAGCATCAATGTTTTATCCCTAGTGGCAACAGCACAACACAACCTTAGAACTTTTCATCACTGTCCTGTGTGTCAATGCAGGCATGAACCCACTATCGAGCATAAGTACTCCCTCTTGGAGTTACAAGCATCTACTTGGCCAGAGCATCTACTAGTAACGGAAAGCATGCAAGATCATAAACAACACGTAGATATAACTTTGATAATCAACATAACAAGTATTCTCTATTCATCGGATCCCAACAAACGCAACATATAGAATTACAGATAGATGATCTTGATCATGTTAGGCAGCTCACAAGATCCGACAATGATAGCACAATGGGGAGAAGACAACCATCTAGCTACTGCTATGGACCCATAGTCCAGGGGTAGACTACTCACACATCACACCGGAGGCGACCATGGCGGCGTAGAGTCCTCCGGGAGATGATTCCCCTCTCCGGTAGGGTGCCGGAGGCGATCTCCTGGATCCCCCGAGATGGGATCGGCGTTGGCGGTGTCTCTGGAAGGTTTTCCGTATCGTGGCTCTCGGTACTGGGGGTTTCGTCACGGAGGCTTTAAGTAGGCGGAAGGGCAAGTCAGGAGGGGGCACAGGGGCCCCACACCATAGGCCGGCGCGGCCAAGGGGGGGGCCGCGCCGCCCTAGGGTTTGGGCACCCTGTGGCCCCACTTCGTTTCGTCTTCGGACTTCTGGAAGCTTCGTGGAAAAATAGGCCCCTGGGCTTTGATTTCGTCCAATTCCGAGAATATTTCCTTACTAGGATTTCTGAAACCAAAAACAGCAGAAAACAGCAACTGGCACTTCGGCATCTTGTTAATAGGTTAGTTAATAGGTTAGTTCCAGAAAATGCACGAATATGACATAAAGTGTGCATAAAACATGTAGATAACATCAATAATGTGGCATGGAACATAAGAAATTATCGATACGTCGGAGACGTATCAGCATCCCCAAGCTTAGTTCTGCTCGTCCCGAGCAGGTAAAACGATACCACAGATAATTTCTGGAGTGACATGCCATCATAATCTTGATCATACTATTTGTAAAGCATATGTAGTGAATGCAGCGATCAAAACAATGTATATGACATGAGTAAACAAGTGAATCATAAAGCAAAGACTTTTCATGAATAGCACTTCAAGACAAGCATCAATAAGTCTTGCATAAGAGTTAACTCATAAAGCAATAATTCAAAGTAAAGGCATTGAAGCAACACAAAAGAAGATTAAGTTTCAGCGGTTGCTTTCAACTTGTAACATGTATATCTCATGGATATTGTCAACATAGAGTAATAGAATAAGTGCAATAAGCAAGTATGTAGGAATCAATGCACAGTTCACACAAGTGTTTGCTTCTTGAGGTGGAGAGAAATAGGTGAACTGACTCAACATTGAAAGTAAAAGAATGGTCCTCCATAGAGGAAAAGCATCGATTGCTATATTTGTGCTAGAGCTTTGATTTTGAAAACATGAAACAATTTTGTCAACGGTAGTAATAAAGCATATGCATCATGTAAATTATATCTTATAAGTTGCAAGCCTCATGCATAGTGTACTAATAGTGCCCGCACCTTGTCCTAATTAGCTTGGACTACCGGATCATCACAATGCACTGTTTTAACCAAGTGTCACAAAGGGGTACCTCTATGCCGCATGTACAAAGGTCTAAGGAGAAAGCTCGCATTGGATTTCTCGCTATTGATTATTCTTCAACTTAGACATCCATACCGGGACAACATAGACAACAGATAATGGACTCCTCTTTTATGCATAAGCATGTAACAACAATTAATAATTTTCTCATATGAGATTGAGGATATATGTCCAAAACTGAAACTTCCACCATGGATCATGGCTTTAGTTAGCGGCCCAATGTTCTTCTCTAACAATATGCATGCTTAACCATAAGGTGGTAGATCTCTCTTACTTCAGACAAGACGGACATGCATAGCAACTCACATGAAATTCAACAATGAATAGTTGATGGCGTCCCCAGTGAACATGGTTATCGCACAACAAGCAACTTAATAAGAGATAAAGTGCATAATTACATATTCAATACCACAATAGTTTTTAAGCTATTTGTCCCATGAGCTATATATTGCAAAGGTGAATGATGGAATTTTAAAGGTAGCACTCAAGCAATTTACTTTGGAATGGCGGAAAATACCATGTAGTAGGTAGGTATGGTGGACACAAATGGCATAGTAGTTGGCTCAAGTATTTTGGATGCATGAGAAGTATTCCCTCTCGATACAAGGTTTAGGCTAGCAAGGCTTATTTGAAACAAACACAAGGATGAACCGGTGCAGCAAAACTCACATAAAAGACATATTGAAAACATTATAAGACTCTACACCGTCTTCCTTGTTGTTCAAACTCAATACTAGAAATTATCTAGACCTTAGAGAAACCAAATATGCAAACCAAATTTTAGCATGCTCTATGTATTTCTTCATTAATGGGTGCAAAGCATATGATGCAAGAGCTTAATCATGAGCACAACAATTGCCAAGTATCACATTACCCAAGACATTTATAGCAATTACTACATGTATCATTTTCCAATTCCAACCATATAACAATTTAACGAAGAAGAAACTTCGCCATGAATACTATGAGTAGAAACCAAGGACATACTTGTCCATATGCTACAGCGGAGCGTGTCTCTCTCCCATAAAGTGAATGCTAGGATCCATTTTATTCAAACAAAACAAAAAACAAAAACAAACCGACGCTCCAAGCAAAGCACATAAGATGTGATGGAATAAAAATATAGTTTCAGGGGAGGAACCTGATAATATTGTCGATGAAGAAGGGGATGCCTTGGGCATCCCCAAGCTTAGACGCTTGAGTCTTCTTGATATATGCAGGGGTGAACCACCGGGGCATCCCCAAGCTTAGAGCTTTCACTCTCCTTGATCATGTTGCATCATACTCCTCTCTTGGTCCTTGAAAACTTCCTCCACACCAAACTCGAAACAACTCATTAGAGGGTTAGTGCACAATAAAAATTAACATATTCAGAGGTGAAACAATCATTCTTAACACTTCTGGACATTGCATAATGCTACTGGACATTAGTAGATCAAAGAAATTCATCCAACATAGCAAAAGAGGCAATGCGAAATAAAAGGCAGAATCTGTCAAAACAGAACAGTTCGTATTGACGAATTTTAAAATGGCAGCAGACTTGCTCAAATGAAAATGCTCAAATTGAATGAAAGTTGCGTACATATCTGAGGATCATGCACGTAAATTGGCTTAATTTTCTGAGCTACCTACAGGGAGGTAGACCCAGATTCGTGACAGCAAAGAAATCTGGAACTGCGCAGTAATCCAAATCTAGTACTTACTTTTCTATCAACGGCTTAACTTGGCACAACAAAACACAAAACTAAGATAAGGAGAGGTTGCTACAGTAGTAAACAACTTCCAAGACACAAAATAAAAACAAAGTACTGTAGGTAAAAATATGGGTTGTCTCCCATAAGCGCTTTTCTTTAACGCCTTTCAGCTAGGCGCAGAAAGTGTGTATCAAGTATTATCAAGAGACGAAGTGTCAACATCATAATTTGTTCTCATAATAGAATCAAAAGGTAACTTCATTCTCTTTCTAGGGAAGTGTTCCATACCTTTCTTGAGAGGAAATTGATATTTTATATTACCTTCCTTCATATCAATGATAGCACCAACAGTTCGAAGAAATGGTCTTCCCAATATAATGAGACAAGATGCATTGCATTCAATATCCAAGACAACAAAATCAACGGGGACAAGGTTATTGTTAACGGTAATACGAACATTATCAACTTTACCCAAAGGTTTCTTTGTAGAATGATCAGCAAGATTAACATCCAAATAACAATTTTTCAGCGGTGGCAAGTCAAGCATATTATAAATTTTCTTAGGCATAACAGAAATACTTGCACCAAGATCACATAAAGCATTACAATCAAAATCTTTAAGCTTCATCTTAATGATGGGCTCCCAACCATCCTCTAGCTTTTTAGGAATAGAGACTTCGCGCTCTAGTTTCTCTTCTCTAGCTTTTATGAGAGCATTTGTAATATGATGCGTGAAAGCCAAATTTATAGCACTAGCATTAGGACTTTTAGCAAGTTTTTGCAAGAACTTTATAACTTCAGAGATGTGGCAATCATCAAAATTCAAACCATTATAATCTAAAGCAATGGGATCATCATCCCCAATGTTGGAAAAAATTTCAGCAGCTTTATCACAGGCAGTTTCAGCAGTTTTAGCAGTTTCAGGCAGTTTCTCGCGCTTTGCATTAGAAGTGGAAACATTGCTAACAGCAATTCTTTTATTAGTATTAGTAGGAGGTGCAGCAACATGTGTAGCATTAGCATTACTAGTGGTGGTAATAGTCCAAACTTTAGCTATATTCTTCTCTTTAGCTAGTTTTTCATTTTCTTCTCTATCCCACCTAGCACGCAGTTCAGCCATTAATCTTATATTCTCATTAATTCTAACTTGGATGGCATTTGCTGTAGTAACAATTTTATTATGATGATTCTCATTAGGCATAACTTTTGATTTCAAAAGATCAACATCAGCAGCAAGACTATCGACTTTAGAAGCAAGTATATCAATTTTCCCAAGCTTTTCTTCAACAGATTTGTTAAAAGCAGTTTGTGTACTAATAAATTCTTTAAGCATGGCTTCAAGTCCAGGGGGTGAACTCCTATTATTATTGTAAGAATTTCCATAAGAATTACCATAGTCGTTGCCATTATTATAAGGATATGGCCTATAGTTGTTACTAGAATTGTTCCGGTAAGCATTGTTGTTGAAATTATTATTTTTAATGAAGTTCACATCAACATGTTCTTCTTGTGCAACCAATGAAGCTAATGGAACATTATTAGGATCAATTTAGTCCTATCATTCACAAGCATAGACATAATAGCATCAATCTTATCACTCAAGGAAGAGGTTTCTTCGACAGAATTTACCTTCTTACCTTGTGGAGCTCTTTCCGTGTGCCATTCAGAGTAGTTGATCATCATATTATCAAGAAGCTTTGTTGCTTCACCAAGAGTGATGGACATAAAGGTACCTCCAGCAGCTGAATCCAATAAATTCCGTGAAGAAAAATTTAGTCCTGCATAGAAGGTTTGGATGATCATCCAAGTAGTCAGTCCATGGGTTGGGCAATTTTTAACCAGAGATTTCATTCTTTCCCAAGCTTGAGCAACATGTTCAGTATCTAATTGTTTAAAATTCATTATGCTACTCCTCAAAGATATAATTTTAGCAGGGGGATAATATCTACCAATAAAAGCATCCTTGCATTTAGTCCATGAATCAATACTATTCTTAGGCAGAGATAGCAACCAATCTTTAGCTCTTCCTCTTAATGAGAAAGGGAACAATTTTAGTTTAATAATATCACCATCTACATCTTTATATTTTTGCATTTCACATAGTTCAACAAAATTATTAAGATGGGCAGCAGCATCATCAGAACTAACACTAGAAAATTGCTCTCGCATAACAAGATTCAGTAAAGCAGGTTTAATTTCAAAGAATTCTGCTGTAGTAGCAGGTGGAGCAATAGGTGTGCATAAGAAATCATTATTATTTGTGGTTGTGAAGTCACACAACTTAGTATTTTCAGCGTTGGCCATTTTAGCAACAGTAAATAAAACAAACTAGATAAAGTAAATGCAAGTAACTAATTTTTTTGTGTTTTTGATATAACAAACAAGATAGCAAGTAAAGTAAAACTAGCAACTAATTTTTTTGTATTTTGATTTAGTGCAGCAAACAAAGTAGTAAATAAAACTAAGCAAGACAAAAACAAAGTAAAGAGATTGAGAAGTGGAGACTCCCCTTGCAGCGTGTCTTGATCTCCCTGGCAACGGCGCCAGAAAATATGCTTGATGGCGTGTAACTCACACGTTCGTTGGGAACCCCAAGAGGAAGGTATGATGCGCACAGCAGCAAGTTTTCCCTCAGAAAGAAACCAAGGTTTATCGAACCAGGAGGAGCCAAGAAGCACGTTGAAGGTTGATGGCGGCGGGATGTAGTGCGGCGCAACACCAGGGATTCCGGCGCCAACGTGGAACCTGCACAACACAACCAAAGTACTTTGCCCCAACGAAACAGTGAGGTTGTCAATCTCACCGGCTTGCTGTAACAAAGGATTAACCGTATTGTGTGGAAGATGATTGTTTGCAGAAAACAGTAAAACAAGTATTGCAGTAGATTGTATTTCAGTAAAGAGAATTGGACCGGGGTCCACAGTTCACTAGAGGTGTCTCTCCCATAAGACAAACAGCATGTTGGGTGAACAAATTACAGTTGGGCAATTGACAAATAAAGAGGGCATGACCATGCACATACATATCATGATGAGTATAGTGAGATTTAATTGGGCATTACGACAAAGTACATAGACCGCCATCCAACTGCATCTATGCCTAAAAAGTCCACCTTCAAGTTATCATCCGAACCCCCTCCAGTATTAAGTTGCAAAGCAACAGACAATTGCATTAAGTATGGTGCGTAATGTAATCAACAACTACATCCTTAGACATAGCATCAATGTTTTATCCCTAGTGGCAACAGCACAACACAACCTTAGAACTTTCTGTCACAGTCCCAGGTGTCAATGCAGGCATGAACCCACTATCGAGCATAAGTACTCCCTCTTGGAGTTACAAGCATCTACTTGGCCAGAGCATCTACTAGTAACGGAAAGCATGCAAGATCATAAACAACACGTAGATATAACTTTGATAATCAACATAACAAGTATTCTCTATTCATCGGATCCCAACAAACGCAACATATAGAATTACAGATAGATGATCTTGATCATGTTAGGCAGCTCACAAGATCCGACAATGATAGCACAATGGGGAGAAGACAGCCATCTAGCTACTGCTATGGACCCATAGTTCAGGGGTAGACTACTCACACATCACACCGGAGGCGACCATGGCGGCGTAGAGTCCTCCGGGAGATGATTCCCCTCTCCGGCAGGGTGCCGGAGGCGATCTCCTGGATCCCCCGAGATGGGATCGGCGTTGGCGGCGTCTCTGGAAGGTTTTCCGTATCGTGGCTCTCGGTACTGGGGGTTTCGTCACGGAGGCTTTAAGTAGGCGGAAGGGCAAGTCAGGAGGGGGCACAGGGGCCCCACACCATAGGCCGGCGCGGCCAAGGGGGGGGGCGCGCCGCCCTAGGGTTTGGGCACCCTGTGGCCCCACTTCGTTTTGTCTTCGGACTTCTGGAAGCTTCGTGGAAAAATAGGCCCCTGGGCTTTGATTTCGTCCAATTCCGAGAATATTTCCTTACTAGGATTTCTGAAACCAAAAACAGCAGAAAACAGCAACTGGCACTTCGGCATCTTGTTAATAGGTTAGTTAATAGGTTAGTTCCAGAAAATGCACGAATATGACATAAAGTGTGCATAAAACATGTAGATAACATCAATAATGTGGCATGGAACATAAGAAATTATCGATACGTCGGAGACGTATCACGAACCACGACACCGACGACCTAGATGATGCGCCGGTGCAGCATTTGATGTTGCACCGGTCGATCAACGAGGACGTGCTGCAAGTGAACCTACGACGGGCGCTGCCGTGGTTGGTGATTGGCAGCAAACATATCCTCGACCTCGACGCCCCTCCGGAACCAACGGTAAGAACGGAGGCTAGCGATAAGAGTAGCGACTTGGACTTCGGCTCTTCGTCCGAAGGTGATGGCGTTGACAGTGCCGATAGCCTGGACTTCAGCCCGTTCAACCGCCGTCATTAGATTAGGGTTTACCTTTTTAGTTTATTTTATACAAACTTTTTACGAATTTTAATGAAATCTGCCGAGTTTTAAATTTGAGATTTTCTCGGTTCTATTGGGGCCGCCGGTTTGGGGTTGCCGTTGTGGGACAGCCCTCCCCAAATCGGGGAGCATGTGCTGGCGCCCCCATAGTGCACTGCTGGCGAAGCAGCTAACGCCTATTTGGGAGGTGCTGGTGGAGGTGCTCTAACTGTATAATTGCATTGTCTTTGTGGTTTTAGATAATTGGATTGGTTGTATATAATTGTGTTGGTTTAAGAGAAATAATAGCAACCATCAAGTTGGTATAAAGTAGGGAGCCGTGTTTTTTCTCATGGGAGCATATGCTTCCTTTATTTTTCAAATACATCTTAGACACATTTTGAAAATTTAAAATATTTAAAAAAAAATACACGTACATATTCAAGTGTTTAATAAAAAGTTATCTTGCCGTGCGCCACGTGTAAAAATAGCAAAAATCGGTGTTAAAATAAGACCTGTCACAAAAAATCTCTTGTTTACGTAGATCATAAAAAATATTATTTTTTCGCAAAACTTAACGAACACATATATTTTATGAAGTTGTGCATGTAAAAAGTTTATCAAAGTTTTTAACAGTTCGAAATATATATTTTTTAGAGGAATCATATGCACCCAGGAGCGAATTGCATTTCCGTGTAGCATTATGCATACTAGCAAAGAAAGGCGCGGCGGCACGCCGCGCCCTGAAGATAGTCAGGAGTTGAAGAATAACCGATAATTCCATGATAAATTACGATGGTAACAATGACATTCTCGAGTAAGAAATTAAAGAATAAATGATGTTTCTATGTTTAGCTCCGTTCCGTTAGGGATTTGTAGGCGTGGTAGAAACAGTGGAGGCATGGTAGAAACAGGGATTAAGCAATGTGTTCTGCATTCGAAACTAACCATTTTATTGTTGCAAATACGGTCTACTTTACCATGAACCGAACACACATTGATCATAGGAAATAAAAAAAAGAAAAAGTTATATAGATTACAACGTGCAAGTTGAACAGTATCACACATAAAAAAATTGTAATGAAAATTTTACATAAGAACACAAACATATCAAAAGTAAAAAAAATATTGGACACACGTGGAGCCCTATACACAGATGGAACTGCCATCTACAACACCCTAGAGTTGGCATTTTGAACTGTTTATTTCCTCCAGTAACATGCGCTTAATAGATAAGATCATAGCTGAAGGCAATGAAATCAGGTACATAACACACATGTAGTAGATAAAACTCAAATGAAACAACCAAATGCTAAATGAAACAACCAAATATATCTGGTACACACATACATGAGTTAAAACCTATAGTTCAGTGGTAGATTAAGCGGTTGATGTTGCTTATCCCATACAAAACAAGGGATGCTCCTGCAGTCTTGCATTTTTAAGGATTCAGCCAATCGAGCAAAAGCAGGCCACATAAGTCACTAAGCCAACCTCGTCATCAGCAATACATAATACCTAGTGATGCAAGACTCAATACCTAGTGATGCAATGACCAATGCGTTCCATCATTATTCCTGAACAATGGCGGTCAAAAGTATAGACTGATTACACAACACATCAGACTGAATGTATTTTACAAAACGCCTTTGTAGAGGCTACCCATTATATGTATGCTTTGGAGGCAACTATCAAATGTGGCAGGTTACCCCGCAGCCCTGACTGCCATCGCAATAACTTAAATGTAAGGCACTGTTATACAACCGAGTTGTTCGATTTTGAATGCACTAAATAGATCATGAAAGTGCAGGTGTAAGGAAAGACACCAGTTAACTGAGTACATAATATATACATACAATCATTTTTCTTGTGCCCTTCTAGTCGTCAGCCCCAGCTTTCCCAGTAGTAGTATTCATCGTCGGAAGAAAGAACAATGATCTCCTTTCCCTTGACCAAGGGAGAATGACTTGGAGGACAACTCATTTTCACCATCCGTGAAGTCAGCACTCTTCGCAGTGGTTAGCTTCTCGGTTCTTGCCCGATCAGTCGCATCGAGGACCCGTGTGATGGCAATGGCTCCATAACCCAAAGAAAGTAAGGCTCGAATACCATCTGAAAATCAACAACATGACTTCATCAGTGGATAATACTGAGATATAACTAACATACCATTAATTTTCAAGCAAGAAGAGGATCTTATGTCATAGCATGAACCGAACTGCCAATAAGAAGATCAATAACATAGGTGCAGTATTATCTAGACTAAATATGTCGTCTCTGAAAGTGCATCAGCTCTTGTAGGTGGCTTGAAACATTCGCAACTGTCCACTGCAGATATCTGAAGTTAGTGGTGTAAGCATCATCTTGGTCCTGCAATTAGTATCAAATAATCTATTTTTATTCTGTCCGAACCAGTAGAAATTATTGTGTTAAATGCATAAAAACTTACTACACCCGCATCTAAGAAGAGTACACCTCGTTCAAGATTACATCAGTATGCGCAGCCACATCAACTAATGAACATTTACACTTGCTATCTAGAGATAGTTTACCCAAATCTGTAAGATGTGAGCCATATTCAGGGGTGTTCGAAAATGAGATTAAAAAAGGCATTCTGAGGACATCCAAGGGATTATATGCACCCATAACCAAAACTTTATAAGGATTTACCTACCTCAGCCGTGTGAGTAGGTCAAGATATGAGCATAGTTATTAAATAGCATTCCAGCGACAACATGCCTAGAGAAAACAGTGTCAAGGGATTCCTTGAAAATCTTAAATCTTGCAAAAAAGGAATATGTTGCATACATAATCTATTTAACAAATGGGGTTCAATGATCACAAAAACACCTCGTTCATAAAGTATTATATGGGACCGTGAAACTAAGAGTAGAGCCTCTTTGCAGCGCACCTTGCTTCTGCTGTAAGTTTAACTCCAATCCAGAGGCTTTGGTGTTAATTAAATATTGAGCAAAATAAAACTAATGGATGAACTCTACCCTAAAACGATGTCCCTTGTGATGATGCATTATAAAGTAAATCTGTTAGAAGCTTAGAAACAAAAGGTTATTGTTCAGAGGAAACTTGTTTTCCAACTTTTGCAGGATGAAGATAATAACCAAACGATGTCTATGGAACAATCCATAAGGTATCACTACATAAGCAGGTAAGGAGGTCTTACAAATCAAATTGATTGTAACTTTGAGAATACAATGCCTCATAAAATTCCATTTCATTTTTTATCAAATGAGTCTCACCTAAGGTGTAAAAATCTCTTTGCAACTGGTAGAAAGAGTTATTAAATTCATCAAGTACAGCCTTTGGTGGAAGAGCAAGATCTACAGGTCAGCACATTTTCGTCCGCCTTAGCACTATGCCCTTCAAGACTTTTTCCTTGAGAATATTCATGGCTCTGTGGCCCTCAAAACTCACTGAACCATGTAGTAGCAGTCTCGCTATGTACTCCCTCCGGTCGTTTTTAATCGACGCGGAGGTGTTCAGTGCATGCACGTAGATTAGTGCAGTGACTGCGTCGATTAACCAGAGGTAGTACTGTTAGAGAATGGCTTTGTGTCAACAGAGCTAATTTCATAAATAAAAATACATAAATATAAGGGACATATCAAACTCTGTAATTGAACTCTTCATTTTCCAGGAGATTAGGGTCGTCAACCAAAATGAAGAAATAAGGACAACGGTAAAATTAGAAAATCAAAGATTGCGTGAAACAACTGCAAGCACGGAACACACATCAAAAGAAAATGTGTTTTTTCTTTTAATAACCAAAAAGTTGCAGATATATAACATGGTCTAGGCAAACCAACAATTACTTTACATAACCAAACTGTTTCTGAGCAAATTAACCAAGCACGCCGAAGCATAGTAACATGCTTCCATAGTGGCGATTTAATAAGTAAAGAATCAATTATGTCATCCCTGCTACCTCCTTTAACAACCGGAAATACTTGCTTAAAATCACCACATAAAACCACAGTTTTCCACCGAAAGGAAGCAAGCTTCGAGAGCTATCATTTACTCGACATATTTTGTGTACGTGCTTTCCAGCAAAACGTTTTAGGCAACGGTCAGGCCTTTAGCAGACAGAAAAGAAGGATTATCGTATTCCCAGTGCTGAGTACACTTTACCAATTTAAGAACAATGGTCTGTTTTTTAACTTCAAGCTTTAAAAAAAGTAGAATCATGATATCTGAAATTACACACGAACATTTTCTGTTGTGATGTCCAAAATGAAAAAAAATACTAAACATTCTCTCTTTTGGGAATGATCCACGGGATTAAGTACCTCCCTAAGAAACCATTAAATTAGGTACCATAGTGTGTACTAAGCACCTATTTATAGTCACTTAGTCAGACTGGAACAAAAGATAGCACCAACACCAAGATATATTAGAGGAGCTACAACCAACCTGAAGCACAAAAGGCAGAACACCAACCTGAACCCCATCAGGCCAAGACAGTACATACATATAAGTGCTGATGATATGGGAACATTGCACTGTGTTGCAGAGCCTACAGCATCCTCCATAGCCAGTCCTGTGCAAAGATTCCGGCAAGAGGATCAGGAGAGCACTTTGAAACTAAGTTATTCCAAACTGAGATTTTAGATACCATACAACACATTATGAACGGATTTATAAGGCAGCAGAATAGTTTCCAAGGATGAGAGGTTGGGAGATGTAGGTTACAGAGTAGTGCATCAATCTGTTAGCACTCTTTACATCTAACTGGGTATCTATGAAAGCAAAATCCGCACCAAGCTAATTAGTCTTCTCTTTTGCTTCCTGTAACTTAGGCCTACAACAGTTGAGCTACAGATAACTGAACAAAGTAAACAGAGTAATTCATTTTTTTTGCGGAAATGTAAACAGAGCAATTCAGATGATACATTAGGTGATTTGAGTGTAGACCACGATATTAAGCAAATTACCATGTACTGAGCGATGGTATTACCAATTTATTTTGTTCGCAAATTGAAATGTACCTTTCCATCACTAATCAGCTTGTTTTGCCTCATAGCTGTACATATCCATGTATCCTAATGTTTGATGCAAGACTAAGGTGCATGAAATCCAAACAACTCAATCTGAGTGGAGAGTGGGCAAGGAAAACGAACCAGAATAGCTGCTAAGTTCGCCGGCGCCATCGTCCATGAGGCATGAGATGGCCGCCATACACGGGGAGGGAAGTAGCCGGATTTCATGGAAGGGGACGTGGACTGCAGCCGCACTACCGCGGAGGAAGGCGGCACCCTATGCGCCTACAACAGTACACCTGCCGCAGACCTTGCAGGACGGCCTCCACTTCGCCGCCGTGCACCTCGTGGTCGTGATTCCCGGCCCCCTCGGCCTCCTCCATATCCGGCTCGTCCTCCTCCTCCTCCTGCATATCCGCCACCAAGTGGGGGCGCTCTGCCGCTCTATGGCAGAGGTCGCCGCAAGCTCTTCCACCAGATTGGGGGGGGCGCTCTAGGGCGGGGTCAACAGCCACCATAGCGCTGTTTTAAAGAGAGGCTAGAGGAGTTATGGGGATTCACCTGCCACACACCGTTGTTCCATGCCTTCGAGTCGCCGCCGTCTGACACTGCAATCGCCGTGACCTCAAATTATCGTTGCCTCGGTCGAGCCTGCCCATGCCCGTGAACCCTGCCGTCGCGAGCCAATAGTACACGGGAGTGGCGGCTCTGTGGGCAGAGACACGGCCCTTGATCCCTCGCTGTGGTGCGCCCGTAAACCGCCGCCGCTAAACACGGGACGGACGGCTTGGCGGGGCAGCTGTGCGGCCGCAGCGAAACGCCGCCGTCGTCGCCACAGTTCCGGCGGGTTAGACCTGCTGCTCGCCGGCAAGACCCGGCACCGCGCCGGCCTCCTCCGCCGCGGAGCCTCGCCTCCGTGGTCGGCACGCCGTCCTCATCCTGCTCCCGCAGCTCTCAGATGTGGTGGCCAGCCTTCCTTGCCGGTGTGGCGGCCACCCGTCGCCCAGGTCACGTTGAGACGCCGAATAGGGCTAGTCGCATCGGCCTCGGAAAGGAAAGAAATGCGCCGCGCTACTAACCGCCTTGGGAGAAGGACGGCATCGACGGTGGTGTCGAGGAAGCATGTGAGACAGAAGATGGGGGAGATAAGCATTGTTCCATCGTGGGCATGGCCACCGCTTTGACCGGTCAGACGCAAAGTTCAAGACTTGGGCCCACTAAAAAATAGCTACATCCACCCAGCCAGTAAAGAAGCACATTACAGAATGGTGAAAAGGGATCACGAAAATTCCAAGACTACACCAGAACTGTACACCAAAAAATACTGCCAGAATTAATGAGAAAGTAACATACGTGTCAACTTATCGTTAACCTACAAAAAAATTCAAAACTCTAACAAAAAAGGAAGCTGTTAAGGTTTAGTATAGTAATATGCGCTCTGCTCTTTCACCAATCGCCCCTACATCAGTTAGTACATTGACTAACGAATCGATCCGATATGCCATTCAGTATGACGGTATGGGCGGAAGCAAGTTGCTTTTGGCCGCTGGATGCGGCATTTGGAAGATCTTCTTGTTAAGTTCCGAAAGGGAGTAGATCTTGTTACTCATTTTCTTCAAGATCATGCACGTATGTGTGACCGATTGAGCTAACACTGGCCCGACCAAAGGTCGATGCTGCGTGATCTGCTGACGATCATCACTACTGCGAGCGGGGCACGATCTGACACAACTTACGAAGCAAGATCAGCTACGTAGCATCGAGAAACCCTGTGTCGTACACAATCGACTGATGACACGCGAGACGGATTTTATGGATGACATTGTGTTATAAACGCGACAATAAAATAGGGAAGAACGATAAACAAAATGTATCAGAGACACGAGATTTTTAACGTGAAAAACCCTTCAACTCCAATACAGAGGGGAGAAAACCATGGGTGCCAGCCAACAAAACTTCACTATATCGGAAGGTGTTTACAAACGCCGTGCGTTATAAACTCTAGCCTGCGATTTACAAGATGTATATATAGACGGTGGCATCGATTCGTACCGGTGACGGTCCTCGATCCGTTCGTCAGAAGTTAGTCTCCCTTTAGAATGAGTTTGGATCACAAAATAACAAACTTCATCTTGAGACAAATTCCATTTTATAGCATGAACTTCAACAATCTTCTGAATAACAAAGAAAAAGACTTGTTAGCGCCAATAGCCACATAGGCTAAACAGTTATACCAACCAAGCTCGAGCAAAACTCAAATTTGGCAACAGGAATTGGCTTTGTCATCATATTAACATGATTATCATGAGTACTTATCTTGCATACCTTCAGTTTACCTTGTGCAATAATATCGTGAACATAATGGTACTTGACATCAAATGTGCTTTGTCTTCTCATGGAACATTTGATTTTTAGTAAGGTTGATAGCCTTTGATTGTCACAAAACAAGTTAATGCAAGAACCATCTTCACAAAGCTAAGCATATAAATCTTACAACCAAACAGAATATTTGCAAGTTTCAGCAATAGCCATATATTCTACTTTGGTTGTAGACTGGGCAACAACATGTTGTAACGTTGCCTTCGAACTCACAGCACATCCACCAACAGTGAACACATAACATGTGAGGGACCTTTTGTTATAAAAATCGGCAGCAACATCTGAATCCACATAGCCTACGAGTTTCTCACCAGTCTTGCCAAACTTCAAGCAAGCTTTGGATGTGCCACGATGGTACCTCAAAATTCATTGAACAATTTTCCAATGTAATTTACCAAGATTAGCCATGTATCGGCTGACTAAACTCATAGCATATGACAAATAAGGGCAAGAACAAATCATGACATACATCAAGGAACCAACAACACTAGAATATGGAACTCGTGATATGTATTCAGTATCTCTATCAGTACTAGGATATTGCAATGTGATGTCTACGCACACTTCTATTCCTGTAGACAGTGTTGGGCCTCCAAGAGCAGAGGTTCGTAGAACAGCAGCAAGTTTCCCTTAAGTGAATCATCCAAGGTTTATCGAACTCAGGGCGGTAGAGGTCAAAGATATCCCTCTCAAGCAACCCTGCAATTAAGATACAAGAAGTCTCTTGTGTCCCCAACATACCTAATACACTTGTCAGATGTATAGGTGCACTAGTTCGGCGAAGAGATAGTGAAATACAAGTAATATGAATGATTATAAGTAGTAATTGCAATCTGAAATAAAAATGGCAGCAAGCGAACATGTAGCAGAACTTGTTGGAAACGGTGTTTCAATGCTTAGAAACAAGGCCTAGGGATCATACTTTCACTAGTGGACACTCTCAACAATGATCACATAATTGAATAAATAAATGCTACTCTCAAACACTCTCTTGTTGGATAACAAACGCCATTCATTGTGTAGGGCTGCAAAAGCACACCTCGAGCCGGAGTAAACAAGCTCCACAATGTCATAAAGGAATCACACACGATGCGCACACTGTCACCATCACACCGTGGAGAGTGACTCCGGAGTTCATATTAAAGTAACCTCTAGAGTGCATAATAGACAAGAGTAACATCTACATATTCAACTAGATTACAAAGCTCATGATCACATAAAGATCACACCATGGGAGAGAGAGATGAACCACATAGCTACCGGTAGAGCCCTCAGCCTCGGGGGAGAACTACTCCCTCCTCATCATGGGAGTCAGCAGCGGCGATGAAGATGGTGGTGGTATCGATGGAGATGACTCCGGGGGCAATTCCCCGTCCCGGCGGTGTGCCGGAACAGAGATTCTGTCCCCCGAAACTTGTTGTCGATGGCGGCGGCGCTGCGGAACCCTTGGTGGAATATGACTGGATTATTTAGGGTTTTCGTGTCTGGGGCAATATATAGGCGAAGGGGCGGCGTCGGTGGAGTCCCGAGGGGCCCACCCCACCTGGCGACGCGGCAGAAGGTGGGACCGCGCCCCCCTATGAGGTGGCTAGCTCGTGGCCCCCCTTCGTCTCTCCTTCGGACTCCGTGAAGCTTCTGGAAAAATAGGGACGTGGCCTTTTGTTTCGCGCAATTCCGAGAATATTCGCAGAAGTAATTTTCTGGAACCAAAAACAGCAGAAAACAGGAACTGGCACTTCGGCATCTTGTTAATAGGTTAGTCCCGGAAAATGCATAAAAATGATATAAAGTGTATATAAAACATGTAGCAATTGGTATAATATAAGCATGGAACATCAGAAATTATAGATACGTTGGAGACGTATTAAGCATCCCCAAGCTTAGTTCCTACTCGCCCTCGAGTAGGTAAACGATAAAAAGAATAATTTCTGAAGTGACATGCTACCAACATAATCTTGATCAATACCATTGTAAAGCATATGAGATGAATGAAGTGACTCAAAGCAATGGTCTATAGTTTGCTAACAAATAGATAATGACTAAACAACTGAATCATATAGCAAAAACTTTTCATGAATAGTACTTTCAAGACAAGCATCAAAAAATCTTGCATAAGAGTTAACTCATAAAGCAATAGATTCTTAATACAAGGTTTTGAAGCAACACAAAGGAAGATTTAAGTTTCAGCAATTGCTTTCAACTTTCAACATGCATATCTCATGGATAATTGTCAACACAAACTAATATGATGAGTGCAATAAGCAAGCATGTAAGAATCAATGCACACAGTTGACACAAGTGTTTGCTTCTAAGATAGAAAGGAGTAGGTAAACTGACTCAACATAAAGTAAAAGAAAGGCCCTTCGCAGAGGGAAGCAGAGATTAAATCATGTGCTAGAGCTTTTCAAGTTTTGAAATCATATAGAGAGCATAAAAATAAAGTTTTGAGCGGTGTTTGTTGTTGTCAACGAATGGTAGTGGGCTCTCTAACCCCCTTGTCAAACAGACTTTCGAAGAGCGGCTCCCATGAAGGACGTTATCTCTACCAGCAAGGTAGATCATCCCTCTTCTCTTTTGTTTACACATGTATTTTAGTTTTATTTATAGATGACACTCCGCCCAACCTTTTGCTTTCACACGCCATGGCTAATCGAATTCTCGGGTGCCTTCCAACATTTCACATACCATGGAGGAGTGTCTATTGAAAAATTAAGTTGCTTACTGATAAATCAGGGCAAAACATGTGAAGAGAATTATTAATGAAAGTTAATTAATTGGGGCTGGGCACCCCGTTGCTATCTCTTTTTGCAAAATTATTGGATAAGCGGATGTATATGCCACTAGTCCATTGGTGAAAGTCTGCCCAACAAGATTGAAAGATAAAACACCACATACTTCCTCATGAGCTATAAAACATTGACACAAATAAGGAGTAATAAAGTTTTGAATTGTTTAAAGGTAGCACATGAAGTATTTACTTGGAAAGGCAGAAAAATACCACATAGTAGGTAGTTATGGTGGACACAAATGGCATAGGTTTTGGCTCAAGGTTTTGGATGCACGAGAAGCATTCCCTCTCAGTACAAGGCTTTGGCTAGCAAGGTTGTTTGAAGCAAACACAAGTATAAACTGGTACAACAAAACTTACATAAGAACATATTGCAAGCATTATAAAACTCTACATTGTCTTCCTTGTTGCTCAAACACTTTTACCAGAAAATGTCTAGACCTTAGAGAGACCAATCATGCAAACCAAATTTCAACAAGCTCTACGGTAGTTCTCCACTAATAGGTCTAAACTACATGATGCAAGAGGTTAAACATGATCTACTTGAGAGCTCAAAACAATTGCCAAGTATCAAATTATTCAAGACAATATACCAACTACCACATGAAGCATTTTCTGTTTCCAACCAAATAACAATAAGTGTTGCGGCTTTCAGCTTTCTCCATAAACATGAAAAATAAAACGAAGAACACAAGTGTTCAAATGAAAAAGCGGAGCATGTCTCTCTCCCACACAAGCATGTTAGGATCTGATTTATTCAGAAAACTAAAATAAAAAAACAAAAATAAAAGCACACGGACGCTCCAAGTAAAGCACATAAGATGTGACGTAATTAAAATATAGTTTCACTAGAGGTGACCTGATAAGTTTGATGAAGAAGGGGATGCCTTGGGCATCCCCAAGCTTAGACGCTTGAGTCTTCTTGAAATATGCAGGGATGAACCACGGGGGCATCCCCAAGCTTAGACTTTTCACTCTTCTTGATCATATTATATCATCCTCCTCTCTTGATCCTTGAAAACTTCCTTCACACCAAACTCAAAGCAATCTTATTAGAAGGTTAGTGCATAATCAAAAATTCACATGTTCAGCAAGGACACAATCATTCCCAACACTTCTGGACATTACCCAAGGCTACTGAAATTTAAAGGAGCAAATAAATCCACTCAAACACAGTAAAAGAGGCAATGCGAAATAAAAGGCAGAATTTGTCAAAAACAGAACAGTCCGTAAAGACGAGTTTTTTTGAGGCACTTAAAATGCTCAGATGGAAAAGCTCCAGTTGAACGAAAGTTGCGTACATATCTGAAGATTACTCATGAATTGTTTCAGAATTTTTAGATTCTTCTACAGAGAGAAAAATTCAAATTCGTGACAGCTAAAAATCTGTTTCTGCGCAGAAATCCAAATCTAGTATCAACTTTCTATCAAAGACTTTACTTGGAACAACAATGCAATAAAATAAAGATACAAAGGTATTGCTACAGTAGTAACAAGCACCTTGACTCAAAACAAAAATAAAAGCAAAAATAACAAAAAATAAAAACGGTGGGTTGTCTCCCATAAGCGCTTTTCTTTAACACCTTTTAGCTAGGCATAGTGATTTTTATGATGCTCACATAAAGATGAGAGTTGAAAAGAGAGAATCAAGAAACATATATAAAACATGTTTAAATCTAACACTCTTCCTATGCATAGGAGCCTTGTAAGAAAATAAGTCAATGAAGAACAAAGTGAGTAGCATAGGAAGACAAAACAAGTGTAACTTCAAAAATTTCAACACAAGGAGAGGAGACTTAATATTATTGTGATATATGAAATCGTTTCTCCCTCTCTCATAAGGACCAGTAGGTCTTAAAGTACCCAGCAAATAAAAGCAAATCAAGAGAAAGCTCAAAACATTCATCATAAAGAGAAGAAATTTAGTAACATGAAGATTTCTATACCCATACTTTCCTCTCTCAAAATAATTTTCAGTGGCATCATGAATAAACTCAACAATATAGCTATCACATAAAGCATTCTTATCATGATCCACATGCATAAAAGTATCATTACTCTCCACATAAGCATAATCAATTTTATTAGTAATAATGGGAGTACAACTATCACATCCATCATTGTAATCATCATAAATTAGAGGCATATAATAATCATAATAAACTTTATCCTCCATAGTAGGTGGCACCAAAATACCACTATCATTATAATCATCATAAATGGGAGGCAAAGTATCATCAAAGAAAATTTTCTCCTCAAAACTTGGGGGACTAAAAATATCACAACCAGCTTCCTCAAGCTTAGACTTTTCCATAGCATTAAAAATAATAGTATTCAAAGAATTCATGCTAAAAACATTGCTACAACTATTTTGCAAACAAAGTTTCATGGGTTTTTTAATTCTCTCTTCAAACACATCATGTCCTAATTCAAGATAAGGTTCATAAAGATCTCTAATTTTTTTGTTGTTTTCCATTAAGCCTAACTAGTGAAAATAAAAACAAGAAACAAAAAGATATAATTGCAGAATCTAAAGGAAATAGCTTCGAGCACTCACACACCGGCAACAGTGCTAGGAAATAGCTTAGTAGTCGGAGGATGTGAATACCTTTTGCCTTACCTCCCCGGCAACGGCGCCAGAAAATACAATGCTGACAACTTGAAGTGAGGAGCAATAGGTGTACTAAAAGACTTTGCATCATGCATATTAAAACGTTAAAGAACTTTCTCAATGTAATTTAGCTGACTAAGAAATAACACAGTAGATTTTCTTTCTCTTGTAATTTTCATACCTAGTATTTTCTTAGCAGCACCAAGATCCTTCATCTCAAATTCACTACTTAATTGTGCTTTCAAAGTAGTGATCTATTTCTTGCTCTTGGCAGCAATCAACATATAACAACAAGTATATAGGTGATCCATTAACAAACTTCATGTAAACACAACTATCATACTGAGATCTCTTAAAATCATGTGCAAACATAAATGAATCAAACCTTTTGTACCACTGTCTTGGGGACTATTTCAGACCATAAATGGATATCTTTAAATTGCAAACAAGATCCTCCTTACCAGGCACAACAAAACTTTAAAGCTGGTCCATGTATATCTCCTCCTCAAGTTCTCCATGCAGAAAAGCGGTCTTCACATCTAACTGCTCAAGCTCAAGACCATGCATAGCCACAATACCGAAAAATGCACGAATGAAACTATGATTCACGACCGGAGAGAATACATCATTATAATCAATACCTGGAATTTTGCTGAAACTTTTTGCAACTAATCTTGCCTTAAACCTTAGAGGTTTATTAGGAGACGAACTTTTTGATGGGGTTCGTAGCATAGAAAACAAAAAAATTCCTACCGCAAGACGAATAAATCCAAGATCCAATCTATGGAACACCCAAGATCTAATCTACAAGATCGGAGCAACGAGATTGATGTGAGACTAACCCTCGAAGATTTCCAAAGCCCACGAGATTAGATCTCGTTGTTGGTGTAGACGATCATCCCCAGTGTTGCAATCCGGCAGCACTTCCGTACTCGATCGCGCTTACAGTGTCGATGAAGCCCCTTCCTCTCCCCGTTCCAGCGGGCAGCGGAGGTGTGGTAGATCTCCACGGAATCCCAGCTGCACGACGGCGTGGTGGTGGTGGTGGAGAAGAGTTGCTGCAGGGCTTCGCCTCAGCCTGCACAGCGTATGGAGGTGGAAGAGAGAGGGGGCGGCTAGGGTTGTGGATGGGGTGCCTTGGCCGGCCACCCCCTCCCCTCTTTATATAGGTGGGGGGTTGGCCCTTAGGGCCCTGATACGTCTCCGACGTATCGATAATTTCTTATGTTCCATGCCACATTATTGATGATATCTACATGTTTTATGCATACTTTATGTCATATTTATGCGTTTTCCGGAACTAACCTATTGACGAGATGCCGAAGGGCCAGTTGCTGTTTTCTGCTGTTTTTGGTTTCAGAAATCCTAGTAAGGAAATATTCTCGGAATTGGACAAAATCAACGCCCAGCATCTTAGGATCACTCGAAGCTTCCAGAACACCCGAGAGAGGCCAGAGGGGGGCCACAGGCCCACCACACACCAGGCTGGCGCGGCCCAGGCCTTGGCCGCGCCGCCTTACTGTGTCGTTGCCCCGTCAGCCTTCCAACTCCGCCTCTTCGCCTATTTAAGCCTCCTCGACCTAAAACCTCGATACGGAAAAGCCACGGTACGAGAAACCTTCCAGAGCCGCCGCCATCGTGAAGCCAAGATCTGGGGGACAGGAGTCTCTGTTCCGGCACGCCGCCGGGACGGGGAAGTGCCCCCGGAAGGCTTCTCCATCAACACCACCGCCATCTTCATCAACGCTGCTGTCTCCCATGAGGAGGGAGTAGTTCTCCATCGAGGTTCGGGGCTGTACCGGTAGCTATGTGGTTAATCTCTCTCCTATGTGCTTCAATACAATAATCTCATGAGCTGCCTTACATGATTGAGATTCATATGATGATGCTTGTAATCTAGATGTCATTATGCTAGTCAAGTGGATTTTACTTATGTGATCTCCGGAGACTCCTTGTCCCACGTGTGTAAAGGTGACAGTGTGTGCACCGTGTGGGTCTCTTAGGCTATATTTCACAGAATACTTATTCACTGTTATGAATGGCATAGTGAAGTGCTTATTTATATCCCTTTATGATTGCAATGTGTTTTGTATCACAATTTATCTGTGTGCTACTCTAGTGATGTTATTAAAGTAGTTTATTCCTCCTGCACGGTGTAATGGTGACAGTGTGTGCATCGTGTAGTACTTGGCGTAGGCTATGATTGTGATCTCTTGTAGATTATGAAGTTAACTATTGCTATGATAGTATTGATGTGATCTATTCCTCCTTTCGTAGTGTGAAGGTGATAGTGTGCATGCTATGTTAGTACTTGGTTTGGTTATGTTGATCTGTTATACACTCTAAGGTTATTTAAATATGAACATTGAATATTGTGGAGCTTGTTAACTCCGGCATTGAGGGTTCGTGTAATCCTACACAGTTAGTGGTGTTCATCATCCAACAAGAGGGTGTAGAGTCTAGCATCTATCTATTTATTCTGTTATGTGATCAATGTTGAGAGTGTCCACTAGTGAAAGTATGATCCCTAGGCCTTGTTCCTAAATACTACTATCGCTGCTTGTTTACTGTTTTACTGCATTTATACTGCCTGCAATATTACTACCATCAACTGCACGCCAGCAAGCACTTTTCTGGCGCCGTACTACTGCTCATATTCATTCATATCACTTGTATTTCACTATCTCTTCGCCGAACTAGTGCACCTATTAGGTGTGTTGGGGACACAAGAGACTTCTTGCTTTGTGATTGCAGGGTTGCTTGAGAGGGATATCTTTGACCTCTTCCTCCCTGAGTTCGATAAACCTTGGGTGATCCACTTAAGGGAAACTTGTTGTTGTTCTACAAACCTCTGCTCTTGGAGGCTCAACACTGTCTACAAGAATAGAAGCACCCGTAGACATCAAGCACTTTTCTGGCGCCGTTGCCGGGGAGGAAAGGTAAAAGGCATTCATACTCCTGTCCCAGGTAACTAAGTACTTTTCTGTTGCCGTTGTGTGTGTGCTCGAAGCTATTTCCTTTAGATCCTGCAATTGCATCTTTTGGTTTCTTGTTTTACACTAGTAAGGCTTAATGGAAGACAACAACAAAATGAGAGATCTTTATGAACTTTATCTTGAATTAGGACATGATGTGTTTGAAGAGAAAATTAAAAAACCCATGGAACTTATGAATGCTAATGGGAATGTTATTAGTATGAATGCTTTGAACACCATTGTTGCTAATGCTATGGAAGAATTTAAGCTTGGGGAGGTCGGTTTTGATGAAAATGATCTCTTTAGCCCTCCGGGTATTGAGGAGAAAGTTTATGTTGATTATGATATGCCTCCCATATATGATGATTATAATGATAGTGGTCTTTTGGTGCCGCCTACTATGGAGGATAATTTTAATTATGATTACAATATGCCTCCTATATTTGATGATGAGAATAATAATGATAGCTACTTTGTTGAATTTGCTCCCACTACAACTAATAAAATTGATTATGCTTATGTGGAGAGTAATGATACTTTTATGCATGTGAATAAGAATGCTTTATGTGATACTCATATTGTTGAGTTTGTTCATGATGCCTCTGAAAGTTATTATGAGAGAGGAAAATATGGTTGTAGAAATTTTCATGTTACTAAAACACCTCTCTTTTTGCTGAAAATCTTGAAGTTACACTGGTTTTATCTTCCTATGCTTGTTACTTTGCTCTTCATGAACTTGTTTATTTAGAAGATTCCTATGCATAGGAAGCATGTTAGACTTAAATGTGTTTTGAATTTGCTTTTTGATGCTCTCTTTTGCTTCAACTCTTATTTCTTGCGAGTGCATCATTGAAATTACTGAGCCCATCTTAATGGCTATAAAGAAAGCACTTCTTGGGAGATAACCCATGTGTTTATTTTACTACAGTACTTTTGTTTTATATTTGTGTCTTGGAAGTTGTTACTACTGTAGCAACCTCTCCTTAGCTTATTTTATTGCATTGTTGTGCCAAGTAAAGTCTTTGATAGAAAGGTTGATACTAGATTTGGATTACTGCGCAGAAACAGATTTCTGTCTGTCACGAATCTGGGCAGAATTCTCTGTAGGTAACTCAGAAAAATCTGCCAATTTACGTGCGTGATCCTCAGATATGTACGCAACTTTCATTCAATTTGGGCATTTTCATCTGAGCAAGTCTGGTGCCACTTTAAACTTCGTCTTTACGGACTGTTCTGTTTTGACAGATTCTGCCTTTTATTTCGCATTGCCTCTTTTGCTGTGTTGGATGGATTTCTTTGTTCCATTAACTTCCAGTAGCTTTGGGCAATGTCCAGAAGTGTTAAGAATGATTGTGTCACCTCTGAACATGTGAATTTTTGATTATGCACTAACCCTCTAATGAGTTTGTTTCGAGTTTGGTGTGGAGGAAGTTTTCTTTTTTTTTTTGAGATTTGTGGAGGAAGTTTTCAAGGGTCAAGAGAGGAGGGTGATATACTATGATCAAGAAGAGTGAAGAATCTAAGCTTGGGGATGCCCCCGTGGTTCATCCCTGCATATTTCAAGAAGACTCAAGCGTCTAAGCTTGGGGATGCCCAAGGCATCCCCTTCTTCATCGACAAAATTATCAGGTTCCTTCTCTTGAAACTATATTTTTATTCGGTCACATCTTATGTACTTTACTTGGAGCGTCTGTTTGTTTTTGTTTCTGTTTTTGTTTGAATAAATGCTTGTGTGGGAGAGAGACACGCTCCGCTGGTTCATATGAACGCATGTGTTCTTAGCTTTTAATTTTCATGGCGAAGGTTGAAACTGCTTCGTTAATTGTTATATGGTTGGAAACAGAAAATGCTGCATGTGGTAATTGGTATAATGTCTTGAATAATTTGATACTTGGCAATTGTTGTGCTCATATAGATTATGTTTAAGCTCTTGCATCATGTACTTTGCACCCATTAATGAATAACTACATAGAGCTTGTTAAAATTTGGTTTGCATGATTGGTCTCTCTAAGTCTAGATATTTTCTGGTAAAAGTGTTTGAGCAACAAGGAAGACAGTGTAGAGTCTTATAATGCTTGCAATATGTTCTTATGCAAGTTTTGCTGTACCGGTTCATACTTGAGTTTGCTTCAAACAACCTTGCTAGCCTAGCCTTGTATTGAGAGGAATTCTTCTCGTGCATCCAAATCCTTGAGCCAAAAACTATGCCATTTGTGTCCACCATACCTACCTACTACATGGTATTTCTCTGCCATTCCAAGCAAATACTTCATGTGCTACCTTTAAACAATTCAAAAGCTATTATCTCTTATTTGTGTCAATGTTTTATAGCTCATGAGGAAGTATGTGGTGTTTATCTTTCGATCTTGTCATTTACTTCTGACAGACTTTCACAATGGACTAGTGGCTTCATCCGCTTATCCAATAACTTTCCAAAAAGAGCTGGCAATGGGGTTCCCAGCCCCAATTAATTAACTTGCATTAATAATTCTCTTCACATGTTTTGCTCTGATTCATCAGTAAGCAACTTAATTTTGCAAATAGACACTCCTCCATGGTATGAGATTGTTGGAAGGCACCCGAGGATTCGGTTAGCCATGGCTTGAGAAAGAAAAGGTTGGGAGGAGTGTCATCTAAAAAATAAAAAAATAAAACTAAACTAAAGTACATGTGTAAACAAAAGAGAAGAGGGATGATCTACCTTGCTGGTAGAGATAACGTCCTTCATGGGAGCCGCTCTTGAAAGTCTGGTTGATAAGGTAGTTAGAGTACCCGCTACCATTCGTTGACAACAACAAACACCTCTCAAAACTTTACTTTTATGCTCTCTACATGATTTCAAAACTTAAAAAGCTCTAGCACATGATTTAATCCCTGCTTCCCTCTGCGAAGGGCCTTTCTTTTACTTTATGTTGAGTCAGTTTACCTATTCTTTCTATTTTAGAAGCAAACACTTGTGTGAACTGTGCATTGATTCCTACATACTTGCATGTTGCACTTGTTATATTACTTTACATTGACAATATCCATGAGATATACATGTTATAAGTTGAAAGCAACCACTGAAACTCAATCTTCCTTTGTGTTGCTTCAATACCTTTACTTTGATTTATTGCTTTATGAGTTAACTCTTATGCAAGTCTTATTGATGCTTGTCTTGAAAGTACTATTCATGAAAAGTCTTTGCTATATGGTTCAGTTGTTTACTCATTGTCTTCATCATTGCTTTGAATCGTTGCATTCATCTCATATGCTTTACAATAATGTTGATGAAAATTATGTAAGTAGCATGTCACTTCAGAAATTATCTTTGTTATCGTTTACCTACTCGGGACGAGTAGGAACTAAGCTTGGGGATGCTGATACGTCTCCGCCGTATCGATAATTTCTTATGTTCCATGCCACATTATTGATGATATCTACATGTTTTATGCATACTTTATGTCATATTTATGCGTTTTCCGGAACTAACCTATTGACGAGATGCCGAAGGGCCAGTTGTTGTTTTCTGCTGTTTTTGGTTTCAGAAATCCTAGTAAGGAAATATTCTCGGAATCGGACGAAATCAACGCCCAGCATCTTAGGATCACTCGAAGCTTCCAGAACACCCGAGAGAGGCCAGAGGGGGGCCACAGGCCCACCACACACCAGGCTGGCGCGGCCCAGGCCTTGGCCGCGCCGCCTTACTGTGTCGTCGCCCCGTCAGCCTTCCGACTCCGCCTCTTCGCCTATTTAAGCCTCCTCGACCTAAAACCTCGATACGGAAAAGCCACGGTACGAGAAACCTTCCAGAGCCGCTGCCATCGCGAAGCCAAGATCTGGGGGACAGGAGTCTCTGTTTCGGCACGCCGCCGGGACGGGGAAGTGCCCCCGGAAGGCTTCTCCATCAACACCACCGCCATCTTCATCAACGCTGCTGTCTCCCATGAGGAGGGAGTAGTTCTCCATCGAGGTTCGGGGCTGTACCGATAGCTATGTGGTTAATCTCTCTCCTATGTGCTTCAATACAATAATCTCATGAGCTGCCTTACATGATTGAGATTCATATGATGATGCTTGCAATCTAGATGTCATTATGCTAGTCAAGTGGATTTTACTTATGTGATCTCCGGAGACTCCTTGTCCCACGTGTGTAAAGGTGACAGTGTGTGCACCGTGTGGGTCTCTTAGGCTATATTTCACAGAATACTTATTCACTGTTATGAATGGCATAGTGATTTGCTTATTTATGTCCCTTTATGATTGCAATGTGTTTTGTATCACAATTTATCTGTGTGCTACTCTAGTGATGTTATTAAAGTAGTTTATTCCTCCTGCACGGTGTAATGGTGACAGTGTGTGCATCGTGTAGTACTTGGCGTAGGCTATGATTGTGATCTCTTGTAGATTATGAAGTTAACTATTGCTATGATAGTATTGATGTGATCTATTCCTCCTTTCGTAGTGTGAAGGTGACAGTGTGCATGCTATGTTAGTACTTGGTTTGGTTATGTTGATCTGTTATGCACTCTAAGGTTATTTAAATATGAACATTGAATATTGTGGAGCTTGTTAACTCCGGCATTGAGGGTTCGTGTAATCCTACACAGTTAGTGGTGTTCATCATCCAACAAGAGGGTGTAGAGTCTAGCATCTATCTATTTATTCTGTTATGTGATCAATGTTGAGAGTGTCCACTAGTGAAAGTATGATCCCTAGGCCTTGTTCCTAAATACTACTATCGCTGCTTGTTTACTGTTTTACTGCATTTATACTGCCTGCAATATTACTACCATCAATCGCACGCTTGACAAGCACTTTTACGGCGCCGTACTCGCTCATATTCATTCATACCACTTGTATTTCACTATCTCTTCGCCGAACTAGTGCACCTATTAGGTGTGTTGGGGACACAAGAGACTTCTTGCTTTGTGGTTGCAGGGTTGCTTGAGAGGGATATCTTTGACCTCTTCCTCCCTGAGTTCGATAAACCTTGGGTGATCCACTTAAGGGAAACTTGCTGCTGTTCTACAAACCTCTGCTCTTGGAGGCCCAACACTGTCTACAAGAATAGAAGCACCCGTAGACATCAGGCCCACCCATCCCTTTGGCTAGCCATGGGGAGGGGCAAACTCCTCCCCCAAGTCTTCCCCCTTATCTCCTAATTTAAACGCTTTATTTTAGGAGATAGATCTTATCTCTAATTCTAAACCATTTAAACTAGAGATAGATCTTATCTCTAAGGGGGGGGCGGCCTGGGCCCACATGTCATGGTGGGCAGGACCCACTATGCCATGTGGCGCCTATGTGGCCTCTCCCGGGGTGGTGGGCCCACTGGTGGCCCTCTAGAACCTTCTAGAAGCTCCGGTCAAAACACCGGACTTTTTCCCGAACCCCAGAAATTGACTTCCCATATATGAATCTTATTCTCCGGACAATTCCGGACCTCCTCGTGATGTCCTGGATCCCATCCGAGACTCCGAACAAAAACTTCGGACTCCAACTCATATTCCGAATCTACTTATGCGACATCGAACCTTAAGCGCGTCACCCTACGGTTCGCGAACTATGCAGACATGGTCGAGACTCCTCTCCGAGCAATAACCAATAGCGGGATCTGGAGATCCATAATGGCTCCCACATATTCAACGATGACTTAGTGATCGATTGAACCATTTACATACGATGCCGATTCCCTTTGTCACGCGATATTTTACTTGTCTGAGGTTCGATCATCGGTATCTCCATACCTTGTTCAACCTCGTTACCGACAAGTACTCTTTACTCGTACCGTGGTATGTGATCTATTATGAACCATTCATATGCTTGCAAGCTAATCAGATGACATTCCACCGAGAGGGCCCAGAGTATATCTATCCGTCATCAGGATGGACAAATCCCACTATTGATCCATATGCCTCAACTCACACTTTCCAAATACTTAATCCCATCTTTATAACCACCCATTTACGCAATGGAGTTTGATGTAATCAAAGTACCCTTCCGGTGTAAGTGATTTACATGATCTCATGGTCGAAGGACTAGGCAACTATGTATCGAAAGCTTATAGCAAATTGAACTTAATGACTTGATCTTATGCTACGCTCATTTGGGTGTGTGTCCATTATATCATTCACCTAATGACATAACCTTGTTATTAATAACATCCAATGTTCATGATCACTAAACCATGATCATCCATTAATCAACAAGCTCGTTATACGAGAGGCTTACTAGGGACTCCTTGTTGTTTACATAACACATATGTACCAATGTTTCGGTTGATACAATTATAGCATGGGATGTAAACATTTATCATGAACACTAAGATATAACAATAACTAATTTATTATTGCCTCTTGGGCATCTCCAACAGTCTCCCACTTGCACTAGAGTCAATAATCTAGTTTACATTTGAAAAGATATAACACCTTGGCCTTCTGGTGCTTATCATGTTTTGCTCACGGGAGAGGTTTTAGTCAACGGATCTGACACGCTCAGAAACGTATGTATTTTTCAATTCATTTGCGTCTCTACGCATCACTCATTTTCCAAATGAGTCGGCATTAATTATATATGCTTAGTCCTCTGGTGGAAACTTAATTCCGCGGTCTGAAAATAAGTCACTAATATTGTCATACACAATATAGCTTCAAAGTTTTGACACTATCGGAACTACACCAAGTTCTCAAAGAACTCCTTGACTCAACATACTCAGTCATTGTCAAAACAATGACATACTCCGCCTTCGTTTGTAGAATCCGTCACAATATTTAGAACTCATCTAAATCTAGCATAGACATATTCTAGCTCATTGTGCTACCCTTTTAAATAACACTTAGCCTAATTGAGATTGAAATTTTATTTTTATATGTGATCAAACTAATATCGGTGCAACACTTTACAGCGATTTGTTTATCATTACCCATATAAAACTATATATATATATATCCTTGGTTCTTCTAAAGTACCCAAGGATATTCTCACTGTCTTCCAATGATCATCACATGAATCATTCTGGTACATGCTCATAACACTTTAGAGCACAGGATATCTGATTTTGTACATACTAATCGTGATCTAAAATCACTCATGTGTTTTTACTTATCGAGTGTCAAATACACTCAAGTCTTGTTAAACCTTCACATGGAAAAGAACACCTTCTTAATATTTTTATATTGAACTACTTCAATATTCATTCTATGTACCTTGACTTAAACTTATTATGTGTTTCAATCTATCTTCATAGATTTTGACACTAAATATATTTCAGTCCATATCCTTTCATTGAAATTAATTCTCAATGAAACCTTTTAATCACATCAAGTACATGATCACATTATTGTTAATCAACGATATGTCATCTACATAAAGTATTATAAATATGTCTCAGCGCTCCCACTTAATTTCTTGCAAATGCAAGTATCTTCATCGTTTCTGATGAAATCAAAACCTCTTTGACTATTTCATCCGGTGAAGATTCCAACTCCGCGATACTCACTTCATCCAATTGAAGTTCGTATACCTATCTAGTATTCTACGGACTAGCAAAAACTCTTGGTTGTATCCAGTATACATCCTTCATACACACTTCTGGTAAGGAATGTATTTCTACCATCCTACTATCATATCTCATAAAAGAAATATGTAGCGATTACTAGAATAATCCACATAGACCATAAGCATTGCCACGGAAGATCTAATCTTATCGCAGTCAACTCTTTGAACTTTGTCGTAAACTACTTTTCGATAAGTCAAGCTTCTTTAAGGATATTCCATCCAAGTCCATCTATTTTATAGATCCATTTACTTTCAAAAGTTATTCATTTATCTTGGATTCCATGGCGCATAGCCATTTTAACGGAGTCAGGGCCCATCATAACTTCTTTGTATGTAGTTGGTTTATCATTGTTCAAAAACAATCCTTTGTCCACAAATCATTTATTTGATCACAAAATAAACCACATCTACAATGTTCAATAAGTACTTTGATCTCCATGACTATAACACTTTGTAGACATGGGAGCCATGATCTTCGTAGCCGCTTCCGGAACCATTTCCGATGCTGTGCTACTCTGATCATCATGCTCAGGTTCATGAACCTTATAAAGTTCCATTGTCCTCCCACTCAAATAGTTCGCTAGAAACAATTTCTTTGAAATAAGTAAGAAACATCGACAAACACTTTTGTCTTTGACTTCATAGTGGAAAGAATTCCCAATCAATTCTCTGGGATAACCAACAAAGACATTCATCCGATTTTGGTTGTAAACTCATTTACTTATGCTACGCATACCAAAATTTAAGAAAGGATTATTAGAATTTATACCCATGCCATAACTCATATGGTGTCATTTCAACGGATTATGATGACACTCTATTTAGTGTAAAAGCGGTAGTCTCTAAAGCATAATCCACAAAAATATAATGGCGTCATTTTATTTTATCTCATCATTAATCCAACAGATTTGGATACGTCTCTCGGACACTCCATCATCACTATGATACTCCAAGAAACGTGAGGTTGTAGAACAATTTCATAACTCTCTTAGATGTTCGCTAAAACTCGTAATTCAAATATTTCCACCATGATCCAATCACAGATATTTGACTTTTCTATTACGATGATTTCCACTTCATGCTGAAATTTATTTGAATCCATTCAAATGTTTCAAACTTCTTCCTTATCGAATATATCAACATATATATACTCAATTCATTGTTGGAAGTTTTCATGAAGTAGAAGAATCTCCCGCACACAACTATGCCCAGTGAACCACATATATCATCATGTATGTTTCCACTAAGTTAGTTGCTCGTTCAACTCTTGGCCTATGAACGGTATTTAGTCATTCTCTTTAGAAAAGATTTGCAAGCGCCAAACGATTCAAAAATCAAATGACTCCAAAAATCCATTTGCATGGAGTTCCTTCATGTGTTCCTCTCTAACATGACCTAAATGGCGGTTCCACAAATAAGTGGAATTCAAATCATTTGCCTTATGGCATTTTAGCGTCAGTGTTATGTATGTGTGTTTCACCATTAAGATTTATAATAACTTATCCATCGTACATGGAGTAATGTCATAATTTGAACAACTCATTGTTTTCATTTGAACAGAGCAAAATAACAATTTATTAAGTTCTTTATTATAAATTCTAAGGGCTAGGTAGAATGCCAACGACAAACATAATAACACTTTATTATGTTCCAGACGTGCATTATTACCATATTCCTTATCAGTCACTTAGGCCATCGTATTCTTGTATTGTGTTGTATTGTATGACATCTCATACCAACCAATTTGGTACAAATACCCAAGAATTTTATTATGTGACCAAACAAGGAATACATCCATAACATGTATATCATGTATATACACCTGAGCTAGACTTTCTAGTCTTTTTCTTTCTTTCTACCAAAATATCTTTTGTGGTTTCTCTTTTAGCTTTCCCCATTCTTAAAAAACACTTCACCTTCAATAACTTCTAGGTACATTGGTCAAATACCAATAACCTTGAGGTTCTTACTTTAAAGTTGATCATCATATGACAAGTGTTCCAGATTTCACTATTAGTAATTTTTGTAATATGATGAACAATTTCACTCATAATTTTATCCATCATATCATGACGACTTTCCGAGACCATGTATGTACATGCTAGGCTCGTAAAGTTTAACCTCAGTATTCGCATGTGCAAATCTGGCTTGCACCCGTTGTATGCACACGTAGAATCTATCACACCTGATCATCACGTGATGCTTCGAAACGACGAGTCTTAGCGACGGTGCATACTAAGGATGATCACTTCATGGATATGCGAATATCGTTAGTGCCCAACTTAGTTGGAGGATTGGGACGCCTGGCGTCTTCAACCTTCGTACATTCCCATAAAACTTATGAGTTTATGTAGTCTCACTAGATTATATTCTATCATCTTGCAATAGGGTCTTAGATATCAAACATATCTCATACCTTGCATATTTCTGAAAACAAAATTACCAGCTCCTTACTTTTCAAACGGATTTGAACTTCAAGTTTCACGGAGACAAGATGATTTGGTACTAATTGAAACAATTGCTCTTTGAATCAACAATGTGAGATTTACTAAAAGTTTGCATTAGGACTTAATCATATCTTGATTCTTTAACAATACGGTACCAGTCCGTAAAGTTACTTGTCAGACTTAACAATATTTCTATCTCAATTACAAGACTAGCGCATGGTAGAAAATGGATGCCAATTCTACAAACTTTAATTCAAAATACTATTCAGACTATGTTCATGATAATTAGTTCATGTTTTAATCTAATTACTAATGAACTCCCACTTAATACAACATCCCTCATGGTTGTTAAGTGGTACACGATCCAAATCCACTACACCAAAACCGATCATCACGTGAGATGATGTAGCTTCAATGGTGAACATCAACATGTTGATCATATCATCCATATGACTCGTGTTCAACCTTTCGGTTTCCTGTGTCCCGAGGCCATGTCTGTACATGCTAGGCTCGCCAAGAAAACCCAAGTATTCCGCGTGTGCAAACATGGCTTACACCCGTTGTATGTGAACGTAGAATCTATCACATCCGATCATCACGAGATGCTTCAAAACGACGAACTGTAGCAACGGTGCATACGAGGGGAGAACACTTTATTATCTTGATATTAATGTGAGGGATCATCTTATAATGCTACCGTCGTGATCTAAGCAAGATAAGATGCATAAAGGATTAACATCACATGCAATTCATAATATGTGATATGATATGGCCTTTCTTCTTGTGCTTTTGATCTCCATCTCCAAAGCACACGAGCATGATCTCCATCATCACCAGCATTGCACCAAGGTCCATGGCACCGCTTCATGGTTGTCCATCACTTATAGCTACTATAACAACTACTTGAAATAAAGCTATTACATGATGAATAGACACGCAGGTCTTAACAAATTTAAAGACAACCATTAGGCTCCTGCCGGTTGCCATAATACAATAATGAACATCTCATACATCAAATATAATCATCATCACATCATGGCCATATCACATCACCAAACCCTGCAAAAACAAGTTAGACGCCTCTAATTTGGTTTGCATATTTTACGTGGTTTAGGGTTTTCGAGTAAGATCCAATCTACCTACGAACATGAACCACAACGGTGATACTAGTGTTGTCAATAGAAAGAGTAAATTGGATCTTCACTATGGTGGGAGAGACAGACACCCGCAAAGCCACTTATGCAATACAAGTTGCATGTCAAGCGTGGAGCAAGTCTCATGAGACGCGGTCATGTAAAGTTAGCCCGGGCCGCTTCATCCCACCATCCCGCAACATGCAAAGTACACAAACTAAAGCAACAAGAGCATCACCGCCCACAAAACCATTGTGTTCTACTCGTGCAACAGATCTATGCATAGACATGGCTCTGATACCACTGATGGGGTTCGTAGCATAGAAAACAAAAAATTTCCTACCGCAAGACGAATAAATCCAAGATCCAATCTATGGAACACCCAAGATCTAATCTACAAGATCGGAGCGATGAGATTGATGTGAGACTAACCCTCGAAGATTTCCAAATCCTACGAGATTAGATCTCGTTGTTGGTGTAGACGATCATCCCCAGTGCTGCAATCCGGCAGCACTTCCGTACTCGGTCGCGCGTACAGTGTCGATGAAGCCCCTTCCTCTCCCCGTTCCAGCGGGCAGTGGAGATGTGGTAGATCTCCACGGAATCCCAGCAGCACGACGGCGTGGTGGTGGTGGTGGAGAAGAGTTGCTGCAGGGCTTCGCCTAAGCCTGCACAGCGTATGGAGGTGGAAGAGAGAGGGGGCGACTAGGGTTGTGGATGGGGTGCCTTGGTCGGCCACCCCCTCCCCTCTTTATATAGGTGGGGGGTCGGCCCCTAGGGCCCACCCATCCCTTTGGCCGGCCATGGGGAGGGGCAAACTCCTCCCCCAAGTCTTCCCCCTTATCTCCTAATTTAAACGCTTTATTTTAGGAGATAGATCTTATCTCTAATTTTAAACCATTTAAACTAGAGATAGATCTTATCTCTAAGGGGGGGCCGGCCTAGGCCCACATGTCATGGTGGGCAGGACCCACTATGCCATGTGGCGCCTATGTGGCCTCTCCCGGGGTGGTGGGCCCACTGGTGGCCCTCTAGAACCTTCTAGAAGCTCCGGTCAAAACATCGGACTTTTTCCCGAACCCCGGAAATTGACTTCCCATATATGAATCTTATTCTCCGGACAATTCCGGACCTCCTCGTGATGTCCTGGATCCCATCCGAGACTCCGAACAAAAACTTCGGACTCTAACTCATATTCCGAATCTACTTATGCGACATCGAACCTGAAGCGCATCACCCTACGGTTCGCGAACTATGCAGACATGGTCGAGACTCCTCTCCGAGCAATAACCAATAGCGGGATCTGGAGATCCATAATGGATCCCACATATTCAACGATGACTTAGTGATCGATTGAACCATATACATACGATGCCGATTCCCTTTGTCACGCGATATTTTACTTGTCCGAGGTTCGATCATCGGTATCTCCATACCTTGTTCAACCTCGTTACCGACAAGTACTCTTTACTCGTACCGTGGTATGTGATCTATTATGAACCATTCATATGCTTGCAAGCTAATCAGATGACATTCCACCAAGAGGGCCCAGAGTATATCTATCCGTCATCAGGATGGACAAATCCCACTATTGATCCATATGCCTCAACTCACACTTTCCAAATACTTAATCCCATCTTTATAACCACCCATTTACGCAATAGCGTTTGATGTAATCAAAGTACCCTTCCGGTGTAAGTGATTTACATGATCTCATGGTCGAAGGACTAGGCAACTATGTATCGAAAGCTTATAGCAAATTGAACTTAATGACTTGATCTTATGCTACGCTCATTTGGGTGTGTGTCCATTATATCATTCACCTAATGACATAACCTTGTTATTAATAACATCCAATGTTCATGATCACGAAACCATGATCATCCATTAATCAACAAGCTAGTTATACAAGAGGCTTACTAGGGACTCCTTGTTGTTTACATAACACACATGTACCAATGTTTCGGTTGATACAATTATAGCATGGGATGTAAACATTTATCATGAACACTAAGATATAACAATAACTAATTTATTATTGCCTCTTGGGCATATCTCCAACACTTTTCTTTCTTTTAAATATCCACTTACAGTGGACAACCTTCTTTTTTGTCATGCGAACAACATCCCATGTGCCATTCTTTTCAAGCGATTACATCTCCTCTTGCATAGTAGAAATCCACTTCACGTGGTCAATGGATGTAACAGCCTCAACATATGTAGCAGGTTCAGTATCATGCTCCACCTGTTCGGCCGAAGCCTACCGATGATGGGCCTCGCTTCGCTCGTTAGAAGTTAGCCTCCCTTTAGAATGAATTTGCATCACACTATAACACACTCATTGATCACCGCGCACCCGTCGATCTTGCATGACATGCACACGTGTAGCTAGCGGTGCCACTGGCCGGTCAAAGGCGCGTAGGTGTGGCACACACTGCAGGAAAACGGTGGTATACTTATGAAGCTATATCGATAACCAATTATCGGGCCACCGGCGTAACTTATATATGCATATGGTTGGAAAACTGTTGTCCATACACCGCGATTGTTGATGTAGCTGGAGCTAAGCCGTCGGCCGCACCGTCTAGGTCCCCAAGCAATAGGCATTTTCAGAGCTATGCCGAGGGCTACCATCGACACAGCCCCATCATCGACATATATAGATTGCTGACACGTGGAGCTGGTGGTCGCCTACTGACGACCATTTGATGGTACGGAGCAATGCCAACTCTTTTACCATTTCTTGGGCTAGTGATTGCCGACATAGTGCTATGCCATCAGATTGCTTTTTGAGTTCTTTCCAAATTAATACTTTTATTTCCTATGTGTGACAGTGCAGGGTAAAAGTTGTTTTGTAGCCTGAAGGCTAATTAAGTATTTAATCAATATAGCTCCAATAATTTGTGTGAGGTGGGTTTAAAAAGTAGTTTGTATGTGCAAGAAAACATTCAACTAGTATAATTTGTTTGTACTGATTGTCAAGCATATTTTATCGTTTTGTTTTATGGCGTTGTAAATTTATGTTTGCATCATGCATTCAATGAGTCAGCTCATATTTACACTCATGATGCAACTCTATTAAAGACATAGAACATGCAAATTAAATTTAAATTTAAATTTCTTTGAGGTATATTATTAATATACATATATTTTAATTAAATTTAAAAAATATACCACCGTGATACTATAATATGATTCTACGATAATAACACAGCCTTTTTAGTTCTGGTAGTTCTTGTACTTGGGTCGATGAGCTCCCTAGATTCATTCTTAGCAAGCTCGTGAATGATGTAACGATTATGTGATGATAGCGGCAAGTTCCAGACACGCTATTTTCCTTATCTGGGTACCTAAGGGACTGAAAGGTTTTTAATAAGACGGCTTGCTAGTTTAATATATATGATTTTAAAAAAACACAGCCTTGCAGGCAACACACACGCGTGATAGCGCACCTGGTAACTGGGCCGTCCGCCGTCGCCGATCACCCGACACGTGCTTTTGTTTTTTTTTTTTGAAAGAAAGGCAAAAGGTTTGCCTTAATTCATTAATAGAGAAGGAAAGAAAGTTCGATAGTCAAGGTCTTAGGGTTACAACCCTGCGAAGGGCAAAAGGATTACTCTCCCGCTATGAAAAAACCCAAGTGCTTAGCACCGGCCACAACCCAAGTTCTAGCCTCCGATTTGATCCCCGCGAAGATGATAGTAGGCATGGTCGCCACATTCTTAAAAGTTCTTGCATTGCGCTCCTTCCAAATCTCCCACGAGACCAACATGAGAAGGGAAGCCATGGCCTTCCTTCTTCCACTATGAGCAAAGGCGATGGAGGTCCACCAGAGTTCGACACTATCGAAACCGGTCCAAGCGGAAGGGTCGAAGTCTGGAATGCGGAGCCAATCTCGGATCATCCTCCATATGCGTATTGTGAAGCGGCATTTAAAGAGTAGGTGGTTGGCGGATTCGTCGTGGCATCGGCATAAGGGGCATACCCGGCCATTGGGCCAACCCCGTTTGGCAAGTCGGTCCGCCGTCCATACTCGGTTTTGGATAATGAGCCAAGCGAAGAGTTTGCATTTGGGGGGTGCCCAAGCCTTCCAAACAATAGCATCCATAGAAGAGCGGATAGTCCCTGCGAATTGTGCCTTGTAAGCCGATGAGCAAGAGTAGGCCCCATTCGCGGTGAGCTTCCAAACAATGGAGTCCGGGGTGCCTGCTTGAAGGTGAAGCTGCGAGGTGTGGGACCATGGCGACACGTGCTTTTGTTCGTTAGTCCGGTCCCATGGCGACCGGCCGTTCACTTCAAAATTACCGTCTTGATGCAATCTTGTACTCCATTGGGTAAACATTGAGGCCAGCAACTGATAGACCGTACGTGGACAACACCCATCCGTAGATGTCGTCGATCCATTCGACGGCAGCTTATTTTTAACTGTCTTTGGACCTGAAGACGGCGGTTCCTTCAAAGATGGCGGAGGAGAAGGAACGGCACACACTTAGTATTTTACTAACCTGGCTTCGTGGTACGTTCGTGCACGTATACAGCAATAGCTCAGAAATTACCGTCAGCCTGTTCTAACCCCAGCCTCAGCCTGCACGAAAGGCCAGCTGCAAAATATACTACTCCCTCTCCGTACTGTTATAAATTTATTTATTCCCGCGATTCAGCTACGAGGGCGACATGATTAAGATCCGTCGGACGATCTTGCCTAGATATAGATATAGATAGCTACTACTTTGTGACATCAACTTATTTTCCTACCCAAATATCTGGTTTTCTTTTTTAAATCCAAGTTGATGACACCTTATAGCGACAGAGGCGCCCAGAATGCACTGTCGTAAATTAATCGCGGCAAGTGTGTGGGAGACGGATCAGAATTCTTACAGGCTAGCGACAGATCGACATGTAAAATGGAATTGAACTTTCCAAATGTAGCAAAACTAGATACATATGCAGACAAATTATTAGTTTCTCCACGGCATTGGTTTAGTGCCCACCGTGCCTTTTTAAATCTTCTTGGTTAGATAATATATAGTTTTGGGGCTTTCTAGAAACTTCTAGTGTAACATGAATGCACACCACACGTCCACGCCAGCTATGCCTTTTTTTAACGGTAAAGGCCCAGAAGGATCTGGAGTCTGGATTAAATCGGCGATGGGGTTACAGAGTTGGGAAGGACCCACAAGAAAAAAAAAATTATAGCATAGCCCTTAAGTTTTACAACCAACGCCCACAAGAAAACACGAAAACGCGATCAGATCCAGCGAGTACACCGATGATGGTTGACTCGCAGGAGTGGCCGCTGTTGCCTCCACCGGGGACAAGACCACTTGGGTTGGAGACTCAGATATTAATCTACTGCTAAATATTTTTGCACGAAAATAATATACTTTTAATTCATGCTGCAAAGTTAGCCTGGGCCATGTTTCTTTGTACTGTTGGGCCTGTTTGTAGTGTAAACCACTAGCAAAAAAAAAACTAGCCACTGGGAGTAGTGCTCTTTTTTGTTTATCCATGTGAAAACTGTGGGCACGTTCTAAACTAAAAAAAAACTTGCGCATGGATAAATGATCTATTACAGCTGAACGATGGCACGTGTACACTAGTAGAAACAAGGGCTTTGGTTTTTTGCCCCAAAAAGCTTTTGCACCGAATTTGGCACGAACCGGTGCTAAAGGGGGTCATTAGCACCGGTTCATGCGGTCTAGCCGTTCGAGGGACCTTTAGCACCGGTTCGTGTTACGAACCGATGCAAATGAGCTATCTTGTGAGTAAAGAAAAAAAAAAGGGAGTGAAAAATAATCGGAAAAAAATTATGGTAGAGATAATGGTAGTTAGAGACTAAACTTGTGAAATAACTAAAATATTAGAAATTCTAAAAAAATAAAATAAAAAGGAAGTGAAAAATAATTCGAAAACAAATTACGGTAGCGGGGTTCTACTGCGGCAGCGTTTTGGGACATTTTCCTGCCGCGGTAGACCCTTTAGCACCGGATTATTTGCACCGGTTCACAATCCGGTGCATATGGCCCTAATGAACCGGTGCAAAAGGGCCATTTTCCACTAGTGGTAACAATGCACACATTTGCATTGATCGTCTTATCTATACTCCTATATAGTGTACCAATTTTGAAAATTTGAGTCCAAGCATCATGAAACAATATCTACCGTTGATTGGACATCATCCAACGGCCAAGAACAATGGGATTCGCAGATACAGTAGCACCCAGCTTTCTCTACATCCTTCCAGAAGCATCCATGATTAAACTAAGCCCCCTCCTTCCCAACGCAGCAGCTCAGTTCGTTGGTAGCCCACATACATAAACCAGACTACAACCTCACACCCCGTGTGCCTGGCAATGGCTGGGCCTATGCTCAAAGGACGGAAATGTGAAAATGCATCAGTGGACAGTGGGCAGTTAGAGGCTTTGAGACGAACAAGTGATGGTAAAATATTTGATAGAGCCAAACATTTTATTTTATGCATGCACAAGTGCACCTTAGGTTTCAAGCGGCACGTTTAGATTAAACGTGCACTGGCGCTGTCGACAGCCACGTTTAGTCGTTCAGCCGCATGATGCATGGATACGGGGAGATATCTAAAGATGATCAGAGCTTTGGCAGGTAGAACGGTAGATGGAGAAGGTACAAAAGAGTAAGACATTAAAAATTTAACCACATAGTACTAATTTATATTTCTGCATTAGAAAGACATGTCAATGTTTCAGCAAGACATAATTATCTCAAAGTTGAAACTCCAAAATGTTATTTTAGGAAAATTTAGGAGAGTTTGTTGGTTATAATGACTGGTTTTAACGTTAACGTGCAAAGCACGTGAAGCTGACTATTATCTTTGAACTATGTAGAAATTTGCAGCTCAGTTTCTTTCAATTTTATTAAAGTTACTCAAGGTGTCTAATATCTTTCCATTGTTTTTTTTAAGCAACCACATATTTCATTAATCGAACACCAAGTTACATGAAGCAACACATGTGGAAACTAAAAGATAAACCGGGATAAAATGATTATCCTGAATTTGCAGATAAAAACCTAAAAGATCGAGAAATACAAAACGATCTCTAGGGTTTCCTGCAACCACCGTAGCCAGCGGCCGCCGTCCAATTCCAACACCGCCGAGACGAACGCAAGAAGAGACGCCGAACCTCCAACATTGCAAGATCCAAAAAAGCACCATCGCCAACGAGGCTTTGTGAGTCGATGAACAGGCCTGCTGCAAGCAGTGAGGCACATGTCGCTGTGGCACGTCGACCGGGGGACGTCCCCGTGCTGTCTTGGACCAAGGTACGCCGCCTCCCATCGACGAAGTCGGAGAAGAACGACATAACCACCACCTCCGGACCATCATCTTTGCTCCAGAAGAACCACCTCGCCCCGGCCCCCAGCGCCGTCGTGGACAACGACAAACGCCAGTGACACGTCGAGAAACAGATCTCGCCAGATCCGAAGAACGGCGAGAAGACCAAGCCGTCGACCTGAAAGATCGACAAGCACACGTTGCCAACAACTCCGAGACGCCGCCGTGAAGGTCGCCGCCGGTGTGGGAGTGGAGTTGTGGCAGATTTATTTACCCGGGCGCCGCTCCCACCACTCCAACGATGCACCATAGGAGACAAAAACTAACCCTAACTACTAGGCCAGAACGGAGGAACGAGGTTCCACCTCCCTCATGCCGCCGCCAAAGCGGCAAGCGGAGGGAGAGGAAACCAGGCCCAGCGCCCTGGCCGGAGATTGGGAAGATTGGATCGCCCTCCGCCGCCGCCTCTCACGAGCGGAGAGGAAAAACGGTTCGTGCGTTGGATATGGGCTTAGTTGTTGTTCCTGCTGATTACTATCTTTCCGTTGTTATTATTGTACGGGCACGACCAAGTTTCGGAAGTAAGAAGCAGTGGATCAAACTAAATGTGCTCGAACTGAACTTATTAGGTAAATAAAAACTGAGTGCCTTTGAATTTCTGACAGATACTCACTCCCAGTGACGGAGCGGGCCTTGTTTATAGACTACTGCTTAAAAAGACGACGCCTGAGCAACTCTTAGGCACTACGCGGGTCCTGTCTAGGACATAAACGGTAGTCTAGGCAGAGCACCACCGACCAATCCGCCGCACCACTGCACGGAGGAGCATCGATACTGGAGGAGGAGACGTCGGCGAGCAGCACCGCGAAGAAGGTCGCAACCTACTTCGCAGTCTTCATCGGCATCTCGAGTTCGCCCGCGACCTCGAGCTCGTCCTCGGCCGGAACAATGGCGGTAACGACCTCTCCTTCTCACCTTCATACTCGTTCTGCCCGAACATGCCATTCTCGGGCATTTGCGACGACATGCACATTAGATCTTCTAGGGTTTTCCATTAGGATAGGGTTCGGATTGATGTTTGCTAGGCGTTCCTCGCCATTGCTTGTTGTTCTTGTCCAGTTCTTGCTGCTCACGGTCTGGATTTGCTTAGATCTGTTACTCTAATCTACAATCGCCGTAGATCCTTCATATACCTGGCTATGGATTGCTGAAACTGCAAGGTTTTTTTGTGTTCGGGTTTAGCATGTTGTGCGAAAGATTAAGCTGAGTCGCGCTAGTTTGTTCAGATGCAAGAGGAGTGGAAGGACTTGAAGAACGAAGTAGCTATGCTGAAGAATCTGCAGAGAACACAAGCACAAGTGATGAGGGCTAAGAAACAAGAATGGGAGGCAGAAAAAAGGCTTTGGAGGCTGAAAAGAGAAAGCTAGAGTACGGCATATACGATATGTTCCAAGCAAACTTTGCAATCAAGGATAAGCTCAAGAGGATCAGGGTTATTTGTGATGAGTGATGAATGTGTTTTAGATGTGCTGTATAGGAGAATTTGTAATGTACCCTAAGTACAACTCATAATGTACTCAATTTGAAGTGCTACTTGTGTTGTTTCTTGAGTCAACTAGGCCACTGATTATAACCTGGGATCATAGTATGGGGAGATGATTGATCAGAACCTATGACATGACTTAACATGATCATGCCAATGGTTCTAGTCAAACATCCCCTCCATATGTCCTCATATTATGAGGCCTATGATACATTGATTTGCATGCTTCTGCTTCCTCAATTGTGCATTGGACAATGATTGTGCAATGGCACAAGGAAAGGCAAGGTGCTTCCCTCAAACTTAGTCTTGTGTGCCATATTCGTTGCATGACATGACTTAGTTTGTGGTTAGTCCCTCTGCATGTCGTGTGATCCAATATATGAGGCCTCCTTTTCGTTTGTCTAAGTGCATTGGCCAATGATTGAACAATGGCACAACAGGGTGATGCCCTCAAACTTAGTCATGTGTGCCATATTACTGGCACACTAGACTTAGTTTGCGGACAGTCCATTTGCCTGTCGTGTGATCATACATATAAGGCCTCATTTTGGTTTGTCTAGTGCATTGACCAATGATTCAACAAAGACACGATGGAAAGCAAGGTGCTGCCTTCAAACTTAGTCGTGTGTGCCATATTCGTTGCACAGTAGACTTAGTTTGGGGATAGTCCCTCTGCCTGCCATCTGACCAAATGTATGAGGCCTCATTTGCGTTGGCCAATGATTCAACAAAGACACAATGAAAGGCTAGGTGGTGGCCACAAACTTAGTCATGTGTGCCATAGTCGTTACACACTACACTTAGTTTGTGGCCACTCCCTATGCATGTCGTGTGAGAAAATTTATGAGGCCTTACTAATGTTATCAATGTCCGTTTTCATGTACACTACTTGTGAGCAGGCACACCTCTAATGGCTTGTGTTCTTCTGGCATACTGAGAAGATCATGCTTGGTTCACCTGCTGAGGTTCCAGGCGAGGGACCGGCGAAGAAGCGTCGTGGAAGGACAGCTAAGGTCGGCCACTTCCACGAGGAGGCAGGGCCGAACCACTTCCTCCGCATCATCTTCAAGCCCACCTTCGGTCGGCTCATGATCCCTAAAGCTTTCGTCAAGTGGTTCGGAGACATTCCTTCCAACATCATCGTCACCACCAATACCGGATGCAACTGGAGGATGACTAAGAGGAGAGACGGCAATGACGCATTCATCGACCAGGGATGGACGGCCTTCACCGTCGCCCATCAGCTCAAGGTAGGCCAGTTCCTCACCTTCTGGAAGGTGTCCTCCTTGGAGTACAGTGTGGTCATCTTCGACCACACCTGCACTGAGGTGGTGAGCAGGTGCCCGTACCATGGCGATGACACCAGGTGTGTCGTCTCCGAGCATCATGTCTGAAGCTAACCTTGTACAATGTCGTCGTGTCTAGTTGTTGTTCGTCTCTAGTGTGTTGAACTATGATCTTGTCCGTCGTGTCCAGAATCATGATCGTGTCTGCAAAATGTTGTGTCGTCTATGATCACTGCTAAGTTCTCTATCGTCTATGATAGATTGTGTTCTTCCTTGTGTTGTTCGTCGCTGGTAACGTGACCACTGCAGGGAAGAGGTAGGCAGTACCGGATTATGGGTTGCAACCAAACAGTAGTGGCGCTGTTCTGGGCTGCTACAAGGCCTAAAAACCGACCTACCAAACGGGAAAGAGCCCAAATCTCGACGGGACCGAAAACACTCTGTGCAGGCCACCAAACAACGTGGCTTTTATGGCACATGACCCGTCTTGAACGCGCAGGGGGCACCTTCCCACTGCGCCAATGGTGCAGGAAATAGGTGTAGGCTACCAAACGTGCCCTTAGCTGCTTGGCTGTGAGCAGCAGCTGGAGCAGAAAGGGTGTGCGGAAGCAGGTTGGGGCTGTTTTGGAACGAACCAGAGACGAACGGGGCAGCTCCACTCGATTCAGATCAAACAAATTGGAGGGGAAGTGATACGTCTCAAACGTATCTATAATTTCTTATCTTCCATGCTAGTTTTATGACAATACTTACATGTTTTATTCATACTTTATATCGTTTTGATGCGTTTTCCGGAACTAACCTATTAACGAGATGCCGAAGTGCCAGTTCCTGTTTTCTGCTATTTTTGGTTTCAGAAATCCTAGTGAGGAAATATTCTCGGAATTGGACGAAATCAAGGCCCACGATCTTATATTTCCACGAAGCTTCCAGAACACCGGAGAGGCACCAGAGGGGAGGCCCAGGGCCTCCACACATGGTGGCGGCGCAGCCAGAGGGGAGGGCGCGCCCCCCTGGTGTGTGGGTCCCCCAGACCCCTTTTGACTCCGTTTCTTCGCCTATATAAGTCGTCGTGACCTAAAACTTCGACACCAATAAGCCACGGGACGAGAAAAGTTACGCAGCCGCCGCCATCGCGAAGCCAAGATTCGGGGGACAGAAGTCTCTGTTCCGGCACGCCGCCGGGACGGGGAATTGCCCCCGGAAGGCATCTCCATCGACACTATCGCCATCTTCATCACCGCTGTTGTCTCCTATGATGAGGAGGGAGTAGTTCTCCACCGGGGCTGAGGGCTCTACCGGTAGCTATGTGGTTAATCTCTCTCTCATGTACCCCAATACAATGATCTCATGAATTGCCTTGCATAATTGAGATCCATATGATGAGCTTTGTATCACTATTAATCTATGTGCTACTCTAGTGATGTTATTAAAGTAGTCTATTCCTCCTTCATGATGTAATGTGGACAATGTGTGCATCATGTAGTACTTGGCGTAGGTTATGATCGTGATCTCTTGTAGATTGTGAAGTTAACTATTACTATGCACTCTAGAGTTACTTTATATGAACTCCGGAATTACTCTCTATGGTGTGACAGTGACAGTGTTTGCATCTTGTGTGATTCCTTAATTTATGACGTTGTGGAGCTTGTTTACTCCGGCTTGAGGGTGCTCTCGTAGCCCTACACAATGAATGGTGTTTGTTATCCAACAATAGAGTCTTTGAAAGTAGCATAAGAGAAGAGAACTTATTTATTTATGTGATCGTTGTTGAGAGTGTCCACTAGTGAAAGTATGATCCCTAGGCCTTGTTTCTAAGCATTGAAACACCGTTTCCAACAAGTTCTGTTACATGTTTGCTTGCTGCCATCTTTATTTCAGATTGCTATTACCACTCATATTCATCCATATTACTTGTATTTCACTATCTCTTCGCCGAACTAGTGCACCTATACATCTGACAAGTGTATTAGGTGTGTTGGGGACACAAGAGACTTCTTGTATCGTAATTGCAGGGTTGCTTGAGAGGGATATCTTTGTCCTCTACCTCCCTGAGTTCGATAAACCTTGGGTGATTCACTTAAGGAAAACTTGCTGCTGTTCTACAAACCTCTGCTCTTGGAGGCCCAACACTGTCTACAGGAATAGAAGCGTGCGTAGACATCAAGCTATTTTCTGACGCCGTTGCCGGGGAACTGAAGAAAAGCTACACCACGGAAATTGCCAACTCCCACGGCAACAAGCTATTTTCTGGCGCCGTTGCCGGGGAGGTAAGGTAAAAGTTATTCACACCCTCCGACTACTAAGCTATCTCCTAGCACTGTTGCCGGTGTGTGAGTGCTCGAAGATATTTCCTTTAGATCCTGCAATTGCATCTTTTTGTTTCTTATTTACACTAGTTAGGCATAATGGAAAACAACAGTGAGCTTTTTAATCTATTTCCTGAGTTAAGACATGGATGGTTTGATGCGAAAATTAAAAAACCTATGGAACCGTATTTGCATGCTAGTAGCAATGATATTAGTATGAACGCTTCGACACCATTGTTGCTAATGCTATGGAAAATTAGCTTGGGGAAGCTGGTTTTGATGAGCATGATATCTTTAGTCCCCCAAGCATGGAGGAGAAAATTTACTTTGATGATACTTTACCTCCTAAATATGATGATTACAATGATGACTATGATATTTTCAGTCCACCTACTACTGAGGAGAAAATTAATTATGATTACAATATGCCTCCTATATATGATGATTATGGTGATGAGAATAATAATGATAGTTACTTTGTTGAATTTGCTCCCACTACAATTAATAAGAATGACTATGCTTATGTGGAGAGTAATAATTTTATGCATGTAGCTCATGATAAGAATGTTTCATGTGATAGTTATATTGTTGAGTTTGTTCATGATGCTACTGAAAATCTTTATGAGAGAGGAAAATATGGTTGTAGAAATTTTCGTGTTACTAAAACACCTCTCTTTTTGCTGAAAATCTTGAAGTTACACTTGTTTTATCTTTCTATGCTTGTTGCATTATGCTTCATGAATTTGTTTATTTACAAGATTCCTTTTCATAGGAAGTGGGTTAGACTTAAATGTGTTTTGAATTTGCTTTTTGATGCTCTCTTTTGCTTCAACTCTTATTTCTTGGAAGTGCATCATTAAAATTACTGAGCCCATCTTAATGGCTATAAAGAAAGCACTTCTTGGGAGATAACCCATGTTTTATTTTGCTACTGTTTTGTTGTGTCTTGGAAGTTGTTACTACTGTAGCAACATCTCCTTATCTTTATTTTATTGCAATGTTGTGCCAAGTGAAGTCTCTAATAGAAGGTTGATACTAGATTTGGATTTCTGCACAGAAACAGATTTCTATCTGTCACGAATTTGGGCAGGGATCTCTGTAGGTAACTCGGAAAAATCTGCCAATTTACGTGCGTGTTCCTCAGATATGTACGCAACTTTCATTAGTTTTGAGCTTTTTCATCTGAGCAAGTTAAGTGCCCCAGAAAAATTCGTCTTTACGGACTGTTCTGTTTTGACAGATTCTGCCTTTTATTTCGCATTGCCTCTTTTGCTATGTTGAATGGATTTCTTTGTTCCATTAACTTCCAGTAGCTTTGGGCAATGTCCAGAAGTGTTAAGAATGATTGTGTTACCTCTGAACATGTGAATTTTTGATTATGCACTAACCCTCTAATGAGTTTGTTTCGAGTTTGGTGTGGAGGAAGTTTTCAAGGGTCAAAAGAGGAGGATGATATACTATGATCAAGAAGAGTGAAAAGTCTAAGCTTGGGGATGCCCCCGTGGTTCATCCCTGCATATTTCAAGAAGACTCAAGCGTCTAAGCTTGGGGATGCCCAAGGCATCCCCTTCTTCATCGACAACTTATCAGGTCACCTCTAGTGAAATTATATTTTTATTCAGTCACATCTTATGTACTTTACTTGGAGCGTCTGTGTGCTTTTATTTTCATTTTGTTATTTTCATTATCTGAATAAATTCATGCTTGTGTGGGAGAGAGACACGCTCCGCTGTTTCATATGAACACTAGTGTTCTTCGCTTTTACTTTTAATGTTCATGGCGGAGTTGAAAACTGCTTCGTTAATTGCTATATGGTTGGAAACAGGAAATGCTTCATGTGGTAATTGGTATATTGTCTTGAATAATTTGATACTTGGCAATTGTTGTGCTCATATAGATCATGTTTAAGCTCTTGCATCATGTACTTTGCACCTATTAATGAAGAACCACATAGAGCTTGTTAAAATTTGGTTTGCATGATTGGTCTCTCTGAGTCTAGATATTTTCTGGTTAAGGTGTTTGAACAACAAGGAAGACAGTGTAGAGTCTTATAATGCTTGCAATGTGTTCTTATGTAAGTTTTGCTGTACCCGTTTATACTTGAGTTTGCTTCAAACAACCTTGCTAGCCTAAGCCTTGTATTGAGAGGGATTACTTCTCGTACATCCAAATCCTTGAGCCAAAAACTATGCCATTTGTGTCCACCATACCTACCTACTACATGGTATTTCTCTGCCATACCAAAGTACATTACTTGAGTGCTACCTTTAAAATTCTATTCTTTGTCTTTGCAATACATAGCTGACAAGGTATTAACTTGTCAATACCTACGGATTGTAGACTAGGGTTTCGTAGGATGTAGAGGGCAAGTAGATCTCGAAGGTTTCAGCCGAAAAGTACTCGACGAATATGAAACTAGGGTTGTGTTGACAGTAAATTCGATCCTTTCTTTGTCCCTCGACTCCCCCTTATATAGGAGGCGGAGCCGAGGGTTTCGTAATACACGAGTTTACAGAGTCCGGGAGGGTTTCTGACCCGTCCCGCAAGATTACAAATTATACTTCCTAATACAACTCTAGCTTTCCTTATTAACATCTTGGGCTTCCGAATCTTCTTATCCTTCGGGTCGTGGGCCTTCAGCAAACCCTGGGTACCTTCTTCGGCAGGCCCATTGGGGATGCCTATGTTAGTAGCCCCGAGATTTTGCTTGAATCGCAGAGTCAGGGAAAATCTCCAACTTTATATTCGTTCAACAGCTCTGAACTTTATCACATATCTTTGGATACGAAATTTTATATTGTACATGGATAATGGTAGTTGAGGCTAGTTCATCTGACGGATCAGGTACTAGTTAACTGCTCTAGTGGCAATCCTCAAAAACCTACTTCAAGATCACGTCCCTGGACATGATCTCGGGATACTGGTGTAAACTTCGACAGGTGCCGCTTAAGGTCTTACCATTCTGTCGAGTCCCAGTCATATTTTATCGGGTACCTAACGCGTCCGTTAGGATTTTTCTTCGTATCTGTTGATACGGAAAAAAGTAGCAAACCGACGTCAGAGACGGCGCTACGCCGCTCAGAACGGATCTGGGGTCTTACCTTCGCAAAGTTTTGCGGCATTCAGAGATTATTCGCTACTTTGGCGCTCTGAGAATATATTGTCGAGTGCTTTTTCGGCTGTTGGAATAGCACATTTTATTGAGTCAACAGATGACTTATTTTGCCTTCCCGATGGGAGTATATGTAGAGTTATTTGTATAACTCGAAATATGCTCACTTCTTCTTTTTTCTTCTCTCTCTTTTTTTTTATAATTTCATCGAGCACGCGAACAGCGTTCCCGATGGGAGTAGCCCCCGAGGCTACAGCCAAGGACTTGTGCTTCGTTGTAGGCTCAACAATTTATTGCCTCATGTCAATATATTTTCATTCTTTCTCAAACTTTTTATATCTATCGGGTGCGCGACCAGCGCTCCCGATGGGAGTAGCCCCCGAGGCTATGAACAAATGCTTGCATTTGGTCATAGGCTCTCGACATTTCTATTTTGTCATACTCGAATTTTTCTTTTTCCCAAAGTAGCCCCCGAGCATTTGGGCAAAAACTTGTATTTGATTAAAGGCTCTCGAAATAATCAACAATCTTCTGCTGTCGCCATTCTTACGAACCTTCGTAGGCGAGATTTTCTCTTGCCAAGGTGACATCATTGCTGACAATAGCCACGATCACTGTATCGGGAAAACGCGAGAACTTATCTTTCTCTGTCTCGTGGGCCCAAAATTTTTACCACGTTGACACGTCATGCAAGTGGGGGATACACGTCATCCACTTTTCCTGGCGCACGCACTGTAGCGCCCGTTCGTTCCCTTCTCAGTGAATTTGCGATTTTACCCCTTGTCCACGTGTCACCATCTATCCCACATTTTCTCCATCCAACGGCTCGTCGATTCACCGCACCTCTATTTAAGGTCATCGTCTTCCTCCTTGGACACTTTCGCTCGCACCGCTCCTCTGCTCTCCTCTGCCAAAATTCTCCCTTGCGCCTCACAGTTCTTGAGCTCAACTACACTTTGCACTTTGCTCCGGCGCCATTGTTGATGCCTCCGCGCAAACTCACCAGGCACAGCACGCCCGAGTCTAAGATGGCGACCGAAGATCTGGGGAACACGGAGTGGGAGAGATCCAAAATCTCCCCTCAAGACATCAACCTGCTGAAGAAACTGGGGATCAGCAAGAAGCAAGACGCGCTTCGCTTCCCCAGTGAAGAAAGCTATCCAACCCCTCCAATGGAGTATCGGGTCAGTTTCGTCGACCACCTCATCCGTGGTCTTTCTGCCCCCATTCACAATTTCTTACGGGGGTTGCTTTTTATGTACGGACTGCAACTGTACCATCTTACTCCCAACTCCATCCTCCACATCTCAATCTTCATCACGCTTTGCGAAGCTTTCCTTGGAGTCCAGCCTAACTGGTCTCTATGGAAACGCATTTTCTTCTGTCGCCGTAATGGCTCTGCCAATGTTTCCTATAACATTGGCAGCATTGTCATCTGCGTCCGCCCTGACGTTGAGTACTTTGACGTCAAATTCCCTGACTCAGTACAAGGGTGGCACAAAAAGTGGTTGTACATTCATGAGGAGAATCATGGCTCTGTTGAAGACAACATCCCTCCTTTTGATGGTACCGAGAAAATCTGTCGCCGTCGTTCCTGGGACGCAGAAGCTACCGACGAAGAAAAAGCGGCGACAGAGGCCTTGATGACACGCATCCATCAACTCCAAAATACCTGAGGACAAGAACTGTCGGGTATCCAAATCACGGCGTACTTCCTTAGGATCAGGGTGCAGCCTCTGCAAGCTCGCAAAAATCCCCTTTGGATGTATGCTGGCAATGAAGATGTAGATCGCTTGTCGACGGATTTATCGGTCAAGGACTTAGAGAAACTTGTCCGAAAAATCTCGTCGCTGAACAAAAAAGACACCGTTCCTTCATCTTGCCGTGTGACGCCATACAGCGCCACCAACGCGCTCCCTCAGGTGATTTTTTTTTGTAATATATTTATTCATGCACTCTTTCTTTTTCTCCTTTGGTACTACCATTTTTTCGACTGCTATTACTGATATAAATCAGTGTTGGTATTTTTCTATTTTGTGCTGAATCATGATATTGCATCACCTCTTCCTCCCCTTCCCGAAGGTGGGGAAGTCGAAGAACGGGCCGTTGTCACCGACGACAACCAAGGTACTTCTCGCCTTGAGAGTGAAGTCGCGGGTTCTCGAAAATCCGCGGCATCCTCTGAAAAAGAGATTGAAACTGAGGCTACCGCATCAACACGCTCTTCTCTCCCAGTTGCTTCCCCGAAGAACAAGCGAAAGAGGGACGAGGTTGTCGATTCCGGCACCTCCAAAGCCGGTGCTGCTCGTGCCGGAGAAACTGCACCTGATGTTGGAAAGAGAGCTTTCAATCCTTACGAGGATGCTCTTGTCAGCTCGTAAGTTCTTGCTGCTCTATGTTTTTTCTTCTCGATAATTTTCTTTTTTGTTTCTTATCTTGTCTGTTTATCTGTTGTAGTGGCGACGAGGAAGAAAATGCACCTATTGACGCGACTACTCGAACGAGCACGTCCCGTACTTTAGTTGTATCCGAAGCTCAACCTGATGGAGATGAAACTTCGCCTCCTCAACAAAACACAGAGCATCCAACACCAGTTGAAAGCCCCCGAGCCTCTTCACCAAAGAGAGCTAGGGTAGAACCAGCCAAGGAACCTGTCCTGCTGACTGGTAGTTCCACGACTCCTTCATTGGATGATGTAAGTTTTTGACTCTTCTTTTTCCGAACATTTCAGCATTTGTCGACTCCCCTTTGTTTCTTGCTTAAGTCCTATCGAACTTTTCCTTCCTATATCGACTCTTCTTTTTCTTTTGGTTTCTCTTCAGCCTTTGATGAAGGAGTTTATTCGCCTCGGTACCCAATTCGTCGGGTACCGTGACCATGCCAAGAAGCTTGAAGGTACCTTTTTATCTTGTTCCTGCTTTTTCTGTTAAACGCCTGCCATTATTTTGTCATAACATTTGACTGTCGTTGATTATGCCAGAAAATCTTGCGGAGTCAAACAAGCGTGCTGACGCTCTTGCTACCAAGTTAGAGCAAAGCGAAAATGCTCGCAAGAAAGCTGAAGCAGATGCTGCCGCCGTCGAAGATCTTCGGAAAAGACTTCACGATGCGGAAACTTCTTTGAGCGAACATATAACTCAGCAATCTACTCGCGAGACAGAAATTGTTGCTCGCTTAGAGTCGCAAAGTCGTCATTTTGTTAGTAAGTGCTCATATCTCTTTTATTCTTTCGGATCATCAAATTCTTCTTGTCTCGCTTCCGACAAACTTCTTTGCGACTCACTTAGGGAGGACGCAGCAAGATTATGAGCTGGATAACCCTGAGGGTGATTGCCTTCTCGACACTCTCTCCCTCCTTGAGATCCATGGAGATGAGGCGCGTGAAGGTCTTTCCGAAGCCAGAACAGGCCTCTCGCAGCTGTTTCCTTACTTCTTCCCGAAGAAAGAGGAACCCACGCCCTTTACCGATCTCGCCAAATGCTTCAATTCTCAAGAAGATCTTGGGCTCAAGCTTCGGCAAGAAGGCTTGAAGGTTGGCGTTGAAGGCACTATTGCCTTGGTCGCCGACAGCCGACAAGATGTCGACTGGGCAAGAGTTGGCGACGTAAAGGAGATGGAGACGAAGAGATGGCAATCGCTGATTAAGGCTGCCAAACCAAATTCGAAGAAAATCCACGCCTATCTTGGATGCAAGCCAACTCCTGCTCCTAGTTCATCGAAGCCGGAGGTCAAGTAGACCATCTTGTCTTTTTTTTACTTCTCTTTTGATGCTGTCGCCACAGTAGCTTTTGGCGACAACTGCCTCAGTAGTTCATTAGGGGCCTTCCTTTTGTAATAGCCATGTAAATACTTCGAATATCAATGCAAATCTATTTTGCTTGATGATTGATGTCGAAATTTTTATTTCCAGTTGATTTTTGACAACTATACTTCGACTCGTCCTGGCAATGCTGTTCCCACCTCCTCCTACTCGAAGAAAACGCCTGTCAACGATGAATTTGCCGAAGATTCCTCGAGTAGGGGTTCAACACAAGAATTGGCAGAACTTCGTCGGCAACTCCAGTCTATCAAGAAACGGTCACTTATGGTAATGGAGCAGTCTCGAAAATCTTCCGAGAGGGAAAAGATTGCGCTTCAACAGGCTCAAGACGCTATAGCTGAAAAGGAAACTGCGGTTTCTGAGGCTGCTGAAGCTTCTCGACGAGAGAATTTCATGCTTGAGCTAATGCTTGATGCCAGCTTGGATATGACGGGTATGCTTCATTAACTTGGTCATGCTTGATTTTTCTCCTGCTGTCTTTTCTTTCCTTGCTGATTCTTTTGCTGATACAGGTTCTTTTTTGGACACTGCTGCCGAGGATGAACGTGTTGAGGCTCGATCCAATGCGCTTCTCAATCTTGCATTGAAGCATGGTTCCAATTTTTGCGGTACACCTGAACGTACCCGCCAAATTGTCAGATTTCAAGATCGCGCGGGTCAGGTCCGTGAATTTCTCGACTTCTGTACAAGGACATTGTCCTTAGTTTACGGGACCATGTTTCCGCGCAATAAGATGCCGGAAACCCTTCCTGAGTTGATGGACAAATTTCGGGATGCACCTCAAATCAGTGGATTTGTGCGGGCCCAACTATCCGCCGGTGCCAGATTTGCTATGATGATGATACAAATCTGCTACCCGAAGTTAGATATGAGTAGAATTGTCTCCAAGTGCCTGGCCAAGATGGTGAAAAGGAAAAGGAATGTTGGCAAAATTGACGACATTGTAACTCCTGTAGCAGAAGACATGATGGATGAACTTCTTCGGATGGATGCTGAATTCTTTGTGAAGGGCAGCTATGCTGAACATAGTACTCGTACTGTAAATAATGAACGGATGACCATAGATGATATACTAGGCCGCAATTGAGAGTTTAGCTTGTCGAGTTTTTCTGGAGTTGTATCTTGTATGTTGTAAACATATTCTATATTGTAAAGCCAGTGAATATGTTTATTTTTCCTCATCAAGCCCCCAAGTGTTTCGGTGGTGAATTTCTCTATTGTGTATGCGAGGTTTAAACCAAGGCAACTAAGTTATGTTGAATATACTATATTTGCGGGTACAAGCCCCCGGGTCTTTTTTGCTGATCGCTATTTTGTATCTTCGTTTATTTTGCGAGGTGTTTTACACCAAAGCGAAATATTTTCGGTAATATATATTGTAACTTTTGGGCACAAGCTTCCGAGCCTGTCGAAGAAAAAGATATATATCTCCACTATCTTTATTATATTGCAGCACCGCGAGCCCGCCTCATTAAAAACCTTTTCCGGCCCCACTCGGTGCCCCGAAAAAGGAAAAGAGTGCGTCTGAAAACTCGCGGGTGTTTCAGTACATTGTAGCTTTACAAGGAGGACTATATTTCGACTCTAGGCATAGAAAAGCCTGAGTTGTGCCACGTTCCAAGGATTTGGCTCGACAGCTCCTGACTTCTTGTCCTTTATCCTGTATGCGCCTCCCTCGATTACTTCTGTGACGATGTAAGGTCCAAGCCACGGCGACTCAAGCTTTTCATGGCTTTTTTGATTGAGCCGCAGAACTAAGTCTCCAACCTGAAAAGACCTTGGTCGCAAACGTCGACTGTGGTAGTTTTTCAAATCTTGCTGGTACTTAGCGACTCGTGATAACACTTCGTCTCGAGCTTCATCGAGTGCGTCGACATCGTCTTCCAATGCTCTCCTGGAAGCTTCTTCGTTGTATTCCGTGACTCTTGGAGAATCGTGCTCTATTTCTATCGGCAGTACTGCCTCTGCTCCATGGACCAGAAAAAACGGAGTCTCCTGTGTCGCTGTATTTGGTGTTGTTCGGATACTCCATAACACACTCGGCAGCTCCTCTGGCCAAGTATGTCGAGCTTTTTCCAATGGTCCTAACAAGCGCTTTTTGATACCATTGCAAATGATACCATTGGCTTTCTCGACTTGACCGTTGGTCTGCGGGTGCGCGACTGATGCGAAACTCAATTTGATGCCTACCTCTGCACAGTATGCCTTGAATTCCTTGGATGTAAAATTGCTGCCATTGTCCGTGACGATGCTATGAGGGACTCCAAACCGAAAGACAATGCTTTTCACAAATTTGATTGCCGACGCTCCATCTGGTGAATTTATCGGCTTTGCTTCTATCCACTTGGTGAATTTGTCGACAGCGACGAGCATATACTCGTATCCTCCTGGCGAGGCCTTGTGTAGTTTTCCTACCATATCGAGACCCCATTGAGCAAAGGGCCAAGACAACGGTATTGGCATCAACTCTGCTGTCGGAGAATGAGGCCTTGCGGCAAATCTCTGGCACGCGTCGCAAGTTCGCACTATTTCCTTCGCATCCTCAATTGCTGTCAACCAGTAAAATCCTGCTCTGAAAACCTTGGCCGCGATAGCTCGGCTGCTTGCATGATGACCGCATACTCCTTCGTGTACTTCCTTCAGAATTACCCTTCCTTCTTCGGGTGTAACGCACCTTTGTAACACACCCGAAATACTTCGCTTGTACAAATCTCCTTTTACCACAGTGAAGGCTTTGGAACGTCTAATAACTCGCCTTGCTTCAACTGGATCGTCGGGTATTATTTTCCTTAGGATGTATGATATGTACGTCTGCATCCATGGGATTTGCACCATCATTACTAAATCCTGTTCCTCTTCTTCTTCGAGTGCTTCTTCCGTGGCTTCCGGGGGTTTCTCATCTTTCTCCTTCTTCTTTGGTTTCTTCGGCTTTGTAGATCTCTATGTTATCTCCTCCCAGAACACGCCTGGTGGAATCGCGAGACACTGCGACCCGATGTTTGCAAGAACATCGGCTTCATCATTGCTTAGCCTGCTGATGTGGTTTACCTCGCATCCGTCAAACAGTTTCTCCAGCTCGTTATACATTTCCTTGTATGCCACCATGCTATCATTGACTGCATCACATTGGTTCATGACTTGCTAAGCCACCAATTGTGAGTCGCCAAAGATTTTATTCGAGTTGCGCCACAAGCCTTCGCCATCTTCATCCCATGTATAAGAGCTTCGTATTCTGCCTCGTTGTTAGACGTGTTTGGGAACGTCATCCGTAAGACATACTTTAATTTGTCGCCTTCGGGTGATATGAATATCACGCCTGCTCCAGCTCCCTCTAACCTCTTGGATCCATCGAAATTCATAGTCCAGGTTCTCGATAAATCTGGGGGTCCTGTATTTTTAGCTCCATCCACTCTGCGATGAAATCTGGCAGAATTTGCGACTTTATTGCTTTTCTTTTTTCATACGTGATGTCCCGAGGAGAAAGTTCTATTCCCCAAAGGGAGACACGACCTGTAGCTTCTGGATTGTTTAGTATATTGGATAGAGGCGCCTCGTTGACCACTATTATCGGATGCGCCGAAAAATAGTGCCGCAATTTTCTTGCGGTTGTAAACACTCCGTATGCTAGTTTCTGGTACTGCGGGTAGCGTTGTTTTGAAGGCGATAAAACTTCACTGATGAAATATACCGGTCTCTGCACTCCATGGAGTTTTCCTTCTTCTTCTCTTTCGACAACTAGCGCCGTGCTAACCACCTGGGGTGTAGCCGCAATGTATAACAGGAGGGGTTCCTTCTCTTTTGGCGCCACCAAGATTGGTGGTGTCGAAATTGTGCGTTTAAGATCCTCGAAGGCTCTATCTGCCTCTTCGTTCCACTGGTACTTCTCTCCTTGTTTGATTAAGGCGTAGAATGGTAACGCCTTTTCTCCCAGCCTGGCGACGAATCTGCTTAAAGCTGCGACTCGCCCGGTTAACTGCTGTATTTCTTTCAACTTTGTTGGCTTCCTCATTGTTATGATAGCTTCGATTTTTTCGGGATTAGCTTGAATCCCTCTTGCTGAGACTAGGAACCCGAGAAGTTCCCCTGCAGGGACGCCAAAAGAACACTTCGTCGGATTCAGCTTGAGACAAAACTTGTCGAGGTTGTCGAAGGTTTCCTTCAAGTCCTCGATTAACGTTGCCCCCTTTTTTGATGTTATGACGACATCGTCAATATATACTTGTACGTTTTTACCAATCTGTGTTACTAAGCACTTCTGCATCATCCGCTGATATGTTGCTCCCGCGTTTTTCAGACCAAAAGGCATTGTTCTATAGCAGAATACGCCGTAAGGTGTTATGAACGCTGTTTTAACCTCATCCTCTTCTTTCAATCTGATCTGGTTATAACCAGAGTATGCATTCAGGAAAGAAAGACGTTCACATCCTGCCGTGGAGTCAATGATTTGATCGATCCTCGGGAGGGGAAAGTGATCCTTTGGACAGTGTTTGTTGAGACACGTAAAGTCGACACACATGCGAAGGACTTTAGTGTTTTTCTTCGAGACCAGCGCTGGGTTTGGCCTCCTTAATGAAACCAGCTTCTCTTAGTCGATCAATTTCTGACAGCATAGCTTTGCGGTTTGGCTCCGAGAAACGCCTCAGAGGTTGCTTGATTGGTCTTGCTATTGGATCCAAGTTTAAGTGGTGCTCGGCAAGTTCCCTGGGTACTCCTGGCATGTCAGCTGGACACCATGCGAAGATTTTCCAATGCTCACGAAGGAACTCGACGAGCGCGCTTTCCTATGCGAGGTCCATGTTTGTCGCGATGGACGTCGTTTTCTTCGGATCTGTCGGGTGGATCTGCACCTCCTTGGAATCTTTTGTCGTGTTGAAAGTTGGTTCCTTGTTAAGTCTCCCTACGTCTGGCAGCACATCATAATCAGTCGTAAGCCTTGACGCCATGTACTCTGCTTGCATCCCGAAAGTTTCTGATAGTCGATGAAAATTCTTGTCACATTTATCGGCTAGCGCGAAACTTCCTTTGACTGTGATTGGTCCCTTAGGTCCAGGTAACCTCCATAGCAAATATGTGTAATGTGGCACTGCCATAAACCTGGCATATGCTGGCCGTCCCAGCAAGGCGTGATACTGCGACGGGAAATCCACAACTTCGAACTCCAATCTTTCTATCTTGTAGTTTTCTCGGGTCCCAAACTGAACATCGAGATTGATCATTCCCAACGGATAACTCGGCTTCTCTGGTGTGATTCCATGGAAACGCGTGTCAGTTGGTTTTAGATTTGCCAGGGATATGTTCATCTTCCTTAGTGTATCTGCATACATAAGGTTTAAACTGCTGCCTCCATCTATGAAAACTCGAGATACATCGAATCTGCGATCACCGCTGGTAAGATAAGTGCTGACTGCCCTGGTCGAGGAACTTGTTGCGGGTGATCCACAATTGTGAAGCCAATGTCCTGTCCCAACCAATTTAAGTACTCTATCGTTGGTGGAGGCATCTTCTCTGCCATGAACACTTGCCGCGAGATTTCCTTCTGAGCCCTATTAGATGGCCTAGCTTTCTGAATCATCGAGACTGCGCCATTGGAGTTAGGATCAACATATGGAGGTGGTTGTGGTGCTGCCGCTATTCTGAGCTGGTGTCGATTTTCGCCCGTGATCGCGGGAGGAGTTGGTAAGTGGATCTCACTCCTGGGCCCCTGGGGGTTTCTATTTATTGCTTGAGCATTGGCTATCCCTGCAACCCGCAGCATTGCTTGAAAATTGCGACATCCTTCTGCAGATGTCCTGACTGCCTTTTCCCATTGTTGTCGAGATAAAAATGCATCTGGCATGGCCCGTTCATCATATCTTCGGGAGTTACAAAAGGTCTTTGAAACCTTGACCCGCTATTTTGCCTGTTGTTTCGAGAGTCATCTTTATTGTCGCCTCGCTGCTCGTTGCTCCTTTGATATTCATCTCTATTATTTCCTCCAGTGTTTCCCCGAAACCCAGCCGATATTTGGCCAGGAGCATCGTAGTTCGAGAATTGTCGAGGAAATCGCCTTCTATTTTGAAAGTTCCGACTACGGTCTTCCTCTGGTGACCTGTGTCGCTTATTGTGAACAGCATCTTCTCTGTCTGCCCATCTGTTTGCTATCTCCATCAATGCTGACACTGTCCTTGGGTTGGTTCTCCCCAAGTCTTCAACAAAATCTCCTCGTCGAATTCCTACCACAAACGCATCTATTGCTCTCTCGTCAGATATATTTTCTGCCGAGTTTTTTATGATGTTCCACCTTTGGATGTATTTCCTCATTGATTCATCGTGCTTTTGTCGACACGATCTCAACTCTTCTAGTGATGCCGGTTTTTTGCAGGTTGATCGGAAGTTCTTGACGAACACCTCCTCAAAACTGTCCCAGCTGTCGATGGATCCCGGAGGGAGCTTCTTTATCCAGGATCTTGCGGCCCCACTCAGGTGTATTTGAATGCTCTGCATGACTGTTGCTCTAGTTCCACCTATCAATTTCACCGTCTCAAGGTAGTCGACTAGCCAATCCTCGGGATCTTGCAGGCATCGAATTTCTTAAAACTATCGGGTAACTTAAATCCTGACGGGACTCGAGTTTTTCGAACTCGTCTCGTAAAACACGGTAATCCACACATATCTTCTTCAGCAACTTCTGGTGAATATCGATGTTCCCTTCTATCGTGTCGCGCTCTATCCACCCTGGCCTGAGTCGCTGTGTCTCTGACTCCACTTGCTCTCGGTGGATCTTGCACTGCTGCAGTAGGTCGTGGACTATTTTGCCTTGCAGTTCCTTCGGGAGGTGTAGCTGCGAACGCTGCTCCCATGGCTCCACATCCTGCCATGGCCATGTTATACAACGCTTCTCTTGGATCTCCGGGAGGTGGCCTGGACGCTAGGATGAAAGCTTGCGTTGCCATGTATCCTGCTTCCGGTGTTTTTGGAATAATATTCCCCCTCGTGTCGATTGACATAAAAGACATATCGAGGTTTTGAATTAAAGTCTCTCTTTCTGCTTCAGGTATGTTTTGCAGTCGGGATCTTGCTCTCCTTCGAGCTTCTCTATGACTATCTCCCGAAGTTCCTGACTGTCGACTTAACTCCGCTCTTCGCCTGCTTGATGCGGAAGCTGCCTCCCTTCTTCTGTTCAGAGCAGCTGTCTGTTTTTCCAATTCTCTTCCAGCTCGGGCGAGCCTATACTGGTATGCTTGCAATTCTTCCGCCGTAGCGGTTGTCGCCATTGGTTCTGAACCATCCATAGCTCTCGCGGCTCTATCCCATGCTGCTTGTGGAAGTTGAACCCTGACACATGGTGTAGGCCCGACATATTTAGTGCCCAAACCTCGCCTTAGGTCAGAGGGATCGACATATGGATTTCCCAATTCGTCGAAAGCCTCTGATGTCTCCTCCTGATCGCGACTTGTTTCTCCAATGGCATAAACCTGGTGATATTTTGAATTCTGAACCTTGCTGGGTTTGGTGACACCATCATATAGATTGGTGAAGACCTTGCCCACGGTAGTGGATCTGTCGATGAAGTTGAAGCTGTCGATGCTACTCGAGTCATCGCTTATATCGGAGTCCGCAGATGACTCGAAAGACATGTCGCTGAAGATCTTGGTGAGCTTTTCACTTGTTCTGGTGTTGATGAAGCGCGGTGATGAAGTTTTCTCGTCGCTTGACTTGATTGACGATGTTGAGCTTGAGAAGTCAGAATCGACCGCCGATAATCCCGACGAGATCGGAATTTCGAGACGATACGCTCCTTCTTTCTCGACGCGGAAGTGGAACTTTCCGAACGTCATCTCCATGGGCTCCTCCAGATACGCATATGCATCCAAACGGGAGGGCGGGTGAGGAACAAAATCAACGAGACCAGTTTCGATCTGTTTACCTCTGTCCATGGCATTGCTTGCTACCGACGAAGTCGACGATCTTGAACGTGCCATCGAGATCAGCTCCTTGTCGCCTCTAGATCCCACAGACGGCGCCAATTGACAAGGTATTAACTTGTCAATGCCTACGGATTGTAGACTAGGGTTTCGTTGGATGTAGAGGGCAAGTAGATCTCGAAGGTTTCAGCCGAAAAGTACTCGACGAATATGAAACTAGGGTTGTGTTGACAGTAAATTCGATCCTTTCTTTGTCCCTCGACTCCCCCTTATATAGGAGGTGGAGCCGAGGGTTTCGTAATACACAAGTTTACAGAGTCCGGGAGGGTTTCTGACCCGTCCCGCAAGATTACAAATTATACTTCCTAATACAACTCTAGCTTTCCTTATTAACATCTTGGGCTTCCGAATCTTCTTATCCTTCGGGTCGTGGGCCTTCAGCAAACCCCGGGTACCTTCTTCGGCAGGCCCATTGGGGATGCCTATGTCAATAGCTCATGGGAAAATAGCTTAAAAACTATTGTGGTATTGAATATGTTGCTTATGTATCTTATTTCTTATAAGTTGCTTGTTGAGCGGTAACCATGTGTCTGGGGACGCCATCAACTTTTTACCTTTGTTGAATATCATGTGAGTTGCTATGCATGTTCATCTTGTCTGAAGTAAGGGCGATTTTCATGATCAAATGGTTTGAGTATGCATATTGTTAGAGAAGAACATTGGGCCGCTAACTAAAGCCATGAATCATGGTGGAAGTTTCAGTTTGGACACTAATCCTCAATCTCTTATGAGAATATTATCTGTTGTTGAATGCTTAAGCATTAAAAGAGGAGTCCATTATCTGTTGTCTATGTTGTCCCGGTATGGATGTCTAAGTTGAGAATAATCAAAAGCGAGAAATCCAATGCGAACTTTCTCCTTAGACCTTTGTACAGGCGGCATAGAGGTACCCCTTTGTGACACTTGGTTGAAACATATGTTATGCAATGATAATCTGTGTTAATCCAAGCTAATTAGGACAAGGTGCGAGCACTATTAGTATTCTATGCATGAGGCTTGCATCTTATAGGATGTCTTATACATAACACATATGAATTATTACTACCGTTGACAAAATTGTTTCTATGTTTTCAAAATAAAAGCTCTAGCACAAAAATAGTAATCCATGCTCCCCTCTGCGAAGGGCCATTCCTCTACTTTATTGTTGAGTCAGTTTACCTACTTCTTTCTATCTCAGAAGCAAACACTTGTGTAAACTGTGCGCATTGATTCTTACATGTTTACCTATTGCACTTGTTATATTACTTTATGTTGACAATTATCCATGAGATATATATGTTGAAGTTGAAAGCAACTGCTGAAACTTATATCTTCCTTTGTGTTGTTTCAATGCTTTCTACTTTGAATCTATTGCTTTATGAGTTAACTCTTATGCAAGACTTATTGATGCTTGTCTTGAAATTACTATTCATGAAAAGTCTTTGCTATATGATTCAGTTGTTTAATCATCATCTTTACCATTGCTTCGAATCACTTCATTCACTTCATATGCTTTACAATAGTATTGATCAAGATCATGTTGGTAGCATGTCACTTAAGAAATTATCCTTGTTATCGTTTACCTACTCGAGGGCGAGTAGGAACTAAGCTTGGGGATGCTTGATACGTCTCAAACGTATCTATAATTTCTTATGTTCCATGCTAGTTTTATGACAATACTTACATGTTTTATTCATACTTTATATCATTTTGATGCGTTTTCCGGAACTAACCTATTAACGAGATGCCGAAGTGTCAGTTCCTGTTTTCTGCTGTTTTTGGTTTCAGAAATCCTAGTAAGGAAATATTCTCGGAATTGGACGAAATCAAGGCCCACGATCTTATATTTCCACGAAGCTTCCAGAACACCGGAGAGGCACCAGAGGGGAGGCCCAGGGCCTCCACACATGGTGGCGGCGCGGCCAGAGGGGAGGGCGCGCCCCCTGGTGTGTGGGTCCCCCAGACCCCTTCCGACTCCGTTTCTTCGCCTATATAAGTCGTCGTGACCTAAAACTTCGACACCAATAAGCCACGGGACGAGAAAAGTTACGCAGCCGCCGCCATCGCGAAGCCAAGATTCGGGGGACAGAAGTCTCTGTTCCGGCACGCCGCCGGGACGGGGAATTGCCCCCGGAAGGCATCTCCATCGACACCATCGCCATCTTCATCACCGCTGATGTCTCCTATGATGAGGAGGGAGTAGTTCTCCACCGGGGCTGAGGGCTCTACCGGTAGCTATGTGGTTAATCTCTCTCTCATGTACCCCAATACAATGATCTCATGAATTGCCTTGCATAATTGAGATCCATATGATGAGCTTTGTATCACTATTAATCTATGTGCTACTCTAGTGATGTTATTAAAGTAGTCTATTCCTCCTTCATGATGTAATGTGGACAGTGTGTGCATCATGTAGTACTTGGCATAGGTTATGATCGTGATCTCTTGTAGATTGTGAAGTTAACTATTACTATGCACTCTAGAGTTACTTTATATGAACTCCGGAATTACTCTCTATGGTGTGACAGTGACAGTGTTTGCATCTTGTGTGATTCCTTAATTTATGATGTTGTGGAGCTTGTTTACTCCGGCTTGAGGGTGCTCTCGTAGCCCTACACAATGAATGGTGTTTGTTATCCAACAATAGAGTCTTTGAAAGTAGCATAAGAGAAGAGAACTTATTTATTTATGTGATCGTTGTTGAGAGTGTCCACTAGTGAAAGTATGATCCCTAGGCCTTGTTTCTAAGCATTGAAACACCATTTCCAACAAGTTCTGTTACATGTTTGCTTGCTGCCATCTTTATTTCAGATTGCTATTACCACTCATATTCATCCATATTACTTGTATTTCACTATCTCTTCGCCGAACTAGTGCACCTATACATCTGACAAGTGTATTAGGTGTGTTGGGGACACAAGAGACTTCTTGTATCGTAATTGCAGGGTTGCTTGAGAGGGATATCTTTGTCCTCTACCTCCCTGAGTTCGATAAACCTTGGGTGATTCACTTAAGGAAAACTTGCTGTTGTTCTACAAACCTCTGCTCTTGGAGGCCCAACACTGTCTACAGGAATAGAAGCGTGCGTAGACATCAGGAAGCTTGGTCATTGCACGTGGGAAGGGGCAAATCATAAACCGCTAAAGTAGCGTGTGACAAAAAGGAAAGTTAGATGTAAAAGAGGGCAAATTGTAGAGTGCCAAAGTAACGAAGAAGAGCGACGGCGAGCTCCTTTCCGGTGCCAATGTGTTCCATTCCGACGCGAACATGGACGAGATGCGATGGATCTACAGTGGAGTGGTGGAGGGGAGCTTCCGGAGAATAACCACCTTCCACCTTGGTCGCCGCCATCGACAGAGACATGCGACCGGTAGGAGATTGAGTTGGCGGCAGCCATTCCGTCAGCTACGCGAAGGGGACGGGAGTATCGTCCAAATGGAACCACTCCAACGAACCGGTTTAGAACCATATCTTAGGCATGTTTACACTTTCAACCATTGAACCTATACCTGAGCACACCCAAACCAGCTTTTGGAGGAACCGAACTAAACCAACAAAAATTCATAAACGTGTAAAAACTAAACTAATACACATGTTTTAGTAAGAATCATTACCAGGCTTGTGGTTCTTGGTGGGGCAAATTAGAGATTTGAGTGAGTTACAATTAATCAACTTATACAAAACATTTCTACTTATGTACAACTTGGTATGACATTTTTTTATTAACATAGGATTCATTTTATTATGTAAGGGTATATCCTGCATAATAAAAACCTAAATAAATAATGTAAATGTGTTTCCAAATATAAAGGTACCTTATTTTGTTATACAAGTTCACATTTATCATTATAAATAAGTTTTATTATGATAATTGTACTGTATTTTCTCACAAAAACTATTTTTTAATTTTTTTGGAGAATATATTACATCGAATTTCACCATAAATAGAATGAACAATATTTATAATTAGCATCCTCAACATATGACCCTTGCCTATGTTGGAAGAGTGATCAAAAGAATTACAAATAGATTAGTAGAACTTTCCGGAGTAAAATAAAAATGAAGTCATAGTAAACATATATTAACCAATTCACGAAGATATATATATATCTTTTGAAAAAATCTTTGTAGAATAAAATCCATATCTAATTGCTAAGTTTTCTAAGAACCGTCACTTTTACGGGCCTTCCTTTGTGAATTGGTTAACTTGGTGAAAGATAATCCACATCCTATTTTCGTAGGAGGGGGTTTAAACTTGCTAAGATTTCCACATGAGAAGAGTAAAGGTAGATTTGATTTTTTTCGAAAATGAGCACTTTATTACTTAAAGCAATAGACCCGGCCTCTGCATATCTAAGATGCACACAACCGCACAATTATCTGTTACAAAACCACACTGATGTACGGAAAAGACAACAAAGTTAAAGGAATGATAAAAGACTAGCTAGGTGGATCCAGCCGAAGATCACGCTGCCACCCATGTTGGGAAAAAATATCCCTCGCCGTGTCCTCCAATCGTGAAGATACCTCCGCAAAGAGGTCTCGATGCTCCACCTGCTACAATGCCACCCAAGAGCGGAGTGTAGCTGTGCACCGGTAAATGACCTGCATAAAGGAGGAAAAAATATTATTGAAAACCTTGCCATTTCTACATAGCCACAACAACCAAACAATTGCAATCGCTCCCATCCTAATAAGAAGTTTAAACCTTACATCCACACCATTGAGCCAGTTGCCAAATATATTGGCAACATTACAGGGTGGGTATAGGGTAGATCCTATTTGAACGGCTAACCATATAGACCTATCAAACTTACATTGAAATAACAAGTGTTTGATAGTCTCATCATGATGACAGAAAACACACGTTTTTTACTTCCATGCCAGTTGCGTTTAGCAAGATTATCTTTAGTCAGAATAACCCCACGACGAAGATACCATGCAAAAACTTTTGTTTTAAGTGGTATCCTCATCTTCCAAATTTTTGAGTTATTATCAACCGGAATATCAGGCTGGATAAGAGCATTGTACATGGAGGCTACTGAGAATGAACCATTCTCGGTAAGATTCTAGCAAAACACATCCGTTCCCTGCGTCAATTGAACTAGCTCAAGACGCTGTAACAATTCGTATCATGAGGTTTGTCTGGGACCGAAGAGGCTTCTTCTAAACGCCACATTTGGTGGGAAAATTTCCATCACCTTAGCGATAGTATCACTCTTGTGTCGCATAATATTATACAATGCCGAATATTGTTCTCGGAGCGTGGTATTACCTAACCATTTATCCTCCCAGAAACGAATTTCCGATCCATCCTTAATAGAGAAAGATCCATATGAAAAGAAATACTTCTTTGTGTCCATAAGACCAGCCCAAAAATAAGAATCTCCCGGTTTCCAAAGAACCCGGGATAGAGCTTTTGAGCCAATATACTTTCTCTTGAGGAGTGTTTGCTAGATACCCTCTTCGGTAAGTAGCTTGGATAACCATTTACCGAGAAGTGCCCTATTCTTGATCCTGAGGTCTTGTATACCAAGTCCCTCATGATCTTTAGGTCGGCAAAGAACACTCCACTTAGTTAATCGATATTTACGCTTCTCACTATCCCCTTGTCAGAAGGATCTTGATCGGAAATAATCCAATTTTTTAAGACTCCTCTATGAAATTGGAAGAAAGATATCATATATAGTACCATATTACTGAGTACCACATTTATGAGCAGAAACTCAATTCGGCTCCCGGGTGCGTATGATCCCTCTACCATAAAAGCATATTTCCAAGTGTTAAAAAAATTTGACAAAAAAATTTACATTTACATCTCCATAATATATGTGTGTTCGTCAAGTTTCATGAAAAAAATGATATTTTTGTAGTCTACGTGAAAAAGAAAATTTATCTTGTGACAAGTCTTTGTTTTAGCACCGAATTTTGTCTTTTTACACACGCCACACGACAAGTCGATTTTTCGTGAAACGACTTAATTTGAGAGCGCGTAGCACATGAAGATGTACGTGCAAAATTTTTGTTTCAGTTTTTTTTTTTGACATTTCAAAATATGTCTAACACGCATTTCAAAATAAAGGAAGCATATGCTCCCATGTGCCAAAACATCACTCCCATTTATGAGTACTAATCTTCCTCCCAAGGTACTTTCTAAGCCGAGATACGGGAAACTAGACCGTCTACTCATAGACCACATATTGGGAATCTAAATTTTCACTGGTCACGGTATGGACCCTAGCACGCACAGAGACATTGTTAGATCATGCTCCTATATATATTGTTAACCACGAGAATACCTAGACCACGGTGTAAATGCATGTTCGGTCAATGAACATGTCATGGATAGTTTAATCATTGTTAATTTGAAGACCCGCCGAATTAGTTTATTGGACAGACTCTTTCAGAGGTGCTCATTAGGCATGGGCCCTGATCCTGTGCAGGCAGTGCGGCAGCACATGCCCCCGATTGCTTGGGGCCCCATTCAGATGAAGGCCAGGTACATAGAGCGTAGCTAGCTTTCACCGATTTGACCGAGAATGAACAAAATCTAATTCACCCCTCCTTCTCTTCTTAGCCTCTTCATTCTCTGTCCCCAATATCAAGTCACGCCTCCTCAATCTGGGCGGAATTAATGGATGTAGCGATCTCGATTTTCTGATTTCCATCAACTTCCTCCTCAACGATGAGTAGAATCCTCTTCCTATACATCTGCCTTAGGTTTCCTTATTCTTGTTCATACCATCTGTTGGGGGGATGACCCCCGGTATGCCAAAGGCATGCCAAACCGGATGGTTTGAGCCATCAAGATACCGGTTCAATGTTCATTCCGGAGTACAAAGTTAAACGTTTGGCCAAGTAAATCTATACCGGTATCCCCAAGAGGGGTATACCGGAATGAGCTAAGAAGACACCGGTTTACCGGTAAGATGTGTACTGTAGCACGTCGGCAGGACTGGTCAAAGATTCTCTCGAGGGCTAGAGGACAAAGATGAGCTAAGCAAAGTAGCTTTAAACGAAGCCATGATGATAAAGAAGAGGGTGACGCTGAAAGCATCCGGAGGACGTCAGCCTCCCTGATAAAAGAAGATACCGGCGTCATCTATGATTAAAGTAGCTTTGTAAAGTAGTTTGTCTATTCAAAGATGCCATTAGGGTTTCTTCCCCTGTAAGCCACCCTCTCCCCTATATAAGGAGAGGGGGCACACCCCATCGCGGGTATGTACAAAGGGACACGACGAACCTTGTATGCACAAACCTGTAATCTGTTGAGATCAATGAAGAGAGAGATCTAGAGCTGAGTTCTTCCTTGTGTCTTTCTTCTTCTACCTCTGTCTTAGGCCAAGTTCTTGAGGAAAGCATCCGGAAGTTCATCCAATCTAATCAAAAACCCTCCCCCGAATCCTCTAGCGCCCATTCGGCCCCAACTTAAGCCATCCTATGGCATCTGTCTGTTCACCACGACGACAGTTGGCGCCCACCGTGGGGCAGGAAGCGGCGCTTGCTGGAGTTCACATTCGGGCGGGTCTCCTTGACGTCACCGGTGAGCGGACGGTGTCTGCGCTCGTGCAGCGCATCTACTCCATGGACTTCATCAACGACCGCATCATCGAGTTCGGCAGCCACCGCATCTACTTCGGCACCGTCCCTGTGCGCCAGCGCCTCTCGCCGGTGCTGGTGGCACCGGACCCGCCAAGGTGGCTATGTGCTGGCCGCGCCGCCGGCAGCGTGGAGGTCATGATGGCTTGCGCGGTTGGTGCTGGCAAAGAAGCTGTAGAGGAAGGTGATGGGCGTGCAGCATCGACCCGTCCGGCCAAGCCTCCGCTGGAGCGCGACGCGGGCGCTGCGGGAACATCTTCCGCACCACCGGAGACACCACTTCAAGCGGCGATGAACGTGCTGTCGACACCCATCGCGCAGAACATCGACCCGGCAGCAGCTCAGGCGGAGCTGGAGGCAACGCGCAAGAAGCTGCTTTCCGGAGGCGCGGACATCATCCGGGCGCAGCGCGAGCTGAACCTAACCCTACGTGAGTATAACGCTGCCCATGGCTTTGCTTCAGTTAGTGCTCAGGCCGCTAGGGTGCCGGAAAACCGGCTTAAGGCTCGCAATCTAGATCAAGATTTGCGTAAGGAAGTTCTTGCCGGCAAGAGTGCCTCTGTATCTTTGAGCATCGTAGAGAAACCTAAGTATAGTAGCCCGGATAAAACTATAAAAGCTGCTAGGGCTGCTATGGAGCTGTGTGAATCGCTTAGCGGAGATGCCTTAGCAAAATAGCAAGATCGTGTTAGAGAACTGCTTGATGTGATTCAGGAACAAAATGCTGAGCTTGCTAGAGAGAACAAAGCAGCTGCGGCATCAAAATCTCTGCGTTCGGCAAGAAACGCCGGAAGCAAGTCCCAGGGACAGGCATCGTCCCCTCATCCGGACAGAAGACGATAAAAAGAAATGAATGCACAGCAGATGACTGTGTACGATCTGGTCCTTGCCGGAAAACAACAAGCCGGGCAACACGATGCCGGTAGAAAAAGCCAAGAGGCGGATCGAGGCTACGCCAAAAGAGGCTATGCCGGAAACAATCATGCCGGTAGACATGGAACCGGGCAAAATTATCGAGCTGCAAGGGCAGCGTATGAAGATGAGGAAATGCCTCCCCCAAGGTACCGGCAGGCAAGGGCCGCGCTACCGGAACATTACGATGAAGCTGATTCGACAACAGAAAGACTCACGGCATACCGGAACCCATTGGGGATACGCGTGGGAGAAAGACACCTGCCAGAACGGGATGCGAGGCACCGTCTAGATAGAGTGTATTTATCTGAAATGATCGAGGCAGAAGGTCCTCCGGGCCCAAAATGCTTTGGTCCAAGGATCATGAAAGAGGAACCATCGGTTCGCAACTTTCAATTGCCCCGTGACACAAAAACGTATGATGGCACCACTAGGCCGGAAGATTGGCTCGCGGATTATGTGACCGCGGTGTACGTTGCTGGCGGCGGGGAACCATGACTGGTGGAGGAAACCGGCGTTGGGCCGTGAGAATTGTACCATCTTTCCTGGTAGGTGATGACCCACAAGTATAGGGGGTTGATACGTCTCCGACGTATCGATAATTTCTTATGTTCCATGCCACATTATTGATGTTATCTACATGTTTTATGCACACTTTATGTCATATTCGTGCATTTTCTGGAACTAACCTATTAACAAAATGCCGAAGTGCCGATTCTTTGTTTCGGCTGTTTTTGGTTTCAGAAATCCTAGTAACGAAATATTCTCGGAATTGGACGAAATCAACGCCCAGGGTCCTATTTTGCCACGAAGCTTCCAGAAGTCCGAAGAGGAGACGAAGTGGGGCCACGAGGTGCCCAGACCCTAGGGCGGCGCGCCCCCCCCCCCCTTGGCCGCGCGGCCCTGTGGTGTGGGGCCCTCGTGCCGCCTCCTGACCTGCCCTTCCGCCTACTTAAAGCCTCCGTCGCGAAACCCCCTGTACCGAGAGCCACGATACGGAAAACCTTCCAGAGACGCCGCCGCCGCCGATCCCATCTCGGGGGATCCAGGAGATCGCCTCCGGCACCCTGCCGGAGAGGGGAATCATCTCCTGGAGGACTCTACGCCGCCATGGTCGCCTCCAGAGTGATGTGTGAGTTGTCTACCCCTGGACTATGGGTCCATAGCAGTAGCTAGATGGTTGTCTTCTCCCCATTGTGCTTCATTGTCGGATCTTGTGAGCTGCCTAACATGATCAAGATCATCTATCTGTAATTCTATATGTTGCGTTTGTTGGGATCCGATGAATAGAGAATACTTGTTATGTTGATTATCAATTCATGTCTATGTGTTGTTTATGATCTTGCATGCTCTCCGTTATTAGTAGATGCTCTGGCCAAGTTGATGCTAGTAACTCCAAGAGGGAGTATTTATGCTCGATAGTGGGTTCATGTCTCCGTGAATCTGGAGGGGTGACAAGAACCTCTAAGGTTATGGATGTGCTGTTGCCACTAGGGATAAAACATTGGTGCTATGTTCAAGGATGTAGTCACTAATTACATTACGCGCAATACTTAATGCAATTGTCTGTTGTTAGCAACTTAATCTTGGAGGGGTTCGGATGATAACTTTGAAGGTGGACTTTTTAGGCATAGATGCATGCTGGATGGCGGTCTATGTACTTTGTCGTAATGCCCAATTAAATCTCACTATACTCATCATAATATGTATGTGCATGGTCATGCCCTCTTTATTTGTCAATTGCCCAACTGTAATTTGTTCACCCAACATGCTGTTTGTCTTATGGGAGAGACACCTCTAGTGAACTGTGGACCCCGGTCCAATTCTCTATACTGAAATACAATCTACTGCAATACTTGTTCTACTGTTTTCTGCAAACAATCATCTTCCACACAATACGGTTAATCCTTTGTTACAGCAAGCCGGTGAGATTGACAACCTCACTGTTTCGTTGGGGCAAAGTACTTTGGTTGTGTTGTGCAGGTTCCACGTTGGTGCCGGAATCCCTGGTGTTGCGCCGCACTACATCCCGCCGCCATCAACCTTCAACGTGCTTCTTGGCTCCTCCTGGTTCGATAAACCTTGGTTTCTTTACGAGGAAAACTTGCTGCTGTGCGCATCATACCTTCCTCTTGGGGTTCCCAACGAACGTGTGAGTTACACGCCATCAAGCTCTTTTTCTGGCACCGTTGCCGGGGAGATCAAGACACGCTGCAAGGGGAGTCTCCACTTCTCAATCTCTTTACTTTGTTTTTGTCTTGCTTAGTTTTATTTACTACTTTGTTTGCTGCACTAAATCAAAATACAAAAAAATTAGTTACTTGCATTTACCTTACTTGATTCATCATGTTTCCTTTTAATTTTACCACGAAAGACATACCGGTAGGACGTGGGTCTATAATTGGGAGAAATAATATAGAAGAATTCTTCAACCATGTTAGTACCATTGACGATTTTGAGGATAGACACTTGGTAGACCTTGCCCCTACCTATGAAATTGCTGCTACTGCTTTAGTTCGCATGTTGGAAACTAAATTTTTTAATCTCAATCCTATAATCCAACACATGTTTCTCACACTTGGTGATATGGAAGAAGGGGAAAAGAAAGATTTTGTTTTAGAAACCCTTCTTAGAGAATTTGGTGGTATAGCGAGAGAGGCTAGAAAGGTCTTTGCTAAATTTAATATGCTTGGTTCTTACACCAATTTTGTTAGTCTCTTTGAAAAGATGGATATGGATAGAATAAAGTACACTAATAATATTAATGATGGAGGGGAGATCAAAGCACCAATACCATGTAAACTCTTAGCTATGAATGATGCACTAGAAAATAACTATGCTTGGCTTGTTCCTGAAAATTTGTTTGATGAGAGTAGCACGCCTAAGACTAATGAAAAGGGAGATGCTAAAACTTATGTATCTAATATACTATGCCTGGTTGAGAAAACTCCACACCCCGCTGAGAATGCACCACCCTTTGATAATACTTGATACACACTTTCTGCGCCTAGCTGAAAGGCGTTAAAGAAAAGCGCTTATGGGAGACAACCCATGTTTTTACTACAGTATTTTTGTTTTATATTTGTGTCTTGGAAGTTGCTTACTACTGTAGAAACCTCTCCTTATCTTAGTTTAGTGTTTTGTTGTGCCAAGTAAAGTCTTTGATAGTAAAGTAAGTACTAGATTTGGATTACTGCGCAGTTCCAGATTTCTTTGCTGTCACGAATCTGGGTCTACCTCCCTGTAGGTAGCTCAGAAAATTAAGCCAATTTACGTGCATGATCCTCAGATATGTACGCAACTTTCATTCAATTTGAGCATTTTCATTTGAGCAAGTCTGGTGGCCTAATAAAATTCGTCAATACGAACTGTTCTGTTTTGACAGATTCTGCCTTTTATTTCGCATTGCCTCTTTTGCTATGTTGGATGAATTTCTTTGATCCATTAATGTCCAGTAGCTTTATGCAATGTCCAGAAGTGTTAAGAATGATTGTGTCACCTCTGAACATGTTAATTTTTATTGTCACTAACCCTCTAATGAGTTGTTCTAAGTTTGGTGTGGAGGAAGTTTTCAAGGATCAAGAGAGGAGTATGATGCAACATGATCAAGGAGAGTGAAAGCTCTAAGCTTGGGGATGCCCCGGTGGTTCACCCCTGCATATATCAAGAAGACTCAAGCGTCTAAGCTTGGGGATTCCCAAGGCATCCCCTTCTTCATCGACAACATTATCAGGTTCCTCCCCTGAAACTATATTTTTATTCCATCACATCTTATGTACTTTGCTTGGAGCGTCGGTTTGTTTTTGTTTTTTGTTTTGTTTGAATAAAATGGATCCTAGCATTCACTTTATGGGAGAGAGACACGCTCCGCTGTAGCATATGGACAAGTATGTCCTTAGTTTCTACTCATAGTATTCATGGCGAAGTTTCTCCTTCGTTAAATTGTTATATGGTTGGAATTGGAAAATGATACATGTAGTAATTGCTATAAATTTCTTGGGTAATGTGATACTTGGCAATTGTTGTGCTCATGTTTAAGCTCTTGCATCATATGCTTTGCACCCATTAATGAAGAAATACATAGAGCATGCTAAAATTTGGTTTGCATATTTGGTTTCTCTAAGGTCTAGATAATTTCTAGTATTGAGTTTGAACAACAAGGAAGACGGTGTAGAGTCTTATAATGTTTTCAATATGTCTTTTATGTGAGTTTTGCTGCACCGGTTCATCCTTGTGTTTGTTTCAAATAAGCCTTGCTAGCCTAAACCTTGTATCGAGAGGGAATACTTCTCATGCATCCAAAATACTTGAGCCAACCACTATGCCATTTGTGTCCACCATACCTACCTACTACATGGTATTTTCCGCCATTCCAAAGTAAATTGCTTGAGTGCTACCTTTAAAATTCCATCATTCACCTTTGCAATATATAGCTCATGGGACAAATAGCTTAAAAACTATTGTGGTATTGAATATGTACTTATGCACTTTATCTCTTATTAAGTTGCTTGTTGTGCGATAACCATGTTCACTGGGGACGCCATCAACTACTCTTTGTTGAATTTCATGTGAGTTGCTATGCATGTTCGTCTTGTCTGAAGTAAGAGAGATCTACCACCTTATGATTAAGCATGCATATTGTTAGAGAAGAACATTGGGCCGCTAACTAAAGCCATGATCCATGGTGGAAGTTTCAGTTTGGACAAATATCCTCAATCTCATATGAGAAAATTATTAATTGTTGTTACATGCTTATGCATAAAAGAGGAGTCCATTATCTGTTGTCTATGTTGTCCCGGTATGGATGTCTAAGTTGAGAATAATCAATAGCGAGAAATCCAATGCGAGCTTTCTCCTTAGACCTTTGTACAGGCGGCATAGAGGTACCCCTTTGTGACACTTGGTTAAAACATGTGCATTGTGATGATCCGGTAGTCCAAGCTAATTAGGACAAGGTGCGGGCACTATTAGTACACTATGCATGAGGCTTGCAACTTATAAGATATAATTTACATAATACATATGCTTTATTACTACCGTTGACAAAATTGTTTCATGTTTTCAAAATCAAAGCTCTAGCACAAATATAGCAATCGATGCTTTTCCTCTATGGAGGACCATTCTTTTACTTTCAATGTTGAGTCAGTTCACCTATTTCTCTCCACCTCAAGAAGCAAACACTTGTGTGAACTGTGCATTGATTCCTACATATTTACTTATTGCACTTATTATATTACTCTATGTTGACAATATCCATGAGATATACATGTTACAAGTTGAAAGCAACCGCTGAAACTTAATCTTCCTTTGTGTTGCTTCAATGCTTTTACTATGAATTATTGCTTTATGAGTTAACTCTTATGCAAGACTTATTGATGCTTGTCTTGAAGTGCTATTCATGAAAAGTCTTTGCTATATGATTCACTTGTTTACTCATGTCATATACATTGTTTTGATCGCTGCATTCACTACATATGCTTTACAAATAGTATGATCAAGGTTATGATGGCATGTCACTCCAGAAATTATCTGTGTTATCGTTTTACCTGCTCGGGACGAGCAGAACTAAGCTTGGGGATGCTGATACGTCTCCGATGTATCGATAATTTCTTATGTTCCATGCCACATTATTGATGTTATCTACATGTTTTATGCACACTTTATATCATATTCGTGCATTTTCTGGAACTAACCTATTAACAAGATGCTGAAGTGCCGATTCTTTGTTTTCTGCTGTTTTTGGTTTCAGAAATCCTAGTAACGAAATATTCTCGGAATTGGACGAAATCAACGCCCAGGGTCCTATTTTGCCACGAAGCTTCCAGAAGTCCGAAGAGGAGACGAAGTGGGGCCACGAGGTGCCCAGACCCTAGGGCGGCGCGCCCCCCCCCCCCTTGGCCGCGCGGCCCTGTGGTGTGGGGCCCTCGTGCCGCCTCCTGACCTGCCCTTCCGCCTACTTAAAGCCTCCGTCGCGAAACCCCCTGTACCGAGAGCCACGATACGGAAAACCTTCCAGAGACGCCGCCGCCGTCGATCCCATCTCGGGGGATCCAGGAGATCGCCTCCGGCACCCTGCCGGAGAGGGGAATCATCTCCCGGAGGACTCTACGCCACCATGGTCGCCTCCGGAGTGATGTATGAGTAGTCTACCCCTGGACTATGGGTCCATAGCAGTAGCTAGATGGTTGTTTTCTCCCCATTGTGCTTCATTGTCGGATCTTGTGAGCTGCCTAACATGATCAAGATCATCTATCTGTAATTCTATATGTTGCGTTTGTTGGGATCCGATGAATAGAGAATACTTGTTATGTTGATTATCAATTCATGTCTATGTGTTGTTTATGATCTTGCATGCTCTCCGTTATTAGTAGATGCTCTGGCCAAGTTGATGCTAGTAACTCCAAGAGGGAGTATTTATGCTCGATAGTGGGTTCATGTCTCCGTGAATCTGGAGGGGTGACAAGAACCTCTAAGGTTATGGATGTGCTGTTGCCACTAGGGATAAAACATTGGTGCTATGTTCAAGGATGTAGTCACTAATTACATTACGCGCAATACTTAATGCAATTCTCTGTTGTTAGCAACTTAATACTGGAGGGGGTTCGGATGATAACCTGAAGGTGGACTTTTTAGGCATAGATGCATGCTGGATGGCGGTCTATGTACTTTGTCGTAATGCCCAATTAAATCTCACTATACTCATCATAATATGTATGTGCATGGTCATGCCCTCTTTATTTGTCAATTGCCCAACTGTAATTTGTTCACCCAACATGCTGTTTGTCTTATGGGAGAGACACCTCTAGTGAACTGTGGACCCCGGTCCAATTCTCTATACTGAAATACAATCTCTTGCCAATACTTGTTCTCTTGTTTTTACGCAAACAATCATCTTCCACACAATACGGTTAATCCTTTGTTACAGCAAGCCGGTGAGATTGACAACCTCACTGTTTCATTGGGGCAAAGTACTTTGGTTGTGTTGTGCAGGTTCCACGTTGGCGCCGGAATCCCTGGTGTTGCGCCGCACTACATCCCGCCGCCATCAACCTTCAACGTGCTTCTTGGCTCCTCCTGGTTCGATAAACCTTGGTTTCTTTCTGAGGGAAAACTTGCTGCTGTGCGCATCATACCTTCCTCTTGGGGTTCCCAACGAACGTGTGAGTTACACGCCATCAGGGGTGTATCGTAGTACTTTCGATAAATAAGAGTGTCGAACCCAACGAGGAGCAGAAGGTGTTGACAAGCAGTTTCGATGAAGGATTCACTGTAAATGCTCACAAACAAGTGTTCAGGGGGTTTTGATATAGCAGATGAAATAAGTACAAGTAAGTAAAGTGCGAGAGAAATAATTGCAGCGAGTGGCCCAATCCTTTTTAGCACAAAGGACAAGCCGGTTTGTTTACTTATAATGACCAAACGTTCTTGAGGACACACGGGAATTTAGTCTAGTGCTTTCGCTTCATATAGCTGATTAATCTTCATTGTTTTGATAAGTGTTGTGTGGGTGAACCTATGCTAATGTACCGCCCTTCCTAGGACTAATACATACTTGTGATTATACCCCTTGCAAGCATCCGCAACTACAAGAAAGTAATTAAGATAAATCTAACCACAGCCTTAAACTCTGAGATCCTCCTATCCCTCCTGCACCGATATACCAACGGGGGTTTAGGTTTCTGTCACTCCGGCAACCCCGCAATTGGCAAACGAATACAAGATGCATTCCCCTAGGCCCATAAATGGTGAAGTGTCATGTAGTCGACGTTCACACGACACCACTAGAAGAATAACACCACAACTTAAATATCACAACATTGAATACTAACCAACATAATTCACTACTAACATTTAGACTTCACCCATGTCCTCAAGAACTAAACGAACTACTCACGAGACATCATATGGAACACGATCAGAGGTGATATGATGATGAATAACAATCTGAACATAAACCTTGGTTCAATAGTTTCACTCAATAGCATCAATAACAAGTAGGAATCAACACCGGGAGAGTTTCCCCTATCAAACAAACAAGATCAAACCCAAATTGTTACATCGGTGACGAGGTTGTTGCGGTCAGAAACCCACCGGCGAGCAGCGACGGGCAACACAGTAGAGCCGGGAGGCTCCCAGGACTGCGGCTGGCCCTGGTCCCTCCGAGCGACGGCCCGCAAAGACTCGGCACGCACGTCCGATGCTGGTGCAAGGGCGTGCCACCTGACCTATACCTGGTCAGGAAGGTGATGGATGTGCCTCGCTTAGTTTCCTGCATGGCATACACGTAAACATTAAATACGAGCCTCGATCGGCTCTCAGGTTGTCCTGTAGATCGGCTCAGAGAGCCGATCCACCCATGATCCGTACGGGGTGTACGAATATATGGTGGTCCTGCTTGATCAAGATAAAGCTAAAACGATCTACTACGATTTAGGGTTTTCACCACATAATCGGAACATCCTACTCGTGATTGAGCCTGGCGGCCACGCACGGTGATCGTAAGCCGACCCTAGACAAGGCCTAAAAACCAACACGAGGTTGATCCCCGGAACATCCTGTCTAGGGCTAGCAAACTACACCCTACACGCCACTGGATCCTTCAACCCGTTTGTAAGGCCTAACTATGCAGATATTAAACTAATCCTTGAAGAACAAGGAGCAACCATAACGGATCGGATCTACTAAATAATGATCAAGCGGGGTGCCGCCCTTACACCTAAGATAGGCGTAAGGGCGGCTAGATGTTTAGGGTTGCACGACGATAGCATATGATACGATGAACAATGCTAACCCTAACACATCTAAGATAACTACGTTGCTCGCCATCAAAAAGGCTTCAGTACGAGCAACGCATGGACAGCGAATAAACGTGTACTGCCTAGATCGCAAGATGCAATCTAGGCAGCATGACGCTTACCCGGAAGAAACCCTCGAGACAAGGGAGTTGGCAATGCGCCTAGATTGGTTTGTGGTGAACGTGATTGTTGTTTATTTCATAAACCCTAGATACATATTTATAGTCCGTAGACTTTCTAATCGTGGGAATAATCCCAACCGGGCACGAGCCAAACTCTATCTAACCGACACGTATCCTACTATATTACAGATACACAGGCAAACTAGCCCAAACTTTGCATATAAGGCCGATTCACGTATTTCTTCCATGTATATTCTTCAAGCCCATCTTGATCGCGGCCCACCTCTGACTCGGTCAAATTCTGGTGATAACACATGCCCCCTGGTTTTGGAATTGATAATTCCAAAATCACTCCGCTCTTTCTTCGTCGGGTCATGTCGTGGCAGAACCGTCGCGGTATCCTTCATCATGATGCCTTGCCTTCTCAACTTCTCCGCGTGACTTGGCAGTTTTTGTTGTTTTTTTTGGGCACCACCTCCTCGGAAACTGCTGTGGCATTGAATCTCCACTATATCCCCTTTATTTAACCGCTCTGAACCGTTCGCCACTTCATCCCCTTGCTCTGTTCCAGCCATCAGCATCTAAAAAACCCTCTTTCCCTGTAGCAATGTCTTCCTCTTCCTCCATCTCCTCAGGCCTCTCTCTCCAATCTTCCTCCTCGAGCGAGCAGGAGTGGAACTTTGATCACGTGCCAGATGGCCCACCTGAAGCACTCGTCGGGTCAGATGGTGACTTACCTCTGACTGATGGGGAGGACGACCTCGGGTTCCTCCTCGAAGGGGAACTGAAGAGCGAGAGCGAAGACGACCTCCACTCCTGGGCGGACTCCACCTCCTCCGACGAGGAGGAGGAAGAAGAAGAAGTAGAGGAAGAAGAGGAGGATGATTCCTCCTCCTCCGCTGGATATCCGCCAGCGAAGCGCTTCCGCGCTTGGGCGGACAGCGAGGATGATGATGATGACGAGGAAGAAGAGGCTGCGGTCGAGGGCTGGGGCAGCAGCGACGAGGAACTCTCTGGAAGCAGCGCCGACGGCAGCCACGATGCCGACGATGAGGCCAGCGAGGATTAGTAATGTAGGACTAGTAGTCCCTGAGCAATCGGCTCTTCTTTCGTTCTCCTTTTCTTGAGCAATCGGCTCTTCATTGTAAAAAACCCCTCTCATTAATGGAGAAGAAATTCCTCAGCCGATTCTGCCCTTTTACCAAATTTGCCGATTGCTAAAATAAGTCAACAAATTAAGAGCCGATGGCAGCGCATCGGACCTTGCCATGAAACGCGAACAAAGCCAACTCTATTGTCCATCCAAGTGGTAATCTGTGACCTGTCCGCAAGAGCAAAGCCCAAACCCCCAAAACGCCGCTTGAACAGATCCAACCCACGGCCATACGAACCTCAGATGTCAACCGCGCGGGTTCGCAACTGCAATGGGTCCATGGGCAACACCATCCAATGCCCACGCTCTGGTTTCCAGCCTGAAGGTGATCCTTAACTGCCCCTTGCAGTCCGAACATAGCGCCTTGCTCCATCTTTTCGCAGCAACAGAAACGGCCCTGACCCTATAGATGACAGCTTCCCTTTCAGGCTCCTTTCCGCCGCTCTAGTAGTCTTTTTTCTGCAACAGCTCACCGCTTTAGAAGAAGGTTATGATGCAGGATCAGCCGATGACACCCCAATCGGCTTCTAAAAACAGAGCATCTACCAGTGCCAGCTGCCCCCCGAGCCTCAGTCCAGGCGAGAATAGCGGTGAGGATGCACAGATCAGACAAAGGGCTTTGAACTCAGGTAATTCTGAGACAGCCACCATGCAGAGTCAGCCAAACTTGGATCACCTTTTCTTTCGCTGCAAGCCGATATTGTGGACGAAACACTAACGGCTTAATGAGCAAAAGGTTGCCTTGCATGCCAAAACTAACTTCTGACAGTACTGCTGAACTGGCGCAAAGGGTTGGAAGTCCTCGAAGAGAAGGTTCGGGCACCAAATTCGGCTCATTGCAGCTGAGGAAGCTCTCATTGTTCACTCCCTCGAGGAAGCAGAAGGCCTCACAGCTGAACTGGACTTGGTGAAAATCCGCGTCTTGAACACGCAGCAGGTAGATCCTGTGTAATTGTACTAGAGTCGATGGCTGTACATCGGCTTTGTTTCTTAGCTCTAAAGTCGATGTCCGTGCATTGGCTGTATACCATGAGAATTTTTTTTTACTGGCCGATTTTCTATCGGCCCCCAATATTTCACTGCACATGTATCGCACATGTCCGCACATGTCCCTCTGATTAGGTGCCCCCCGAGCCGAATCTGTCAGGTAACTGCAGATATCAGCTCTGTAGTTAGCCAAGGCACTGTATTTGAACGTCGGCTCCGTTAGGACTAATGTTGACCCTCATCAGCCGACGTAAAACCGCTGCCCATTAGATCGATGTTGAACACAGGCAGAACGTATGGTGAGGATAATTTTGGCCGATTGCTGGAATCGGCTTCCATGTTGATTGAATCGCTCAATGAAGGTTTTGCAATGTTCCTCCATAGATCTTTGGGGCCGATCCCACGGATCGGCCTTGCCACGTTTGTCCATAGGTTTGTTCTTACTATACGGTCAGGCCGGTGGATAAGACCAGCCTAACCCCATCCTTTGTCACGTCGATGCGCTCGCAGTCGTCCAAATTGATGCCTGAGAGTGGCTCTTGGCCTGTTGTCTCCCAAACGTTCATGCCAGCCGTTGAAATCTCGGCTGAGTCATCTGCATGGACGACCTCTACTTCATCTCCATCCCACTGTATTAAGCCTTGGTGCATCGTGGATGGAATGCAACAGTTGGCGTGGATCCAATCTCTTCCGAGCAGGACAGCATAGGTGCTCTTGCTATCGACAATAAAGAATGTCGTAGGGATGGTTTTCCTTCCTACGGTCAGATCCACGTTCAGAACACCTTGTGCGTCAGACGCTTGGCCGTTGAAATCGCTCAATGTCACGTTGGTCTTGATCAGATCCGAGCTAGAGCGTCCCAACCGACGTAGCATGGAGTATGGCATAATGTTGACTGCCGCTCCGGTGTCCACCAGCATCTTGTTGACAGGCCTCCCATCGATATAACCTCGCAAGTATAGGGCCTTCAGATGTCTGTAGCTTCTTTCTCGTGGCTTCTCAAAGATAACTGGCTGTGGGCCGCAGTCAAGTTGTGCCACAGGTGCTTCGTCTAATCCTGGAGCGCTAAACTCCGTCGGAAGGATGAACACCATGTTTGTGCCAGCCGATGTTTCAGCATCGGCTTTTTTTGTGCAGGCGCCACTCTTTCCTTTGTGGCCGACCTTCTTCGTCCAGGGTTCGCTGAATTTTAGCGGCCAGATCAGGCCGCGCCTTCCTCAACGTGTGCAGGTATAACCTTTCGGCTTCCTCCAAACCACGTAGTCGCTGAACCCTACGCTTTTGGGAACGGCTGAGTCCATCAGGGCACCACCTTGGTCGGTGGTACTTATCTTCTTCTTCTTCATCATCTTCCAATTCCTCGAGATCTTCCACCCGAGAGGACTCAGCGTGCTTGTTCCGAGGCGGGAGAGGCCCTAGACGTTCGAACACGGACACGTTAGCTGCATCCTTCCTCTTCTGTCTACATTCTGGGCAGTTGCCGATTGTAGGCAATCGGCTCATTCCTGAATCCCAGCAGTGTCTGAAGAAGGGACAGTCCCAGTGCCTATCCTCGTCGTCTTGCTCTCTTGACCTTTCCTTGGCGTGGCGCTCATATCTCTCCTCGTCGCGATCATGCCGACGATGTCTCCTGGCGTCCCTAGCCAGACGATCTCTTTCATCATCGTCGTTGGGCCATCGGCGTTGGTCATATTGACTCACATACTTGTTGAGGAGGTGATCAGAGAGAGGTCGCTGATATCTCACATTCCTTACTTCTCCCTCTGTGATGTAGCGCTTGCCATCGTGACGGAGCCGATCGCGTGGAACGGCTTCCTCTGTGTCCTTGCTACGAGAGCAGCTGTCCTCGTCTCCGTCCTTACCAGAGTGGTGTCTAGGTCCTACCATGTTGATGTTGAACGAGAATCCTGGCTGGCACCCTCCAGGGTAAGTGCACTCCACCATGTTAACGGCGGGGAAGGGGTGAGTGTCGACTTTCATGGCGTACTGGTTGAAAATTAGACGTCCTTGTTCTATCGCCATTTGGATCTGCTGACGCCACACCCTGCAGTCGTTGGTGGTATGGGAGAACGAGTTATGCCATTTGCAGTATGGCTTACCGTTCAGCTCCTGTACCGTGGGGATTTTGAGGCCTTCGGGTAACTTCAACTGCTTCTCCTTAAGTAAGAGGTCAAAAATTTGCTCAGTTTTAGTTACGTCAAAATCAAACCCTCTGGGCGGACCTGGTGGCTTAACCCATTTGCAGGATATGGGGGTTGCCCCCCGAGTCCATTCAGCCACTGCTACCTCTTGATCTCCCGCAGACCCTTCATCTTCTTCTGTTTCAACCAGGACTACTGCACGCTTGAATTTGTCTGAGTACGGCTCTGAGTGGCGTTGCTCATATAATGACAGTTTCTGAACCATGTGCGCCAGTGAAGGGTAGTCTGCTTGGGAAGCCATATCCTTGATCGGTGATGCGAGACCCACCACCGCCAACTCGACTGCTTCCTTTTCGGTCAAACGAGCCGAATAACATCGGTTCCTCACGGTCCTAAAGCGCTGGATGTATTCTGACACTGTTTCTCTGCGCTTCTGACGTACTTGTGCTAAATCGGCAATGCCAGCCTCGGAAGCCTCTGAGTGATACTGCATGTGGAATTGCTCTTCCAACTGCTTCCAAGTCCGGATTGAGTCTGGTGGCAGCGATGTGTACCATCCGAAAGCCGATCCTGTGAGGGACTGTGCGAAGAACCTCACACGCAGCTCATCTGATGCTGAGATCGTGCCCAGCTGTGCCAAATATCGGCTCACATGCTCGATGGAGCTGGAACCATCTGATCCATTAAACTTGGAGAAATCAGGGAGCCAATATTTGGGTGGTAGCGGGATCAACTCGTACCCGTTGGGGTACGGCTTGGAATAGCCGATTGTCCTCCTTTTCGGCACCATGCCGAATTGGTCTCTCAGGATCGTACTGATCTGATCCGCGGTGCTGGCTGCAGGAGTCGAACTCTGAAGATTCGCCGGAGTGGCATACTTAGCCAGCCATGCTTGCTTTTCCAGCTCTGAGCCAACTGCAGGAGCCGAGCTCTGGAGGTTTGTCGGAGTGGCATACTTAGCTAGCCACGTCTGCTTCTCAAGATATGTTCCCGAAGTTCCTCCTGTTGTTCCAGAAGTCCCTGCTGTTGCAGTCTGGTTTGTGAGTGCCCGATTCTGCGATGCAGCACGTATGTGCACGTGTATCCGTGAGGGATCTCCTTAGGCGCCTCATGCAAGAACTGGTAGTCGCTAGGGTCACCACCGATCTTGTAGACGACGTATGCCGGTGAATTCGGCACTTCTGGTGCTGCCAACGCGAATGGCAGCGGTGGACGGGACTGGAGTGGCATCTCTCCTTGGTAAGTCCCGAGAGCTGGTCCTGACGGAGAGTACTGATGCCTCATGATCTCCTGGATCACCCGAAGAGCGACACGCTCCAAAGTGTTCACCAGGCTCTCAGAATGGCGGTGTAGCGAATGAGCTACCATGAAGTTAATCTCCTGACGCAGAGACCTGGTGCGTTCTTCTGACGGGGCGGACAGGTCCACTCCATCGAGCGCGCCTTCAGGTGAGAACCCTTTCCACCTGATGCCATGTGAGCAGGTTCTGTGAAAAGATCCGATGAGGTCGGCTTCGAGGATTGCTTTGACCTCATCATACTTCTTCTTGAGCTCCTCGGTCAAATCCTCGTACGTGACTGGAGTGCCCTCCGCCATCTCAGATGTAGATGGCGATGTGGTTGATGTCGAAGATTGTCCCACCGGGCGTGCCAGAATGTGTTGCGGTCAGAAACCCACCGGCGAGCAGCGACGGGCAACACAGTAGAGCCGGGAGGCTCCCAGGACTGCGGCTGGCCCTGGTCCCTCCGAGCGACGGCCCGCAAAGACTCGGCACGCACGTCCGATGCTGGTGCAAGGGCGTGCCACCTGACCTATACCTGGTCAGGAAGGTGATGGATGTGCCTCGCTTAGTTTCCTGCATGGCATACACGTAAACATTAAATACGAGCCTCGATCGGCTCTCAGGTTGTCCTGTAGATTGGCTCAGAGAGTCGATCCACCCATGATCCGTACGGGGTGTACGAATATATGGTGGTCCTGCTTGATCAAGATAAAGCTAAAACGATCTACTACGATTTAGGGTTTTCACCACATAATCGGAACATCCTACTCGTGATTGAGCCTGGCGGCCACGCACGGTGATCGTAAGCCGACCCTAGACAAGGCCTAAAAACCAACACGAGGTTGATCCCCGGAACATCCTGTCTAGGGCTGGCAAACTACACCCTACGCCCCACTGGATCCTTCAACCCGTTTGTAAGGCCTAACTATGCAGATATTAAACTAATCCTTGAAGAACAAGGAGCAACCATAACGGATCGGATCTACTAAATAATGATCAAGCGGGGTGCCGCCCTTACACCTAAGATAGGCGTAAGGGCGGCTAGATGTTTAGGGTTGCACGACGATAGCATATGATACGATGAACAATGCTAACCCTAACACATCTAAGATAACTACGTTGCTCGCCATCAAAAAGGCTTCAGTACGAGCAACGCATGGACAGCGAATAAACGTGTACTGCCTAGATCGCAAGATGCGATCTAGGCAGCATGACGCTTACCCGGAAGAAACCCTCGAGACAAGGGAGTTGGCGATGCGCCTAGATTGGTTTGTGGTGAACGTGATTGTTGTTTATTTCATAAACCCTAGATACATATTTATAGTCCGTAGACTTTCTAATCGTGGGAATAATCCCAACCGGGCACGAGCCAAACTCTATCTAACCGACACGTATCCTACTATATTACAGATACACAGGCAAACTAGCCCAAACTTTGCATATAAGGCCGATTCACGTATTTCTTCCATGTATATTCTTCAAGCCCATCTTGATCGCGGCCCACCTCTGACTCGGTCAAATTCTGGTGATAACAGAGGTGCAGCGGTGGAGATGGCGGTGATGGTGATGATGATGATGGTGATGATGATGGTGATGATGTCCAGCTCGATGACGGTGACGATGGCGTCGATTTCCCCCTCCGGGAGGGAATTTCCCCGGCAGATTTCAACCTGCCGGAGAGCTCTTTTCTCTCTGGTGTTCTCCGCCCTGCAGAGGCGGCTGTGACTCTTTGCGACTATCCTCTGGGGCTTAGGTTTTCGGGACGAAGACGTACGCGAAGAAAAGGAGGCGAGAGGGGGCTGTGGGCCCCCTCCTCACAGGGCGGCGCGGCCAGGCCTTGGGTCGCGCCGGCCTATGAGGTGGGCCCACCTCGGGTACCCTCGGCTCCCCCTTCTGGCTCCCTTCGACTTCGTGAAAAATAGGATTTTTCATATAATTTCCGTCAACTGTTGATCTTCCGAAATATTGCATTTTGACGGTGCTTTTTCCAGCAGAATCCTGGCTCCGGTGCGCGATCCCCAAATAATCATGAAACATGCAAAATAGATGAAATAACATAAGTATCATCTCCAAATATGAAATATATCAATGAATAACAGCAAATCATGATATAAAATAGTGATGCAAAATGGACGTATCAACTCCCCCCAAGCTTAGACTTCGCTTGTCCCCAAGCAAAACTGAACTCGGTAAACAAGACCACATGTTTATGGAGTGAAGAGTCGATAAATAAAATACGGACAAGAAGCATCATATTCATTCACACAAGACATTCTAATTAACAACTTCCTCATATAATTCAACTTGAAACAAGTGGAAGGTAATCACAAATAAAGGTGCATAAGGAATCATAATTGGTGATGGCAAACTTTGTTCTTGGTCAGAGAACAGTTAACAGATTATACATATCTATTGAGCAGCGCTCTCATATTAAAGCTTATAATAAACTTACATACTCAATCATAGTAATCTCCTCATAATCATCGATAACTTTCAAAGCTGTATTCATTCAGATAAAATTTGTACTAAACAAGGAAAAGTAAAAGGCATAATGAAATAGATCACAATATAAATGGTTTGATCACAACAACTCAAATGCTTGCCTGAGATGGAGGGAAATAGGTTTACTGACTCAACATAAAGTAAAAGACAGGCCCTTCGCAGAGGGAAGTAGGGATTAAATCATGTGCTAGAGCTTTTCGAGTTTTGAAATCATATAGAGAGCATAAAAGTAAAGTTTTGAGAGGTGTTTGTTGTTGTCAACGAATGGTAGCGGGTACTCTAACCCCCTTGCCAAACAGACCTCCAAAGAGCGGCTCCCATGAAGGACGTCATCTCTACCAGCAAGGTAGATCATCCCTCTTCTCTTTTGTTTACACATGTACTTTAGTTTATTTAAGGATAACACTCCCCCCCAACCTTTGCTTACACAAGCCATGGCTAACCGAATCCTCGGGTGCCTTCCAACAATCTCATACCATGGAGGAGTGTCTATTGCAAAATTAAGTTGCTTACTGATGAATCAGGGCAAAACATGTGAAGAGAATTATTAATGAAAGTTGATTAATTGGGGCTGGGAACCCGTTGCCGACTTTTTTGCAAAATTATAGGATAAGTGGATGAAGCCACTAGTCCATTAGTGGAAGCTGCCTAACAAGATTGAAAGATAAAACACCACATACTTCCTCATGAGCTATAGAACATTGACACAAATAAGAGGTAATAGCGTTTGAATTGCTTAAAGGTAGCACATGAAGTATTTACTTGGAATGGCAGGGAAATACCACAAAGTAGGTAGTTATGGTGGACACTGATGGCATAGGTTTGGTTTAAGGGTTTGGATGTACGAGAAGTATTCCCTCTCGGTATAGGTCTTTGGCTAGCAAGGTTAATTAGCAAGCATAAGAGTCGAGGGAAACAAACAAATATACATGTGATAGAAGCAATCATGCATCTTACTTGTAAGCACAAACAATTTTAACTTCAGAATACTAAGCTAAGAACTAACAAGAAAGATAATAACATATCTACATGTATTTCCTCTTCTCTACTTAAAACTCAAAGTGTTGTTGCTATTGACCAATGCTAAGTTTGCCAAAACCAAATAGATTTACTCAATGCTCCCAAAGTGATACCCCTACTAACAACAAGATCAATCATATAATAGAGATTGCAAACTAAAATAAGATGTGCAATATGTAAATGATAAGACTTCTCATTAATATTCCATAACGATAACTCACAACAAGGGATACATAGATAACCAACTAAAGAGAGATACTTCCATACCGCAACACATCTTATATGATAACTTCCCTACTCATGATATGACACTACTTGAAAGTAAAAAGATAAAAGATAGTGATGATGTGATACTGCGGCACTCCCCCAAGCTTGGAACAAACCAAGGGGATGCCAATACCGATGACGAATTACTCCTTCGGCGGTGGTGAATTCTTCCCATCATTAGACTTCCAAGGAAGAGGCTCTCCATCAACAAACGACATCTTGGTCTCAGGGATCCTAAAACTAGCAGCATAGCTTATGTGTTTAAACCTGTTTTCATACTCACAGTTTTGATTCTGGACATCATAGAGTTGAGCTTGGAGTTTGTTTGTGGTGTCGTGAAGTGAGAGGATGTCGTTCCACAGCTTTGCAGTCTCCTTCTCGTGTTCATCAATAAGTTCAGACACGATCTTGTGGAAGATATCCACTTCACGCTCAGCCATCTTCTTGTAGTTAAAGACCTCTTGTTCTAGCTTCTCCATCCTGTCTTCCAAGCTTCCTTCTCCCTTAGGACCCCGGACATCTTCAATCTGCAACTCTCCATTGACGAGCAACAATTCCTTGGGGTGCATCTTCAACTCGCTCATGTACGGGCTGACGACGTCTTCAAGGAAGCTGTCCTTCGGAGTTCCTGATGAAGACATGGTGGCTCTAGATCCGACGTAGATCCTGGCAGAAACAGCTCGAAACAAAACACGACGAGAAAACGATATACGGACCTCCAGGGGTCCGGGGGATTATATAGCAAAAACTTTCACGACAAACGGAAAGTACCAGGTCGAACCAGAGTCGGAGAGGGGTGACGAGGCGGCCTCCTCACAGGGCGGCGTGGCCAGGCTGGGGCCCGCGCCGGCCTGTGGGGGCACGCCCTCGTGCGTCTCCTCCACTCCGTTTCGATCTCGTAATTTTTCATATTTTCCAAAAGTTGCAAAAACATTGTTCGGAAAGTTAAACGCGGACTTTTTCTTACCAGAACTGTTACCTATTCAAAGTCGGACTCTGCAGGACTGTCAACTTGGCCTTTGATGAAAGCTTCCGGAGTTACCACTTGAATAACATCAACATCTTCATTGTAAGAATCACCCGAGATATAATGCTTGAGTCTTTGTCCATTCACCACTTGTGTGGCATTACCTTGCAGAGAGCTAATTTTAATTGCTCCTGATCGATAAACCTCATCAATGACATATGTTCCTTCCCATTTTGAGAGTAATTTCCCTGCAAAAAATCTGAGACGAGACCGATACAATAGGACCTTATCTCCAACATTAAATTCTCTTTTGATAATTCTTCTATCATGCCATTTCTTAACTTTCTCTTTAAAGAGTTTAGCATTTTCATATGCTTCACTTCTCCATTCATCTAGAGAACTCAATTGTAGCAATATTTTCTTACCGGCAAGTTTAGGATCTTTATTTAGTTCTCTCACAGCCCAATAAGCTTTGTGCTCTAGTTCTAAAGGTAAATGACAAGCTTTCCCATAAACCATTTTATACGGTGACATACCCATGGGATTTTTATAAGCAGTTCTATAAGCCCATAGTGCTTCTTTCAATTTAATAGCCCAGTTCTTTCTAGATTTATTAACAGTCTTCTGCAAGATAGATTTAATCTCTCTATTTGATAATTCTACTTGCCCACTAGTTTGAGGATGATAGGCAGAAGCAATTCTATGATTAATATCATATTTAGCAAGAGTTTTTCTAAAACCACCATGAATAAAATGAGAACCTCCATCAGTCATAATATATCTAGGAACTCCAAATCTAGGGAAAATAATATCTAAAAGCATTCTTAAAGAGGTCTCACCATCAGCACTTTTTGTAGGTATGGCTTCCACCCATTTAGTAACATAATCAACAGCAACAAGTATATGAGTGTTACCTTCTGAAGAAGGGAAAGGACCCATGAAGTCAAATCCCCAACAATCGAATGGTTCAATAACAAGAGTATAGTTCATAGGCATTTCATTGCGTCTGGAGATATTACCAACCCTTTGACATTCATCACAAGATAAAATAAACTTTCTTGCATCTTTGAAGAGAGTTGGCCAATAAAAACCTGATTGTAGAACCTTTTGCGCGGTCCTATCTCCGGCGTGATGTCCTCCATAAACACTACCATGACATTTACTCAATATCTCCTGTTGTTCATATTCAGGAACACATCTTCGCAGAATACCATCCACTCCTTCTTTATATAAGTGTGGGTCATCCCAAAAATAATGCCTCAAGTCATAAAAGAATTTCCTCCTTTGCTGAGCTGAAAAGGTTGGAGGCAAGTACTTGGATACAATAAAGTTAGCATAATCAGCGTACCAAGGACTATCTCGCGAGCTCACCTTTATTACAGCCAATTGTTCATTTGGAAAACTATCATTAACAGGAACAGGATCATAAGCAATATTTTCCAATCTAGACAAATTATCAGCAACATGATTATCAGCACCTTTCCTATCTATAATATGCAGATCAAATTCTTGCAAAAGAAGTACCCATCTAGTAAGCCTTGGCTTAGCATCTTTCTTTGTCATAAGGTATCTAATTGCAGCATGATCAGTATGAATTGTAACTTTTGAATCAACAATATAGGATCTAAACTTATCACAAGCAAAGACTACAGCTAATAATTCTTTTTCAGTTGTAGCATAATTTCTTTGAGCAGCATCAAGAGTTTTGCTAGCATAATGAATAACATTCAATTTCTTATCTACTCGCTGTCCAAGAACAGCGCCTACAGCAAAATCACTAGCATCACACATAATCTCAAAAGGCAAATTCCAATCAGGAGGTTCAACTACAGGAGCAGTTGTTAAGGCTTTCTTTAGAGTTTCAAAAGCTTCCTTACAATCATCATCAAAAACAAAAGGTACATCTTTTTGAAGAAGATTAGTAAGAGGCTTTGAAATCTTAGAGAAATCTTTAATAAATCTCCTATAAAACCCAGCATGACCAAGAACACTACGAATACCTTTAACATCCCTAGGATAGGGCATCTTCTCAATTGCTTCAACTTCAGCTCTATCAACTTTAATACCTCTCTCAGAAATTTTATGTCCCAATACAATTCCTTCATTAACCATAAAGTGGCATTTCTCCCAATTAAGAACAAGATTAGTTTCTTCACATCTCTGCAATACTTTATCAAGGTTTCGCAAGCAATTATCAAAAGAATTCCCATAGACAAAAAAATCATCCATGAATACCTCTACAATACTCTCACAAAAGCCATGAAAAATAGCAGACATGCATCTTTGAAAAGTTGCAGGAGCATTACATAGACCAAAAGGCATACGCCTATAAGCATAAGTTCCATAAGGACAAGTGAAAGTGGTTTTCTCTAGGTCTTTAGCTTTAACAGAAATTTGTGAAAACCCAGAATAACCATCAAGAAAGCAAAATTGAGTATTTTTAGACAACCTTTCTAACATTTGATCGATAAATGGTAAAGGGTAATGATCTTTCTTAGTAACCTTATTAACTTTTCGATAATCAATGCACATTCTATACCCTACAACTACTCTTTGAGGGATGAGCTCATCATTATCATTAGAGCTGCTTAGTCATTCCTCCTTTCTTAGGAACACAATGCACAGGACTAACCCATCTACTATCAGCAATAGGATATATAATACCAGCTTCAAGAAGTTTTAATACCTCATTCCTTACCACATCCTTCATCTTCGGAATTAGACGACGTTGATGTTCAACAACAGGCTTTGCATCATCTTCCATATTGATAGCATGTTGGCAAATAGAGGGAGAAATCCCCTTCAAGTCATCAAGAGTATAGCCAATAGCTCCTCGGTGTTTCTTCAATATTTCCACTAGCCTTTCTTCCTCAATATCTGAAAGCTTAGAACTAATAATAACAGGATATATTTTCTTATCATCAATATGAGCATACTTAAGATTATCAGGCAATGGTTTTAAATCAAAAACAGGATCTTCCTTTGGTGGTGGTGTTGTACCTAGATCTTCAACCGGCAAGTCATGTTTAAGAATAGGTTGCCGAAGGAAAATTTCATCAAGCTCATTCCTTTCTTCCCTAAAGACTTCACTCTCACTATTCTCCAAATGTTGCTGCAAAGGATTATTAGGAGCAAGAGCAATAGACGCACACTGTTCAACTCTAAAATCATTATTAGGCAAATCAGCTTTATAAGGAGTTTTGGCAAATTTAGAGAAATTAAAATCATAAGATTCACCAGCAAATTTAGTAACAATCTTTTCCTTCTTGCAATCTATAACAGCTCCACAAGTATTTAGGAATGGTCTACCAAAAATAATAGGACAATACTTACTAGCAGCAGAACCAAGTACCAGAAAGTCAGCAGGATATTTAATCTTACCACATAGAACTTCCACATCTCTAACAATACCAATAGGAGAGATAGTTTCTCTATTAGCTAGCCGAATAACCACATCAATATCTTCACGTTCACAAGAACCAATTTCATGCATGATCTCCGTATAAAGCTCATAAGGAATGGCGCTAATACTTGCACCAATGTCACATAAACCATAATAACAATGATCACCAATTCTAACAGAGAGCATAGGAACACTAGCTTTCCTAGACTTATTAGGATGCGAAACAATATTAGAAGCATCTTCACAGAAAATAATATGACCATCTTCTACATTTTCAGTCACAAGATCTTTAACTATTGCAACAGCAGGTTCAACCTTAATTTGTTCTTCAGGTTCTATAGGTTTCTTTGCACTTTTATTAACCGCACTAGATATAACAGAGTACTCCTTCATTTTAGCAGGGAAATGAGTTTTTTCAATATAAGCTTCAGGAAGAATATGATCAACAGTTTCAATTATAGCACATTTATTTATAGATGGATCAATTTTATCTTTATATGGTTCATGATACTTATCAAAATTCTTCCTAGGCAATTCAAAGTGAGACGCAAAAGCTTTATAAAGATTTACAATGACTTGAGAATCAAGACCATAAGTAGCACTAATGTTACGAAATTTATCAGTATCCATAAAAACTTCAATGCATTTATAATCAAAGTTTATACCTGACTTTCTATCTTTGTCGTTCTCCCATCCTTCAGTATTCTCCTGGATCCGATCAAGAAGGTCCCTTTTAAACTCTTCTTTGTTGCGTGTAAATGATCCAGAACAAGAAGTATCCAGCAAAGTCTTATCTTGAAAAGACAATCTTGCATAGAAATTATCAATAATAATATTACCAGGAAGCTCATGAATGGGGCATTTGAGCATTAAAGACTTCAATCTCCCCCAAGCTTGGGTAATACTTTCTCCATCATGAGGCCAGAAATTATATATGCGGTTCCGATCTTTGTGAATCTCACTTGGAGGATAGAATTTGGAATAAATAAAGGCACAATGTCCTCCCAATTAAGAGAATCCCTATTCTTCAGCAATTTATACCAGTGCGCTGCTTTACCAGACAGCGATATAGAGAATAGTTTCTTCCTAACTTCATCCATAGCAATACCTGCACATTTGAATAACCTGCATAATTCATGTAAAAACAGTAAATGATCACCAGGATGGACAGTTCCATCCCCTTCATAGCGGTTATCCACAACACGTTCAATAATTTTCATAGGTATTTTGTATGGAACCTCGTTCTCACCTGGCGCCTCATCCACTACCCTTGCAGTAGTAGTAGATTTCCCAAAGAGGAATTCAAGAGAAGACCTCTCCATAATGATTTATAGCAGCAGGCAGAAATAAAAACAGCACGTACAGTAAAAAGTTTCCCTTACCAATTCCACTTACCAATAGCGCTTCACTCCCTGGCAACGGCGCCAGAAAATAGTCTTGATGACCCACAAGTATAGGGGGTGTATCGTAGTACTTTCGATAAATAAGAGTGCCGAACCCAACGAGGAGCAGAAGGTGTTGACAAGCAGTTTCGATGAAGGATTCACTGTAAATGCTCACAAACAAGTGTTCAGGGGGTTTTGATATAGCAGATGAAATAAGTACAAGTAAGTAAAGTGCGAGAGAAATAATTGTAGCGAGTGGCCCAATCCTTTTTAGCACAAAGGACAAGCCGGTTTGTTTACTTATAATGACCAAACGTTCTTGAGGACACACGGGAATTTAGTCTAGTGCTTTCGCTTCATATAGCTGATTAATCTTCATTGTTTTGATAAGTGTTGTGTGGGTGAACCTATGCTAATATACCGCCCTTCCTAGGACTAATACATACTTGTGATTATACCCCTTGCAAGCATCCGCAACTACAAGAAAGTAATTAAGATAAATCTAACCACAGCCTTAAACTCTGAGATCCTGCTATCCCTCCTGCACCGATATACCAACGGGGGTTTAGGTTTCTGTCACTCCGGCAACCCCGCAATTGGCAAACGAATACAAGATGCATTCCCCTAGGCCCATAAATGGTGAAGTGTCATGTAGTCGACGTTCACACGACACCACTAGAAGAATAACACCACAACTTAAATATCACAACATTGAATACTAACCAACATAATTCACTACTAACATTTAGACTTCACCCATGTCCTCAAGAACTAAACGAACTACTCACGAGACATCATATGGAACACGATCAGAGGTGATATGATGATGAATAACAATCTGAACATAAACCTTGGTTCAATAGTTTCACTCAATAGCATCAATAACAAGTAGGAATCAATACCGGGAGAGTTTCCCCTATCAAACAAACAAGATCAAACCCAAATTGTTACAGTGGTGACGAGGTGCAGCGGTGGAGATGGCGGTGATGGTGATGATGATGATGGTGATGATGTCCAGCTCGATGACGGTGACGATGGCGTCGATTTCCCCCTCCGGGAGGGAATTTCCCCGGCAGATTTCAGCCGGCCGGAGAGCTCTTTTCTCTCTGGTGTTCTCCGCCCCGCAGAGGCAGCTGTGACTCTTTGCGACTATCCTCTGGGGCTTAGGTTTTCGGGACGAAGACGTATGCGAAGAAAAGGAGGCGAGAGGGGGCTGTGGGCCCCCTCCTCACAGGGCGGCGCGGCCAGGCCTTAGGCCGCGCCGGCCTATGAGGTGGGCCCACCTCGGGTCCCCTCGGCTCCCCCTTCTGGCTCCCTTCGACTTCTGGAAAAATAGGATTTTTCATATAATTTCCGTCAACTGTTGATCTTCCGAAATATTGCATTCTGACGGTGTTTTTTCCAGCAGAATCCTGGCTCCGGTGCGCGATCCCCAAATAATCATGAAACATGCAAAATAGATGAAATAACATAAGTATCATCTCCAAATATGAAATATATCAATGAATAACAGCAAATTATGATATAAAATAGTGATGCAAAATGGACGTATCAGTAGGACCGGCACGAATCTGGCTGAACAATCTGCCGGCAGGAAGCATAAATGGTTGGTTGGACTTTGAGGAAGCTTTTGTGAGTAACTTCAGCAGCACATACCGGAGGCCCAACAGGCCGCAACAGCTCGCCTTGTGCGTGCAGCGCCCAAATGAAACAGACCGGGATTATCTGACCCGGTGGAACTCCACAAGATACTCCTGCGAAGGAGTGATAGAGGCGCAAGCCATTGCTTGGTTTTGCAATGGATGCCACAGAGGATCGCCGTTGTGGCAAAAGCTGCAGCGGAACATGCCGGTAACTCTGGCAGAAATGATACGAGTGGTAGATAGCTACGCGTTGGGAGACCCCATGCAACCGGCGGTACAAGATGATCCGGCGCAAACGAGCTAACCGCTCCAAGATCAATACCGGGACAACCGGCACAACAAGAGAAGGGAAGATTTTTCGGATCGAAGGTATGGTCCGCAGCAAGTAGCTGCGGTGCAGGATAATTCCAGCCCCAGCGGCAGCCAAAGGCAGAAAACCGGATCGCAACCGTGGGCAGGTCCTAAAAAACAATGGGTTGAAAAGAAGAAGTGGGGAGAGAAAAAAGATTGGCAGTAACAAATGAGATACACCATGGAAGCAGCAATGGAGCAACCATGCCGGTTTCATACCCCAAATCCCACGAGGCCGGCAAACCATTTGACAAAAGACTGTTCTTGGATCAAGCACTTGATGCTGAGAGGTGCTGCAAAAGATGCGCAAGCACAAGGATGTTCCACAATACTGCCACCCTCGCATGACATATTACATCAGCACCCGTTACCACCACCGCCACCGCTTACCGGAGCAAACGCTCTATCGGTACAGCCTCAGCCGAACCGGCAGCAGCAGGTTCATCAGGTGGGAGAAGGCAATGGCCAACTACCTCCACCGGCACCTTTAGGCCGGAACGTTTACCAGGATCCGGACATGTGCTGTGTTGTGTTTATCACTGAGCCAACCGACAGGCAAAGCCTGCGTCGCCGTTCCATGGAAGTGAACGCTGTGATGCCGGCAGTACCAAAATACATGCTGTGGTAAGATCAGGAAATTACCTGGTCGTTCAAGGATCACCCCAAGATCATGCCGAATCCGGGTGGTTATGCTCTTGTAGTAGACACAATCATGCATGGGCCGACGACTGGAAGCAGCATAAATATCATGTACCGGCACACCATGCATACGCTAGGCATAACAGAAAACATGCTACAGCCAACTCGCACAACATTCCACGGAATTGTTCCGGGCTTGTCCTGCGCGCCAGTGGGAGAAGTCCGGGTGGATGTATCGTTTGGAGGGCTTGACAATTGCCGGGTTGAAAACATTGAATTCGAGGTAGTGGACCTGGATAGTCCTTACCACGCACTGCTGGGGAGACCGGCATTAGCAGCTTTCATGACCTCAACTCATACGGCCTATCTCAACATGAAGATGCCGGCACCTCGTGGACCCTTAACTGTGGTGGGAAACTACAAGGTTTCACTGGAAACTGCTTCCGCCGGATCAAACCTGGCAGAATCGCTGGTAATCGCAGAGGAAAAAAGGAGGATGCAAACTGCGGTTGCGCTGGCTCAGTCCTCACAGTTGAGCTTAGCGGCAATGAGTGGGAACTTGGGCGCACCGGCATTCAAGCCGACAAATGAAACAAAAGACAGTGTGCTGGATCCGGCTTACCCAGAGCGCACCGTTCGTATCGGTGCCGGCCTGAGTCAGGCATAGGAAAGCGCGCTCGTCAGCTTCCTCCGTGAGAATTGGAATATCTTTGCCTGGTCTACTGATGACTTGGTGGGTGTCCCGAGGGAGCTGGCTGAGCACTCTCTGAATGTCCGGAAGGACGCTAAGCCGGTGCGACAACCTTTACGCCGGTTCGCTGAAGATAGGAGAAAGATCATTGGAGAAGAAGTGACAAAGCTGTTGGTTGCCGGTTTCATCGTGGAAGTAATGCATACTGAGTGGCTAGCCAATCCGGTGCTAGTCGAGAAGAAAAAAGAAGAGAACCTGGAAGCAAAAGCTCCAAAGGTGTGGCGCATGTGCATCGACTACACCAACCTAAACAAAGCTTGCCCAAAGGATCCTTTCCCTCTGCCCCGGATCGATCAAGTGATTGATTCTACTGCTGGGTGTGAGTTGTTGTCTTTTCTGGATGCTTATTCCGGTTTCCACCAAATTCCCCTGAAAAAGGAAGATCAAATAAAAACTGCGTTCATTACCCCGCACGGGGCTTATTGCTATGTCACTATGCCTTTCGGTTTGCGCAACGCTGGTGCAACGTACCAGTATTTGTATGCAAAAATGCTTGTTTGATCAAATCGGAAAAAATGTGCAAGTCTATGTGGACGATGTCGTGATAAAAACTAAGGTAAAAGAAACCTTGATCGATGATATCCGGCAAACTTTTGACAACTTAAGAAGGTCCCGGATGAAACTCAATCCAGCAAAATGCACCTTCGGTGTCCCTGCCGGCAAATTGCTTGGTTTTCTTGTATCAAGCCGGGGCATTGAAGTGAATCCGGTAAAAATCCCGGCAATAGAAAGAATGACTATACCGCGAGAACTAAAAGATGTGCAAAAGTTTACCGGAAGCTTAGCGTCGTTAAGCCGGTTCATAAGCAGGTTGGGAGAAAAGGCTCTGCCACTCTATGCTCTAATGAAAAAATCCGATACGTTCATCTGGACCCCGCAGGCAGACGCAGCGTTTAAAGAGCTAAAAACAATGCTAGCCACCGCACCGGTACTGGCTTCGCCTTTGGAAAGGGAACCCATGTTGTTGTACATCGCAGCAACCAACCGGGTTGTAAGTGTTGTGGTTGTAGTGGAAAGAGAGGAGGAAGAAAAGATCGTGCAAAGGCCGGTATACTACTTGAGCGAGGTGCTCTCCCTCTCAAAACAAAACTGCCCCCATTTTCAGAAAATGACCTATGGCGTGTTCATGGCTGCCACCAAGCTTAAGCACTATTTTGAGGAGCACCCCATGAAAGTGGTGAGTGAAGCACCCATTTCAGATATCATGGGCAACAAAGATGCTAGTGGCAGGATTGCAAAATGGGCAATTCAGCTATCTCCATACGTGCCGGTATACGAAAGAAGAGATGCCATAAAATCGCAAGCCTTGGCTGATTTTCTAGTTGATTGGGCGGAAATGAAATACAAGCCGTCGGAACAGAAAGTGGAATACTGGAAGATGCACTTTGACGGATCAAAGCTCAAAGAGGGTCTAGGTGCCGGGGTGGTACTTACCTCACTAAAGGGAGATCATCTCCGGTAAGTTTTGCAAGTGCATTTCAGGGCATCAAACAATGTCGCAGAGTATGAGGCTTTGATCCATGGGCTTAAGGTCGCAAAAGAAATCGGTGCACACCGGATCATTTGCTACGGCGATTCAGATCTTGTGGTGCAACAATGTTCTGGAGATTGGGATGCAAAAGATGCTAACATGGCCTCATACCGGTTTCATGTGCAAAAGATTGCCGGCTTCTTCGAAGGGTGTGAGTTTCACCATGTGCCGAGGGCTGAAAATGAAGCCGCGGATGCTCTGTCCAAGTTGGGTTCATCTAGGCAGGAAATTCCTCCTGGAATAGCCTTGGCTCAGTTAAGAGTACCGTCGATCAAACCAAGTCCGGAGTCAGAATCAATTTTTGTACCGGAATCGCACGTGGTGCCAATGGATATCGATGAAGGAAACCCGGGGACTATACCGGTACACTCGGGGACTGCTCCGGTAAACCCGGGGACTGCGGTGTCTATACCGGAAGAAACAATGATGGTGGATAGTATGGAGATAGACGTGCCGGTGTTTGTGGTTAGAGAAGCACCATCTTGGGTTAAACCTATTAAGGAATTCCTGATCAACGGCACCTTGCCGGTTGACGAAACTGAATCGAGAAGGATCCAGCGGAGAGCCAAAGCGTACACCTTCATCAATGGCGAGGTGTACAAAAGAAGTGTTACCGGTGTCCTTCAAAGATGTGTGGAACCGAAAGAAGGAAAAGAGATGCTTGTGGAGATCCACCAAGGAGAATGTGGGCATCACGCTTCATCAAGGGCGCTGGTGGCGAAAGTGTTCCGGCATGGTTTCTACTGGCCTACTGCGCTGGAGAATGCTGAAGATCTGGTACGAAAATGCAATGGGTGCCAGAGGTACGCCAAGCAAAATCATACCCGGCATCCGGTTTAAAAACTATACCGCTAACTTGGCCATTTGCTGTTTGGTGCCTCGACATGGTTGGCCCATTCAAAACTGCAAGGGGAAACATGACCCACATCTTAGTGATGGTGGATAAATTCACCAAGTGGCTCGAAGTAAAGCCTATTGCAAAATGCGATGGGCACACAGCGGTGAAATTTCTAAAAGATGTCATCTTGCGGTATGGATACCCGCATAGTATCATAACTGACAATGGCTCAAACTTTGCCCAATGTGAGTTCAAGCGATTCTGTGAGGATAACAACATCCGGTTGGATTTGTGCTCAGTGGCACACCCGCAAGGCAATGGCCAAGTGGAAAGAACAAATGCATTGGTGCTTTCCGGTATAAAACCAAGGCTCATCGAACCACTCGAAAAGACACCGGGCTGTTGGCTTGATGAACTGCCATCAGTATTATGGAGCATAAGAACGACACCGAACCAGTCTACCGGGTACACTCCATTCTTTATGGTTTACGGAGCAGAAGCGGTCATACCAACCGACATTCTCCATGATTCACCAAGGGTGCAACTCTATACCGAACAAGAGGTAAAAGAGGCCCGAGAAAACGATGTGGACTTGCTAGAAGAAGCAAGAGAGCTGGCATTGGCAAGAACAGCCATTTACCAGCAAAACCTCAGACGCTATCATAGCCGGAAGGTTAACCCGAGGGTATTCCGGGAAGGAGACCTGGTGTTGCGCCTGGTGCAACGCACTGAGGGCCGGCATAAGCTTTCACCCCCATGGGAGGGACCTTTCATTGTGAGCAAAGCTCTCCACAATGATGCCTATTACCTAATCGATGCACAGGAATGGAAAGAAGGAAAGGCGGACAAATCCGGAGATGAGACAAAGCGTCCGTGGAACATAGCTCTGTTGCATCCTTTCTACTCATGAAGTTATGGTGTAAGAAGTTCCTTTTTGTACCTTATTTGCTATGAATAAAAGATGTCGGAACCTCGAATGAATCTCGGGGACTACCCCTACTGAAATTGCATGCAATATGTTTATTTTTTCAGTTTACCGGTTGCTTGTTGAACATTTTTTCTTTCCGGTTTAGTAACGTGCTAAACCTACCGGAGTCTTCGACTCTGCTGCTGTCCGCAACCCGGCTTCATGGCAAGCAAGATAAACCGGTAGGAATTACGCACGTGAAATACGAAAAGAGAGAGTGGGAACGAACAATCCGGAAAAATTTAACTAACCCCGGTTATACCGGTTTTTTGTGAAAATTTCGAATTATTTCTAAGTTCAAGAAAGTGCTTGCTTGGCAAAAGAACTTTGTACCTCATACGCCAAAACACCCAAAGAGGTAGGCAGAGGCAAAGTGAGAGAACCAAGCGTGCATCAAATTGAATGCGGAAACGATTCCGGAATCTTCGCATTGCAAGATAAAAGCAAAACAATGAGCAAAATGCTAAGATAATATGCAAACATAACTTGATACCCTACCGGTAAAACATACCGGCAGAAAATATGGTAACACAGCCAAAGGAGCGGCTAAGTATTATCTTACACCTTAAACCCCATCGTACCGGGGTAGAATTTGATAAGCATTGTTTTTAAGATCAGCAGGGTAGGCAAGTACAACACAGGAAATATTCAGGCAACCGGAGGCTGAGAGCCAGCTGCGGGAGCTTCAGGAGGAGCGGAACCAGCTTCAGGGGCTTCCGGGGCATGCTCTGGAGGCACCTGGTCTTCTCCGGCATCTTCATCCTCTTCCTCCTCGATGTCTTCTTCTTCATCAGAAAGTGCATCTTGGACATCGGAGGGAGGAGGGATAAAAGTGCTGGTAGAGGCAAACTCCGCGATACGGTATGCTCGGTCCTGCCGCTTCGCGGTAAGGACCGGATTCGTATCAGTGGGTGCGTCGCCACGAAGACTGTGGAGGGCATCCAGGTCGAGCTCATCGTACCAGGAACAGACAATGCGTAGTGCAGCATCCGCTCCAGCGCGGGCTGCGGAGCACTTCCATTCACGAATCCGGCGCCCTGCCTCCTTTAGCCGGTCGGCGGTGAGCATGACGTTGGCTGGCACTGCTTCTCCAGGCCACAACACTTTGAAGATTTGGATGGCGACGTCTGGAAGATCAGCAAGGTGCCGATCCACGGAGCGCATGTGCTGGACTCGGGCGGAGAGTGCGACCAGATAGTCGTACCCGTCCCAAGGAACGTCCAGGTTAGGCATTTGCCGCGCCACCCTATCGTCCATCACCTTCTTCAGCGCATGCGTCTGGGAGTCCGGGAAGAGCTCTACAGAAGGAAAGAAAAGAGATAAGGTTAAGTTAACGGAAAAGATAATCTACCGGAAGGAAAAAGGACACAGACATGCTACCGGAAAGAAAAAGCTTGTAAGCGAAAAAAGGGACAAGACAAAGGCTTACTGAGAGCCAGCGCGTCGATCTGCATGACCAGCCGATCATATTCCCTATGATCAGTGGTCATAAGTTCAATCCGATGCTCCGCCGCTTTCCGCGCCTTGCTCTCTTCCTCCAGCTCTGCCCGCAGCACCGCAGTGTTGTTGGTATACTCCTCCAGCGACTCAGCAAGTTTGGCTTCAGCCGCAGCTTGGGCGTCCTCGAGCTCGCGCGCGTGCCAGAGCCCAGCTTGCATGGCCTGCTCTTTCACCTCGTGATGCGCGGTGATGAGCTGCTCCGTTTCAGCTGAAGTCCGGAAAAAAGACATGTTAGCAAAAAGATAACCGGTAGGATGCAGAGAAGCAAGTTAACCGGAAAAGAAAGAATACTTTGGAGTGCGGCGAGCTGGGTCTTGAGGGCTTCGAGGGAAGCTTCCGGGATAGCTGTTATGCAAAAAAATTATAAGTAACGAAAAGAAAAAACCAACCGGTGAAGAGAAGCCGGAGATAAAAGAGCTCACCTTGGCAGTGGCTGTGGGCCTCGGCAAGATCCCGGTGCTCCCACAGAAGCTCCTCGAAGAGGCGCTTCCGGGCGTCCGCCGTGCTCTGTTCAAATAAAAATGACTGTAAGAAGATGCCAGTTTTGGGAATTTTTAAGGGAGTTTTGCGCTCAGAGCTACGGTCTCAACCCGAAACTCGGGGACTCGGAAGACACACATAATCTTAAAAGAAGGAAACCGGCATGAGCTGAAAGATTGCAAAGGGTTTGGTGCAACTCACCACCACGTTGTTGGTGGCATCGTGCCACGCGTTGTCAAGCTCCTTGACCGCGCGCCGCAGCCGCATGAAGTGCTGCTCAGTACATCGGGGGCCAGCGGGGTCAATCGCCGGAAGCCGATCCTTCCCCAGGCCACGCGTGGCCGCGGACACATCCGCTCGATTCCACTTCTCAGCGTAGTCGAGCAAATGCCCCAGCTCGTTACCTCCGCGCGTCAGCTCCGTGATCTGGCCCAGCTGACCGGAAGCCGCTTCTCCGGCCACGACAGCGGCGCGGCCGGCGTGTAGCACCAAGGACTGCGGGCCGGAGGTAGAAGTGCCGGAAGCCGTGGCTTTCACCTTGGAAGGTTCCGGCTTGAGGAGCTTCATGCCTTCTGGCGGCGGCGTCGGCTTGGCCGCAGCGGGTACTTGGCTTGGAGGCGGCATGAGCTCAGCCGTGGTGGGTCCTTTGCTTGGCGGTGGCGTTGGATCGGCCCCAGTTGGCTCGACAGTGGGAGCTTCTGGAGGAGGCGCGGGAGTAGTCTCGGGCGGCGATCGGGCGTCGGGTGCATCCTGGCCCGGATCTGAGCCTGCCGGCGCGGAAGAGTCCGGCACAGACTTGGAGGGGAAGAATCTGTAGTCTTCTTCTTCTTTCTTTTCGGGACGGGAGGAACCTGAGGTTCCGCCCTCCCGGCAGCTTCAGAATCGGCGCCGATGTTGCTGGCGCCGGTGTCTTGTGTTTCTGGAGGGGAGACGTGGTCCTCCTCCGCGCGATGATCTGGAGGTGTAGGGGCCGCGCGCCCCGCACTTGAAGTGCCTCCCAGAGGGGAGGCAGAAGGGTTGCCGGTACCAGATGGTACCGGGCTTGAGTGAGGAGGAGGTGAGGTCCTTGCGGTTCCCTCGGAGATCTCCGGCCTCATGCCGCTGGCGCTCTTGGAGAGCTTGAGCGCAGGGCTGAACAAGAAAAAGAGAAAGGATCAGAAAGAGCAACCGGAACGAAAAGTTGGCAAAACAGAGCAAACAGAGAAACAAGAACTTGCCCGGAAGAAACCGGCATCTGCCGCTTCTTGTACTGCTTCTTGCAGACCGTTTTCCCGCCGACAACTTCTTGCCGGGGGCGTTTGGCGGGAGGAGCCTCGCTGGGGCCAGCTTCAGATGCCGGTGCCTTCTTCTTCTTGCCTTGGGAGGTGAGTTTCTCCAGGAACTCGTGGCCCACCTCGGCCTGTATCGGCACAGCGCGCTCCACGACCTGTGGGTTGGCGCTGGCTGAGGGAGCATCTACAGAAAAATGATACATGAGAAAGCGGAAAGAATAAGGTACCTCAAGAATAGTGACATCATCATCGGAAGCGGAAGCTTCGGATGAGAAGTTACCGGGGCGCGGGGTGTGGGTGCGACCCATCTTGAGCTCGGTCCAATGGATATAAGGATCCGGATCCTCCGCGTCAAGATCCCGCTTCTGGTGAGAGCCTCGCTTCTCCGCAGCGATGCGAGGGAAACGCTGCTTTGCCTGAAAAAGAATGGAAAAACAGTTAAGCACAACATAAAAGCTACCGGTAAAATAACCCGGATTGCACAATCTCTTACTTCGTCAGTTGGAGGGTTGGTGGAGCTGAGAAGAAGCTTGCCCCACTCCCAGTCCATCGGCATGGAGGTTTGGCAGATCTGCCTAGCCTTAAGGACTATATCCTCCTTGCTTAGAGGGAGGCCGGTAATCTTGGTGGGATCGCGGGGGCCATACATCTCGCTAATCTTATGGGCCCGACGCTGGAAGGGAAGCACCCGGCGTGAAATAAAGGTGCGGATGATGTCGTCGGAGCAGATGTTTGAATCCCTCTTTAGCTCCTCCATGAAACGAACAATCCGGTTTGTCTCGATGTGATTGGTCCCTGGATTGTAGCCCCAATTGGCCTTCGTGGGCACCCCCGGATTGAAAGCCGGCAGATTGATGAGATCTGTGGCGCCGGTGTTCTTCACATAGAAAAAGGTCTCTTGCCATGCCCGGCATGACTCGAGACCGGAGAATTTAAAAAAGGGGCTCCCTTGGCGGGAGCCGATGATGTAAGACCCGCATTGAACAGGGGGTTTGGGCTTAGGAATATCTTTGCCTTGGACCGAGTTGATCCGAAGGCTAAAGAAACGAGCAAAAGTTTCCTTAGTGGGAAGGAGGCCGATGTAGCCCTCCATGAAGGAAACGTAACAAGAAAGATAGAAGATGGCGTTGCCAGGAAGATGGTGGGGTTGGAGTTGATAGAAATCCAAAAGCTGACGAAAGAAATTGGACGTAGGAAGGCCGAAGCCACGCTCGAAGTGAGCAAGAAAAACGACGGACTCACCGGGTTCGAGTACCGGTTCGATCTCGTCGCGCGGAAGCCGGCAGGATACTCCTGCCGGTATCCTTCTAGACCGGTACAGCCAGTCAATCTCGTGCTGCATCACATCGGAGCCCTTCCAGGCTCCGCGGGTGATACCGGATAAATCCACCCCAGAACCTTGGCCGGAGGTGCCGGTCTCTTGACCTCTTCCGGTGTCAGATTCCATCCGGGAGAGTTCAGTGGAAAACCCGTCGGAAGCTTCGCTCTGGTGGCTACTGGAGGATGACTCGGAAAGATACCCTTCGCTAGACATACGACTCTGAAAGGCGCAGGATTCTACTCAGAAACTGATTTCCCAAGATCTACCCTTGCGCGAAGATCTACGAGTAAGAGAAAAACAAAAAGAAAAGGGAAAGTAAATCCCAACTGGCCAAGAACGGGATGGCAGAAAAGGAGAGAGCAAAGAAGCTATAGGGCTAACCTGGGGCACCGCGAAACGTTGAGGACGAAGGTCGCCGGGGAAGCAGCAGACTCGCAGGCGCCGACGAGCTCCGGCGAAGAAGAGAAGCAGAGTCACCGGAAAGGGTACGGAGCGGCGGCAGCAGGTGCACTGCGGTGAATCACTGCGTGGCGAGGCTTGGCGAGGCTCGGCGGAGTTGCAACGGAGGTTCACCGGGCGGCGGAGCTCTAGCGACGAACGGCGGTGGCAAGGGCGCAAGGAGGCAAAGAGCTCTGAGTGCGCGAGGGAGTTGTGAATGCGGAGAAAGGAGGAAGAAGGAACCGCACCCCCTTAAATAGGAAAAAGAAGAAGTGGGCTTGCAACCGCTGGGCCGCGGCGGTTCGGTTCGTGGGCCACCACGTGGCGCAGGGATACACGCGCGAAAAACAAAATGCTGCAGGGAGGCCGCACGGATCCGGAACGGCAGCGGGGATCCGGTGCGGCGCCATAAATGAAGGCGCAGAAGCCGAAGAGAAGTGACCCCTGGCACTGGCGCGTCAGATACAGTGCGCATGTCTCTGACAGGCGCTGTACTCGAGAAATTCTCGACTTCACCGAGGAGGAATTTAATGGCATAGATACCGGAAGGGAAGATACCGAAAATACTTCGTAAAGAGAGAAAGATGTGAGTCCGGCAAAGATGCCGGGAAGTCAAAACTGACCACCGGAAAGATTAAACCGGTACCTTAAGATATGGGAACCTGGCATGGTCCGTCGGATAAAATCCACCGGACTATACCAGCTTCGGGGACTAATGTTGGGGGGATGACCCCCGGTATGCCAAAGGCATGCCAAACCGGATGGTTTGAGCCATCAAGATACCGGTTCAATGTTCATTCCGGAGTACAAAGTTAAATGTTTGGCCAAGTAAATCTATACCGGTATCCCCAAGAGGGGTATACCGAAATGAGCTAAGAAGACACCGGTTTACCGGTAAGATGTGTACTGTAGCACGTCGGCAGGACTGGTCAAAGATTCTCTCGAGGGCTAGAGGACAAAGAGGAGCTAAGCAAAGTAGCTTTAAACGAAGCCGTGATGATAAAGAAGAGGGTGACGCTGAAAGCATCCGGAGGGCGTCAGCCTCCCTGATAAAAGAAGATACCGGCGTCATCTATGATTAAAGTAGCTTTGTAAAGTAGTTTGTCTATTCAAAGATGCCATTAGGGTTTCTTCCCCTGTAAGCCACCCTCTCCCCTATATAAGGAGAGGGGGCACACCCCATCGCGGGTATGTACAAAGGGGCACGACGAACCTTGTATGCACAAACCTGTAATCTGTTGAGATCAATGAAGAGAGAGATCTAGAGCTGAGTTCTTCCTTGTGTCTTTCTTCTTCTACCTCTGGCTTAGGCCAAGTTCTTGAGGAAAGCATCCGGAAGTTCATCCAATCTAATCAAAAACCCTCCCCCGAATCCTCTAGCGCCCATTCGGCCCCAACTTAAGCCATCCTATGGCATCTGTCTGTTCACCACGACGACACCATCTGCCCCCCTTAATAGATTCGGTCCTGTTTACGGAAGGTTTGAGAGAGAATAAAGTGGAAGAAGGAGGGTAGGAGATTGGTGGCAGGTCGTCCAAGCAAAGGCCCGACGCCTGGCGGCAAAGGGATTCCAACCGACAGTAGTGACGAGTAAGAAATATGAAGAAAAAAACACCACTATAGGGCTCCTTTTTTTTGCCATGCACTTGGGGCCTAACATGTCCAGGGCCGGTCCTGATGCTCATAGAGGTCGTGTGTGCGTTTATAGGAGTGAATGTATGTTCATAATTATGAACGCTCTCTATTATGTTAATTTTTGTTAGAAAAAATAGGGAGCTTCTTTCTTTTCGGCCTTGCAATGTTGGGCCTTTATAGCAGCACCAGCTTATTAGGTACCCATGTTTAGAACTTTGAACGAGGTCGATAGTTTTCTAGGCTGATCGATCCAATTGCTCGGGCGGCCCATTTGGCAACTGGGCCTCGGAAGGAAGCAGCCCGCACGTGCGGTGCGCGTGAGATATTCCAGCACGCTCCAAGTGGAGCGCACACACCATTGGTCCGCGTCGCAATATCCACTGCTCTTCCCCGCCCGCTCTCACCTCGCAGCCATGGCGGCGCTCTGCTCCGCCGCCTCGCCGGCCATCTCCAGGGCCGCGGCGCTCGGCCTCTCCGCGCGCGGAGCCGCATCCCTCCTCCGCCTGCGCCTGCGCGGAGCCGCCTCGCGCACCTGCTACGCCGCACCGCGGACGACCGCGGGAAAGGCACTGTCGTGGCGAGGGCAGCGGCGCTTCGCCGCCTCGGCCGCTTCGACCACGGAGGAGGGCTCCGAAGTCGACATGGTGATCCCGCCCGACAACCGCATCCCCGCCACCATCATCACCGGCTTCCTCGGCTCCGGCAAGGTTAGGGCGCGCCCAAATACCATGTAGCTTCTGTGGATCTATCGAACGAGGTTGTCATGATTCATCCCAACTGTATACACGCTTTCCCGTGGCCATATTGCGAGCTATATTGATAGATTACCACATAATTATTGTGTAGTTCCATTTTCCCTGCCCGCTCCCAGATTCTGCAGTATTGTTGTTATCGTAAATGCTTATTGAACGGATTGTAGACTTGTAGTACAGTCCAAGTTAGTTAAAACACCACCGAGTCAGCAGTAGAATCACTGAAACCTTGAGTGTTCTTCTGCAATTATTTTCATCTGATTTCTCTGAAGCTTGAGTTGGCAAATACAGTAAGAACTAATTCTGTAGCTATGCATCTTTGGCACTTCAAATTTTACAGTGCAGCCCCTAATGTGCCAATCCTTATTGAGTTGGAAATGGAGAACTCAATTCATATAGAACATTCCTTTATTTTAGAACATTCCATTTCACATAGCAGCTTGTAACTTTCCGTAGGCAGATTTTTTATACGGCCAACCCTTTTGATTGATTAATATTATCTTCTTTGGGTATTTGATGAGTTGTGTTAGCATGTATACTTGTCTCTGTTATAATCACGGGATGCCTTTTGTTTTTGTTCAGACAACTTTGCTTAATCACATATTGACAGCTCACCATGGAAAGCGGATCGCTGTCATTGAGAACGAGGTACGCATGTACGATCATGTTTTTTTTTTTGTACGTTTATTCTTGAAGTTGTGAGTAGGGTTAGCTTTTCACTCACATGCGAGTCTTCTCAATCTGAAAAATCCATCTTAATTTACTTGGTAAATCAGTGAGCAATTGTTCTAAAAGCGCCATGACATCAGCTAAAGTAGGCAAGGTGAAGCTGATTTGATGAATTTTTCTGTATTGCAGTATGGTGAAGTCGACATCGATGGTTCACTAGTTGCCGCACAGACTGCTGGAGCTGAGGACATAATGATGCTGAACAATGGTTGCCTTTGCTGCACTGTGCGTGGTGATTTAGTGCGAATGATTGGTGAATTGGTTGACAAGAAGAAGGGAAAGTTTGACCATCTTATCATTGAAACCACTGGTAAGCAACTGGGTAGGATTTACAGTACAATCAATGAAACCTATGTGGTGTAGAAGTCTCGAGGTTAAAAGATCACCTCAAATTTCATTTAAAAAAAATCAATTATTGTTTGATTGCTTTATCATGTGAAGTTCTCTCACCCTCTGTCCATATGTTTCTTCAGGTTTAGCAAATCCAGCACCAATTATACAGACGTTCTATGCAGAAGATACAGTTTTTAATGATGTCAAGCTGGATGGTGTTGTTACTTTAGTAGATTCAAAGCATGCAAGGTTGCATTTGGATGAAGTAAAGCCCAAGGGCATAGTCAATGAGGCAGTTCAGCAGATTGCCTATGCTGACAGAATTATCATTAACAAGGTAAGGGTCATGTAACAAGTACATGCTGGTTACTGTATATGTGTATGTCTCCAGTTACTTGGCCTTTTTAATTATTTTGATCCTTACTGGTGGAAGAACTAATCTCTTGCTCTCTTGCAGACTGATCTTGTTAGCGAGCCAGAAGTTTCTTCCTTGGTTGAGCGTATAAGGGTTAGTACAGTATTGCATTTTGCTCTTTTTTTTGGCATGTGGTTGTTTCTTACATCTGGTTATGTGCATGCAGAGTATCAATCGCATGGCTAATCTGAAAAGAGCTCAGTATGGCAAAGTTGATCTGGATTATGTGCTTGGAATTGGAGGCTTTGATTTAGAGAGGTTCCTTTCTTTCGTCACCCTTTTTTTTTTTTACCTTTCCCTTTTATGGATAGGGTACCATCTTTTAGATGATTATATGCCCCTAAGGCAGTCGTATGCCTCAAAGAAAAATTAAGATAGCCATCAAGATAAGGGTCTTAACTACCACATATTGAAATTTATCTAAATTATTATTCAAGCAAACTGGAATGATAAATTCTCCTGCCATTTTTACTATGGTAGATGTGAGCCACATGGAGCTGCTTGTAGAAATGATAGATCTATTTTTTTTAGGTGGACGGAGCGACATGATTTGTTCAACCTCAACGAAATGACACGTTATGCTAATTGTACTAGTAATTTAGTATAGTAACTTGATATTGGGCATACTGTATCTAATAGAATTGAAAGATGAAAAGATTTAGCACCACTGTGAGTTGATGGGTTACATGCTTTAAATGGACGATATCTAGATTTGATTTTAAATTATGTCATCAATGAATTATAAATGCATTTGGACCTCCAGTTGTTTTTCTACGTACAGATGGATTAATCCAATTAATTAGCTATTTGTTAAATTCAGTCATCTGCTATCTGGGATAGCATATAAAAGCACTACTCCCCCTATTGATTCCTACACTTGCCAGATAGTTGTAATTTACTCCTTTAAGAAATATGTCATCATCTGGTTTAGTTAGGTTTTTACACTCACCGAGCAGTGCACATATACATACCTAGAGATTGTTCTCTATTTTCCCTTCAAATTTAGCTCTAGTTACTTAATTTAGGAAATGTTGGCCATAAAGGAAACTGGATTTTGTTTATGTTTCAGGATTGAGAGTGCTGTCACTGAAGAGCCACATGATGAGCATGAACACGAACATGAACATGAACACGACCATGAGCATGAACATCACCATGACCATGACCACGATCACCATCATCATGAGCATGACCATAAGCATGGTGAGCATAGTATTATTCTACACCCCTAAATGTGGTTACTGTCAAATTATGAAGCTTAAAAAATCATATAAAATAGCAGTGACTAAAGGCAACCTGTGAGGAAAAAAAAGTGTCAAACCTGCTTAATGACTCAAATAGATGCAGGTTACAGATTATTTTGTAGACACATGTATCCATGTCTTGATCATAACTGGTCTAGTATCACGTGGATGCCAGGGTGGCAGTCATTCCAAAAGGAAAATGACTCTCCAGTACATATTATTTTGTGTTGCACTCTTCTTTATGCAGTAACAGTTCTACAGTAATGGGAACCTACTGTCTATGAAAAGACTAATTCTGATAAACTAAATCTCATGTAAAGTTCTGTTTACACTAATAACCTTGTACAACGGGAGATTCAATGACATGCTTTTGCCAAATACATAATTGGATCTTTGTACATGGCTCTGAGTTCATGAGTTCAGGAATCCTCATTGTTGATAGGGGTACATGGAACATTGTAGAGTCATCATTGTTACTTAACCTTGGAATCAAAACCCTCTGTTTGTGGGCTGTTCAAAATTAGAGATGGAACAGTTTTAATGTATCACTTAATTGCTGTAAACTTTATATGGGATATCTAATGTCATATAATAGATGTGCTGGAGAACTTCTCACGAGAAGCTTTCTTAACTATGCAGACCTTAATTTTGTGACAATGTAAAATCATAAATATGAAGAAGATAACTTAATGTTGGTTGCTTCTTGTAGACCATCATGCGCATGATCACACCCATGATCCTGGTGTTTCTTCCGTAAGCATCGTTTGCGAAGGGGAGATGGATCTTGAAAAGGTCAGACTTCAAATTGCCACATGCATTTATATATTTTCTTAAGATGGCTAAGATAAATTTCTAGACATTTATTATGGCCCTGCACATGATGGGTTTATGTATATTGGGATAATCATTCTACATGCACTTCATGCAGGCTGACATGTGGTTGGGAAACCTACTGCTGGAACGCAGTGATGACATATACCGGATGAAGGGTATACTCTCTGTCAGTGGAATGCCTCAACGCTTTGTCTTTCAGGTTCTTGTTACTCTAGCCTATAAGTGTATCCAGTTCAATTTTATGTCCTGTTCTGCCATTTTCACTTGTGAATACACAAATAATGATTTCTTCTAGTAACATGTTACAGACATATTATGAAATCATTCGTTGGTAGGTAAGGCGCCTCTCTTTTATAAAGAAAGCAGCATGTCTTTCCTTTCGTGTCCCTATTTGCCAATTCACGCCTTCCATTTCGATAACCATTGTGCTACAAAATGGCTCTCTATTTCTCTGCCTGTTAGCGTACCAGTCTCTGTGCCCAAGTGCTATCTGCTTGATCGCAGTGGCTCTTTTGTTTTGTACTCCCGATCTAGACCAAGGCTTATGTTCTTGATGCTAGCGTCACTTGACAAATTTTTGACCTTTTTGAAGAATCCATGTATAAGCTTCTTCCAAGACATCTTTCAAATTTGCATAGATTAGCTGATAAAAATTTCTAGTGTTCTGATGTCCTTGTTTACGACGTGTGGTGTATGTGTTTGGTACGACCTGACCTAACCGCATCCTTGTTTCCCAATTGTAGGGAGTGCACGACATTTTCCAGGGATCCCCCGACAGAACTTGGGAGGCAAACGAGCCACGAATCAACAAGATCGTGTTCATCGGCAGGAACCTCAAGCGTGAAGAGCTGGAGGTTGGCTTCAAGGATTGCCTACTGAAGCAATGAGCGAGAGACCCCGAGACTGTTCAGTTTCTCGTACGCACGGGGTGGATCTCCAGCTTCATGATTTTGAGCTTTGCGGCTGTAGAATTTAACCTTGGAAAGTCGAAACTGATATTTTGGTCGAACCGATTTGAAATGCCAGATGTGTATATAGATTGGGCAACAGTAACATCCTTAAACTTGGCCCTCATGTTGTTCACCAGCACAGCTGTCTAATGTACCTCGATGTTATGCACGATGCTCTACTAAGATTTGCGGAGATTTATACTATCCTGGAACTTGAGGATTTGCTTTCTGTACTACTCCACAACTGTATTTCCCTTGTTGTTTAATGACAATCATTTTTTAGATATAGAACTGAATTTTATAATCTGATTAAAATGGCCGCTCACACATATTCAAGACAACAAATGCGACGTATTTTTTCTTTCTCGTAAGTCATGACAGAATGCAAGTAGCAGATTCACATTGAACTACCCTGAACCCTCCCCCTCCTCTCCCCCCACGCATGTACATCTAACTAGGGTTCATTGTCTCCCATTGGCGAGAGGGCTTTGCTTTTCCTGTTTTAAGTACTCGTGTTTGGTAGGGTGATGACATGTCTTCAAATAAGGTCTCCTCAGTTTTGGCCCATCTTGATGGTGACATCGGGATGTTTATAGAAGTGGTGTGGTTTTCAAGGGCTTCTTCTCGCCGTGAGGATCTTCAGATCGTCAAGGAGCAGCATATTTCTTCGTCTCCAGAACGGATGTGGTCTTCTTGACCCATTCGGCCACTTCTCCCGCAACCAACAGTGTCAGGCCAGCTCGGGGAGGTGTGGCAGCGGCGTGCGCCGTCAACACGTTCTGGAAGGTGAAGGGCTTATCAAAAATTTAGTTATAATTTTTATTTTTTCTTGAGGTGATCTGTACTGTTTAGGTCCTATTCGCTAGGGTAGCAGAGGTCGGGCCGGCCCATCGAGGAGTGAACGACTTGGACACGGCAAAAAGCCTACAAGACGAGCCCCAGCTCGGAAGCATATATGAAGCCCAGACCCAAGCCTCTTGCCTTTCTTCTTCGCAAAGAAAGAAAGAAATTCAAGGCAAGACAGAGAAGAAGAAAAAAAAACAGCTAAGCAGCGGCGATGGCGAACGGCGGCATGACGACGACGAAGAAGGAGTTCGGCGCGACCCACGACGTGCTCCGCTTCGGCGTCAACGACAGCGTCAGGGGCGACCTCGCGCCGCCGCACCCGCTCCAGGCCACCCTCCAATCGGTAACCGCCCGCCGTCCCTTCACCCTCCGATCCCCCCGTTCGTTCCAGGCATGTGAAACCCTAGCGCTGAATCCCTGTCGCGCGCGCGCAGGAGGGCAAGTTCTGGGACGACAAGAAGAAGTTCGGGGCGGAGGCCATCTACGGATCCGCCTTCAACATCCGCAGGGATCTCGACGCCCAAATCCTCTCCAGGTACTACCAGTAGTTCTTCGCTCGTCGCCCCCCCTTCTTTTATCCCCTACTCGAAAATTAGGTTTCCTATTATGTCGGGTTCGTCGGATTAAGAGGCACTGGTAGCTGACGTGGGCGTTCGAGAATTCTAGCGGTGCCATCTGGCTGCCGATGAGGTGAATTTAACCATGCCGTGAGCTCGAGGCGTCTTAACATATCATTACAGTCTGTAGTCACATTCTTGCTTTTCCGTGTTGGATAGCCCTGGCAGCACCTATTTAGCCATGTTGGGTTTCGTTCATGCTGGTATAGCTCTGACAGCAAGTGAGCTCACCAGCATGGATTTGTTTTGATGGTTTTTGCATCATCTGTAAAGCTGTTCTTTACACAAAATAAAATGTGAAGATGTTAACCTTTTCATTTTACTGCAAATCCATTGCTCTTGCCATATGTATTCTATGCTGATGGTATGTTTGTTATCGTTGGCTCTGGTTTATTAATATCACTGTACTAGTTTTTTCCTTGCACCCTACAAACATAAACTGACTCAACCTTCCCTAAGCTGGGCACACACCCAGGCTTTCGGCTGACGGCGCAGTTTATTTTGATGAAAAATTGACCGAGCTTTCAGTGTGCCCAGGGCCAGGCTTGATGAAAATCTTGGGTCTGCCACTGCCTACAAATGCTTATTACCAGACACTAAATTTGTTCTTATGTTGCATGGTTGATTGTACCTAAATATGTATGCTTGTTTATTTCAGTGAATTATTGCAATTTATGACTGTTGCACTTGAGGTCCTCTATCAATTTTCACATTCAATAGCATTCCTTCCATCATATGCAAGGGCTCCTACCGTAAGATAGTATTTAGATACTGTTCATCCAGAATGAATCACTTAGGAATGCCTGGATCACTTGCTCTATTTGAATGCACAATCAGATCTTGAGGTTTTCTTATTTACAAACAATGCAAGGACAAAAGAGGGCAGCATAAGCATGCACCTTTTTTAAATCTTGTTTGTACCTTTCGAATAATCCTTCTGAATAATCTGAACACTTGTCTCCAACTGGTTTTCTGCGAATTTAATAGGTGATAAGTGCTAAAAATGTCACTTACGAAATTCTGTAATGCCAGGTTCCAGAGGCCCCCAGGTGCGTTGCCATCATCTATGCTAGGTTATGAGGCAATGACAGGTTCCTTGGATGATTTTGGATTTGAAGATTATCTTAACAGTAAGGACTTCTATCCTTCTGTCCTCCATCAATCCTCTTACTTGCTGTTTCACAGTTTTGTTCAAGCATTGTGCAATAACTTGGTGGTATGTGTACTGCTTGATCTGACTTAGGTAGAGAACACTGATATCTGTAAATCTCAGATATATGTATCTATGTAGTTCTTTTGTTCACAGTTGAATACACTCAGCAAATCTTTTTAATCTGATGTGATATTTTTTTCACAGTTGAATGTGGTCAGCAAATCTTTTTTAATCTGATGCGATTTTTTTTTAAACAGAAGTTCTTGGAAAACCAAGATTTATGAATATATTAAAATGGTGTTGTTGCTCATTTGTCATTCTTCCGACTAGTTGCAGCAAGTAGTATAGAGTTTGTGTTGTAGGATATACTTGGAGAGGTGATGGTAATTATATTATAAAATACAACTGTATGAACAAGGTAAGTAGTTAACGGTTCCTGAATGGTTTTCTGAAGGAATCTATTTTATCAAGCTAAATGATCCAAGCATGTGCTCCCCTTAGTTTAACTAGCTCACTTAAGCGTGGTTTATGTTACATAGTATGCAACTAACCATTTGCTAGAAATGTCTTCAGTTTTTTTCTTTTGCATTAATATACTTCTTTCCTTGGTCACTTTGCAGTGCCCCAAGACTCCGACAGCCTCCGTATACCGGACATGCACCATGGGATGGAGGTTCGCCTTGGCCTGTCAAAGGGACCTGTCTGCCCTAGTTTCAATTGATTCCACCCATGTATGTGATACATTGTGCTCCTCATCCAGCATCTATACCGGTCATTGGTGAAACGTGAGAACTAATGGGTATTGCATCAGTTTGAATTTTTCAACATTGATTGTATGTCATTTGTGTTCGAAGTTGGACCGCTAATAGTGCTTGGTGCTTTGTTTCTGGGTATTTAACATAGTTGGACTGTTTTCATGATATTGGCAGTTATTCGTAATACTGTCTACGCCCAACACTGTTTCTTTGATTTTCTCTACTTCAGAGGAACAGTTTGTTTTCTCGTAAGCTGCTGTGAAGTTAATTCAAAATTCTAGTTTCCCACAAAAATGACTTGTATGAAATTTCAGTAAGTCTTTTTTCTCAATAATTCGTGTGAAGGTTCTGCCTATCTGCCCAGCCAAATTGTGCGAAGGCTTCTAATCTAACTCATGTGAATTGAGCTAGTTCCAAATTTTGATTGAAAAAGATCACTTTTGTCCTATAAATCATGTTTAGTTGAAAGAACCCTAAGAGCTTGTTTGTCACATGTCACTTCCTTTCATTTTGTATAATTGAAATGAAAGGAAATACCGCACAAGAATTCATTTGATTGAATTTGAATTCGAAATTCAAATTTCATGTTTGGTTGCCACATGGATTTATGAAAAGAATTGTTGATCATTTTCCCATCCAAGTCCATCTTGATGCTCTATTTCCACCCGGTGAATAAGTATGGTCGTGTGGCCACCTTGAGACGTTTTCCCCACGAACTTATCTAGACATTGCCCTAATGTTGTTGAATCTTCTTGGGTTTGCAGTATTTTGGCTCTCAGGTTGCATACTTGGTCGGATTGGGATGACTCAGTTTGTTCATTTTTTGCTTATCTCAATGAGAAACACAACTTTGATGGTTGGCACCTTTCCATTTGAAGTCATCTTAAAGATGTCTACTCATAAGCAAAAAAAAAAAAAGTTGTCAACGGGACACGACGCTAGGCTCTACAGTGTGACTAGGGTTCTCTTCCTCTCCAATGATGGTGCGCATCCGACGAAGAGTCTGTATCCACGTTGGGTTGACATCCCGAAAGGCTTTCTAGTCTCTAAGAGGGGTTCTAGGGCTCCCTACGCTGTCCGTTGTCCCCCGTATGGTGTAGGGTTTCGGACAGTAGAGACGTCTTCAGATCTTGTGGCGGCGACGTCGACGACGACTCCAACCTTGTCGACGCCTATGCCTTCTCCATTGACGGATGATGCATCATCGGCTACGGCAGAGGGTGAGAAGGGGATAAAGATCCATGACATAGATCGCTTGATGGAAAGACTTGACCTCTAGGAGAAAGATTTGGATGACGTGATCGTCCACGAGGATGATGTTGGTATTCTGGAAGGAACTTGCTGGCTGGCAATAATGTGTGTGCAAATAGGGAGAGCCTGAGAGGATACAGTCAAGCTGCGCTGTTTCCACGCCACAGGCTCAACTTTGAAGATAGTATTTCATTCTATCTTCATTAAGTTATCATCTTGAAATTAAACATGAACTCTCACACTCTTGTTAAAAAAAAAAAACTCTCACACACTCTTCTCTTCAAGACATCAACGTTACAGGCTCAGCTCTCTCATGGAAATTCTTCGGATCACACCTTAGACATCACCTTCGTTATCACTTGAATTGTTCACGCTCTATCACAATATCTTGAGAAACACAATGAATTCTTCTTCACTTGATTTTATCTTCAACCCTTCGTCAACCATGACCTACACGCGACCCTATATATCATGAGTGTGATTTAGAGTCACACCATGAATTATGCTCTTGTAATCACCTTAAGATCTTGATCTCCGATGGCTTAACTCACAAGTTAGAGCAATTAAAAAATTGAGATCCACACAATAACTCCAACTTCTTTTGCTTTATTCTTCTTTTAGTATTGAATCCAACATATGATATTCACGCATTGCTTATTTAAAATCCCATCAAATATAACTCAATGAAACATCAGCCGGTAGAGATTATCATTAATTACCAAAACCAAGCATAGGGATCCATGCATTTCACCGGACTTGCACAAGGTATTGCAAGACTTTTGCAACAAAAAGTCACATGCCAAAAAAATCTACCAATTCCGCGACGCAGCAAACGACGGCCGACTTCACCGAGAGAGAGAGAGAGCATGCACGGGGGGGGGGGGGGGGGGGGGGTGGAAAAAATCCATGGTGATGGATGAGAGCAACAAGCTCAGAGCTAGTGAGGGAGCTGTAAAACGTTGGCATAGCGGTGGTCCGTGGGCTATGTGGAGGCGAGGTCACGTTGTGCCTCCCGCTTAAAGTAGTGGGACAGCGGATCCAGTGGAAAAATATGATGTGGTGGTGGGCCTTGCAACGTTGTCTCCTTTCTTTCCGCCACGGGAGGGGGCACATGTCGATGCGCGGGAAGCGGCTGATCGGACACAAAGATCAGTCGCATGAATCCAAGACTTCATTTTAACCTGATCTCCACCAAACACCTTGAGATCGCTATAACTAGAAAAACATATGAACATGATATGTTTGTCTTGCGCATTCCACTTGATTTTAATGACACCATTTTGTGTACCTAAAGCCGGTACCCTTCACTTGATAATTGCTGCTTTGTTATTCTTTTAGTATAAAATTTAAAATGTACGAGATTTGATCCTCTCCGTGATCACAAATTGCTCCCACATAAACACAATGGGACAACCTCACTCAGGAAAAACTTCACATGTCGATTAACAACAAATAGATGACAACCTTGAAGAATATGATCTCTTTGAGATGATTTGAATTTGCACTTCTCAAGATTGATGATGATCACCGCTTTATACATTCCTATCATGGGCTATATACCCATGAAAACATACCTAAACACATATAGAAACATCAAACGTATATATCATGTTTTAGTTCAGAAAACCTAGTTCACAATTACTTACCATACCATGTGAGATCACTTGATCCACTCGGTAAGCATCTACGCTTTGTGTGTTGATCAGCTTGAATCCATTCCTTGCACTTCCTCCTGATCAACAAATTTTCTTCTCTCTTCATTAAGTTGTCATCTTGAAAGTAAGCTTGAATCTCACGCACCCTCCGTCTTCAACTCTTCATGGTCATTCTTCTCATCACACCTTGGTCATCACTTGATATTATTCATGCTCTATCAGAATATCTTGAGAAGCACAATGCATTCTTCACTTGATTGCATATTCAAGCCTTGGTCAACTATGACCCACCCATGAGTCTATATATCATGGCCATGATTTAGAGCCATATCATGGATTATTCTGTTGTAATCATGTTCTCAAGATCTTTATCCTTCATGGTTTAACTCACAAGTTAGAACAATACAACATTTGAGTTCCACACAATAACTCCATTTCCTTTTACTTTCTTCTTCTTTTAACATTGAATCCAACATATGATTTTCAAGCATTGCCTATTTAAAATCCCTTCAAATATAACTCAATGAAACATCAATCGATAGAGATTTTCATTAGTTACCAAAACCATGCATGGGGATCCATGCACTTTCACCGGACTTGCAGTAGTTTTGCAGGACTTTTACAACCAGTCACATGTCTAACATCACCGCCAATTCTGCCTCGTAGCAAACGACGCCCGAATTCACATAAAGAGAAAGAGAGAGATAGAGATAGAGAGCACTTGGAGAGAATGGAACAAATCCATAGTGATGAGCGAGGGTATCAAGCTCAAAGACAGTGAGGGAGCGGTGGTGGCATTGCCATAGTGATGTGGGTACATAGCGGCGGTTCCAAGACGTGGTCTATGTGGAGGTGAGGTCACATTGTATCTCCCGCTTGAAGTAGTGGGGCACCGACGAAAAAATATAAAATACACGACCAAGGATAAATAAAAGGAAAATGTGCGGCGGTGGGCCTTGCAACGTTGCCCCCCTTTCTTTTCGCCACCGAAGGGGGCACGTGGCGTGTGCGCGGCATGCGGTCGGTCGGAGACAACTATCAGTCGGATGAATCCAAAACTTTTGTGAATCCTACAAGTAAGATCCCGAAGGACCCATAATCCAAGTTTTTCTTTCCTAATTGGATTGCAAGCAGCTTTGTTTTTCAATGATGAACAGAACGCCGCTCCCGAGCGCTCTCACACAAGTGTGCTGCTGCTAGGTCTTCTGCCACGCCGCTGCCGCCGTCGGCGATCCCGCCGCATCTTGCCGTCTGGTGCCCCGATCCCCTGAACTCTCCGGATCCTCTGTCGCCGCCGGCGCCTCGCCACCATGAGCTACGGCGAGGATGACCGCATCAGCGCCCTCCACGACGACCTCCTCGGTAAGATCATCTCCCGCCTCCCCGTGAAGGATGCCGCCCGCACAGCTGCTCTCGCCCCCCGCTGGCGCCACCTCTGGCGCTCTACCCCGCTCGTCCTAAACGATGGCCACCTCCCCGAGCCCACGCGCGCCGCCGCCGTTTCCCGAGTCCTCGCCGACCACCCAGGCCCCTTCCACGCTGTCCACCTCCACCACTGCAGGTTCACCACCCTCTCCCCTGAGCTCGCTGAGTGGCCACGCCTCCTCGCCGCCAAGGCCGTCCAGATACTTTTCTTCGTCAACCAAAAGCCCACGGCTCAGGCTCATCCCTGCCTCCCCGCCGACATCCTCCGCTGCGCCTCGCTCGAGGAACTCTTCCTGGCCTGCTGGATGTTACCTGCCGACCACCTCTCCCGCAGCACAGTAGCATTTCCCTGCCTCAAGACGCTCAGCATGCTGAACATGGGCATGTCCGACAAGGACCTCGACCACCTGCTCGCCGCCAGCCCTGTCCTGGAGACCCTCGTGCTCGCTTCCCCCGTAAGGCGCTTCCATCTCCGCAGCCAGAGCCTCCGGTCCGTGCTGGTTTTTCTGGTGGGGGATTTCGCGGTGGTGGACGCGCCGCTCCTGGAGCGGCTCATCTTCATGAAGCCGCTGCTCAACGCTAGAGCTGCTCGTCCCGTGACGGTCAAGATTGCCTCCACCACTAACCTGCAGGTGCTCGGCTACATGGAACCCATGTTCCACAAGCTGCAGATCGATGGCAACATCATCCCAGTAACTTGCTTAATTCCCAGCTCTCTCTCGATCTGTAGTCAACACCACATTTTTTGTCGAACAGTTAACGAGCATGATGTCTACATATTCTTATTGCAGCCTGACACGGTCGCAAGTCCAAGCACCGTAGTTCCAGCCGTCAGGACATTGGCGCTCAAGGTGAACTTCTGTGTCCTAGAGGAGCTCAAGATGGTGGCCACCTTGCTCAGATGCTTCCCCAACTTGTCCACGCTGCACATCCAGGTGCTCATTCATCCATTCATTCATTTAGCCAGCAATTATCATGCCATCAGTGATTAGTGTTTGAAAACTGGACAAATAATCACTCGCTGATGTGAACTTGCAGTCTGTCCCGTGTGATCTGTCCGAAACTGCCGCTGCTGGGGAGCACCATGCCCAGTTCTGGCGGGAGGTCGGTCCAGTTCAATGCGTGAGATCAAGCGTCAAAAGAATCGTCTTCCACAAATTCCATGGACATCAAAATGAATTCGAATTCCTCAAATTTGTCGCGAGGGGCAATGCACTGGAAACTTTGCTGCTCGTGTCGCCCAAGGAAAAACTTCTTTCGGAGGACGAGGTGAATGCGATGATAGACAAATTGGGATGTACACGGTTCAGAGCATGGACCTCTAAAGTCTTGCAACTGTCGCCTGAGGTTGAGAATGACTGGTCCCCCATGAAAGCGTGTAAGCTCACCGTCAGCGACCCTTTTCGCTGATGAAGCCATGGTTGGCTGGATCCCGAGTTCTTTGCGGAATCGCTAGCTTTTCTACCGCAAGAGCACAAGCACTGTTTGGTTTGCAGCCATCCATTATCCCAAGAGAACTTTAATTTAAACTGCCATGAGTATATGTAAGAGTTAAATAAAGCTAGCAGAACTACCCGAAAGACTAGCAGTGTGATGTAATGTATGTATGTTGGTGATATGATATAACAGCCATGTGCTCCTGAATATAGCGTGCCTGGTCTGTATCATGATATTTTTCTCCTTTGCATTGCTTATGTAGAATGTTACCTCTGTCACTTGGTTCATTATCATCAGAGTATACAGGGTTGGTTCACAACTATTGATCGTGTCGCCTAAGGTGGGTAATGTTTGAACCATCGAGAAAGATTATACATCGGGGTGATTGTTCCACAGCATGAAATTTCCTTTACTTTATGAAAAGGTCGGGTGTAATGCTTAAACCTTTAAAAATGTAGAACTTGCGTGGCAGCCCTCGCAAATGCGAGCGCACCATGGAAAGTGTTCACAGAATAAAATTATGGTTTAGTGGACATCACATTTTATGGTAAGAAATAATATGCTTCTAGGAATATGAAATTGTTATGGCAAATAAAGTATCCAGCATTGCAAAGCTATTCGGAGTTGTTACCTTGATATGTGTGTTTTCCTCACAATTTCTTATGCGGTATCAAAACGTAAAACCTTTTTTTACACTTTAACACAACCTTCATGGTGAAATTTTGAGCATTATTTTGCTAATATCATTATTTTAGTATTAATATATTTCTTTTCCGTGGATCCATTAACATGTTTATGCGTCACTAGTGAAAGTTAGAGAAGTATGGCTGCATTTCTATAATGTCATCTATCTTGATATAATATTTTTATCTATGTTTTCAGATATTTGCAAGTTATCTGATCTTCATTTCTTTGTTTAGACACACTTGTCATGTATTGTTGTTCCATGTAACATGAATACACAAGTCTTGGATTACATAGCTCCAATTTCTTAATTAATGATCGAGTTTATTGAGTGATTGATATGTTCTCTTATATTGACTTCTCTACAAACTGCGATCGGTATTGCTACAAACGAGATCACGTTGTCGAGATTTCTGGGCAATTTGCTACATTCATATATTTTTCTTGCTACAATTATTATGCGATTTTGCTACAGTCATACAAAATTATTGCTACAATGTCTCCGACGGGAGTATCCGACGAAGTCAAAATTTTGCTACAATAGTACAATGTTATTTTGCTTCAAGGCCTCCGGCGAGATCTACAATGAGGATGTGTGTTTTGTGGTGAACCTTTTTTTTGCTACAATCGGGTCGATTTTGCTACACCAGTGTTTTTATGGAAGCAAAAGTGGAATTTTAGGTGAGAATAGATTTCGCTACGACCGAAACTTTTTTGCTACTTTTGTACATTATGGAAGCAAAAAACGGAATTTGAAATTTCTAAGTGGACAAGTGTCGCTCTCTAGACCCGGGGATCAAAATTTGATCCCCCGGGTCCTTACCCCCCCCCCCCCCCCCCCCCTTTATGTATGTCAAGCAAATTTCATTGTGAAGGTTCTTCCTACCATATTTGCAGATCACTGCAATTTGTTAAAAATGAGAGATAAAGGATGGGAATGTATAGTTGATTTGCTACCGGCATGTTGTGATGTGCGACTTTGTAGTATCAAGTACTTCTATTATGTGAAACTGTCGATGTAAAAAGCAACATGAACTGCGTACCAGCCCTGGGAAAGTATCAAATTAGAATCCACAAACATACCATTATACACTATGCGATGACCGAATGTATGTACGCAAGAAAAAAGATCTGCACACCACTTTGTCTCAGTATTATGTGCACAGCTCAGAAACAACAACTCAGCAAGCAAAGTGTATCCAACGACAAACTATTACTGCTACTGTACTTAAAATAGAATGCACCAGCAGTGATATTGATCTAACTTTGCAAAACCAATATCATCCCACCACTGACGCGGCGTGTGGCCGCGCCAAATCTTCATAGTACTCTGTAAATTTGCAACATTACCCATGCGAGTAGCTAGGCCCAGGATGAGTGTAGTAGTATGGCGAACTCGCCCCATCTTCCTGATGCCGTATCCCCGACGACGGAGGGTACTGAGAGCCACCGGAAGGCACCCGCGGCCCGTGCGATTCCGGGTAAGTGACTATCCCAGAGTCTTGAAACGATGATGCCATGTATGGTGATTCACGATCCATTGATCTTGGTGCCGGCGAAGACATTGATCTTGGGAATTCTGAAAATACTGAACCGGACTCCTGCGGCGGCGGCGGCGGAGGAGGATAGCAGTTGATGGGAGCGGGGAACTCATGGTTCATCTGTGGCTGAGGTGGGTAGCAGCTCGATGCTGGAGTCGGAGGATACCTTGGCGGATAGTTGCCGATGTGTTGTGTCGGAAGCACCGAATAGCCTTCACACGACGCAGGTGGTGGCGGATATGCAGTAGTTTGCGTCGGCGGCACTGGGTAGCTGCCGTTTGGTCCGGAATTTGGCACCGGAAACAGCGAGTCGATCATTCGCGGCGGCGGCAGTGGGTAGTTGCTTGGCGGCAGCATGTCCTGCAGCGGCGGATACAGCGATGTTGACACCGGTGGCGGCGGGTAGCTGCTGCCCTGCTGCTCAAAGTATGGCGTCGCCGGAGGTGGATAGGCCAAACTGGGCGGCGGCGGCGGAGGCGCGCAACAAGGGCTGGCGTCTTGCTCCGGCCGCGCCGCATAGACCTGCGGCTGCTGGTACGAGTGCGGCGCGCCGCCGGTGACGGCGCAGACGAAGCTGAGGCTGCCGTTGGGCCTGCCGTCGGGGGCGAGCACCTGGTAGCTGACGCGCCGCGGCGCCGTGCCGTCGCCGCCGCCGCTGCAGAGGTGCGACAGCGGCACGCAGATGGTGCCGACGAGCTTGTTGCCGAGGAGCGGCACCTGCGCCTTCACCTCGAACTGCAGGAGCTCGCCGTCGCCGTCCAAGTCGAACCCGAAGACGGCGCCTTCCCAGTCCGGGTTCTCGCCGCCGTCGGGGTCGGGGGGCGTCTTCTCCCGGCGGCCGGCGAGGGACACGGCCGCGTAGAGCGGCGGCTTCTGGAAGGGGACGAAGGCCTTGACGCCGCGGCAGGCGATGGATCTCACGGTGATGCGCCGGCCTGACGGCGGTGAGCTGGACATGGTCGTCGATTTCTTGGAGAAATTCTGACTTCTTCGTGGATGATTGAAGCTCAATGATCTGTCAGCTGTGGCTCAGGGATCTGACTTTGTAATCTTCGTGGATGATTGAAGCTCAATGATCTGCAAGCAGCTAATTGCAGGTGCGATGATGTCAGTATAGTATGTATTTGTCTGTCTCGCTGGTCATCTCTAGTTTATTAGTACGATGTGATAATTTTGAAACTTAATCACTGAAATAGCCTTGTACTGCCCAGGAAGCTACTCCTACCCACCCACCATTCGTTGCCTAATTCGCCTCATTTTGTTATTGTTGCACATGTCTCATGGCTCCACCGGTCTCACTGCGAATTTGCACAAAAATAACCCAAAAGTAAAAAAAAAAAGCATAGAATGATCCTGCGGCGAAACTATTTCACCGATCTAACCATTTTGTGTGGCGCCCTTCCCACGGGTGCCACACATGCCCATGTGGCGCCCCTCCTTCCGGCGCCACTGTCCCAGCCGACGTGCCCCCCTCGCCGCTGAGCTGGAGATGAAGTCAGCGTGGACTTCGCGAACCCGGATCACCAACCCGGTTCCTTCTAGTGCAAGACTCGCCACCTCGAGTCGGTCCGAGGTACAAAACCCCGATCGGATATGGCTTGTAGAAGCCGGCTCTGACAAAGATTGGCGGCCGTAGCTGTGCCGACTAGGACCCCAGCGCCGGCTTCGGACCAGCCGGCCACGGCTCCGGCCGGCCGCTCCTCGCCGGCCTTTGCCGCGAGCCGACCGATGGCCAGCCCAGGTCGCTCCGCGTCCATTGCCCTACCCGGGGTCTTCCCCCGACATTAGCCCTCGAAGGCCGGCAAGGTCCTGCGTTTAGAAGGACCTAGGCGGGTTTTCTGGCCTTTTGATCTCTCGAATATGCTTGACGGCACTCGGAGGGGCCGATCGAGAATTTCCATTCAGCCGGCCGCGCCTCATCCGGCTCGTTTCGGCCGGCTGCTCCTAGCCGGCCGTGATTTTCACTTCTGCAGCTTTTGCTTTTTTTTCAAGTCTTGGCGATGTCTCCGCCTTGCTGGGAAAGTTTTGGGCCGAGTTGAATTCAATGTCCGGCTCCGACTTGCGGCGCGCCGGAGTCTCCGCCGCCTCGGGTCCTGCGCCCGACTTGACCGGTCTGACGTCAGGCCGCTGCTGCCGGTTCGTCTGGTCACATCAATGTCTCCTCCGGATCCGGTGCGGTCGTGGGGGACGTGGTGTGGCGGTTTCCGGTAACCGCAGCGATCGTGGGTGGCGTTATGGCGCAGTTAATCCGGAGGACGTGGCCACGATCGCCACTTGGAGGCCAACCGTCCGCCGCGGTCGGCTATAAATGCCGCGCGGGGGGGGGGTACCGAGGCGGCCACTGCCTCACTTCTTCTTCCTCGCGTTCCCGCTCCGCTCGCTCTTCCTCGCGCCCAAGCTTCTCGCTGTTCTTCCTCGCGCTCGAGCTCCTCGTCGCTCCGGTGGAGGCTCTCACTGGCGAACTCCGGCGAACGCATCTCCGTCAATCCGCCGCCGCTACTCCGACGAGCCGGCGCCACGGGGCCCCGCGTTTCGACGGTGCGTCCTCCGCCGCCGCCGCCGCCGTCGCGAGGTTCTTCTTCACCTTTTCGCCTCTCGTGGTCTTCTTCCTCCTCCTCTTCATCAATGGCCAGCGCGAGCGGGTCTTGGAGGGGGTCTAACATGAGGGAAGACGACATCGAGCGTCTGGTGCGCCTCCGCCGGATCCCGTCGACGGTGATCACGAGGGCGCCCGGCGCGGAGGTGGAGCCCAAGCCGGAGCCCGGCGAGCGCGTCGTCTTCGGCGCGCACCTCGATCGCGGATTGGGCTTGCCGGCGTCCAACTTCTTCTGCCACTTCCTCGAGTACTTCGGCTTGCAGCCGCACCACCTTCCGGCCAACGCTTGCGTCCTCCTCAGCTGCTATGTGGCTTTCATGGAGGCGGAGGATGTCGACGGGGAGACACAAGAAGGGGGCGTGAGCCACGGTGGGCATTTGGTTGGCCAAGGCAAGTGTCTGGATGGCCTTTGCGGCGAGGAGGCGTGGCCACTCAGCGAGCTCAGGGGACTGCGTGAAGAACCTGCAGCCGTGGATCGCGACAGCGCGGAAGGGGCCCGGGTGGTCGGCAAGGACCCGGGAAACGGCGGCGGCGCGCGTGGGCTCGGGGAAGTGGTAATCACATAGGGCGAGCGGGGTAGAGCGCCAGAGGTGGCGCCAGCGGGAGAGGAGGGCGGCCTCCTTGACGGGGAGGCGGGTGATAATCTTACCGAGGAGGTCGTCGTAGAGGGCGCTGATGAGGTCATACACTTAAGAAAAAAAAATGCACTCCACGTTGTCTCAGTATTATGATTTCTATGTTTGCGGATCAATTTCTAATCCAAGTGCCCAGACCCATGTTCTTACCTTTTCTCCCCCGCCTCTACAGCTCTACTAGCTAACTGCTCCCTCCTCTGCTCTGTGCTGTCTGCTCTGCCGAGTTTGGTTGTTAAGCATCTCGCGAAGCTGCGCTGAGGTGGACGGCAGTCGGCGGTTGCACCGAGTTCAGAATTTCTTTCACATCTTTCTCCGTTTTGGTCCTCGAATTTTGGCGAATCTATGCTTTAGGGCATTACTCAGGTATACTCTGCTTCCAAATTGCAAGCCACTAGACCATAGGATGGTATTTTTTTGAATTTTGAAATGATTAAAAAAGACAACTTGATTGATTGAGCTACAAAAGCAAATCTGTTTGTGGACAGACACACACCGAAAGAAATAATAAAAGGGACTTACCTGAAGATATCAGTCCAACTGACAACTGCATCAACGGATTGCAGCTGCAGGCGTACTAGAAAAGATGACCGAGAGTGGAGCCGGACGTGCCGAGCATTCACCCAGCCGTTCACCGCGCTCTCCTCGACAATCCAGTTGAGTTAACGAGTTTCTTTGCTGCCGGATTGCATCGCTTGCCACCTCCAGGCCCATGCCGCCCGTAGCCATCAGATCGCACCGTTCTCCACACGCAGGTCCATGCCGCCTATCGCCTCGCTCTCCTCTCCATAGAGTCCGCGGTTTGTCGTAGCAGGGTGGCCTCTCCTCTCCTCTCCTCTCCGAGCAAGAGTCAAAGTCTAAGTCATAGTCACACGCGCAAACCGCACGCGGACTATGACCAAAGCCTTGTACTTATAGAAGATTTTGCAGCCGTTTGGATTTTGAGGAAGGAAGATAGGGCGGGAAGAAGAGAAAAATTCACTTCCATCTTTGTGCTGCTCTTTATTAGATAGACTGATATCAGATGGATCATGGTTGGATGGCTGAGATGTCGTATGCCCAGGATTGCTCACGTGGATCATGAATTTAATTTCACGGAGGACGAAGTGTTTTCACTACTGGCAAATAATTGCGTTGCCCTTTTATCTCCTATAATCAAGGTACAAGATTCATCTCTGCTAACCATAGAAACCGCATGCACTGGGATCCGTTGATTTCCTTTTATTAGCTGTGGTTTCCAAGAAACTGCTGCCTTTTCTTCTAAGTTACAGCTGCTATCATGAAACAAAGAACAATCCTAAACAAGATACATGACAATCTTTTGATATTCATAGATTTATTATTCAATTTTCCTTCGTATATATTAAGGCAACCACAGTTCAGTTTTCCGTCTACCTTCCGTCAAATATTTTAAACAATAAATACCATAGGAAAAACACCGCTTATCATGGTGATGATCTGTATTCCTTCAATTTTCCTTGGTATATATTAAGGCAACCACAATTCAATGGATTTGGAAGTTTTGGCATGATCCATACTGTCTTTTAGACATTTTGTTCACATGGAAAATATACTGGATAATGACAAGTGCAAAAACCGCATGCGTCCAATGATCCATACTGTCTTATAGAAAGTTTTGCAGCTGTTTGAAATTTGAGATGAGAAGATAGGGCAGGAAGAAGGAAAAATTGAGTTCCATCTATGTGCTGCTGGTTAGCAGATAGACTAATAAGAGACTGAGAGCAGGGCTGGATGGCTGAGAAGATGTTGTGTGCCAAGGATTGATCACGTGGATCTTCTGTTTAATTGCACGGATGACGGAGCGTTTCCACTACCGGCAAGTAATTACGTTGCCTTTTTATCTCCTATAATCAAGAGACGGGATTCTTCTATGTCAACCACAGAAACCGCATGCACTTGGTTGGGTGCTTTCCTTGTATTAGCTGTGATTTTCAAGAATCATTATATTCAAACGCCTGTGTTTTCTCCTAAACTGCAGCTGCTATCATTAAAACAAAGAACAATCCGAATTCCTAAACAAGATACATGAGAACCTTTTGATACTCATAGATTTATTATTCAAATTTCCTTGAAATATATTAAGACAACCATAATTCAGTTTTGCGTCAACTACTTTAAACAGTGAATGCCATAGTAAAAAACACGGCTTCTCATGATCTATCTGCATTTCTTTCCTTTTGAAATACATGCCTCCTCTCCTGTTGAATCTTCAATTGTCAGGCAGCTAACAGCTGCCATGCTTGTGATTTCACATAGAGACATAGAGGAAACATAACTAGATATACTTTCATACACACATGCTTGTGATTTCACATAGAGGCGTGAAGGGAACAGAGCTAGATATAGTTTCATACAAGACTTTTTTGTGTAATCGAACACAAGTTATAAGCACCACTTCAACTGAATAAACAAGAGAGACTTCGGATTTTTCTTGGCATGACCCATATTGGTCGTTTGGATAATATATTAGATAATAACAAGTGCATAAGGCACACAGGGTATATATTATAACTCAGTACTTAATATAGACAAACATCCTGATTAAGATTACAAATGAAACAGCAATTACAAGTTGTGATTTGGAGCACCGCAATTTACAATTCCATTGGTTATTACAAAAATTATCACAGGGTTAATTCAAGGTCAGCTACTGGCCATCACAAGAGCAAGAACAAGAACATAGGTTCCAATTAAGATGCAAACAGAAAATTCATTTGGATATATAGATGACCTCTCTTTTTCGATCCTAAGAGTAAACAAGAAAACACAAGCTATCAGCCTAGTGAGAAAATGCGCAGTCATGCTCGCTCAACAAGAATCATGGAGAAGAGTAGAAGGGACGTAGAAGAATATTGCAACCAGCCAGATACAGTTACACAGAGAACATCTTCTGGATCTGGAGAAATGACCCAAAATTAACTGGTCCTATTAGCACCATAATGGTGACAGGTGAGGCTATGATGAACTTGGCCTTCAGCTGCTTCTTGACATTGTCCTTGGCAACAACCACCTTGAGCTTCTCAGCGATATCCTCGATGAGGGTCCTTCCTTAGACTCCTCGAGCCCCACCTTGATGGCCCCGGCCAACTCCGTCTTCTCTGCCCGCAGGGGCAAAACAAACATTCCAGCTGCTCCAGGAAGGCACTACGCCGTGCAGAATAGCACCATGAGGCCGTTCCGGACCATCTGGAAAGCCTTGTCATCTGCGAGACAATTGCCGGACATGCCAATGCATCAATCAATAAAAAAGGCTACACATGCAGTTTGATAGAGTGGAATTAATAAGTAACTAGATTGAATGGCAATGTGAAATTCTTCTAGAAAATCGCTTGCAATATTACAGAATACAAAGAAAATGATCACCTTCAAGGTATACATTACCATCTTCTGGACCCTTCTATACTCCAATATTGCATCACGAGTTAACCTGGATCAGTCCTTGCCATGAATATCATGCAGACCATCTAGTACTAGTACCTTGCCATCAAAAGCATGCACGCATGTCTGCATCTCCGACCTGCATATGCATGCAGAACACAACCACTGCTCAGGTTAGACCTGAACCATACCACAAGCCAAAACCCAAAAATATATATAGCGCTCACCGAGGAGTCGCCCAGGACATGTCAGCCAAAGGCTGAACCACAAACTTCAACGTGATAGCTAACACCACAAGCCAAGGGCCCCAACGACTGAGGTCGGTGAAGCTGCAGACCAGCCTTCCCATCTCCAGGCCGGAACACCGGCTCGTCATTGCTCACCGGCACCGCCGCCTGGTCCTACATCAAGCAAAACCAAGTACCACTGATTCTTCTTTGGTGAATCAAAGCAAGTACTAAAGGCCACTCGTAAAAGAGTTGAACAAATACAACCAGCCACCGATAGATGATTTTGCTGAAGCATCCAAATACATATCAATACCCTGCATCCCAAGGGAGAAAAAAATGTATCCTAAATGCAATTTGCGAGAGAATTGCATGAAATGACAATTCATCTGTAAAAATGCTACCATTTGATAATAGTGAAACTGCGCTCATATGGAATTATGACTAAAATTCATTTGAGGACTAACGATGGAAGAACACATGAATGCAGTTACCAAAACAGTTGCTAGTTTACAGTTACCAAAACAACATACTTTTACCCTTTGATTTGGAGAAGACTAGGTAATATTCCTAAACATGAGCGGCAAAAAAGGATGAAATGCTTAGAAATAGCTGGTAACAAATTTAAACCTATTGCAATTCCATTAAATCATCCAACACACATCATGAATATATCAGGGTACCATGAAAATGTAGACAACTCACTTTACAAACAAGCAGACTAGTAACCCAACTGAAAGCACTAAAGTTTGGTTCCTACAAATGCATTTTTTTACCAGATAAACATAGAAATGTCTACACCATTTTAATGACTGAAACAAAGAACCAACAAATAATATCATATTCGTAAATTACAACGACTGGAATTACTTCATCAAGATATGAACCAAGTAAATGTGGTTTATACTGAACATGCAGATGATGATTGAAACAGGAAAATTGCTTAGTATCATGACCAGATCCTAAGCAAACCACCATTGAACCGCAATCAGTGTCATCGGCTCCACGGTTGTGGTATCAGACCACATAGAAGAGAAAGGAAAGGAACCAGAGACTCACCACGGGATCGAAGGAGGCCACCGCTGCCAGAAACCACATGGTAGAAGATCACCACTACCAGACGACCAGATCCAGCGGCCATGGATAACTCCTGGACAACATCAACCTCCACTTCTCCTCCGAAGTACAAAAAACGAAGGAATCGAAAATATATTCTGGAAAGCTGTTAGTGTTTGCATCACCTGAGGTCAAACTTTAGGGAACCAAAACCAAAACCAAAACTTTAATATCTCAACCCTCAATGATGTAGGATAACCAGTTCAAGTTTGAGGCTACAGGATCATGTATAGATACTGAATTGCTCAACCACAAAAGGTTAGCCGGCTATAGGAGCATCATTCCGATCAAAGAAAATACCATACAAAAATATGATGTAAATATAGAACAATACTACCAGAATGCAGCTTAGTGGCACCTTAATTCACTAGGTATAATTTTCTTTCGATACCATTAGAACCTAGCGCACTTGCACTATATTACAGAAACCATAGCAACCAATAAATTTAAAATGATGCAGACACTTACATATCTCAAGATTAATTTTTTACAACAACCAAATTAATGGAGTAAAACAGAGAAATATGAACCAAACCGCACAAAGGTGGAGCACAGAACCGCAGCGGCAATGACAGTGCTACCACATGGAAGAAGGAAGCTCGAGGAGCTCACCACAGCGGGGTGTAGCCGAGGACGATAGTAACCACCATCAAGGTTGCGGTGTGGTGCCAACGAGGTAGTCAAAGTCCGGGGCAGCCGAGCCTACCAACACGCGAGCGGCCACAGCTAGCCCAGCTGCAACAGCACTACTGCAGCTCTCGCCGGCATCAGCAACTCCAGGTTCAATGGAGAGGCGCTATCGAAGGCTCATTATTAACCTGCAAAACACAACGAGTTAATCGTGCCCACTAAATAGGAACGGGAACCGCCACCGTAGTGTGATTGGCCAAAGTCCAAAAGACACACATGTAGCTAAAATTTCAGAAAGAAACAAGTGGATTAGTAAGAGAGAGACCAGAGAATTAAACCAGGCGGCCACAAAGTGATGCTTTGCAAAAAGAAAGCTAACCACACTTGAAGATATCTAGAGCGACATACTCCACGGCAAAACAACAAGGAGGAGCAGTCGACCATATAGTTCATGGTTCACAGCAACTCAAACAAGAACGTGAAGAATAGGCAGCGCCCTACCTCAATATATGTCTAGATCAACATAATCAATTTAAACTAACACTGGATTTCTCTCACAACATTAAGAAAATATAGTACATGGGTTGACGAGTACTAAACAGGACACAAGATGGGCCGACGAGTCCTAAACAGGACACAAGATGGGGTACATGGCACCTGCTAGTGCGTTACCAAATCCTAGCAACAACTCTTCTTATCAGATTGGTAGCAAATTGAGGAAATAATACCTCCAGCTTGAATAAAACTCATTCAACTTGAATACAAGACAACGACCATGATACTGCTTGGAAAATAATGTAAACACAAAACTGGCTACTTTATGCCAGAAGTTGGCATGTACAAATACTAGATGACCTTCTGAGCAAGAATGAACCCGCGGAGCTCACCGGAGGTGTGTAGCCATGGATGAACGTCACAGGGTTGTCGAAGACCATTAGCAGCATCACTGTTAGAGCCGAATAGCCATACACTTTCCTTCGTCCTGATTATCCTCGGTAACCTCCACCAAAGGATCTACCATCTGCCAATGCAAATGTCACCCATTTTAAATATTCAGTCCACTATGTTACATCAACAAAAATTCTAGGTCTACAAATAATGGTGCAGTACATAGGGGAAAGCCAATTAGGAACTAGATCTGCGGCCTTTGAGCAAGATATAATTAAGAGGCCATCATCATGCATATATATCATTTCTCGATAACAAGAGAACTCGATTAGAAAAAATTCACTCCATGTAAATACATGTACTGAAGATAGGCAGAATCTGCACTCATCATGATGGGTTCCACTTGTAAAGGAGAAAGAACAAGAACTAATACACGTCCTTTTGATCAAATAGATCCAGAACAAAAAATGATTCAACTACAGGTATGAAGGTCCTTGAGAAAAATGGATGATGATCTAAAGCAACTCATTAGAACCCAACCGGAAAAGAGAAGTAGCTCCAACTTGCTAGTGATGCAACAAGTACTAGGCAACAGTTCAAATCCATCTTTCAAGAAAAGCAACAACAATACATGCATTTCAACCTCACACAAACAACTATGGCGTAGAGGGAGGCCACCGATAACCTCTCGACAACTCTAGCTGCACTTCTCCATCCTTCAAATAGAATGGGCACGCTTTAGTGCCAGCAATTACATTCTCACAGGAATGGCGATGGAAAACCATGAAATAGTAAGAGCAGCTAGCGGTGAATTGTTATGTTGATTATTCTAGGAAACCAAACAATGTTCAGGCCACTATGTTACATTTTAGAGCAGCTAGCGGTGAATTGCAGCAAAATACAAACAAGCTAGCTCAAGACAAGAATAAACAATGACATTTAGGGTTTTTCTTTAAAAAACAAAAGTACTATTTCAGCTAATTAACCAATTAAAGTTTAATCAACAATAGTCTTCAAAATTTAGCCATGAACTTTGCACTATTTTGAATATCCAGGCCACAATTCAGATAGAAAGCAGTAAAAGTACATACCAGCACACCCATAGAGACATTCAAACACACAAATCCAACTTGGGCTCACAATCCAAATAGAAACTCAACTGTATTTTGACTATTTACTACCTCATGTGTCACAGGAGCATACATGTCGACTCGCACAACACACACACATGGCCGTGGCATGGAAGCCATGACACAAAATTCCAAGGAGGAGCTTACATGACTAGGAGCACGTACCATACGGTTGTACAAAAAGCACAACACTGACAGTGCCATGGTTGTCGTGCACTGAGGCTACCGCCATCACAAGGCAGCAGGACCACATGAGGCAGCGGGTTTGCGCTTCCCACCGATGCCAATGTTGACACCAATGACAATCACATGGCTATTCGCAATGCACTTTGCTTCCTGGGAGGTGTCGCAACTCTCCTCTGTTACCTCCACCGAAGGATCTCCTTGTTGGAAACATAAGAAAAACATGAAGTGTTAGGACGTGATTCACCATTCTAGTTGTATCCAACACAAGACCGTGAGTGAAGGATGTGTCCAGGAGAAAGCGAGATCTACTATGCATGGCTTGGACTATGTACTAACAATACATGCCATTCATATTGTCTACCTAAATTAAGTGCATTTTGCAGACAAGTTTTGACACCTTTGAAATACAGGAATAAGACAACAGTAAAGGAGACTATAAATAGCACCAGATTCAGACTACAAATAGCACTAGACCGAGACTACAAATAGCACCAGGTTGGTACTAAAATAGCAACAGATTGAGACTACAAATCCACATAAAAACACATAGAAACCACTAAAGGATTTTTTCAATGATAGTTAAAAGTTTCAGGTACTGAAAACAGATCTAGCTTTGGTATTTTACTAGAGCCAATAGCTAAAATATTTTTTCCTTCTAGACCAAACATGATCCATTAGTGTGACGTGACCGCAATAAGCCTTAAAGCAAAAGCATTAGCGGACTACTCTTGACTACTTGCAAGTGTTGTAAACCAGAATTCCACACACAAAAGATATGCAGCTCACATTAAAAGGCAGGTTTCCCATCAGTTAACAATGATATTGTCTGTGGTTTGTACGCCACGCCGTCCATGGATCAACTACACCAAAATTATTGAGTGGTTTTGCACAATTACTCTCTGTCGTCTTCTAGGTTTGTGATGACCATTGATATCCATGGTGACAACCTTGGCAAATTAATATCTGTAAGGTATCAGCAATAGCATCAGAATGCATAATCTTAATGAGCCTTCCTAAAAGTAAGAGCATGACGTCTCAGTGAGACAAACGATTAACACCTGAATGATGTACAAGAAGTTACTAGTAAACATGAACAATAATTGTAAATGAACACTTGACACAAAAGCTGTACTTCTCACTTGCATCTGTCAAGTTTATTATTCTAGTTCTGGACACTATGCAACAACATATCTCCAGAAGAGCAAAACAAAATGTGAGTTGTCTGCTACAAACCAAAGGAGAAAATCAACCTAGAAGGCTGAAACAGAGAAGACATGGAGAGAAGAAGTGCATTTGAACTTAAAAGAGATTCGAGTAGGGAAAAAATAGATCTTTAGCACAACCTCCATAAAATCAGCAATACCATTTTGAAGATGTGAAGCAAAAAAACAACTTGAGGAGTTTCAATACGTCTACAAGCAATATTCCAAAACAAATTATGAATGTTTAAAAATAACAAAGATAAATTTGAATACCTATCTAACAGATTTGGGATGGCACGTAAAAGGACCCAACAAGTAAAATATTATCGCATAGTTTAGGCCCTACAGAAGCTACTGCAAGAAGATCGCTCAGACCTAGGCAAAGGGTCCCAGGCCGGGTCTTCCAGCTTCCAAGTGATGCATTCAGACAGCTACATGTCCCAGCTACACGAGTGTCAAAATTCCAAGGATCTCCTTGTCGGAAACATAAGTAAAACATAAAGTGTCAAAATTTTGATTCACCGTGTGGCGATAATATCAGATTGCTACTTGTATCCAACACAACTACACGAGTGAAGCTTGTGTCAAGGAGAAAACAAGATCTACTATGCATAGCTTGGACCATCTACTAACAATACATGCCATTTATATTCTCTGCCTAAATTAAGTGCAGTTTGCAGAAAAGTTTTGACACCTTTGAAATACAGGAATAAGACAACAGTAAAGGAGACTATAAATAGCACCAGATTCAGACTACAAATAGCACTAGACCGAGACTACAAATAGCACCAGGTTGGTACTAAAATAGCAACAGATTGAGACTACAAATCCACAAAGAAACATTATGGTGGCCCAAGTTATTAAACTCAAACACATAACTATCAAGCTAACCTGCTCACTATAATGAGCATGGATTTGGACCTGTTGGGCTAGTAACCCAAGTTCCGTATGGATATGTGCTTTATAGAATGAAATGTATCAGGTTGATAAAACAATAAAACTTGCAGTTAGTACATGAATAGAGTGGATTAAAAACCACTAAATGAATAGCTAAAATAATATTTTCCTTCTAGACCAAGCATGATCCCTTAGTATGACGTTACCGCAATAAGCCTTAAAGAAAAAAGCCTTAGCGGACTACTCCTGACTACTTGCAAGTGTTGTAAACCAGAATTCCACGGATAAAAGATATGCAGCTCACATTAAAAGGTAGGTTTCCCATCAGTAACAATGATATCGTCCGTGGTTTCTACGCCACGCCGTCCATTGATCAACTTCATCAAAATTATTGAGTGGTTTTACACCATTGCTCTCTGCCCGTCTTCTAGGTTTTGATGACCATTGACCTCCATGGTGACAACCTTGGAAAATTAATATCAAAAAAGTATCAGCATAGCATATCAGAATGCATAATATTAATGAGCCTTCCTAAAAGCGAGAGCATGACATCTCAGTGAGACACACAATTAACAACTAAATGATGTACAAACAGTTACTAGTAAACATGAGCAATATCTGTAAATAAACACTTGGAACAAAAACAATACTTCTCCCTTGCATCTGTCAAGTTTATTATTCTAGTTCTAGACACTATGCAACAACAACAACATATATCCAGAAGAGCAGAACAAAATGTGAGTTGTCTGCTACAACCAAAGGAGAAAACCAACCTAGTAGGCTGAAACAGAGAAGACATGGAGAGAAGAAGTGCATTTGAACTTAAAAGAGATTCAATTAGGGAAAAAAAAATAGATCTTTAGCACAACCTCCATGCAATCAGCAATTCCATTTTGAAGATGTTAAGCAAAAAAAGCAACTTAAGGATTTTCAATACATCTACAAGTAATATTCCAAAACAAATTATGAATATTTAAAAATAACAAAGATAAATTTGAATACCTATCTAATAGATTTGGGATGGCACGTAAACGGACCCAACAAGTAAAATATTATCGCATAGTTTAGGTCCTACAGAACCTACTGCAAGAAGATCGCTCAGACCTAGGCAAAGGGTCCCAGGCCGGGTCTTCCAGCTTCCAAGTGATGCATTCAGACAGCTACATGTCCCAGCTACCATGTAGCCTCCGATATCGTTGCACAAGAAAGAAACATGATGGTCAGCTCTACAGGCAGCAATCATGCATCTACTACAGCCTAGCAAGTCTGTTTTCTCAAAATGTGTAAAGTAACCGTCACGGTTTTCTACTATCATTAAATATGAATGTTAACAGGTCGATATTGTCCTACGTGGACTTATCATTCAGCAAATCTGCTCACAAGCAATAGCAGCTTACATGTTTTGACCAAGCGTACATAATGAGAACGCATAAGAATATGTATATGTGATCTTGCTTTGTCACAAAAACGAAAATGCATCTAGAACTCAAAAGTCAAAACGCGGGCAAGAAAATGATAAAAACCTGTAATATTCTAATTGGGTCTGCGAGGACACATTCAGGCGCACAATGACTAGAAGAACAGAATTGTGATACACATGAATTAGAAATATGCAGTAGTGTATAAATCAAGCTACCAATTGAGGAAATAGATTATCTAGAACATTAATTAGTGGTCCTGAATTAATGAAGTTGAGAAACTCCTAAATATTTTTCTAGTTCACTACTTGATAATGTATCAGCAATTAAGCATACACCGGTCTAAGCAACAATCCCAGTCATTCACCAAAAGAGATCACCATTAAAGTTGAAGCTTATTGAATGATCCCAAAGCCCGACACTCAACAGCTCAACCTCTAGGGTACACACAAGCTGAATTATATACTGTTAGGTCCAAATTATCTACAAACTTATTTGCACAAACTATTTTGATGCATGGGGAGCAGCAGAAAGAGCACACATTGATCACAAAAGGCATCAGGAAGCACACCTTACTAGGAGCTCACATGTGTCCTGGAGCCAACAACAAAAACTACAGCTATGATGTCGTTTTCATATGAATGATAAGCATAACATTCATGAACTGCACTCAGTCTACAGTCTGCAATTTTCTCGAGTCCAGAACAATGATACATCTCTTGAAGTGCAAAATTTTGTGTGACGATATGAACACACCATAACCAATATACTGCTCCTCTCTATTGACGCTTCGGTTATATGAGAGTCAGCTCAAATCCTAGTACCAAGTATTCCTTTGACACTACAGTATCCAAAGAGTGTCGCTAGACAAGTCCGAAACTAGGAAAAATGAAACCCCACCGGCCGGTATAACCGTACCAGGACCATCAGCATTCAGCAATAGAGAAATGGACTTGAGGTAATGCGATGCCGCATTGCTCACCTGCATGCTGCTTCAGTGACTGGGCTCTGTCAGCACCAGCCCGTCATCTTCGATGTCGCTGAGCAGCAGCAGGTCTTCATTTCTGTCGAGGTGACAGGCCGCGCACCTGGAGGAACCAGGACAGCCGGATCTTGCCGGCCCGGAGCAGCAGGAGGCGGGCCACGCCGCAGAGCCAGTCGGCGAGGGAGACGATGGTCCTGGAGAAGCTATGCGGCTCTGGCCGGAAGGACCTGCGCTAGCGTTCCACAGGTCGTCGTCGTGCCGTGGCGCCGCCGGAAACGCCCAGTAACGCGGCGGTGCAGAAAAAGGAGGTCCCTTCACCTCCCCTCCTAATTTGCCGCGCGCCGGTGGGTGTGGGGGAGGAACTGGCGGGTCGAGGCAGAAGAAGGCCCAATCGGCCTACTCGCCGGCGCGAGGCGGGGGCCGCAGAAGCGCGGCGTCGTTGACGTTGGAGGCGCGCAACAGGTCGGCCTCCTTGTCGCCGGACCGGAACGACGACGACGGGGGCCGGCTGTGCCTCGTAAGTGGTCGGGGCGCGGCATGAGAAGGCGCGCCCGGTCTGGTTCGTCGCCAACGGCGGTAGGGTTGGGCGGCGCTAGGGTTTGCACGTGGGGGCGCGATTGGAGGCGCGGGACTGCGGCGTGGGTAGGGGAACCGACCGGCGGGGCTGTGGCGGCGGGCCGACGAGCACCGAGGCTAGAATGGCCGGCGGGGCTGGGAGGGGAGGAAAGCAAAATTGAACGCCGGCGAAAACAGAGCGCTTCCGCAAACTCTAGTAGTAGGTGACTTCTGATTATCTCCGTAATAAAATCCTACTACTGCTAAATCAACCTTTCTACTGTATTTCCCAACGAGCTGCAAAAATCGATGCATTGGCTGAGCCATTAATTTACTGGTCGGGTTTAATTTAGGGGGAGGAAAACGAGATTGGGAGTGGTAATTAGGAGTACCTCTGATTCGTATCTTATACTACATACACAAGTACTAGTACTACTTCCGGGTCTATAACCAAAAATATAAGGAGCGAATACTAGTACATGCTTACAAACTTGTGGTTTGTAACTTGCCTATATAAAGTTAAATTACATTGCTCCTAAACGAGCAAAATAATACTACCTCTGTTCATAAATAGATGCCAAAAGTTTGTCTAAATTTAAATGTATCTAGACACAATTTAGTGTATAGATACATCCGAATTTAAATAAATTTTTGGCATCTATTTATGGATGGAGGGAGTATGATTTGAAGTCAATGTACCCATTAACTCCAATTTATTTGATCATTCGGATTATCATAGGCGATGTCCCTCTCCCGCAAGATTGGTGATGTTTTATCGTGGTGGAGCGCATTGCCGATAGCTCCGGGCGAGACATTGTCTGGAGGAAGGATTTGTGCGTGGGGCAAAAAGGCTGGGATTTGTGCCTCTCACCAGTCCGTCATCTTCGATGTCGCTCAACAGCAGGTATTCTTTTCTGTCGAGGTGATGGCCGCGCACCTGGAGGAACTAGGACAATCGGATCTTGCCAGAGGCGGGCCACGCCGCACAGCTAGTCGGCGAGGGGGACGATGGTCCTGGAGAAGTTGTGCGGCGCTGGGCGACGTTGTCCTCGAAGCCGGCCGGAAGGACCGGCGCTAGGGTTCCACAGCTCGTCGTGTCGTGGCACCGCTGGAAACGCAACGCGGCTGTGCAGAAAAAGGAGGTCCCTTGACCTCCCCTCCTCCTTTGCCGCCGGTCGGTATGGAGGAGGCACTGGCGGGTCAGGTCAAGGCAGGAAGGAGGGTTCTAGGCCGTGCGGGGGGTAGGAGAAGAACGCCCCATCGGCCTACTCGTCGGCGCGAGGCGGGGACCGCAGAATCGTGGCCTCATTGACGTTAGAGGCGAGCAACAGGTCGGCTTCCTTGTCGCCGGACTTGAATGACGGCGATGGGGGCGGCCGTGCCACCACGTAAGAGGTCTGGGCACGGCCGGTTTGGATCATCGCCGACGGCGGTAGGCAGGGGCGGTGCTAGGGTTTGCACGAGGGGGCACGATTGGAGGCCCGGGACTGCGGTGTGGGTAGGGGAATCGACCGGAAGAAAGATGCGGGGTTGCGGTGGCCGATGAGCAGCGAGGCTAGAATGGTCGGCCGGGCTGGGAGGGGAGGAAAACAAAATTAAACGCTGCCAAAGTGGGCCGACTCACTAATCCGAGGCACAAACAAAGCGCTAATAGGTGAACGGCCGCGCACACTAATTATCTCCCTAATAAAATCCGACTACTACTACTAAATCCCTCCGGCCTCCCACCTTTCTCTTTCCCAGATAATGCTGCATGTGAGCTGGAAAAATAGATGCATTGGCTGGAGCCATTAATTTACTGGTCGGCTTTAATCAGGGGGGAGGAAAACGATACTATTGGGAATGATAATTTAGGAGAATTAACTACCTGTGAATCTTATCTCATACTGTACACTAGTACTAGTAGATCGAATATCTGAAAACCACATCCGCGCCTATAACGAAAAATATAAGGAATAGTACATGCTTAGAAACTCGTGGTTTGTCACTTGCGTGTATAAAGTTCAATTACATTGCTCCTAAACGAGAAAAATAAAATGACTCGAAGTCAATGTATCCCTTAACTCAAATTTATTTGATCATTCGGACCACCATAGGCGGTGTCCCCTCCCGCAAGATCGATCATGTCTCGCCGTTACGGAGCGCATTGCCGACAGCCTCCGGGGGAGACATTGTCAAGCGTGGACGGAGAAAAGGTTTGCGCTTGGGGCAAAAAGGTTGGCCGTCAAGGAACACCGTGTCGGTGACCACGGTGCTATAATTGCCTACGTTGTTGTAGAGTCCAACTGCCATCGCAGAAACCTGCTCCCACCGGACCCTGCAATCCGACAAATATCTTTGCTCGATGTTGCCCTCGGTCGGTTGACCTACTCATGCATGCATCCCAGATCGGCCCCGTAAAGAATTATTTGACCATCCACTGAATTATTTGATTATCCACATGTTTATATCTAATGAAAAGTTACACAATGTGTCTCGTCGCCAGCATCTTCCACTCTTCACGCCTCGGCTACATGCACACCCACACGACCTCCATCTACGGCCCATAGCTTTGTCGTTGGTGCCGTTGTGTCCGAAGTTGTCCGCTTCGGCAACGTCGCCCTCTCCCGGTAGCCTCTATGGCTCTATGTCACCTCCAAGCTCTGGATCTCTGACATGCACCTCGACCACGCCGTCCTAATGCTCCACGGCTCCCATGCCCACCTTGGCCTCTCCTAGATCGACCTTTGTATCATCCACTATCCCATCACCCCTAGGTCCTCCACCACCGCCGGGGCTTGGTGTTATCTAGGTGAAAGATCCACAATTTATGTTTATTGATCAAGAGTACTACCTACATTCCAGTTCATAGGAAAAAAATGCATGTATTTCTAGGTTGTTAATTTGGCAAACATAATATCAATTGTACAACATAAAAAATATATCATTAGAAATTTGAACATCTTAGCGTTCTAATAATTTATATTTTGTATTGTATAAGTTGTATTATCATTGTCAAATTTACGACCTAGGGAGCGCAAGACCTATGAATCGGGACGGAGAGAGTATAAATCTAAACCCTATACCCCAAACCCTAGATCAAGACAATAATCCATATAGAATTGGACCTTAGGATATAAACCATTGACTATGAACCTAGACCCCAAACTTTGGACCGACCCTAAATTCTAGACCTTAAACCCTAGTCATTTTATTCTCAAAAGAAGAGCCTCACCACAAGATGTCTCAGACTACATGAATTAATGATAGGATATTAAATATGACCCAGACAAAAGAAAATTGACATAAAATAAAGTACTTCATTTTTCTTCTGCGGGAAAAAGAATGTGCTCAGTTAATCAACATTAGTATCCAATTAATTATATAGAATATTTATATGATGTATTATACTATATCATATTATATGTGCTAGAATATATAAACCATACTTTTATATAGTATATACAATATGTACATGGCATCACGACGTCGTCATGCTGACTTGACCAGGTGTGTCGACCTCTAGCCCCACGTTTTCGGCCAATATATCCAATCTAGTGTGCCTCTAGACGGACATACAACGACATTACACATCGTGTGTTCAGGGTAAGGCTCGGGATCAGTGGTAATATGTCGTCATGTCGGCGTGGTTGGTTGGTCTCCGTCGTTCTCTCATGTTTTGGCAGCTCTAGGTCACCCCCCACCCCCATCCTTATTGTTGATATGATCCGATCCATGTGGTACCTCCGCCATAACACATAAGGAGGTGTGCCCTAGAGTCGTTTGTCGCCAAGGGGCTCAATGGTGTGGTCATCGCTCTAACGGAGCATTTGATTTAAATGCAACTGTACTTGATCCTAACAAAGCTTTTGATTCTAAAGGAAGGAACTTTTGAATAAAGGTCATCTATGAAAATATGTAAACAAACAAATTAAATCTTTGTGTGAGTTTTTCCTAAATAAAGACCATGGAGTAAATGTTCGTGCATTTTCTTGATCGCCCTTTATCGAAGATGCTTAATATTGTTTTCCCTAAAATGTCTTTTTTCATCAATAAGGTAGAGCTAGCACTACATGAAATGATGGACTGGAACCGGGAACATACTCATATGCGACACTAGCTAGCTATACTATTCCTCGTGAAACGCTGAAAATACACTCCCTTGCCGTGGAAACCACGCAATGCATGCAGATGCACTACTACGTGCTAGCTAATCTTCTCCCTTTCCACGTATCCATGCATAAGCTCTTATCTATTTTACGTGGCCAGATATTTCGACAATACGTACACAAGACATTTAAAAAAATAATGATACCGAATTCAAGGAGATAATATAGGTCATAGTAGGGCTGCAAGAAGCAGAGTTTGCGGGGCGGATTGCTTGTCTGAATTTAGTTTGATCTGTAATTAAGCTTGTAGTGCAATTTGCAATGTTCCATGCCTTTTGCGGGACAAAGCGGCGCCGCTTCTGCAACCCTGGATCGTAATCTCTTGTATGTATAACCAAGAAACACAATGCGAAACCGGCCTTAAAATAATGAGAACCAGCCACCCCAGATGGAGAAAACAGGAAAAGCTACCTCTTGTTCTTTTTTTACCGCCATGGAGGCAGGTGGAAGGAGAAGATGGATATATGTGAATTTTCACTATTCTCTCTCTCCCCCTCTCCACATCGGAACCAGCTAGCTTCTCATCAATTTCCCTTCCACACGAGACCGGCGAGTGACATGCCACTGCCTTCTACATGGCATTGCAGTCGAGGTCCTTAATTTTATATCTCCATGCCACAACATCATGTCATAAGCTAGCCATTTTCGTAGATAGATTTTTATGGGGTGGTACCTTTGTCATCCCAGTAAGATCATCCACATATTTTACTTGAAACATCGTCCCTTTCATAAAAGCGAATCTTTGGAGCATGGTGGCGCTTGAAGTCCAAATTGAGTGGGTGGGTGTGACGGTGTGGGTGCACGTGGACGCCAAATGTCGGAGCCTTATACGCGGCGATTAAAGTGTTTGCGGCATCCCAGAGGGCATGTTTGTCTACACGACAATTATCTCGGGGCTCCCTCATTTCCACTGCCGCCTGCTTCTACCACGGTGGATGTGTGCCTTACCTCCGAAGGTGATGTGTGTGCAGTCGAGGTGGGGGGAGCCCTCCTTGCTTGATGTTGGTGCTAGTCGGCTCATCGAGATCAGTAGAATCGTTATGGGGTCCACATACTCCTTCATGAGCTTAACGTAGGCATTGGCGACTGATCCACCTGATCTTGTTTTCGAGAATTAAAGAGTATTTCTATGGTGTCTTCTTCTCTGGCATATACTCCTCCAGCTCCCTTCTCATCACCTCGATTCACCTCGCCTTTGTCGGTGCCGAGGAGGTCGTCCATAGAGGAAGTCTCCACAACGGGCAGCCAAGAACAAATTGTCGGGCTTGGACCACGTTGCGTGATTATGTCCATCACCGTATGTAGCGGCTCAGTTCTTAGTGTCACCATCTCGGGTAAGTACACATTGGTGTCAACTACACCGTCGATTTGGTTCATGTAATATTCAAACAATTGTATTATTATCATTTGTGAAATGTTTTTTTTTTCCAATAGAGATTTAGGTGCATATCGGTAATCTCTATTGTTTGCGTGCAAAACTTAACTCTGGTATGTGGCTGTTTTCTCGCTGTAATGCATGCAAAATGTTTGGGAGCGGTCCCCCAGCTGAGTACAGTGCGCGTATGGCGTGGCTCAGCGATTAATTGGGTGAAAAAGAGGAAACGGCACATGTAACTGCGTGCAACTTGATTGGTAATGAAATTTGGCCTTGGTCTTGGCAAAATGTCTCTCCGGCCTGATGAATCAGAGTAGTCCATGCGCGAGGTAGGAAATTAAATACGCCCAGTCAGCAGCAGCAGCAGTAGTAGTAGTAGTAGTAGTACTCCAAACGCTAATCAGTGAATGGAGTTGCTTGGTACGGAACATGACCGATGGAAGGAAAAAAAAAAAAGAATAGAAAAAGAGGCCTCCAATTTACTAGTAATACTGAAGTCGCTGAATATGTAGTGCATTAATTTGCGTCGCTGGACATTTCCAAGGCAAGAAGATGCTTATTAATTCTGTGGCTGACGCATGGAAGCAGGCGAAAATGAAATCCAAGCAAAGCAAGGAAGGAAGCGGATCCATCGCGCGTGCGTGCGGTAGGGAGCGTGACCGGCGGAAGAAGAAGTGGATGGGGCCGGCCGCCAGACACTGCAGTAATTTAATTACTGTAATTAATTACGGCCGGGGGTGAAGAAATTAATTACTACTACTGTAGTAGGAGAGAATCGATGGATGGATGGATGCGCGGCGTGCACGTGCAACGAAGGAAGGAGCAGCACGTCGCGTTGGCGTAATGATCGAGTCATCCGCAGGCGCAGCAGAAGAAAACGGGAGCGTCCACGTCGATGATCCAAGAAGCAGCGCAGGAGGAGCACGTGAGACGACAGGTCCAAGCAATCCATCCATGGCGGTACGTACGGAGCGTGACGGAAAAAGAAGAAGACAAGAGAAAAGAATGCCCAGGCTCCCACCAAGGAAGGAAGCGGATCGATCCATCGCAGTTAATTAATTAATTAGGAGAGGAGCGGATGGATGGATGCGCCAGGCCTGATGCGCGTGAGCGGCGCACGTGCAGGACCGCACGGAGACGGATGAGGGTTCGTCGCCGCGCGCCCCGTGCCCACGCCTTCTCGACCGATGAGGGTTCGTCGCCGCGCGCGCGCCTGTTGCGACGGATCACGCTCGCTCGGTCTTAATTAATCCACACGCTTTTCTTCGATCGTCAACCAAAAGCCCACGGCTCAGGCTCATCCCTGCCTGCCTCCCCGCCGACATCCTCCGCTGCGCCTCGCTCGAGGAACTCTTCCTGGCCTGCTGGATGTTACCTGCCGACCACCTCTCCCGCAGCACAGTAGCATTTCCCTGCCTCAAGACGCTCAGCATGCTGAACATGGGCATGTCCGACAAGGACCTCGACCACCTGCTCGCCGCCAGCCCTGTCCTGGAGACCCTCGTGCTCGCTTCCCCCGTAAGGCGCTTCCATCTCCGCAGCCAGAGCCTCCGGTCCGTGCTGGTTTTTCTGGTGGGGGATTTCGCGGTGGTGGACGCGCCGCTCCTGGAGCGGCTCATCTTCATGAAGCCGCTGCTCAACGCTAGAGCTGCTCGTCCCGTGACGGTCAAGATTGCCTCCACCACTAACCTGCAGGTGCTCGGCTACATGGAACCCATGTTCCACAAGCTGCAGATCGATGGCAACATCATCCCAGTAACTTGCTTAATTCCCAGCTCTCTCTCGATCTGTAGTCAACACCACATTTTTTGTCGAACAGTTAACGAGCATGATGTCTACATATTCTTATTGCAGCCTGACACGGTCGCAAGTCCAAGCACCGTAGTTCCAGCCGTCAGGACATTGGCGCTCAAGGTGAACTTCTGTGTCCTAGAGGAGCTCAAGATGGTGGCCACCTTGCTCAGATGCTTCCCCAACTTGTCCACGCTGCACATCCAGGTGCTCATTCATCCATTCATTCATTTAGCCAGCAATTATCATGCCATCAGTGATTAGTGTTTGAAAACTGGACAAATAATCACTCGCTGATGTGAACTTGCAGTCTGTCCCGTGTGATCTGTCCGAAACTGCCGCTGCTGGGGAGCACCATGCCCAGTTCTGGCGGGAGGTCGGTCCAGTTCAATGCGTGAGATCAAGCGTCAAAAGAATCGTCTTCCACAAATTCCATGGACATCAAAATGAATTCGAATTCCTCAAATTTGTCGCGGGGGACAATGCGCTGGAGTCTTTGCTGCTCGTGTCGCCCAAGGAAAAACTTCTTTCGGAGGACGAGGTGAATGCGATGATAGACAAATTGGGATGTACACGGTTCAGAGCATGGACCTCTAAAGTCTTGCAACTGTCGCCTGAGGTTGAGAATGACTGGTCCCCCATGAAAGCGTGTAAGCTCACCGTCAGCGACCCTTTTCGCTGATGAAGCCATGGTTGGCTGGATCCCGAGTTCTTTGCGGAATCGCTAGCTTTTCTACCGCAAGAGCACAAGCACTGTTTGGTTTGCAGCCATCCATTATCCCAAGAGAACTTTAATTTAAACTGCCATGAGTATATGTAAGAGTTAAATAAAGCTAGCAGAACTACCCGAAAGACTAGCAGTGTGATGTAATGTATGTATGTTGGTGATATGATATAACAGCCATGTGCTCCTGAATATAGCGTGCCTGGTCTGTATCATGATATTTTTCTCCTTTGCATTGCTTATGTAGAATGTTACCTCTGTCACTTGGTTCATTATCATCAGAGTATACAGGGTTGGTTCACAACTATTGATCGTGTCGCCTAAGGTGGGTAATGTTTGAACCATCGAGAAAGATTATACATCGGGGTGATTGTTCCACAGCATGAAATTTCCTTTACTTTATGAAAAGGTCGGGTGTAATGCTTAAACCTTTAAAAATGTAGAACTTGCGTGGCAGCCCTCGCAAATGCGAGCGCACCATGGAAAGTGTTCACAGAATAAAATTATGGTTTAGTGGACATCACATTTTATGGTAAGAAATAATATGCTTCTAGGAATATGAAATTGTTATGGCAAATAAAGTATCCAGCATTGCAAAGCTATTCGGAGTTGTTACCTTGATATGTGTGTTTTCCTCACAATTTCTTATGCGGTATCAAAACGTAAAACCTTTTTTTACACTTTAACACAACCTTCATGGTGAAATTTTGAGCATTATTTTGCTAATATCATTATTTTAGTATTAATATATTTCTTTTCCGTGGATCCATTAACATGTTTATGCGTCACTAGTGAAAGTTAGAGAAGTATGGCTGCATTTCTATAATGTCATCTATCTTGATATAATATTTTTATCTATGTTTTCAGATATTTGCAAGTTATCTGATCTTCATTTCTTTGTTTAGACACACTTGTCATGTATTGTTGTTCCATGTAACATGAATACACAAGTCTTGGATTACATAGCTCCAATTTCTTAATTAATGATCGAGTTTATTGAGTGATTGATATGTTCTCTTATATTGACTTCTCTACAAACTGCGATCGGTATTGCTACAAACGAGATCACGTTGTCGAGATTTCTGGGCAATTTGCTACATTCATATATTTTTCTTGCTACAATTATTATGCGATTTTGCTACAGTCATACAAAATTATTGCTACAATGTCTCCGACGGGAGTATCCGACGAAGTCAAAATTTTGCTACAATAGTACAATGTTATTTTGCTTCAAGGCCTCCGGCGAGATCTACAATGAGGATGTGTGTTTTGTGGTGAACCTTTTTTTTGCTACAATCGGGTCGATTTTGCTACACCAGTGTTTTTATGGAAGCAAAAGTGGAATTTTAGGTGAGAATAGATTTCGCTACGACCGAAACTTTTTTGCTACTTTTGTACATTATGGAAGCAAAAAACGGAATTTGAAATTTCTAAGTGGACAAGTGTCGCTCTCTAGACCCGGGGATCAAAATTTGATCCCCAGGGTCAGTACCCCCCCCCCCCCCCCCCCCCTTTATGTATGTCAAGCAAATTTCATTGTGAAGGTTCTTCCTACCATATTTGCAGATCACTGCAATTTGTTAAAAATGAGAGATAAAGGATGGGAATGTATAGTTGATTTGCTACCGGCATGTTGTGATGTGCGACTTTGTAGTATCAAGTACTTCTATTATGTGAAACTGTCGATGTAAAAAGCAACATGAACTGCGTACCAGCCCTGGGAAAGTATCAAATTAGAATCCACAAACATACCATTATACACTATGCGATGACCGAATGTATGTACGCAAGAAAAAAGATCTGCACACCACTTTGTCTCAGTATTATGTGCACAGCTCAGAAACAACAACTCAGCAAGCAAAGTGTATCCAACGACAAACTATTACTGCTACTGTACTTAAAATAGAATGCACCAGCAGTGATATTGATCTAACTTTGCAAAACCAATATCATCCCACCACTGACGCGGCGTGTGGCCGCGCCAAATCTTCATAGTACTCTGTAAATTTGCAACATTACCCATGCGAGTAGCTAGGCCCAGGATGAGTGTAGTAGTATGGCGAACTCGCCCCATCTTCCTGATGCCGTATCCCCGACGACGGAGGGTACTGAGAGCCACCGGAAGGCACCCGCGGCCCGTGCGATTCCGGGTAAGTGACTATCCCAGAGTCTTGAAACGATGATGCCATGTATGGTGATTCACGATCCATTGATCTTGGTGCCGGCGAAGACATTGATCTTGGGAATTCTGAAAATACTGAACCGGACTCCTGCGGCGGCGGCGGCGGAGGAGGATAGCAGTTGATGGGAGCGGGGAACTCATGGTTCATCTGTGGCTGAGGTGGGTAGCAGCTCGATGCTGGAGTCGGAGGATACCTTGGCGGATAGTTGCCGATGTGTTGTGTCGGAAGCACCGAATAGCCTTCACACGACGCAGGTGGTGGCGGATATGCAGTAGTTTGCGTCGGCGGCACTGGGTAGCTGCCGTTTGGTCCGGAATTTGGCACCGGAAACAGCGAGTCGATCATTCGCGGCGGCGGCAGTGGGTAGTTGCTTGGCGGCAGCATGTCCTGCAGCGGCGGATACAGCGATGTTGACACCGGTGGCGGCGGGTAGCTGCTGCCCTGCTGCTCAAAGTATGGCGTCGCCGGAGGTGGATAGGCCAAACTGGGCGGCGGCGGCGGAGGCGCGCAACAAGGGCTGGCGTCTTGCTCCGGCCGCGCCGCATAGACCTGCGGCTGCTGGTACGAGTGCGGCGCGCCGCCGGTGACGGCGCAGACGAAGCTGAGGCTGCCGTTGGGCCTGCCGTCGGGGGCGAGCACCTGGTAGCTGACGCGCCGCGGCGCCGTGCCGTCGCCGCCGCCGCTGCAGAGGTGCGACAGCGGCACGCAGATGGTGCCGACGAGCTTGTTGCCGAGGAGCGGCACCTGCGCCTTCACCTCGAACTGCAGGAGCTCGCCGTCGCCGTCCAAGTCGAACCCGAAGACGGCGCCTTCCCAGTCCGGGTTCTCGCCGCCGTCGGGGTCGGGGGGCGTCTTCTCCCGGCGGCCGGCGAGGGACACGGCCGCGTAGAGCGGCGGCTTCTGGAAGGGGACGAAGGCCTTGACGCCGCGGCAGGCGATGGATCTCACGGTGATGCGCCGGCCTGACGGCGGTGAGCTGGACATGGTCGTCGATTTCTTGGAGAAATTCTGACTTCTTCGTGGATGATTGAAGCTCAATGATCTGTCAGCTGTGGCTCAGGGATCTGACTTTGTAATCTTCGTGGATGATTGAAGCTCAATGATCTGCAAGCAGCTAATTGCAGGTGCGATGATGTCAGTATAGTATGTATTTGTCTGTCTCGCTGGTCATCTCTAGTTTATTAGTACGATGTGATAATTTTGAAACTTAATCACTGAAATAGCCTTGTACTGCCCAGGAAGCTACTCCTACCCACCCACCATTCGTTGCCTAATTCGCCTCATTTTGTTATTGTTGCACATGTCTCATGGCTCCACCGGTCTCACTGCGAATTTGCACAAAAATAACCCAAAAGTAAAAAAAAAAAGCATAGAATGATCCTGCGGCGAAACTATTTCACCGATCTAACCATTTTGTGTGGCGCCCTTCCCACGGGTGCCACACATGCCCATGTGGCGCCCCTCCTTCCGGCGCCACTGTCCCAGCCGACGTGCCCCCCTCGCCGCTGAGCTGGAGATGAAGTCAGCGTGGACTTCGCGAACCCGGATCACCAACCCGGTTCCTTCTAGTGCAAGACTCGCCAGCCTCGAGTCGGTCTGAGGTACAAAACCCCAGTCGGATATGGCTTGTAGAAGCCGGCCCAGCTACAGCATTGGCGGCCGTAGCCAGGCCGACTAGGACCCAGAGCCAGCCGGCTTCCGGACCAGCCGGCCACGGCTCCAGCCGGCTGCTCCTCAGTCGGCCTTTGCCGCGAGCCGGCCAGTGGCCAGCCGGCTGCTCCGCGTCCATTGCCCTACCTGGGGTCTTCCCCCCGACATTAGCCCTCGAAGCTGGCAAGGTCCTGCGTTTAGAAGGACCTAGGCAGGTTTTCCTGGCCTTTTGATCTCTCGAATATGCTTGACGGCACTCGGAGGGGCCGACTGAGAATTTCCATTCAGCCGGCTGCGCCCTCATCCGGCTCGTTTCGGCCGGCTGCTCCTAGCCGGCCGTGATTTTCACTTCTGCAGCTTTTGCTTTTTTTTCAAGTCTTGGCGATGTCTCCGCCTTGCTGGGAAAGTTTTGGGCCGAGTTGAATTCAATGTCCGGCTCCGACTTGCGGCGCGCCGGAGTCTCCGCCGCCTCGGGTCCTGCGCCCGACTTGGCTCGATCGGCCGTCGGGGCCGGCTGCCGGTTCGTCTGGTCACATCAATGTCTCCTCCGGATCCGGTGCGGTCGTGGGGGACGTGGTGTGGCGGTTTCCGGTAACCGCAGCGATCGTGGGTGGCGTTATGGCGCAGTTAATCCGGAGGACGTGGCCACGATCGCCACTTGGAGGCCAACCGTCCGCCGCGGTCGGCTATAAATGCCGCGCGGGGGGGGGGTACCGAGGCGGCCACTGCCTCACTTCTTCTTCCTCGCGTTCCCGCTCCGCTCGCTCTTCCTCGCGCCCAAGCTTCTCGCTGTTCTTCCTCGCGCTCGAGCTCCTCGTCGCTCCGGTGGAGGCTCTCACTGGCGAACTCCGGCGAACGCATCTCCGTCAATCCGCCGCCGCTACTCCGACGAGCCGGCGCCACGGGGCCCCGCGTTTCGACGGTGCGTCCTCCGCCGCCGCCGCCGCCGTCGCGAGGTTCTTCTTCACCTTTTCGCCTCTCGTGGTCTTCTTCCTCCTCCTCTTCATCAATGGCCAGCGCGAGCGGGTCTTGGAGGGGGTCTAACATGAGGGAAGACGACATCGAGCGTCTGGTGCGCCTCCGCCGGATCCCGTCGACGGTGATCACGAGGGCGCCCGGCGCGGAGGTGGAGCCCAAGCCGGAGCCCGGCGAGCGCGTCGTCTTCGGCGCGCACCTCGATCGCGGATTGGGCTTGCCGGCGTCCAACTTCTTCTGCCACTTCCTCGAGTACTTCGGCTTGCAGCCGCACCACCTTCCGGCCAACGCTTGCGTCCTCCTCAGCTGCTATGTGGCTTTCATGGAGGCGGAGGATGTCGACGGGGAGACACAAGAAGGGGGCGTGAGCCACGGTGGGCATTTGGTTGGCCAAGGCAAGTGTCTGGATGGCCTTTGCGGCGAGGAGGCGTGGCCACTCAGCGAGCTCAGGGGACTGCGTGAAGAACCTGCAGCCGTGGATCGCGACAGCGCGGAAGGGGCCCGGGTGGTCGGCAAGGACCCGGGAAACGGCGGCGGCGCGCGTGGGCTCGGGGAAGTGGTAATCACATAGGGCGAGCGGGGTAGAGCGCCAGAGGTGGCGCCAGCGGGAGAGGAGGGCGGCCTCCTTGACGGGGAGGCGGGTGATAATCTTACCGAGGAGGTCGTCGTAGAGGGCGCTGATGAGGTCATACACTTAAGAAAAAAAAATGCACTCCACGTTGTCTCAGTATTATGATTTCTATGTTTGCGGATCAATTTCTAATCCAAGTGCCCAGACCCATGTTCTTACCTTTTCTCCCCCGCCTCTACAGCTCTACTAGCTAACTGCTCCCTCCTCTGCTCTGTGCTGTCTGCTCTGCCGAGTTTGGTTGTTAAGCATCTCGCGAAGCTGCGCTGAGGTGGACGGCAGTCGGCGGTTGCACCGAGTTCAGAATTTCTTTCACATCTTTCTCCGTTTTGGTCCTCGAATTTTGGCGAATCTATGCTTTAGGGCATTACTCAGGTATACTCTGCTTCCAAATTGCAAGCCACTAGACCATAGGATGGTATTTTTTTGAATTTTGAAATGATTAAAAAAGACAACTTGATTGATTGAGCTACAAAAGCAAATCTGTTTGTGGACAGACACACACCGAAAGAAATAATAAAAGGGACTTACCTGAAGATATCAGTCCAACTGACAACTGCATCAACGGATTGCAGCTGCAGGCGTACTAGAAAAGATGACCGAGAGTGGAGCCGGACGTGCCGAGCATTCACCCAGCCGTTCACCGCGCTCTCCTCGACAATCCAGTTGAGTTAACGAGTTTCTTTGCTGCCGGATTGCATCGCTTGCCACCTCCAGGCCCATGCCGCCCGTAGCCATCAGATCGCACCGTTCTCCACACGCAGGTCCATGCCGCCTATCGCCTCGCTCTCCTCTCCATAGAGTCCGCGGTTTGTCGTAGCAGGGTGGCCTCTCCTCTCCTCTCCTCTCCGAGCAAGAGTCAAAGTCTAAGTCATAGTCACACGCGCAAACCGCACGCGGACTATGACCAAAGCCTTGTACTTATAGAAGATTTTGCAGCCGTTTGGATTTTGAGGAAGGAAGATAGGGCGGGAAGAAGAGAAAAATTCACTTCCATCTTTGTGCTGCTCTTTATTAGATAGACTGATATCAGATGGATCATGGTTGGATGGCTGAGATGTCGTATGCCCAGGATTGCTCACGTGGATCATGAATTTAATTTCACGGAGGACGAAGTGTTTTCACTACTGGCAAATAATTGCGTTGCCCTTTTATCTCCTATAATCAAGGTACAAGATTCATCTCTGCTAACCATAGAAACCGCATGCACTGGGATCCGTTGATTTCCTTTTATTAGCTGTGGTTTCCAAGAAACTGCTGCCTTTTCTTCTAAGTTACAGCTGCTATCATGAAACAAAGAACAATCCTAAACAAGATACATGACAATCTTTTGATATTCATAGATTTATTATTCAATTTTCCTTCGTATATATTAAGGCAACCACAGTTCAGTTTTCCGTCTACCTTCCGTCAAATATTTTAAACAATAAATACCATAGGAAAAACACCGCTTATCATGGTGATGATCTGTATTCCTTCAATTTTCCTTGGTATATATTAAGGCAACCACAATTCAATGGATTTGGAAGTTTTGGCATGATCCATACTGTCTTTTAGACATTTTGTTCACATGGAAAATATACTGGATAATGACAAGTGCAAAAACCGCATGCGTCCAATGATCCATACTGTCTTATAGAAAGTTTTGCAGCTGTTTGAAATTTGAGATGAGAAGATAGGGCAGGAAGAAGGAAAAAATTGAGTTCCATCTATGTGCTGCTGGTTAGCAGATAGACTAATAAGAGACTGAGAGCAGGGCTGGATGGCTGAGAAGATGTTGTGTGCCAAGGATTGATCACGTGGATCTTCTGTTTAATTGCACGGATGACGGAGCGTTTCCACTACCGGCAAGTAATTACGTTGCCTTTTTATCTCCTATAATCAAGAGACGGGATTCTTCTATGTCAACCACAGAAACCGCATGCACTTGGTTGGGTGCTTTCCTTGTATTAGCTGTGATTTTCAAGAATCATTATATTCAAACGCCTGTGTTTTCTCCTAAACTGCAGCTGCTATCATTAAAACAAAGAACAATCCGAATTCCTAAACAAGATACATGAGAACCTTTTGATACTCATAGATTTATTATTCAAATTTCCTTGAAATATATTAAGACAACCATAATTCAGTTTTGCGTCAACTACTTTAAACAGTGAATGCCATAGTAAAAAACACGGCTTCTCATGATCTATCTGCATTTCTTTCCTTTTGAAATACATGCCTCCTCTCCTGTTGAATCTTCAATTGTCAGGCAGCTAACAGCTGCCATGCTTGTGATTTCACATAGAGACATAGAGGAAACATAACTAGATATACTTTCATACACACATGCTTGTGATTTCACATAGAGGCGTGAAGGGAACAGAGCTAGATATAGTTTCATACAAGACTTTTTTTGTGTAATCGAACACAAGTTATAAGCACCACTTCAACTGAATAAACAAGAGAGACTTCGGATTTTTCTTGGCATGACCCATATTGGTCGTTTGGATAATATATTAGATAATAACAAGTGCATAAGGCACACAGGGTATATATTATAACTCAGTACTTAATATAGACAAACATCCTGATTAAGATTACAAATGAAACAGCAATTACAAGTTGTGATTTGGAGCACCGCAATTTACAATTCCATTGGTTATTACAAAAATTATCACAGGGTTAATTCAAGGTCAGCTACTGGCCATCACAAGAGCAAGAACAAGAACATAGGTTCCAATTAAGATGCAAACAGAAAATTCATTTGGATATATAGATGACCTCTCTTTTTCGATCCTAAGAGTAAACAAGAAAACACAAGCTATCAGCCTAGTGAGAAAATGCGCAGTCATGCTCGCTCAACAAGAATCATGGAGAAGAGTAGAAGGGACGTAGAAGAATATTGCAACCAGCCAGATACAGTTACACAGAGAACATCTTCTGGATCTGGAGAAATGACCCAAAATTAACTGGTCCTATTAGCACCATAATGGTGACAGGTGAGGCTATGATGAACTTGGCCTTCAGCTGCTTCTTGACATTGTCCTTGGCAACAACCACCTTGAGCTTCTCAGCGATATCCTCGATGAGGGTCCTTCCTTAGACTCCTCGAGCCCCACCTTGATGGCCCCGGCCAACTCCGTCTTCTCTGCCCGCAGGGGCAAAACAAACATTCCAGCTGCTCCAGGAAGGCACTACGCCGTGCAGAATAGCACCATGAGGCCGTTCCGGACCATCTGGAAAGCCTTGTCATCTGCGAGACAATTGCCGGACATGCCAATGCATCAATCAATAAAAAAGGCTACACATGCAGTTTGATAGAGTGGAATTAATAAGTAACTAGATTGAATGGCAATGTGAAATTCTTCTAGAAAATCGCTTGCAATATTACAGAATACAAAGAAAATGATCACCTTCAAGGTATACATTACCATCTTCTGGACCCTTCTATACTCCAATATTGCATCACGAGTTAACCTGGATCAGTCCTTGCCATGAATATCATGCAGACCATCTAGTACTAGTACCTTGCCATCAAAAGCATGCACGCATGTCTGCATCTCCGACCTGCATATGCATGCAGAACACAACCACTGCTCAGGTTAGACCTGAACCATACCACAAGCCAAAACCCAAAAATATATATAGCGCTCACCGAGGAGTCGCCCAGGACATGTCAGCCAAAGGCTGAACCACAAACTTCAACGTGATAGCTAACACCACAAGCCAAGGGCCCCAACGACTGAGGTCGGTGAAGCTGCAGACCAGCCTTCCCATCTCCAGGCCGGAACACCGGCTCGTCATTGCTCACCGGCACCGCCGCCTGGTCCTACATCAAGCAAAACCAAGTACCACTGATTCTTCTTTGGTGAATCAAAGCAAGTACTAAAGGCCACTCGTAAAAGAGTTGAACAAATACAACCAGCCACCGATAGATGATTTTGCTGAAGCATCCAAATACATATCAATACCCTGCATCCCAAGGGATTAAAAAAATGTATCCTAAATGCAATTTAGAGAATTGCATGAAATGACAATTCATCTGTAAAAATGCTACCATTTGATAATAGTGAAACTGCGCTCATATGGAATTATGACTAAAATTCATTTGAGGACTAACGATGGAAGAACACATGAATGCAGTTACCAAAACAGTTGCTAGTTTACAGTTACCAAAACAACATACTTTTACCCTTTGATTTGGAGAAGACTAGGTAATATTCCTAAACATGAGCGGCAAAAAAGGATGAAATGCTTAGAAATAGCTGGTAACAAATTTAAACCTATTGCAATTCCATTAAATCATCCAACACACATCATGAATATATCAGGGTACCATGAAAATGTAGACAACTCACTTTACAAACAAGCAGACTAGTAACCCAACTGAAAGCACTAAAGTTTGGTTCCTACAAATGCATTTTTTTACCAGATAAACATAGAAATGTCTACACCATTTTAATGACTGAAACAAAGAACCAACAAATAATATCATATTCGTAAATTACAACGACTGGAATTACTTCATCAAGATATGAACCAAGTAAATGTGGTTTATACTGAACATGCAGATGATGATTGAAACAGGAAAATTGCTTAGTATCATGACCAGATCCTAAGCAAACCACCATTGAACCGCAATCAGTGTCATCGGCTCCACGGTTGTGGTATCAGACCACATAGAAGAGAAAGGAAAGGAACCAGAGACTCACCACGGGATCGAAGGAGGCCACCGCTGCCAGAAACCACATGGTAGAAGATCACCACTACCAGACGACCAGATCCAGCGGCCATGGATAACTCCTGGACAACATCAACCTCCACTTCTCCTCCGAAGTACAAAAACGAAGGAATCGAAAATATATTCTGGAAAGCTGTTAGTGTTTGCATCACCTGAGGTCAAACTTTAGGGAACCAAAACCAAAACCAAAACTTTAATATCTCAACCCTCAATGATGTAGGATAACCAGTTCAAGTTTGAGGCTACAGGATCATGTATAGATACTGAATTGCTCAACCACAAAAGGTTAGCCGGCTATAGGAGCATCATTCCGATCAAAGAAAATACCATACAAAAATATGATGTAAATATAGAACAATACTACCAGAATGCAGCTTAGTGGCACCTTAATTCACTAGGTATAATTTTCTTTCGATACCATTAGAACCTAGCGCACTTGCACTATATTACAGAAACCATAGCAACCAATAAATTTAAAATGATGCAGACACTTACATATCTCAAGATTAATTTTTTACAACAACCAAATTAATGGAGTAAAACAGAGAAATATGAACCAAACCGCACAAAGGTGGAGCACAGAACCGCAGCGGCAATGACAGTGCTACCACATGGAAGAAGGAAGCTCGAGGAGCTCACCACAGCGGGGTGTAGCCGAGGACGATAGTAACCACCATCAAGGTTGCGGTGTGGTGCCAACGAGGTAGTCAAAGTCCGGGGCAGCCGAGCCTACCAACACGCGAGCGGCCACAGCTAGCCCAGCTGCAACAGCACTACTGCAGCTCTCGCCGGCATCAGCAACTCCAGGTTCAATGGAGAGGCGCTATCGAAGGCTCATTATTAACCTGCAAAACACAACGAGTTAATCGTGCCCACTAAATAGGAACGGGAACCGCCACCGTAGTGTGATTGGCCAAAGTCCAAAAGACACACATGTAGCTAAAATTTCAGAAAGAAACAAGTGGATTAGTAAGAGAGAGACCAGAGAATTAAACCAGGCGGCCACAAAGTGATGCTTTGCAAAAAGAAAGCTAACCACACTTGAAGATATCTAGAGCGACATACTCCACGGCAAAACAACAAGGAGGAGCAGTCGACCATATAGTTCATGGTTCACAGCAACTCAAACAAGAACGTGAAGAATAGGCAGCGCCCTACCTCAATATATGTCTAGATCAACATAATCAATTTAAACTAACACTGGATTTCTCTCACAACATTAAGAAAATATAGTACATGGGTTGACGAGTACTAAACAGGACACAAGATGGGCCGACGAGTCCTAAACAGGACACAAGATGGGGTACATGGCACCTGCTAGTGCGTTACCAAATCCTAGCAACAACTCTTCTTATCAGATTGGTAGCAAATTGAGGAAATAATACCTCCAGCTTGAATAAAACTCATTCAACTTGAATACAAGACAACGACCATGATACTGCTTGGAAAATAATGTAAACACAAAACTGGCTACTTTATGCCAGAAGTTGGCATGTACAAATACTAGATGACCTTCTGAGCAAGAATGAACCCGCGGAGCTCACCGGAGGTGTGTAGCCATGGATGAACGTCACAGGGTTGTCGAAGACCATTAGCAGCATCACTGTTAGAGCCGAATAGCCATACACTTTCCTTCGTCCTGATTATCCTCGGTAACCTCCACCAAAGGATCTACCATCTGCCAATGCAAATGTCACCCATTTTAAATATTCAGTCCACTATGTTACATCAACAAAAATTCTAGGTCTACAAATAATGGTGCAGTACATAGGGGAAAGCCAATTAGGAACTAGATCTGCGGCCTTTGAGCAAGATATAATTAAGAGGCCATCATCATGCATATATATCATTTCTCGATAACAAGAGAACTCGATTAGAAAAAATTCACTCCATGTAAATACATGTACTGAAGATAGGCAGAATCTGCACTCATCATGATGGGTTCCACTTGTAAAGGAGAAAGAACAAGAACTAATACACGTCCTTTTGATCAAATAGATCCAGAACAAAAAATGATTCAACTACAGGTATGAAGGTCCTTGAGAAAAATGGATGATGATCTAAAGCAACTCATTAGAACCCAACCGGAAAAGAGAAGTAGCTCCAACTTGCTAGTGATGCAACAAGTACTAGGCAACAGTTCAAATCCATCTTTCAAGAAAAGCAACAACAATACATGCATTTCAACCTCACACAAACAACTATGGCGTAGAGGGAGGCCACCGATAACCTCTCGACAACTCTAGCTGCACTTCTCCATCCTTCAAATAGAATGGGCACGCTTTAGTGCCAGCAATTACATTCTCACAGGAATGGCGATGGAAAACCATGAAATAGTAAGAGCAGCTAGCGGTGAATTGTTATGTTGATTATTCTAGGAAACCAAACAATGTTCAGGCCACTATGTTACATTTTAGAGCAGCTAGCGGTGAATTGCAGCAAAATACAAACAAGCTAGCTCAAGACAAGAATAAACAATGACATTTAGGGTTTTTCTTTAAAAAACAAAAGTACTATTTCAGCTAATTAACCAATTAAAGTTTAATCAACAATAGTCTTCAAAATTTAGCCATGAACTTTGCACTATTTTGAATATCCAGGCCACAATTCAGATAGAAAGCAGTAAAAGTACATACCAGCACACCCATAGAGACATTCAAACACACAAATCCAACTTGGGCTCACAATCCAAATAGAAACTCAACTGTATTTTGACTATTTACTACCTCATGTGTCACAGGAGCATACATGTCGACTCGCACAACACACACACATGGCCGTGGCATGGAAGCCATGACACAAAATTCCAAGGAGGAGCTTACATGACTAGGAGCACGTACCATACGGTTGTACAAAAAGCACAACACTGACAGTGCCATGGTTGTCGTGCACTGAGGCTACCGCCATCACAAGGCAGCAGGACCACATGAGGCAGCGGGTTTGCGCTTCCCACCGATGCCAATGTTGACACCAATGACAATCACATGGCTATTCGCAATGCACTTTGCTTCCTGGGAGGTGTCGCAACTCTCCTCTGTTACCTCCACCGAAGGATCTCCTTGTTGGAAACATAAGAAAAACATGAAGTGTTAGGACGTGATTCACCATTCTAGTTGTATCCAACACAAGACCGTGAGTGAAGGATGTGTCCAGGAGAAAGCGAGATCTACTATGCATGGCTTGGACTATGTACTAACAATACATGCCATTCATATTGTCTACCTAAATTAAGTGCATTTTGCAGACAAGTTTTGACACCTTTGAAATACAGGAATAAGACAACAGTAAAGGAGACTATAAATAGCACCAGATTCAGACTACAAATAGCACTAGACCGAGACTACAAATAGCACCAGGTTGGTACTAAAATAGCAACAGATTGAGACTACAAATCCACATAAAAACACATAGAAACCACTAAAGGATTTTTTCAATGATAGTTAAAAGTTTCAGGTACTGAAAACAGATCTAGCTTTGGTATTTTACTAGAGCCAATAGCTAAAATATTTTTTCCTTCTAGACCAAACATGATCCATTAGTGTGACGTGACCGCAATAAGCCTTAAAGCAAAAGCATTAGCGGACTACTCTTGACTACTTGCAAGTGTTGTAAACCAGAATTCCACACACAAAAGATATGCAGCTCACATTAAAAGGCAGGTTTCCCATCAGTTAACAATGATATTGTCTGTGGTTTGTACGCCACGCCGTCCATGGATCAACTACACCAAAATTATTGAGTGGTTTTGCACAATTACTCTCTGTCGTCTTCTAGGTTTGTGATGACCATTGATATCCATGGTGACAACCTTGGCAAATTAATATCTGTAAGGTATCAGCAATAGCATCAGAATGCATAATCTTAATGAGCCTTCCTAAAAGTAAGAGCATGACGTCTCAGTGAGACAAACGATTAACACCTGAATGATGTACAAGAAGTTACTAGTAAACATGAACAATAATTGTAAATGAACACTTGACACAAAAGCTGTACTTCTCACTTGCATCTGTCAAGTTTATTATTCTAGTTCTGGACACTATGCAACAACATATCTCCAGAAGAGCAAAACAAAATGTGAGTTGTCTGCTACAAACCAAAGGAGAAAATCAACCTAGAAGGCTGAAACAGAGAAGACATGGAGAGAAGAAGTGCATTTGAACTTAAAAGAGATTCGAGTAGGGAAAAAATAGATCTTTAGCACAACCTCCATAAAATCAGCAATACCATTTTGAAGATGTGAAGCAAAAAAACAACTTGAGGAGTTTCAATACGTCTACAAGCAATATTCCAAAACAAATTATGAATGTTTAAAAATAACAAAGATAAATTTGAATACCTATCTAACAGATTTGGGATGGCACGTAAAAGGACCCAACAAGTAAAATATTATCGCATAGTTTAGGCCCTACAGAAGCTACTGCAAGAAGATCGCTCAGACCTAGGCAAAGGGTCCCAGGCCGGGTCTTCCAGCTTCCAAGTGATGCATTCAGACAGCTACATGTCCCAGCTACACGAGTGTCAAAATTCCAAGGATCTCCTTGTCGGAAACATAAGTAAAACATAAAGTGTCAAAATTTTGATTCACCGTGTGGCGATAATATCAGATTGCTACTTGTATCCAACACAACTACACGAGTGAAGCTTGTGTCAAGGAGAAAACAAGATCTACTATGCATAGCTTGGACCATCTACTAACAATACATGCCATTTATATTCTCTGCCTAAATTAAGTGCAGTTTGCAGAAAAGTTTTGACACCTTTGAAATACAGGAATAAGACAACAGTAAAGGAGACTATAAATAGCACCAGATTCAGACTACAAATAGCACTAGACCGAGACTACAAATAGCACCAGGTTGGTACTAAAATAGCAACAGATTGAGACTACAAATCCACAAAGAAACATTATGGTGGCCCAAGTTATTAAACTCAAACACATAACTATCAAGCTAACCTGCTCACTATAATGAGCATGGATTTGGACCTGTTGGGCTAGTAACCCAAGTTCCGTATGGATATGTGCTTTATAGAATGAAATGTATCAGGTTGATAAAACAATAAAACTTGCAGTTAGTACATGAATAGAGTGGATTAAAAACCACTAAATGAATAGCTAAAATAATATTTTCCTTCTAGACCAAGCATGATCCCTTAGTATGACGTTACCGCAATAAGCCTTAAAGAAAAAAGCCTTAGCGGACTACTCCTGACTACTTGCAAGTGTTGTAAACCAGAATTCCACGGATAAAAGATATGCAGCTCACATTAAAAGGTAGGTTTCCCATCAGTAACAATGATATCGTCCGTGGTTTCTACGCCACGCCGTCCATTGATCAACTTCATCAAAATTATTGAGTGGTTTTACACCATTGCTCTCTGCCCGTCTTCTAGGTTTTGATGACCATTGACCTCCATGGTGACAACCTTGGAAAATTAATATCAAAAAAGTATCAGCATAGCATATCAGAATGCATAATATTAATGAGCCTTCCTAAAAGCGAGAGCATGACATCTCAGTGAGACACACAATTAACAACTAAATGATGTACAAACAGTTACTAGTAAACATGAGCAATATCTGTAAATAAACACTTGGAACAAAAACAATACTTCTCCCTTGCATCTGTCAAGTTTATTATTCTAGTTCTAGACACTATGCAACAACAACAACATATATCCAGAAGAGCAGAACAAAATGTGAGTTGTCTGCTACAACCAAAGGAGAAAACCAACCTAGTAGGCTGAAACAGAGAAGACATGGAGAGAAGAAGTGCATTTGAACTTAAAAGAGATTCAATTAGGGAAAAAAAATAGATCTTTAGCACAACCTCCATGCAATCAGCAATTCCATTTTGAAGATGTTAAGCAAAAAAAGCAACTTAAGGATTTTCAATACATCTACAAGTAATATTCCAAAACAAATTATGAATATTTAAAAATAACAAAGATAAATTTGAATACCTATCTAATAGATTTGGGATGGCACGTAAACGGACCCAACAAGTAAAATATTATCGCATAGTTTAGGTCCTACAGAACCTACTGCAAGAAGATCGCTCAGACCTAGGCAAAGGGTCCCAGGCCGGGTCTTCCAGCTTCCAAGTGATGCATTCAGACAGCTACATGTCCCAGCTACCATGTAGCCTCCGATATCGTTGCACAAGAAAGAAACATGATGGTCAGCTCTACAGGCAGCAATCATGCATCTACTACAGCCTAGCAAGTCTGTTTTCTCAAAATGTGTAAAGTAACCGTCACGGTTTTCTACTATCATTAAATATGAATGTTAACAGGTCGATATTGTCCTACGTGGACTTATCATTCAGCAAATCTGCTCACAAGCAATAGCAGCTTACATGTTTTGACCAAGCGTACATAATGAGAACGCATAAGAATATGTATATGTGATCTTGCTTTGTCACAAAAACGAAAATGCATCTAGAACTCAAAAGTCAAAACGCGGGCAAGAAAATGATAAAAACCTGTAATATTCTAATTGGGTCTGCGAGGACACATTCAGGCGCACAATGACTAGAAGAACAGAATTGTGATACACATGAATTAGAAATATGCAGTAGTGTATAAATCAAGCTACCAATTGAGGAAATAGATTATCTAGAACATTAATTAGTGGTCCTGAATTAATGAAGTTGAGAAACTCCTAAATATTTTTCTAGTTCACTACTTGATAATGTATCAGCAATTAAGCATACACCGGTCTAAGCAACAATCCCAGTCATTCACCAAAAGAGATCACCATTAAAGTTGAAGCTTATTGAATGATCCCAAAGCCCGACACTCAACAGCTCAACCTCTAGGGTACACACAAGCTGAATTATATACTGTTAGGTCCAAATTATCTACAAACTTATTTGCACAAACTATTTTGATGCATGGGGAGCAGCAGAAAGAGCACACATTGATCACAAAAGGCATCAGGAAGCACACCTTACTAGGAGCTCACATGTGTCCTGGAGCCAACAACAAAAACTACAGCTATGATGTCGTTTTCATATGAATGATAAGCATAACATTCATGAACTGCACTCAGTCTACAGTCTGCAATTTTCTCGAGTCCAGAACAATGATACATCTCTTGAAGTGCAAAATTTTGTGTGACGATATGAACACACCATAACCAATATACTGCTCCTCTCTATTGACGCTTCGGTTATATGAGAGTCAGCTCAAATCCTAGTACCAAGTATTCCTTTGACACTACAGTATCCAAAGAGTGTCGCTAGACAAGTCCGAAACTAGGAAAAATGAAACCCCACCGGCCGGTATAACCGTACCAGGACCATCAGCATTCAGCAATAGAGAAATGGACTTGAGGTAATGCGATGCCGCATTGCTCACCTGCATGCTGCTTCAGTGAGTCAGCACCAGCCCGTCATCTTCGATGTCGCTGAGCAGCAGCAGGTCTTCATTTCTGTCGAGGTGACAGGCCGCGCACCTGGAGGAACCAGGACAGCCGGATCTTGCCGGCCCGGAGCAGCAGGAGGCGGGCCACGCCGCAGAGCCAGTCGGCGAGGGAGACGATGGTCCTGGAGAAGCTATGCGGCTCTGGCCGGAAGGACCTGCGCTAGCGTTCCACAGGTCGTCGTCGTGCCGTGGCGCCGCCGGAAACGCCCAGTAACGCGGCGGTGCAGAAAAAGGAGGTCCCTTCACCTCCCCTCCTAATTTGCCGCGCGCCGGTGGGTGTGGGGGAGGAACTGGCGGGTCGAGGCAGAAGAAGGCCCAATCGGCCTACTCGCCGGCGCGAGGCGGGGGCCGCAGAAGCGCGGCGTCGTTGACGTTGGAGGCGCGCAACAGGTCGGCCTCCTTGTCGCCGGACCGGAACGACGACGACGGGGGCCGGCTGTGCCTCGTAAGTGGTCGGGGCGCGGCATGAGAAGGCGCGCCCGGTCTGGTTCGTCGCCAACGGCGGTAGGGTTGGGCGGCGCTAGGGTTTGCACGTGGGGGCGCGATTGGAGGCGCGGGACTGCGGCGTGGGTAGGGGAACCGACCGGCGGGGCTGTGGCGGCGGGCCGACGAGCACCGAGGCTAGAATGGCCGGCGGGGCTGGGAGGGGAGGAAAGCAAAATTGAACGCCGGCGAAAACAGAGCGCTTCCGCAAACTCTAGTAGTAGGTGACTTCTGATTATCTCCGTAATAAAATCCTACTACTGCTAAATCAACCTTTCTACTGTATTTCCCAACGAGCTGCAAAAATCGATGCATTGGCTGAGCCATTAATTTACTGGTCGGGTTTAATTTAGGGGGAGGAAAACGAGATTGGGAGTGGTAATTAGGAGTACCTCTGATTCGTATCTTATACTACATACACAAGTACTAGTACTACTTCCGGGTCTATAACCAAAAATATAAGGAGCGAATACTAGTACATGCTTACAAACTTGTGGTTTGTAACTTGCCTATATAAAGTTAAATTACATTGCTCCTAAACGAGCAAAATAATACTACCTCTGTTCATAAATAGATGCCAAAAGTTTGTCTAAATTTAAATGTATCTAGACACAATTTAGTGTATAGATACATCCGAATTTAAATAAATTTTTGGCATCTATTTATGGATGGAGGGAGTATGATTTGAAGTCAATGTACCCATTAACTCCAATTTATTTGATCATTCGGATTATCATAGGCGATGTCCCTCTCCCGCAAGATTGGTGATGTTTTATCGTGGTGGAGCGCATTGCCGATAGCTCCGGGCGAGACATTGTCTGGAGGAAGGATTTGTGCGTGGGGCAAAAAGGCTGGGATTTGTGCCTCTCACCAGTCCGTCATCTTCGATGTCGCTCAACAGCAGGTATTCTTTTCTGTCGAGGTGATGGCCGCGCACCTGGAGGAACTAGGACAATCGGATCTTGCCAGAGGCGGGCCACGCCGCACAGCTAGTCGGCGAGGGGGACGATGGTCCTGGAGAAGTTGTGCGGCGCTGGGCGACGTTGTCCTCGAAGCCGGCCGGAAGGACCGGCGCTAGGGTTCCACAAATTGCCGTGTCGTGGCACCGCCGGAAACGCAACGCGCCGTGCGAAAAAGGAGGTCCCTTGACCTCCTCCTCCTTTGCCGCCGGTCGGTATGGAGGAGGCACTGCGGGTCAGGTCAAGGCAGGAAGGAGGGTTCTAGGCCGTGCGGGGGGTAGGAGAAGAACGCCCCATCGGCCTACTCGTCGGCGCGAGGCGGGGACCGCAGAATCGTGGCCTCATTGACGTTAGAGGCGAGCAACAGGTCGGCTTCCTTGTCGCCGGACTTGAATGACGGCGATGGGGGCGGCCGTGCCACCACGTAAGAGGTCTGGGCACGGCCGGTTTGGATCATCGCCGACGGCGGTAGGCAGGGGCGGTGCTAGGGTTTGCACGAGGGGGCACGATTGGAGGCCCGGGACTGCGGTGTGGGTAGGGGAATCGACCGGAAGAAAGATGCGGGGTTGCGGTGGCCGATGAGCAGCGAGGCTAGAATGGTCGGCCGGGCTGGGAGGGGAGGAAAACAAAATTAAACGCTGCCAAAGTGGGCCGACTCACTAATCCGAGGCACAAACAAAGCGCTAATAGGTGAACGGCCGCGCACACTAATTATCTCCCTAATAAAATCCGACTACTACTACTAAATCCCTCCGGCCTCCCACCTTTCTCTTTCCCAGATAATGCTGCATGTGAGCTGGAAAAATAGATGCATTGGCTGGAGCCATTAATTTACTGGTCGGCTTTAATCAGGGGGGAGGAAAACGATACTATTGGGAATGATAATTTAGGAGAATTAACTACCTGTGAATCTTATCTCATACTGTACACTAGTACTAGTAGATCGAATATCTGAAAACCACATCCGCGCCTATAACGAAAAATATAAGGAATAGTACATGCTTAGAAACTCGTGGTTTGTCACTTGCGTGTATAAAGTTCAATTACATTGCTCCTAAACGAGAAAAATAAAATGACTCGAAGTCAATGTATCCCTTAACTCAAATTTATTTGATCATTCGGACCACCATAGGCGGTGTCCCCTCCCGCAAGATCGATCATGTCTCGCCGTTACATGAGCGCATTGCCGACAGCCTCCGGGGGAGACATTGTCAAGCGTGGACGGAGAAAAGGTTTGCGCTTGGGGCAAAAAGGTTGGCCGTCAAGGAACACCGTGTCGGTGACCACGGTGCTATAATTGCCTACGTTGTTGTAGAGTCCAACTGCCATCGCAGAAACCTGCTCCCACCGGACCCTGCAATCCGACAAATATCTTTGCTCGATGTTGCCCTCGGTCGGTTGACCTACTCATGCATGCATCCCAGATCGGCCCCGTAAAGAATTATTTGACCATCCACTGAATTATTTGATTATCCACATGTTTATATCTAATGAAAAGTTACACAATGTGTCTCGTCGCCAGCATCTTCCACTCTTCACGCCTCGGCTACATGCACACCCACACGACCTCCATCTACGGCCCATAGCTTTGTCGTTGGTGCCGTTGTGTCCGAAGTTGTCCGCTTCGCAACGTCGCCCTCTCCCGGTAGCCTCTATGGCTCTATGTCACCTCCAAGCTCTGGATCTCTGACATGCACCTCGACCACGCCGTCCTAATGCTCCACGGCTCCCATGCCCACCTTGGCCTCTCCTAGATCGACCTTTGTATCATCCACTATCCCATCACCCCTAGGTCCTCCACCACCGCCGGGGCTTGGTGTTATCTAGGTGAAAGATCCACAATTTATGTTTATTGATCAAGAGTACTACCTACATTCCAGTTCATAGGAAAAAAATGCATGTATTTCTAGGTTGTTAATTTGGCAAACATAATATCAATTGTACAACATAAAAAATATATCATTAGAAATTTGAACATCTTAGCGTTCTAATAATTTATATTTTGTATTGTATAAGTTGTATTATCATTGTCAAATTTACGACCTAGGGAGCGCAAGACCTATGAATCGGGACGGAGAGAGTATAAATCTAAACCCTATACCCCAAACCCTAGATCAAGACAATAATCCATATAGAATTGGACCTTAGGATATAAACCATTGACTATGAACCTAGACCCCAAACTTTGGACCGACCCTAAATTCTAGACCTTAAACCCTAGTCATTTTATTCTCAAAAGAAGAGCCTCACCACAAGATGTCTCAGACTACATGAATTAATGATAGGATATTAAATATGACCCAGACAAAAGAAAATTGACATAAAATAAAGTACTTCATTTTTCTTCTGCGGGAAAAAGAATGTGCTCAGTTAATCAACATTAGTATCCAATTAATTATATAGAATATTTATATGATGTATTATACTATATCATATTATATGTGCTAGAATATATAAACCATACTTTTATATAGTATATACAATATGTACATGGCATCACGACGTCGTCATGCTGACTTGACCGTGTGTCGACCTCTAGCCCCACGTTTTCGGCCAATATATCCAATCTAGTGTGCCTCTAGACGGACATACAACGACATTACACATCGTGTGTTCAGGGTAAGGCTCGGGATCAGTGGTAATATGTCGTCATGTCGGCGTGGTTGGTTGGTCTCCGTCGTTCTCTCATGTTTTGGCAGCTCTAGGTCACCCCCCACCCCCATCCTTATTGTTGATATGATCCGATCCATGTGGTACCTCCGCCATAACACATAAGGAGGTGTGCCCTAGAGTCGTTTGTCGCCAAGGGGCTCAATGGTGTGGTCATCGCTCTAACGGAGCATTTGATTTAAATGCAACTGTACTTGATCCTAACAAAGCTTTTGATTCTAAAGGAAGGAACTTTTGAATAAAGGTCATCTATGAAAATATGTAAACAAACAAATTAAATCTTTGTGTGAGTTTTTCCTAAATAAAGACCATGGAGTAAATGTTCGTGCATTTTCTTGATCGCCCTTTATCGAAGATGCTTAATATTGTTTTCCCTAAAATGTCTTTTTTCATCAATAAGGTAGAGCTAGCACTACATGAAATGATGGACTGGAACCGGGAACATACTCATATGCGACACTAGCTAGCTATACTATTCCTCGTGAAACGCTGAAAATACACTCCCTTGCCGTGGAAACCACGCAATGCATGCAGATGCACTACTACGTGCTAGCTAATCTTCTCCCTTTCCACGTATCCATGCATAAGCTCTTATCTATTTTACGTGGCCAGATATTTCGACAATACGTACACAAGACATTTAAAAAAATAATGATACCGAATTCAAGGAGATAATATAGGTCATAGTAGGGCTGCAAGAAGCAGAGTTTGCGGGGCGGATTGCTTGTCTGAATTTAGTTTGATCTGTAATTAAGCTTGTAGTGCAATTTGCAATGTTCCATGCCTTTTGCGGGACAAAGCGGCGCCGCTTCTGCAACCCTGGATCGTAATCTCTTGTATGTATAACCAAGAAACACAATGCGAAACCGGCCTTAAAATAATGAGAACCAGCCACCCCAGATGGAGAAAACAGGAAAAGCTACCTCTTGTTCTTTTTTTACCGCCATGGAGGCAGGTGGAAGGAGAAGATGGATATATGTGAATTTTCACTATTCTCTCTCTCCCCCTCTCCACATCGGAACCAGCTAGCTTCTCATCAATTTCCCTTCCACACGAGACCGGCGAGTGACATGCCACTGCCTTCTACATGGCATTGCAGTCGAGGTCCTTAATTTTATATCTCCATGCCACAACATCATGTCATAAGCTAGCCATTTTCGTAGATAGATTTTTATGGGGTGGTACCTTTGTCATCCCAGTAAGATCATCCACATATTTTACTTGAAACATCGTCCCTTTCATAAAAGCGAATCTTTGGAGCATGGTGGCGCTTGAAGTCCAAATTGAGTGGGTGGGTGTGACGGTGTGGGTGCACGTGGACGCCAAATGTCGGAGCCTTATACGCGGCGATTAAAGTGTTTGCGGCATCCCAGAGGGCATGTTTGTCTACACGACAATTATCTCGGGGCTCCCTCATTTCCACTGCCGCCTGCTTCTACCACGGTGGATGTGTGCCTTACCTCCGAAGGTGATGTGTGTGCAGTCGAGGTGGGGGGAGCCCTCCTTGCTTGATGTTGGTGCTAGTCGGCTCATCGAGATCAGTAGAATCGTTATGGGGTCCACATACTCCTTCATGAGCTTAACGTAGGCATTGGCGACTGATCCACCTGATCTTGTTTTCGAGAATTAAAGAGTATTTCTATGGTGTCTTCTTCTCTGGCATATACTCCTCCAGCTCCCTTCTCATCACCTCGATTCACCTCGCCTTTGTCGGTGCCGAGGAGGTCGTCCATAGAGGAAGTCTCCACAACGGGCAGCCAAGAACAAATTGTCGGGCTTGGACCACGTTGCGTGATTATGTCCATCACCGTATGTAGCGGCTCAGTTCTTAGTGTCACCATCTCGGGTAAGTACACATTGGTGTCAACTACACCGTCGATTTGGTTCATGTAATATTCAAACAATTGTATTATTATCATTTGTGAAATGTTTTTTTTTTCCAATAGAGATTTAGGTGCATATCGGTAATCTCTATTGTTTGCGTGCAAAACTTAACTCTGGTATGTGGCTGTTTTCTCGCTGTAATGCATGCAAAATGTTTGGGAGCGGTCCCCCAGCTGAGTACAGTGCGCGTATGGCGTGGCTCAGCGATTAATTGGGTGAAAAAGAGGAAACGGCACATGTAACTGCGTGCAACTTGATTGGTAATGAAATTTGGCCTTGGTCTTGGCAAAATGTCTCTCCGGCCTGATGAATCAGAGTAGTCCATGCGCGAGGTAGGAAATTAAATACGCCCAGTCAGCAGCAGCAGCAGTAGTAGTAGTAGTAGTAGTACTCCAAACGCTAATCAGTGAATGGAGTTGCTTGGTACGGAACATGACCGATGGAAGGAAAAAAAAAAAAGAATAGAAAAAGAGGCCTCCAATTTACTAGTAATACTGAAGTCGCTGAATATGTAGTGCATTAATTTGCGTCGCTGGACATTTCCAAGGCAAGAAGATGCTTATTAATTCTGTGGCTGACGCATGGAAGCAGGCGAAAATGAAATCCAAGCAAAGCAAGGAAGGAAGCGGATCCATCGCGCGTGCGTGCGGTAGGGAGCGTGACCGGCGGAAGAAGAAGTGGATGGGGCCGGCCGCCAGACACTGCAGTAATTTAATTACTGTAATTAATTACGGCCGGGGGTGAAGAAATTAATTACTACTACTGTAGTAGGAGAGAATCGATGGATGGATGGATGCGCGGCGTGCACGTGCAACGAAGGAAGGAGCAGCACGTCGCGTTGGCGTAATGATCGAGTCATCCGCAGGCGCAGCAGAAGAAAACGGGAGCGTCCACGTCGATGATCCAAGAAGCAGCGCAGGAGGAGCACGTGAGACGACAGGTCCAAGCAATCCATCCATGGCGGTACGTACGGAGCGTGACGGAAAAAGAAGAAGACAAGAGAAAAGAATGCCCAGGCTCCCACCAAGGAAGGAAGCGGATCGATCCATCGCAGTTAATTAATTAATTAGGAGAGGAGCGGATGGATGGATGCGCCAGGCCTGATGCGCGTGAGCGGCGCACGTGCAGGACCGCACGGAGACGGATGAGGGTTCGTCGCCGCGCGCCCCGTGCCCACGCCTTCTCGACCGATGAGGGTTCGTCGCCGCGCGCGCGCCTGTTGCGACGGATCACGCTCGCTCGGTCTTAATTAATCCACACGCTTTTCTTCGATCGTCAACCAAAAGCCCACGGCTCAGGCTCATCCCTGCCTGCCTCCCCGCCGACATCCTCCGCTGCGCCTCGCTCGAGGAACTCTTCCTGGCCTGCTGGATGTTACCTGCCGACCACCTCTCCCGCAGCACAGTAGCATTTCCCTGCCTCAAGACGCTCAGCATGCTGAACATGGGCATGTCCGACAAGGACCTCGACCACCTGCTCGCCGCCAGCCCTGTCCTGGAGACCCTCGTGCTCGCTTCCCCCGTAAGGCGCTTCCATCTCCGCAGCCAGAGCCTCCGGTCCGTGCTGGTTTTTCTGGTGGGGGATTTCGCGGTGGTGGACGCGCCGCTCCTGGAGCGGCTCATCTTCATGAAGCCGCTGCTCAACGCTAGAGCTGCTCGTCCTGTCACGGTCAAGATCGCCTCCACCACTAACCTGCATGTGCTCGGATACATGGAACCCATGTTCCACAAGCTGCAGATCGATGGCAACATCATCCAAGTAACTTAATTCCAAGCTCTTTCCATCTGTCAACATGACCTTTTTTTTGTAGGAACAATTAACGAGCATGGTGCATATATATTCTTTTTGCAGCCTGACACAGTGGCAAGTCCGAGCACTATGGTTCCAGCCGTCAGGACATTGGCGCTCAAGGTGAACTTTTGTGTCCTAGAGGAGCTCAAGATGGTGGCCAGCTTGCTCAGATGCTTCCCCAACTTGTCCACGCTGCACATCCAGGTGCTCATTCACTCATTGATTAGTGTTTGAAAACTGGACAAATAATCACTCGCTGATGTGAACTTGCAGTCTGTCCCGTGTGATCTGTCCGAAACTGCCGCTGCTGGGGAGCACCATGCCCAGTTCTGGCGGGAGGTCGGTCCAGTTCAATGCGTGAGATCAAGCGTCAAAAGAATCGTCTTCCACAAATTCCATGGACATCAAAATGAATTCGAATTCCTCAAATTTGTCGCGAGGGACAATGCAAATGCGCTGGAGTCTTTGCTGCTCGTGTCGCCCAAGGAAAAACTTCTTTCGGAGGACGAGGTGAATGAGATGATAGACAAATTGGGATGTCCACGGTTTACAGCATGGACCTCTAAAGTCTTGCAACTGTCGCCTGAGGTTGAGAATGACTGGTCTCCCATGAAAGCGTGTAAGCTCACCGTCAGCGACCCTTTTCGCTGATGAACAAACAACCACCCTTTAGAGAGTTAGCTAATCACAGCTCAAAAAAAGAGAGCTGGTTAATCGGAATTCGGAAACATAGGGTTTACTGCAAACGCTCTGCAGCTGCAGTATTCTGGAGAGTATACTCTGTACTATCAGTATCCTACAACCAATGTTTGAGTGTGTGATAATTCAGTTACATGAGGAGCTGTTGCTCAAATCAAACTGAATTTAAGTCAGTATAAGTGTTGGTATGATTTCTTTTGAATACATGAACATCATTTCCCTTGCATAAACTGCATCAAGCATTTAGATGTGACTTGTAAATGGGGTCCATGATAGTCTTATTTGCATGAAACCGGTCTGACTTGTCAGCCTGTCATAGACTGCTATAACTCATGAGGCATGACCCGGCAGACAAGTGAGTTAAATTGATGTTTTGCCTGACTATATTTTATATTGTCTAATCTTCTGATAATAGACCAATTTAATTTTTTAGCTCGAAAGGCCTTACCACACCAGGCCATAATTTGATCACACAAGCTTCTATGACGTTTAGTCGGCATTCATCCTCCCATGTTGCACAACTCAGCTAATAGAGTGAGGAAACAGAATTCATCCTTTGATTTTCTCAGCCTGACCTTTTTTTATAGAAATGAATGGATCTTCAAGGGAGGTTCAGTCTGGAAGAAGATGATAGAAGATCCATCTAACGCCCTACAATGTAGAAATATTGTTTGTATCCCAAATGGACAAACATTATTTATTTGTCTTCGAAAATCGGCAGTGAATAGAGCACAGACATATAAGACTCATGCAACAAGTAGAAGTATCCAGAAAAATATAAATGGTGCCAAAGGTGATGGAATGATGTAGAATGACAGGTACAATACATAGATGCCTTCTTTTAGAGAAAAATTAACATCAGGAAAGTGCTATTCAATCCATCGTGATATTTAAGTACTATACTAATACTTTATAAGAATAGAAAAGCACACACAATTAGATGATAGTAGGCAACAATGCTCACTTTGTATTGGAAGGCACATAACTTGGGATGAACACCACCGCAAACTTGGATACAATAGAAGTGATAAGAAGAGCATATTTTTTCATGTAGATAGATCTCTCTTTTAATTCTCTGAATTAGTCAATGTGGTTAGAAGGTACAATTGGATCTATTTTCATTATGGATACGTAACATGAATGTATTTGAGAGCAGATGAAGAATCCTAATAAGTTTTCTACTCACTTCATAGATGGTAATAGAAATTCTTTTCATGACAGGAAGTTAAAATCATACTTCCATAGCATGATAAATGATAGCAGTCACTTATTTCACCAGCTGAAAAAAACCCTAAAGGAAGGGTGGATGCACAAAGAAATATTTTTGATAGGTAAGAAATAGCATATAATAAATATATGAAATTGCATAGAAAATTTATCATGATAGCTGATGTGAAAGGCACACATAAATTGCAAAGAGCACAAAGTCTCCATAAAGTAGTTCTATTTTACAAAGTCTGTTCACTCAAAATGTGTAAGCTACCTAGTTCCCACATGACCACTGTAGATAAAAACGGAAGTTTGTCTGAATGTAAAGCACAAATATATATGTAGCTATGTCTAAGTTAGTGAATGTAGATGCAACCATGATATCATCTCAACTGCCAACTTACAAATGGTCCAGTGGTATATAGTATTTCAAGTTTCAGTACTTGTCACACCATTTCCTTCAGTTGCAAGTATGTTTACTACTCCCTCCGATTCATATTAATTGACTTCAATATGGATGTATCTAGAACTAAAATGTGTCTACATACATTCATATTAGAGTCAATTAATATGAATCGGAGGGAGTACTTTTTCTTTATCGAAAAAGGGCGCTTTATTACTTCAGAGTTTGACGTAATACACCCGACCTCTGCATAACCAAGATGCACACAGCCATTCGCAGTTATAATCCAAACATAAAAGTTCAACTACAAAAAGAGCTCTCATAACAGGCAAACAAATCATGGTGATGGAGCCGCTATTCTTAGACTATGCAGCCACCCATGTTTACTACTTTTTCTAGTTGTGACACTTTGATATGGTGACGAAGAACTGTCCATGGGAAAGCTATCCTTTATTATCTCCTATTATAATTTCTGCTTCCAAAACCCATTCACCTAACCTTGTAACCGTAAGATGGATTCAATTGCATAACCCAATTGATTGATTGATCTTTCTCAATCGTATTATAGCCACAGTGACCTTGAAAGAGATTTTCTGAAGTGGGAAACTATCAAGATTGAATATATGGAGAAATTCCAGAAGATATGAAAATCCAGAAGGGAAGTTCTATTCCTTATTCTGTATCCAACTATCCATAGAGTACACCTCAACATCTTCTGGAACCGTATATGTCATAGAAACAATCTCAGAAACTGACAATCCATAAGCACTGTTGGAGAAATGTTATCCAACATAGGCCGCATGTAAAGACCTACAAAAAAACCTCTTATGCATATGCTAAAAGGAAATAGTAATTCACCAAGCTCTGAAAAGAAAGAACTGGCCAACACAAACCAGCTGATCTGAACCTGAAGAATAGTTAGAGGCTTTGTGCAGTTTATTTTGCTCGTACATTGTGGAACCTATGGTGGTTAAGAAAAACTATATATGAAGGTTGGCTTGCAGTTTTTATGTAAAGTTGAAAATATTATATACTTATTAAGAAACAGAGACACAATTGTACTCTGCGAGGATGAACCTGTGGTTCTACCACATATGTAGAGTAAAAGGGTGTGCACATGGACGCGAATTTTGCTGAGCATAACTCATAAAAAATCCTTGATCCATGGACAGATCCCCACAACTTCATCCATCTTTAATATTCGTACAAACAATGGGCGGTAAGGAAAAGGTATTTAACAATTAAGCGGCCCTCAAAATTAACCCAAAAATACTGACTAAGTGTTAACTATTCATCACCTATTATTAATTTCTGTCCCATAAATACAAAGAATAAACAAATTGCAGGAAGTGAATGTGAGAGAAAAGAAACGGATTACCTTCCCAAGTTCCCAAGCTGGCCGAGAACTCTAGATACCAAATCAGCTACCCAAAAACCACTGCCTAGCGAGACATAGAAGGGATACAGAAAATAAATAAAAAAAACATACAAAGTAAGTGTATGTGCAGATAAACAACCTTTGCCCGTGGCAGAAGCTAATGATGCAATAATCTATAAGGAAAATTAACGCCAAGTTGCCTATGATGACTCATAACAATGCCAAATTGTTAAACATTCAAGCAAACAAATGGTGGGCAAGACCACTAATTTAAATATGACTCAAGAGCTAGCATTCAGAGGATGGGTCTAGCTGCTGCACACGAATGGATGCAGTATAAGTGCAAAAAATAAAACTATGCAGATAATAGGAGATGCCACAATTAGTATAAGCTGACAATAGATGGTGGGCAAGACCCACTGTAAGGTAAACACTGTCATCGTTAGTAACAAAGTTTGCCCTATAATTCTAAAAAATAGAAACATCTATTCAGATATGGAAGCACAATAAGTAATAATACATACACCAACGTGGCTTCGCTATATAAGCTAATAAGTAGAGCATATATATTATAATCATTTATGATATCTTGCCTTGCTGCAACAGCATATCACAGTTTTGACAAGATCACTGAACGCAAAGAGAGGGCATGTCCACATATATGGGATGTTTTCAATCTGTCAAATTAAGCATTGAATAATTGCATGGCATTAAAAATTTGACCTCGCACTGAAACAGTAAGGAGAATATGACAGCTATAAGAATCTAGCCCTAAACCACATCAAAACAAATATATCATACTGAACATTAGGTTCTATATGAACCACCAACACAGCAATATTTTTTCTAAAGAGTTAAAAAGATAGGAACATTTACCTGTTCTGTAGAGGAATTTGAGACCATGCCAATACTGAGTCAGGAAGATTGGGTTTGCAATGGAGGGATAATTGCAGGAGAAGAGACGGGCGGAGAAACAAAGGGAGACGCCCGCCACACTGCCATGGCTGCATCGGCCACTATGATCTTTGGCAGTTCGCGGTCAAAGCTTTCGGAAACAATATAACTCTAGCTGTTTTCTCCAACAATTTGCAATACCAATAAAAATCCCCAAATGTAACAGTTACAACAAAAAATGAAGCCAATCTCTCTCACCACCAAAACCATTTGATATCCAAAGCCTTGTGGATATGTAAATCTGAAAACTTCACGGCTGTGTAGTGTCAATTGAAGAAAGGTCTAACCAGTAAATTAAATTGCAGATTGACAGATTACTGTACATCTCATCCTCTACATATGTTTGTAGCAACGCCTATAAAAATAGATAAAAATACACAATTAATCAGAAGTAGCAAGTATAAACTACATTCCTTTCAACTGAGATTAGCAACGCCTATAAAAATAGATAAAAATACACAATTAATCAGAAGTAGCAAGTATAAACTACATTCCTTTCAACTGAGATTTAACACTATATATTGATAATCAGTAGTAGCAAGCAGAAACTATATTGCCTTCAACCGAGAATTAACTCTCTGGTTTCACAAAGAAGCTCATCGATATAAAAATAATCAAAGTACTATGCCTACAAAAAAATGGTGCTGTGCAGACACTTCAGATAGGCTGAAGGGTGACACAAGAGAGTTTGCAACAAACCTATAACTGAATCAACAAATCTCATGAAACTTAGAAATCATGCGAACCATATCCGAAAAACATAGGTAGTGCGTCAGTATGAGAAAGTATTAAACTAAATCAATAAAGAAAACAAATCTAAACAGCTGCAGGCATCATGATGTATTCAGACATGTAACATAAGAAATTACAGAGAAGATATAAGAGACCTATTGGGGATCAGTATGAAGCTATGCGCCGACCTCACCTTCTCACAAATACTTCTTACTCTCCTTTGTGGCCCAAGTATAAACCAACACCTTGTCGCCGCCTAATTAGTCAAGTCAGTAACCAACAAACTATTTTTTATCTTGTACTCACTAATAAAATGAAGCTCAGTACCCATCCACCTGAAAACTTTTTCCTCATGCAATCAATATCCCTCAGGTTCATAGACACCAAGGGAAAAGAATAATAAATATGGGCCTGAACAAAAATCAGATCAGACTGAATCTTATTTCTGCTTTTATCTTTCCAATATATGGCTAATTTGTAGAATAATTGAAGAGTATATGCTCCAGTTTTCATCACAACACTACAGAGATCACAAATTATGGTTTCTGGTACTGTACATGATTCAAGGTATTTCCTCCAGCAGTACAACCACATCCTATTAGTAACATAAGTGTGCATGTAAAGTACGGTCACAGAACATATTTTCTATGCGACTGCGCCCCAGCAAATCTAGGATCAACTCACCTCAATCGATAGCAGGAAGGCACCATCAGAGAAACCAGCTACACTAATTTGAACGAAACAGAGGACTAATATATCCAACGACAACCTAGGGGAAACCAACTCAACGATTTATGATGGTCGACAGTAAGAAGATTGCCTAAAGAGAGGAGTGGATCGATTTTTCAGTCGTATGATGGATCCTTGGAAGAGGGTACTGACCTGCTGTTCATCCTCACCAGAGCCGTCCGCTGCTGCTGCTCGGGAACGCGGGATGCCATGTTTGCAACGCCGGGACAGCGGGGTACAGCCTGGAAAACTTGTTGAAAGAGATGTTCAGCACCTCAATCGTCGGGAAGAAGATGGTAGGAAAGCTTGACGGGAAGGCACCGGAGAGTGCGTTGGCACTGAGGTCAAGTACCCGCAGCCCCAGCGGCGCTGGCCAGCGGAGCGTGTTCTGCGGGGAGGTTGAGTGCGGCAAGCGGCGGAGGGGCGATGCCGCGGAGGCTATGGCTGGAGAGATCCAGCCCCACCACCCTCCCGAGGTCACAGGAGACGCCCCGTCCAGGCGTAGGACGACTTGCCGTCGTCGAATCCCCACCTGAACGGACTGGGATCCCGAGCGGACTTGCGCCTTTTCCGTCCAGGCCGCCAGCGAAGGGCCGCAGCTCCGCCAGGTCGTCGGCGTCGCACGTCTGGTTGAGGTTGTGCCCCCCATCTCCCGTGAGCGGTGGCAGCCCGCCATCTTCAGCAAGCAGCAGCGGCGCGCGGGTTCTTTTCCGAAGTGGCAACGGCGGCTAGGTGAAATCGCACAGGAGGTGTGGGGGCTGAACACGATGGCCGATGGGAGGGGCTGCCACCACCCGTCCTGGCCCACTTCACCGGAGAGGAACGCTGCCTCGGGTCAGTTCGCACGGTGTTGCAAACGGCAAAGTAGGAGAACATGTGGTGGCAAGCCGGTGAGAAACTGGACGTCTGCAGCAGGCGGGCAGTTGGAGATATTCTTTTACGGGCAATGCGCTGAGAACATGGAAGAAGCAGCGGTGGATGGCCTTCCCCGCCGGTGTGGCGACCCTTCGCCTAGGTCGCGCCGAGATGCTAAATAGGCCTAGTTGCATGGCCCTCAGAAGAGAGAGAAGTGCATTGTTGTGGCCAAGGAAGGAGGAGAGAGTGCTGGCCCCGGGGACAATGGTGGCGGGGAATTTTACTTTTTGCCACTATTTACTTCAGACCTATACGACTTGCCCTTCTTTACATTGTACTATATCATCTTTTACCCTAAATTACTTTGCACATATATTATTTGCCCCTTTTGAACTGTTTACTGTATTTCTCAGGATTGTGCGCAGATGAAAGGACCAAAAGGCCCCATCTCCATTCTTCCCCAATCTCTCAAATGCCGTGCAGGTTGTGCATCGCTGCCGCTGACACTTTGAGGTCGCCGCCTCCAGAAGCAATAGAGAGGGAGGTCGACCTCGTCGCCAGTTCACTACGCCCCAACAAGACTGCTGCTGGCGCACGACTTCTTCACGCCTGCCAGCCTCGTGGGCTTGCTCCCAGCGCTGCGCCTGTCGTCGCAACCACGAGACCTCGCCATGCGTCGCGGGCGTAGTGGGTCGAGGAGGCCGAGGGAGGTGTGTCCCCATGGGGTGGCTCCGGCGTGCTCACGGAGATGTTGGCCGGCGGCCCGGCGAGCTTACGGAGGTGGAGGTGTCCCCATGGGGCGACGCAGGTGTCTAGTCGAGTTGGAGGCCGCCGATGGGCGAGCTAAGGCGAGGAGAGCAGCGTGAAAATAATTGGGAACCTCCAGCTCGCCGAAGGAGGGGATTGACACAGGGAGAGGATAAGGAGCGGTCGGTGTGGGTCCTACAGGACGCGTGGCTTCCAGCCGAGGCGGAGGATCGCACGAACAGATCCTCCGTGTGATCTAGAGGGTTTTCCTTTTGGATCCTAAAAGCAGAAGTAGAAGCCCAAACAAACAGAGCCTTAGACCTTGAAAGTATATAGAATATGAAACCTTACTTAGTGTCAGCCATGGCAGGACACATAAAAGCCCGGACACGATAGGATTGAACTTCAGAACCTGAATATGATTGGCAAGGAAAACATCACTTAATTATTATTAAGGACTTACAATTTCATTTATGCCACTAATGAGTAACTCGTCCGTAGTTTCGGTGCATATACTGGTACCAGCATAATTGATATTAGTTTTTTCGTGTCATGTTCACCTATTTTTTCCGTCAGATGTTTGGGGGGAATTTTATTTTTTGCCCCTGTTTACTTTACCACTCTATCTTTTACCCTCTTTTACTTTGAGCTATATTTTTTGCTCCTTATTTCTTGGACACGTCTAGCGAGCGGCTGCATGCCCGTTGGTTATTCTGAGCTGTCATACCAAAATGGAAATTGCTCACACAAATGGAAAGATGCGTACAGCTGTCAAAAAAGGTAGGCTAGCTGATATCACTTTGTTGTTTTAAAAAAGTTGTAACTTTTAAACCGTGCGGCGAAATTACAATCCGCTTTCACTTTTAGAATCCGAACGACGAGAGCTTTGAAACTAGACCACATTTTCATATGTTTCGACGCAATTTTTTAACAAGCAACTTTGATGCGCGACAGAGCAACTTTGTTGTGCGGGAAAACAATTTTGGTATGCGGCAAAGCAACTTTGGTGTGCAACAAAAACACTTAATTCACAACGATGGTAGGCTTCACAACAGCTGCAGCAACAACTCCTAATGTTACTCTACAGGACACTAAAATTGCTCGGCCGAGTACCAAAGTTGCTCGCAGGACACTAAAAATTGCTCGGTCGGGCGCCAAAGTTGCTCTGCAGGGTTCAAAAACTGTGTCGCCGGGCACCAAAGTTGCTCTGCAGAGCACTTAAGTTGCTTCGTCACACATTAAAACTGCTCCCATGGACACCAAAATTATTGTCAGGCACCAAAGTTGTGCCTTCGTGTACCAAAAACTGTACATGTTCGTTGCACACCAAAGTTGCTTTGGCACACACCAAAGTTGGTTTGTTGCACAATAAAGTTGCTCTGCCGCGCATCAAAGTTGCTTGTTAAAAAAAATCGTCGAAAGGTATGAAAATGTGGTCGAGTTTCGAAGCTCTCGTCATGGGGATTTTAGTAGTGAAAACGAATTGTAATTTTGTCGCACGGTTTAAAAGTTATAGTTTTTTTAAAAATGGCACATGATATCAGCTAGCCTACAATTTCATTAACAACTAGACTACCTGGTGCGTGTGCCCGGGACGTCCATCCGGCACGCGTCCGCCCGTAAGATTTCAGGTTATTTCTTTGCCACATTATGATTTTCCCCTGCTAACCTGGGCCTACCACCCAAAGACAGACAGGCGTACCCTGCTCGCTGTTTCTTCCCCATCTCAGGGAGCAGCTCGCCGCGCCGCCTCCTAGTCATCGGTACTCGGTAGCATGTCGTCCTCATCTTCCCCACATCCCTTTTCTGCCGCCTCCCTCCTCCTCCCCGACCGCCCAACAACAGTCCCACGCGGCTACGCCCATACACGTCCAAATCGACCAGTACATCGGCGTCCTCGTCCTCGTCGCGCCGCAAGGAGCCTCATCTCCGCCAACTGAAGAACGCTCACCAAAATTTGTCTGCAAATGGACACATTACCGGCTCAGGCAGCCGCTTGCATCAGGGCGCTGCTGTCAGCCGCCGTCGCGAGACTCGTATATGACAGCGCGCCGGGTCACGCCACCCCGACTCCCTCGTCCATCTCGTGGAAATCATGTGCAGCTAGTGGCGAAGGTGCAGGGATGGGCGAGGAGGTGCAGCTGCGCCGGCGGTAACTCTCTGTGCGAGCTAGTGTTCTTCAGCGAAGGGGAATGGCGAGACATGGCTTTGTTTTGGTCCAGGTTCAGCTAGGGGTAGAATTGTCCTCCAGATATTTCATCTGGCCTCAAAAGAAAAGAAACAATTCCAGATTGATGCAAAAGGGCAAATCGTAAAGTGGCCAAAAAGTAAGGGGCAAAAAATATAGCCCAAAGTAAAAGAGGGCAAAAGATAGAGTGGCAAAGTAAACAGGGACAAAAAATAAAATAAAATTCCCCGATGTTTGGGGCAATTCCCCCCACAACTAGTTTCTTGTCCAAGGACTAAATTTCCATCTACATTTGGAAATCTTATCATATATCTATCTACAGTGAATATTCAGAAAGAATATTGTGTGCTTCATTGAGCTCACTCTACTACTATACAGGCTAAAAAGGAAAACAAAAGGAATGTACCGATTATAGATCATAGTCAATCAAGGCTAAAAATGCACAAGTTATGTAGCAAGTCGGGCATGGTCTATCAATTATACTGTATATGAACCTAAAAGCACACGAGGAGAAGAAGGGGTAAGGAAAAGGGCAATCTCACATACAAGAACACGAGTTGGTTTAGGAGCGCCGACCGGCTGGAGTGAAGGTTCCTGGTCATGGCCTCCGCCGCTGCGGCCAGGGGACGAACGGACGCCATCCTCCGCGCTTCCTTCCTCCCTCTGGTCGGCCCTCGAAGACACTTCCCTGTACTGCCGGGCGCCGGCAGTACAGGGGCGCGGTGGCAGCTTAGTGGGTTCTTCAGACGGCGAGGATAGCGTCGCCGAGGCTTTCATGGAGGTCCTATATCCGCTCCAGAACCACCTCCATGTCCGGCGTGTTCCATCTCATCACCTCGCCGTGTCTGGCCCTAGGGTTCGCGTTCGGATTGGGTGGACGACGAGGGTGCAGAGGTAAGGAAACCGAGGGGAAATGGTTGAAGAGAGGGGAGGTATGGGGAGAGAGATGCAGAATGTGGGAGGAGCACGGAACCGACCGAAATCGTGGGCGGCGGCGGCGAGGAGGAGATGAGGCAGAGTCGAACGAGGGGAGATCCGGTGATGAAACGTAAAAGGAAAATCAGGGGCGACAAGGTTTGCCAAAAACGGGAAGGAAAAGGGAATTAATGTAGGTCTTCGCGCGAGCCCTTCGCGCGGCAAGTGACCGCACTGCGCGGTCGACCGCATAGGAGGGATTTCGGTTTGAGATGCCCTTAGACTGCTCATAGTGGGAGTAACATACCTAGTAACATCACACATCTCAAGGCATTTTGGTGACATGGCATGCGAATAAATGAAGAAAGAGATTGAGGTGGTAACTAGCTATGTTACCATAACATCACACACCCCAAGGCAAAATGAGTCTACAACATAATAAATGACACAATGCATGACACCACATATAAGTTACTACCCACTATGAAGATAGTAGCATAGGCCCAATAGTAATGACGTATGTTCTTGGTGCAATTCTTTCCCACTATGAGCAGCGTTAAGCAAAGTAATCCAATGACTAGCAGCAGCAAGGCACGGGTCAGCTCAGTCAATCCTCACGCGCTGCCCGAAATTGGATCTCACTCCGTGCTTCTGCTAGGTCTTCTATCCCGCCGCCGCCGCCGCCCTCACCGACCCCGCCGCCGCCGCCCGCACCGACCCCGCCTCCTCTCGCCGCCGCCGCCCTCACCGACCCCGCCTCCTCTCGCCGCCGGCATGATGTCCGGACGACCCCCTCACCGCCGTCCGCGCCTCAGCACCAGGCGCGGCGGCAAGTATGACCACATCAACGTCCTCCCCGACGACCTCCTCCGTATCATCATCTCACGCCTCCCCCTGAAGGATGCCGTCTGCACAACTAGCATCGGCCGCCGCTGGCGCCACCTCTGGCACTCTATCCCGCTCGTCCTAAAGGATGGCCACCTGCCCGAGCCCGAGCGCGCCGCCGCCGTTTCCCGAGTCCTCGCCGACCACCCAGGCCCCTTCCACACTGGCCACCTCAACCACTGCAGGTTCGACTCCCTCTCCCCTGAGCTCGCTGAGTGGCCACGCCTACTGGCCGACAAGGCCGTCCAGACTCTTTTCTTCGTCAACCGAAAGCCCAGCGAGACTCAGGCTCATCCCCATCCCCGCCTACCCGCCGACATCCTCCGCTGCGCCTCGCTCGAGGATCTCTTCCTGTCCGGTTGGACGGTACCTGACCACCTCTCCCACAGCCCACTAGCATTTCCCTGCCTCAAGATGCTCAACATGCTAAACATGGTCATGTCGGACCAGGACCTCGACTACTTGCTCGCTGCCAGCCCTGTTCTCGAGACTCTTGTGCTCGCTTGCTCCATAAAGGGCTTCCATATCCGCAGCCAAAGCCTCCGGTCCGTGCTAGTTTTTCCGCTGGGAGATTTCACCGTGGTGGAGGCGCCGCTCCTGGAGCGGCTCATCTTCATGAGGCCGCAGCAGAGTAATGCTAGAGCTCATCCTGTGACGGTCAAGATTGCCTCCACAACAAACCTGCAGAAGCTCGGCTACATGGAACCAATGATTCACAAGCTGCAGATCAATGGCAACATCATCCAAGTAAGCTAATTCCTAGCTCTCTGTCAACACGATCTTTTCTACTACTAGTAATCAAGAACGTGCACATGCACGTTTCATGCATCATTTTTGTGGTTTTGTGCTGTCAAATTCATATTAGAACATAGCACCACCCTCTTTTATTAGGACATATATATCAAAAAATCTTAGTTCAATATATTATCCAAGTGAAAACCAACAACATAACAAAATAAACCCAATTTTATAAAACAGAAAGGAATATCAGTATGTATTTTTGCCTTATATGGAATCTTCAAATCACAGAATCGTCATTTTACAAGATTGGAGGGGAAATTGAAAGGTTCACATCCCCATAAATGAAAGCCAAAAATAAATGCCTTTGTATGCTATCCAGGACCAAATCACCTTGTTTAATCGCTGTCAGAATTCTTCTTAAACCACATATGTGCATGTTTCCCAATGAGATCGAAAAATAAAACAATTGTGGCATTCAGTGCATTTCAGATTACAATTTTGGGCATGCCAACATCACTATTTGTATCAAACAAAGCCTCTGATGTAACAATGATCCATTTCAACGATTAAAGATGAAGTTGCAATAAAACTGTCCTGGTGCCTGCGGTATCGACTGCTGCAGATCATGTCAGTCCACTACTGTTAGAGAAGTTAGCGCCTCCTCCCAATTACATCGACCAGCATGGAGCCCGCCGTCCCACAACCTGCAGCTGGAGTCGTCGTGGAGCTGGAGCTAGGGATCAGCAATCTGGCAGGAATATTATTAATTTTGGCAAAATGAAAACAATATGGGTACAATCTAATATGAATTTAACAGCACAAAACCAAAAGAATGATGCATGCATGCATCAGGGCACAAAAACACATACACATTATCTAACATACCAAACCAGAACTATCATGAATCCTAAACCAAAAAAAAAATGGAGCTGGAACAATGGGCCTAATGACCTTGAAAGAAAGACCATTCATGTTTTCTAAGTAACGAAAAATACATAATAAAAGTCCTTGATAGTAACTAAAGCACTCCTGCAAATTAGATTGACAGACTTTGAAAGGAAACTCTCTCCTAACATTCAACTTGCCAGTTGGCAACTATCAATTTCCATATCAGAATGCATAAGCAATGGCCATGGTAACTATCAATTTCTATATCCCTTATAGGTAAAGGATTTTTTTATAAGACACGCGCAAGATAATGGTTGTTAGCGATAGTCGGTATGTATAGATACAATATAATGGTCATTCAATAGAACATGAGCCTTGCAGGTTTAACTGTACATGCTGTATAGTTTACTTTTAAAAAGGTATAGCATACACTGTGTGAAGGTCAGATAGCTGCATCTGCTGCACTGCAGACAAACAAATCACCTAACTGCTGGAAATAAGAGCCACAAGTGTTTGTTAGGCTAGTAACTCACAGGTTCCATGAACCCTGCAGAAGCTCCATTGAGCACCCGCGTCGAAGTCACTGTCATCATTATAGGTGACAGTTTTCAAGCGACGCAGCGATTCTTAGGCTTTCCAGGCGGCTTCAGCTACTTCTTCCGCCTTCATGAGTGATTTATTTCCTGGAGCAAAGTTGGTACATAGCCAACCAGAATATTTTGCATTAAAAAAAGGGAGATCTTTACAAGAAACTGTATAAAGAACACACTAAGGAAAATAAAAAGCAGCGTTGTGAGTGTAACATGGCTAATTAGTTTAATCTGCTCTTGTTATTATCCTGCCTGCATATGAGCATCTTGTGGAACATAAAATGCAGTTTGTGTTGTCAGAAGATATAATCAATGGAGTGGTATCAGCAACATGCTAATTTCAGCATGCCCGTTCCTTTTCTTGATAGGGAATATCAATATACAGATTCAAGATACAGAGAACACCAACCTGAGGTTGGTCCCTGTTTCCAGCTGTGGTGTTTGAGATTGTCCGGCATGCTTTTTTCTTGATGCTTCTCTAGTGATTTGAGGCCAAAAGGTTTAAGAGGCAGGGTACTTGATGATCTTAAACCACTGTTCAAGCTAGGCATACACAAGCTAATTACTTCTGTCCTGGGTTAACCAACGGAGAACTACAGTACTACACTGTCATCTGTACGGGAGAGGGGGAAGCTGTAAGCTTGGTGTAGATATGGCGAGGTAGTAGAGGCGTTCCTGGCGGCGGCATGGAGGTCCCAGTGGCGGACCCAGGGAAAAAGAGGAGTGGGGGCACCCGTGTATAGGAAAATCATAAAACTTAAATCTTCAAACCATTATATATGTTATATACATAGAGGTTTTCTTCCGGACAAGGCGTTTTTCACCATGTCTAGCTTTTAAAATAAATTTAGAACACGTTTTAATAAATTATAAAAAATGGCTAAAAACATCGCTCCTATATCTCGATTTTATATGTGCTCGCGAAGTCGTTTCACAAAAAACCTACATTTTTTGACGTGTGTGAAAAAGAAAAAGTTCGGTGCTAAAGAAAACTCTTGACGAGAAATTTCTTTATTTTTTTTTAACATGACACAAAAAATGTCGGCTTTTTGCGCAACTTGCCTGCTCACTTGGAATGTTGAGGAGTACTCGCAAGAGTTTTGTTCAGAATTTTTTAAACATTTCAAAATGTTATTTTCGATGGCATGGGACATGCACCAAGATTAAAAGTAATTTTTTTTACATTTCAAAATGTTATTTACTGATGAACTGAATCTGGAATAAAAAACTTAGATTTCATTGATACACAAATAGTATAAGTTCTTCATCTCTGCCGAATCATTGAAACACAAACAGCATAAGTTCTTATATGAACTATGCTAGTAGAAGGAGTCTATCAAACAATGAGAATAGTACAAGATTGGCTTGCCGGGTTTTTTTTTTTTTTACCTGTGGGCTGTGGCCTTCCGGATTGCATTGCATGAGAAATTCCCAAAATCCTAGATCTTGGGTTTAAAAGTCATATGAGTTTAAATATAAACCTATAAATTAAAATTTGATGTTTCATCGCATGTACTAGCACTCTAGCAACATGGAGAAGATCATAAGAACCAGATTGTAAAAGATTATATGAAGAACTGAAGATCCCTAATTAAAGTGTTCTATTCATCCAATTGTGTTGAGTGCTTACCTTAGGTAAATTTGGGGATGCGCCTGCTGCAATACGTCTCGATGCGGCAGGTCGGCGATGTGGGCAGCACGCGGCGGATTGGTGTCTGCCGGATGCAACGACGCTCGTCGAAATCTAGAAGAAGTCAAGCGGCCTACGCTTCTTTTATTCCAGGGTCGAAGCGGCCAAGTGGGTACTGTAATTGGTCAAAGGCATACTATAGCATGAGATGTGAGAAAATTAGGTTGGCACGCCGTGCTTTTCTGTCTGGGCTTTTCCTTACAAACATGGCCGAGCTGGGCTGACTGGGGGCAGAAGTACTCAGCTGACCGGGGGCGCTGCTTTACTGGCATCAGATTATCAATAGCGATGACTGAAATTGACTGGGGGCCGGTGCCCCCACTCAGCTCAACGTGCGACCTCCCATGGTCGGAGGCGCGAGATGCGGTCGGCGCCGTGAAGGGGGTGGGGACGGGAATTAGTGTGTGAGGTCCTCCACAATGGCTAGATCCCACGGTGCCGCTCGCTGCTGCTCACCGCCTTCTGCGCCCGCTGATCTCCTTTGCCAACACGGAAGAGAGGTTCAGGAGGGAAAGTGTTGAGAGTGGAGAAAGGTGGATGAGAGAAATCCGAGGGTGGAGGGATCGGGGGAGGTGGAGGGGTTGTGGGGAGAAGAGGATCACGAGGTGTAGGGATATGGGGGACTTGTTCCAACGTGCGAGACTACAAATACAAATCGGGAATGGGGTGAGGAATTGATGCCTCAAATCGGGCTGCTGCCTACGGAGTACGGACACGGGGCAGGGTTTCACCGGCGGCGAGGCGAGGACGGTGGCAGCTACATTTAGGATGAAGATGTTGAGGAGTGCGGGGTTGTGATTGTGGTTAGAGGCAGTTTTTTCTTGATCAAGCGGGATTATGGGGGGATTAGCGGCGGTTTGAGCGGGATTCGCTTGGACAGACAATACAACATTGAGTTGATATGAGACGTTGGATTAAGGCGTATGGATGGTGTAGATTGTTTGGATCAGACCCTCTGGGTCTTTTATTAGTAGAGATAATATTCAACAGTTAACGAGCATGATGTCTATTCTTTTTGCAGCCTGACACGGTGGCATGTCCAAGCACTGTGGTTCCAGCCGTCAGGACATTGGCGCTCAAGGTCAACTTTTGTGTTCTAGAGGAGCTCAAGATGGTGGCCAGCTTGCTCAGATGCTTCCCCAACTTGTCCACGCTGCACATCCAGGTGCTCATTTATTCATTTTTTAGCCAGGAATTCAGCATCAATTATCATGCCATCAGTCATTAGTATTTAAAAACTGGACTAATCTCTGACTGATATGAACTTGCAGTCTGTCATGTCTGATCCGCCTGAAAGCGCCACTGGTGGGGAGCACCATGCCCAGTTCTGGCGCGAGGCCAGTCCAATTCAATGCCTGAGATCAAGCGTCAAAAGAATCATCTTCCATAAATTCCATGGACATCAAAATGAATTTGAATTCCTCAAATTTCTCGCGAGGGACAATGCGAATGCGCTGGAGTCTTTGCTGCTCGTGTCGCCCAAGGAAAAACTTCTTTCGGAGGACGAGGTGAATGAGATGATAGACAAATTGGGATGTACATGGTTTACAGCATGGGCCTCTGAAGTCTTGTTGCTGTCGCCTGAGGTGGAGAATTACTGGTCCCCCACTAAAGCGTGTAATCTCACCGTCAACGACCCTTTTTGCTGATGAACCCATGGTTGGCTGGATCCCGAGTTCTTTGCGGAATCACTAGCTTTTATACCGCAAGAGAGCACAAGTACTGTTCAGTGTGATGTAATGTATGTATGTTGGTGATATGATATAACAGCCGTGTGCTCCTGAATATAGCGTGCCTGTTCTGTAGCATGATTTTTTTTCCCTTTGCATTGCTTATGTAGAATGTTACCTCTGTCACTTGGTTCATTATCATCAGAGTATACAGGGTTGCTTGACAACTATTGATCGTGTCGCCTAAGGTGGGTAATGTTTGAATCATCAAGAAAGATTATACATCGGGGTGATTGTTTCATAGCATGAAATTTTCCTTTACTTTATGAAAAGATCGGGTGTAATGCTTAAAACTTTTAAGTAATAAAGCGTTCTTCATCGAAAAAATGTAGAACTTGCGTGGCGACCCTCGCAAATGCGAGCACACCATAGAAAGTGTTCACATAATAAAATTATGGTTTAGTGGACATCACATTTTATGGTAAGAAATAATATGCTTCTAGGAATATGAAATTGTTATGGCAAATAAAGTATCCAGCATTGCAAAGCTATTTGGAGTTGTTACCTTGATATGTGTGTTTTCCTCACAATTTCTTATGCGGTATCAAAATGTAAAACCTTTTTTTTACACTTTAACACAACCTTCATGGTGAAATTTTGAGCATTATTTTGCTAATATTATTATTTTAGTATTAATATATTTCTTTTTTGTGAATCCATTAACATGTTTATGCGTCACTAGTAAAAGTTAGAGACGTATGGCTGCATTTCTATAAGGTCATCTATCTTGATATAATATTTTTATCTATGTTTTAAGATATTTGCAAGTTATCTGATCTTCATTTCTTTGTTTAGACACACTTGTCAAGTATTGTTGTTCCATGTAACATGAATACACAAGTCTTGGATTACATAGCTCCAATTTTTTAATTAATGTTCGAGTTTATTGAGTGATTGAATGATATGTGCTCTTATATTGACTTTTGTACAAACTGCTATCGGTGTTGCTACAAACGAGATCACGTTGTCGAGATTTTTGGGCAATTTGCTACATTCCTATATTTTTCTTGCTACAATTATTCTGCGATTTTGCTACAATCATACAAAATTATTGCTACAATGTCTCCGACGGGAGTATCCGACGTTAAGTCAGTTTCCTACAGTAACATTTTTTTCTTTCTCCGGCAAGGTCTCCGGCGATGTTTCTTAATAGGTAAAATTTTGCTACAATAATGCAATGTTTTTTTGCTTCAAGGCCTCCGGCGAGATCTACAATGAGGTATGTGTGTTTTGTGGTGAACATTTTTTTGCTACAATCGGGTCGATTTTGCTACACCAATGTTTTTATGGAAGCAAAAGTGGGATTTTAGGTGGGAATAGATTTCGCTAGGACATTTTGCTACTTTTGTACATTATGGAAGCAAAAAACGGAATTTTGAATTTCTAAGTGGACAAGTGTCGCTCTCTAGACCCGGGGATCAAAATTTGATCCCCAGGGTCGATACCCCCCTTTATGTATGTCAAGCAAATTTCATTGTGAAGGTTCTTCCTACCATATTTGCAGATCACTGCAATTTGTTAAAAATGAGAGATAAAGGATGGGAATGTATAGTTGATTTGCTACCGGCATGTTGTGATGTGCGACTTTGTAGTATCAAGTACTTCTATTATGTGAAACTGTCGATGTAAAAAGCAACATGAACTGCGTACCAGCCCTGGGAAAGTATCAAATTAGAATCCACAAACATACCATTATACACTATGCGATGACCGAATGTATGTACGCAAGAAAAAAGATCTGCACACCACTTTGTCTCAGTATTATGTGCACAGCTCAGAAACAACAACTCAGCAAGCAAAGTGTATCCAACGACAAACTATTACTGCTACTGTACTTAAAATAGAATGCACCAACAGTGATATTGATCTAACTTTGCAAAACCAATATCATCCCACCACTGACGCGGCGTGTGGCCGCGCCAAATCTTCATAGTACTCTGTAAATTTGCAACATTACCCGTGCGAGTAGCTAGGCCCAGGATGAGTGTAGTAGTATGGCGAACTCGCCCCATCTTCCTGATGCCGTATCCGGTATCCCCGACGGAGGGTAGTAAGAGCCACCAGAAGGCACCCGCGGCCCGTGCGATTCCGGGTAAGTGACTATCCCGGAGTCTTGAAACGATGATGCCATGTATGGTGATTCACGATCCATTGATCTTGGCGCCGGCGATGACGTCGATCTTGGATATACTGAAAATACTGAGCCGGACTCCGGCGGAGGTGGAGGAGGATAGCAGTTGATGGGAGCGGGGAACTCATGGTTCATTTGTGGCTGAGGTGGGTAACCGCTCGGTGGTGGAGTCGGAGGATACCTTGGCGGATAGTTGCCGATGTGTTGTGTCGGAGGCACCGAATAGGCGGCAGACGACCCAGGTGGTGGCGGATATGCAGTAGTTTGCGTCGGCGGCACTGGGTAGCTGCTGTTTGGTCCGGAATTTGACACCGGAAACAGCGAGTCGATCATTCGCGGCGGCGGAGGAGGGTAGTTGCTTGGCGGCAGCATGTCCTGTAGCGGCGGATACAGCGATGTTGACACTGGTGGCGGCGGGTAGCTGCTGCCCTGCTGCTCAAAGTACGGCGTCGCCGGAGGTGGATAGGCGCCCAAACTGTGCAGCGGCGGCGGAGGCGCGCAACAAGGGCTGGCGTCTTGCTCCGGCCGCGCCGCATAGACCTGCGGCTGCTGGTACGAGTGCGGCGCGCCGCCGGTGACGGCGCAGACGAAGCTGAGGCTGCCGTTGGGCTTGCCGTCGGGGGCGAGCACCTGGTAGCTGACGCGCCGCGGCACCGTGCCGTCGCCGCCGCCGCTGCAGAGGTGCGACAGCGGCACGCAGATCGTGCCGACGAGCTTGTTGCCGAGGAGCGGCACCTGCGCCTTCACCTCGAACTGCAGGAGCCCGCCGTCGCCGTCCAAGTCGAACCCGAAGACGGCGCCGTCCCAGTCCGGGTTCTCGCCGCCGCCGGGGTCGGCGGGCGTCTTCTCCCGGCGGCCGGCGAGGGACACGGCCGCGTAGAGCGGCGGCTTCTGGAAGGGGACGAAGGCCTTGACGCCGCGGCAGGCGATGGATCTCACGGTGATGCGCCGGCCTGACGGCGGTGAGCTGGACATGGTCGTCGATTTCTTGGAGAAATTCAGACTTCTTCGTGGATGATTGAAGCTCAATGATCTGTCAGCTGTGGCTCAGGGATCTGACTTTGTAATCTTTGATACTACCTCTTTTTCTTAGATAGACGGTGCGCAAGCAGCTAATTGCAGGTGCGATGATGTCAGTATAGTATTTGTCTGTCTCGCTGCTCATCTCTAGTTTATTAGGATGTGAGTGATTATTTTGTAGCCTAATCACTGAAATAGCCTTGTACTGCCCAGGAAGCTACTCCTACCTACCATTGGTTGCCTAATTCGCCTAATTTTGTTATTGTTGCACATGTCTCATGGCTCCACCGGCCTCACTCCTCATTTTCTTCTCCGGTTTTCTAATTATTCACTCTTTCTATTGTACTTCATGTAATGTGGCGTGACTCCAAGACCTTCTAGATCATTTTTTTTGTTTTGCAATCGCTGCCTTTTCATATACAAGAGCGAAAACCGCACGTGTAGACAAGGCATGTTTTTTGAATGGAACATGCCAAAACCATCGCGAAGCTAGATTATTAATCCGGATTAGCTAGGATAGCTGGCGCATAGTAGACTATGAAAGCCCACTCGCAATACATAACTTTTGTTATAAAAGCGACAAGCAAATAACGAAGAACGAAACAAGAACACACGCAGGAGACACAAGATTTAACATGGAAAACCCCTTCCAACACAGAAGGGGAAAAAACCACGGGCGCTAGCCAGCAAAACTTCACTATATCGGGGAGTGTTTACAAATGGCGTGGGTTACCTTATAATCTGATAAACCCTAGCCGGCGGCTTACAAGATGTATATATAGGCGGTGCCAACGATCCGTACCGTACCGCGGGGGGCGGCAGCCCCCCGCACCCCCCTTCGCAGGCGTCCCTGCAGGGCACGACGTATGGGCTAACTTCTAACTCCGCTTCGCTTCAGCCCAAGCTTCCGGCGACGGGCCTCGCTCCGCTCGTCAGAAGTTAGCTTCCCTTTAGTATATGAATTTGGATCAGAAATACAACAATTTTCTCTCTGGCAACCGTTGCCACCTCGATGAACATGAGCCTATGCCCGTGAAGATTCGGCGATTTCTTTTTTTCCAAGCGTTTCATGCAACGTAGAGAAGGCAGCTATTAGTTGCCCGCTGCTCTTTCCTCAGCTTCCTCTCAATCAGTTTGTCCCACCACTCTGAGATGCTAGGGAAGTTTTGCCCATTCACAAAGATATCAATGTCGTCCAAAGACTGGATGAGATTACAGACGGCCATGGTGTCAGGGAGGGGGGACCGCCGGTAGGTCAAGGTTGGGCTTAGTTAACCGGCGTAAGGCAACTATGCCGGATTATTAAGGTATACCGGAATATGGCACATTATTGAAATAAGTGTTGACCAGATTAAAAGTCAACCGGTTTAAAGTAAGCCGGAAGTCGGTATGAGAAGTATGCCGGCATGAACTAACCCGGTATAAGGGATTTGTTTACAACTTTGGTAAAATGTTGTGTGTGAATATAGATTGTCTGGATTTTTGTTGAAATTTTTAGATGTTGAAATACCTGTTTTAGGCAGTGGACTCGTGGACACCTATAAGTCAGAATGGATTTCCCTTCTAATGAGTTGTTTTTCTAGTGCTGGCAGCTTGAGACAAAAGATATACACATATTTTCCACTAATTATTACATGAACAATTTTGCCATCAACCAAAGCCAGCTAACGTAGTTTTCTTATGTGATACTATTGATGTTGCTGCTAGACCTCGGGTAAGTTGAACATATTGGTTTGTTTATCAACTAGCCACCTTCTTAGGGCTGATACAATTAGAATGGAGGCTATTTAAAATAAATAGTAAGCTTTATAACACAATAGAACATTTATATGGTAGAGTTCAATATCATCAAATTTGAAATACGAGTTCAACACCCAAAGGCTATAACTAAACGAAAACTGCATTTGGTCCAGCTAACACCAGGAGCGGTAAGTCAGGTAAGTTCAAAATTGTCGAAACAACTACTAAGTTAATATATTCTTCTTCGTTTTTTTGATAGGAATTAAACTTATCTTCAAGGCAATCTCATGACAAGAATGTCAATCATAAGAAAGTCAAACCGAAAATAAGAAAAAAGAAGCTCAACAAGCTTGTGATGACTAGTATTTATATTAATCTTTTATACTTATTGATAATTTATTTGTATGTAACTACAAATGCAATAAGTATGTTGATTTACATATACCTAGTTATGATAGTTAAACACATAGCAATGTTATTAATATAATGTGTGATTTGTTATATAGTTCTAATGTCAATTATTGAGAAAAGCACGACTTCGTGGAGATTTAAACATTGTTTTTTTGCACACACACAAAAAAATCTTTAGAAATGTTCGAGGCATTACCCCTTACAAAGATCCTTGAATCAAACCAGCTTAAATGAGAGTTAAATAATAAAAACAATTATCTATCGCAAATTAATTTGTGGCACTTTGCTAAGTTTTGTATATGTGTGTTTCTATATGTATCCACATGTATTTTTTAGCATCCTTAAATATCCTGGTGGAGTTCTCCAAAATGCTTGTTCCAACAAATATCTTCAGTCTTTCATGTTGTAGATATGGTGCAGCCAAGTTGCCAAATCCTAAGGGCATGTACAATGAGGTGATGTCAGCCTTCCCCAACGGTCTGCCACATAGAATTTTTGCTTAGTTGAAGGAGGAAGAAGGCAAAAAGAGAAGGTTGTTTTCTCTTAGCTAAGGGATGATCTATAAGAGAAGACTATTTTTGCATTGTACAACTTATCTTTCCTTAGATACACAATTTCCTACTAAAATAATTAATTCTCATTTATTGTAAGGGATACAATAACAGATAATGCATTGTATTTCTATTATTTACGCCTTCTCTAGCTGGCGTGGATTACTAAGAGAAGGCATGTCTTCCCTACCATTGTACATGCCCTAAGGAACGTCAAGTCGAGAGTCTTACTCGAATAGTTGTTTTAACTAAGTTACCCAGGCAAAGCCAAGGTTAAGCTTGTTTTTCTTTGCATAAGTACCGCGGTGACAAATTTTCTAGTTGACACCATGGTTTGTTGTGGATTTATATTTGTATGAATACCCAATATTTAAGAAAGGTGAAGCATAAGGATTTTGACGGATATTATAATTTCTATAGGTAATTGCTCCATTGTACCGTTGGGTACAAAATAGTGTCTATAATTGCAATGCAGCAATAAGAAAACATAGGTATATGAAATCCACGGGATTGAAGTGCCATAGTGTGTTGAAACTTCAGAAATAAAAACATGGGAATTTAAGAGAAGACCATAAACGTAGCCACGTTGCTTTGTATATTTATAAGATAGTATCCACCAATTTCAAAAATTAGGTGATGCCCAATGTGTTGCTGCGGTAACATGTGTTAAAACAAATGTAGGGATTCGTTGCATAGAAAACAAAAAATTTCCTACCGCGAACACGCAATCCAAGCCAAGATGCAATCTAGAAGACGGTAGCAACGAGGGGATTATCGAGTCTCACCCTTGAAGAGATTCCAAAGCCTACAAGATGAGGCTCTTGTTGTTGCGGTAGACGTTCACTTGCCACTTGCAAAAGCGCGTAGAAGATCTTGATCACGGCGCCACGAACGGGCAGCACCTCCGTACTCGGTCACACGTTCGGTTGTTGATGAAGACGACGTCCACCTCCCCGTTCCAGCGGGCAGCGGAAGTAGTAGCTCCTCTTGAATCCGGCAGCACGACGGCGTGGTGTCGGTGGTGGTGGAGAAACCCGGCGGAGCTTCGCTAAGCGTGCGGGATGTGGTGGAGGAGAGAGGGCCGCTAGGGTTTGGGAGAGGGGGGTGCCGGTGTTGGAGATATGCCCAAGAGGCAATAATAAAATGGTTATTATAATATATCTTCGTGTTTATGATAATGTTTACATACCATGCTATAATTGTATTAACCGAAACATTGATACATGTGTGTTATGTGAACAACAAAGAGTCCCTAGTAAGCCTCTTGTATAACTAGCTTGTTGATTAATAGATGATCATGGTTTCGTGATCATGAACATTGGATGTTATTAATAACAAGGTTATGTCATTATATGAATGATGTAATGGACACACCCAATTAAAGCGTAGCATAAGATCTCGTCATTAAGTTATTTGCTATAAGCTTTCGATACATAGTTACCTAGTCCTTATGACCATGAGATCATGTAAATCACTTATACTGGAAAGGTACTTTGATTACACCAAACACCACTGCGTAAATGGGTGGTTATAAAGGTGGGATTAAGTATCCGGAAAGTATGAGTTGAGGCATATGGATCAACAGTGGGATTTGTCCATCCCGATGACGGATAGATATACTCTGGGCCCTCTCGGTGGAATGTCGTCTAATGTCTTGCAAGCATATGAATGAGTTCATAAGAGACCACATACCACGGTACGAGTAAAGAGTACTTGTTAGGAGACGAGGTTGAACAAGGTATAGAGTGATACCGAAGATCAAACCTCGGACAAGTAAAATATCGCGAGACAAAGGGAATTGGTAATATATGTGAATGGTTCATTCGATCACTAAAGTCATCGTTGAATATGTGGGAGCCATTATGGATCTCCAGATCCCGCTATTGGTTATTGGTCGGAGTGAGTACTCAACCATGTCCGCATAGTTCTCGAACCGTAGGGTGACACACTTAAAGTTGGATGTTGAAATGGTAGCACTTGAATTATGGAATGGAGTTCGAATATTTGTTCGGAGTCCCGGATGAGATCCCGGACATCACGAGGAGTTAGGAATGGTCCGGAGAATAAGATTCATATATAGGATGTCATTTTATGTGAAATAAAATGTCGCGGAAGGTTCTATGGAAGGTTCTAGAAGGTTCTAGAAAAGTCCGGAAGAAACCACCAAGGAAGGTGGAGTCCACAAGGGACTCCACCTCCATGGCCGGCCAGCCCTAGATGGGGTGGAGTCCCAAGTGGACTCCACCATAGGGGCCGGCCACCCCACATGGGAGGTGGGAATCCCACCTTTGGGTGGGAGTCCTAGTTGGGCTAGGTTTCCCCCCTCCTATGGAAGGTTTTGGTTTCGGGTCTTATTCGAAGACTTGGACACCAACACTTGGGATCCACCTATATAATGAGGGACCAAGGGAGGGGGCCGGCCACCCCAAGACCATAAGCTGGCCGCCCCCCTTGAGTGGCCGGCCAACCCCTCCCAAACCCTAGCTTTGCTCCTCCACTCCATATTGCCCGCGTAGCTTAGCGAAGCTCCGCCGGACTTCTACACCGCCACCGACACCACGCCGTCGTGTTGTCGGATTCAAGAGGAGCTACTACTTCCGCTGCCCGCTGGAACGGGGAGGTGGACGTCGTCTTCATCAACAACCGAACGTGTGACCGAGTACGGAGGTGCTGCCCGTTCGTGGCGCCGGAACCGATCGTGATCAAGATCTTCTACGCGCTTTTGCAAGCGGCAAGTGATCGTCTACCGCAGCAACAAGAGCCTCATCTTGTAGGCTTTGGAATCTCTTCAAGGGTGAGACTCGATACCCCCTCGTTGCTACCGTCTTCTAGATTGCATCTTGGCTTGGATTGCGTGTTCGCCGTAGGAAAATTTTTGTTTTCTATGCAACGTTATCCTACGGTGGTATCGAGCCGTGTCTATGCATAGATGGTTGCACGAGTAGAACACAATGGTTTGTGGGCGTTGATGCTCTTGTTATCTTTAGTTTGAGTACTTTGCATCTTTATGGCATAGTGGGATGAAGCGGCTCGGACTAACTTTACATGACCGCGTTCATGAGACTTGTTCCTCGTTCGACATGCAACTTGTATTGCATAAGAGGCTTTGCGGGTGTCTGTCTCTCCTACTATAGTAAAGATTCAATTTACTCTTCTATTGAAAACATTAGTATCAATGTTGTGGTTCATGTTCGTAGGTAGATTAGATCTCTCTCGAAAACCCTAAACCACGTAAAATATGCAAACCAAATTAGAGACGTCTAACTTGTTTTTGCAGGGTTTGGTGATGTGATATGGCCATGATATGATGATGAATATGTATGAGATGATCATTATTGTATTGTGGCAACCGGCAGGAGCCTTATGGTTGTCTTTAATTTTCATGTTGAGTAGTATTTCAAAGTAGTTGTAATAGTTGCTACATGAGGTGAACAACCATGAAGACGGCACCATGAACCTTGACGCTACGCCGACAATGATGGAGATCATGCCCGAAGATGATGGAGATCATATCCGTGCTTTGGAGATGAAGATCAAAGGCGCAAAGACAAAAGGGCCATATCATATCACATATGAACTACATGTGATGTTAATCCTTTTATGCATCTTATTTTGCTTAGATCGCGACGGTAGCATTATAAGATGATCCCTCACATTAATATCAAGATAATAAAGTGTTCTCCCCTCGTATGCACCGTTGTAACAGTTCGTCGTTTCAAAGCATCTCGTGATGATCGGATGTGATAGATTCAACGATTCACATACAACGGGTGTAAGCCATGTTGCACACGCGGAATACTTGGGTTTGCTTGACGAGCCTAGCATGTACAGACATGGCCTCGGGACAACGGAAACCGAAAGGTTGAACACGAGTCATATGGATGATATGATCAACATGTTGATGTTCACCATTGAAGCTACATCATCTCACGTGATGATCGGTTTTGGTGTAGTGGATTTGGATCGTGTACCACTTAACAACTATGAGGGATGTTGTATTAAGTGGGAGTTCATTAGTAATTAGATTAAAACATGAACTAATTATCATAAACAAAGTCTGAGTAGTATTTTGAATTAATTTTGTAGTATTGGCATCCGTTTTTCTACTATGCGCTAGTCTTGTTATTGAGATAGAAATACTGTTAAAATCTGACTAGAAACTTTACGGATTGGTACCGTATTGTTAATGAATCAAGAAATGATTAAGTCCTATTGCAAATTTTTAGTAAACCTCACTTTGTTGATTCAGAGAGCTATGGTTTCAATTAGTACCTAAAGTTATCTTGTCTCCGTCAAACTTGAAGTTCAAATTTGTTTGAAAAGTAAGGAGCTGAAAATTTAGTTTTCAGAAATAATCAAGGTATGAGATATATGTGATATCTAAGACCTTATTACAAGATAATAGAATATAATTTGGTGAGACTACATAAACTCATAAGTTTTATGGGAATGTATGAAGGTTGAAGACGCCAGGCGTCACAATCCTCCAACTATTGGGGCACTAACAATATTCGCATATCCATGAAGTGACCATCCTTAATATGCACCGTTATTAAGACTCGTCGTTTCGAAGCATCACGTGATGATCGGGTGTGATAGATTCTACGAGTGCATACAACGGGTGCAAGCTAGATTTGCACATGCAAATACCAAGGTTAAAACTTTACGAGCCTAGCATGTACAGACATGGTCTCGGAAAGTCGTCATGATATGATGGATAAAATTATGAGTGAAATTGTTCATCATATTACAAAGTTACTAATAGTGAAATCTGGAACACTTATCATATGATGATCAACTTCAAAGTAAGAATCTCAAGGTTATTGGTATTTGACCAACAAACCTAGAAGTTATTAATGTTGAAGTGTTTTTCTGAATAATGTGGAAAGCTAAAAGAGAAACTGCAAGAGATATTTTGGCAAAAAGAAAAGAAAAGACTAGAAAGTCTAGCTCAGGTGTATATAAATGATATACATGTTATGGTTGTATTCCTAGTTAAGTTACACAATGAAATTCTTGGGTATTAGTACCATATTGGTTGGTATGAAGTGTCATACAAAACAACACAATACAAGAATACAATGGCCTAAGTGACTGACAAGGAATATGATAGGAATGCACGTCTGGAACAAAATAAAGTGTTATTATGTTCGTCGTTGGCATTCTATCTAGCCCTTAGAATTTATAATAAAGAACTTAATAATTGTTATTTTGCTCTGGTCAAATGAAAACAATGAGTTGTTCAAATTATGACATTACTCCAAGTACGATGGATAAGTTATTATAAATCTTAATGGTGAAACATACATACATAACACTGACGCTAAAAATGCCATAAGGCAAATGATTTGAATTCCACTTATTTGTGGAACCGCAATTTAACTCATGTTAGAAAGGATCGCATGAAGGAACTCCATGCAAATGGATTTTTGGAGTCATTTGATTTTTGAATCATTTGGCGCTTGCAAATCTTTTCTAAAGATAATGATTAAAATACCGTTCATAGGCCAAGAAGTTGAACGGGCAACTAACTTAGTGGAAAAATACATGATGATGTATATGGTTCACTGGGCATAGTTGTGTGCGGGAGATTCTCCTACTTCATGAAAACTTTCAACAATGAATTGAGTATATATGTGGATATATTCAATAAGGAAAAAGTTTGAAACATTTGAATGGATTCAAATAAATTTCAGCATAAAGTGGAAATCATCGTAATAGAAAAGTCAAATATCTATGATTGGATCATGGTGGAAATATTTGAATTACAAGTTTTAGCGAACATCTAAGAGAGTTATGAAATTGTTCTACAACTCACGTTTCTTGGAGTATCATAGTGATGATGAAGTATCCGAGAGATGTATCCAAACCTTGTTGGATTAATGATGAGATAAAATATTATGACGCCATTATATTTTTGTGGATTATGCTTTAGTGACTACCGCTTTTACACTGAATAGAGCATCATCATGATCCGTTGAAATGACACCATACGAGTTATGGCATGGGTATGAAACCTGATAGTCTTTTCTTAAATTTTGGTATGCATAGCATAAGTAAATAAGTTTACAACCAAAATCGGATGAATGTCTTTGTTGGTTATCCCAGAGAATTGATTGGGAATTCTTCCCACTATGGAGACAAAGACAAAAGTGTTTGTCAATGTTTCTTATTTCCAAGAAATTGTTTCTAGTGAAGTTTTTGAGTGGGAGGACAATATAATTTTGATAAGGTTTATGAACCTGAGCATAATGATCAGAGTAGCGCAGCATCGGAATTTGTTTCGGAAGCGGCCACTACGATCATGGCTCCCATGACTACAAAGTGTTTTAGCCATGAAGATCGAAGTACATATTGAACCTTGTAGGTATGGTTTACTTTGTGATCAAATAAATGATTTGTGAACAAAGGATTGATTTTGAACAATGATAAACCAACTACAAACAAAGAAGTTATGATGGGCCCTGACTCCGTTAAAATGGCTATACGCCATGAAATCCAAGATAGATGAATACTTTATGAAAGTAAATGGATCTATGAAATTGATAGACTTGGATGAAATATCCTTGAAGAAAGCTTGACTTGTCGAAAAATTGTTTACGACAAAGTTCAAAGAGTTGAATACAATAAGATTAGATCTTCCGTAGCAATGCTTATAGTCTATGTGGATTATTCTAGTAATCACTACATATTTCTTTTATGAGATATGCTAGTAGGATGGCAAAATACACTACTTAACAGAAGTATGTATACAAGATACAACCAAGAGTTTTGCTGGTCCGTGGAATACTAGATAGCTATACAAGCTTCAATTGGATGAAGTAAGTATCACGGAGTTGGAATCTTCACCAGATGAAATAGTCAAAGAGTTTTTTGATTTCATCAGAGACGATGAAAAGGCTTGCATTTGCAAGAAATTAAGTGGGAGCGCTAAGACACATTTATAATACTTTATGTAGGTGACATATAGTTGGTTATAAATGATGTAATTATATACTTGATTAAAAGGTTTCATTGAGAATTAACTTCAATGAAAGGATATGGACTGAAACAAATTTAGTGTCAAGATCTATGAAGATAGATTGAAACACATAAATAAGTTTAAGTCAAAGTACATATGATGGATATTGAAGTAGTTCAATATAGAAATATTAAGAAAATGTTCTTGTCATGTGAAGGTTTAACAAGACTTGAGTGTATCTGACACTCAATGAGTAAAAACACATGAGTGATTATAGATCACGAATAATATGTACACAATCAGATATCAGGTGCTATAAAGTGTTATGAGCATATACCAGAATGATTCATATGATGATCATTGAACGACGGAAGAATATCCTTGAGTACTTTAGAAGAACTAAGGATATACATATATATTTTTGTATGAAGAAATGACAAACAAATCGCTGTAAGGTGTTACACCGATATTTATTTTGTCACATATCAAAATAGAATTTCAATCTCAAATTAGACTAAGTGTTGTTTTAAAGGTAGCACAATGAACTAGAAGTTGTCTATGTTAGATTTAGAAGAGTTCTAAATATTGTGATGGATTCTACAAAACGAAGGCAGAGTATGTCATTTGTTTTGACAAATGACTGAGGATGTTGAGTCAAGAAGTTCTTTGAGAACTTGGTGTAGTTCCGATAGTGTCAGAACTTTGAAGCTATATTGTATGTGACAATATTAGTGACTTATTTCAGACCGCGGAATTAAGGTTCCACCATAAGATCAAACATATTTAATGTCAACTCATTTGGAAATGAGTGATGCGTTGAGACGCAAATGAATTACAAAATACATACGTTTCTGAGCGTGTCAGATCCGTTGACTAAAAACCTCTCCCGTGAGCAATACATGATAAAGCACCATAAGGCCAAGGTGTTATATCTTTACAAATGTAAACTAGATTATTGACTCTAGTGCAAGTGGGAGACTGTTGGAGATATGCCCAAGAGGCAATAATAAAATGGTTATTATAATATATCTTCGTGTTTATGATAATGTTTACATACCATGCTATAATTGTATTAACCGAAACATTGATACATGTGTGTTATGTGAACAACAAAGAGTCCCTAGTAAGCCTCTTGTATAACTAGCTTGTTGATTAATAGATGATCATGGTTTCGTGATCATGAACATTGGATGTTATTAATAACAAGGTTATGTCATTATATGAATGATGTAATGGACACACCCAATTAAAGCGTAGCATAAGATCTCGTCATTAAGTTATTTGCTATAAGCTTTCGATACATAGTTACCTAGTCCTTATGACCATGAGATCATGTAAATCACTTATACTGGAAAGGTACTTTGATTACACCAAACACCACTGCGTAAATGGGTGGTTATAAAGGTGGGATTAAGTATCCGGAAAGTATGAGTTGAGGCATATGGATCAACAGTGGGATTTGTCCATCCCGATGACGGATAGATATACTCTGGGCCCTCTCGGTGGAATGTCGTCTAATGTCTTGCAAGCATATGAATGAGTTCATAAGAGACCACATACCACGGTACGAGTAAAGAGTACTTGTTAGGAGACGAGGTTGAACAAGGTATAGAGTGATACCGAAGATCAAACCTCGGACAAGTAAAATATCGCGAGACAAAGGGAATTGGTAATATATGTGAATGGTTCATTCGATCACTAAAGTCATCGTTGAATATGTGGGAGCCATTATGGATCTCCAGATCCCGCTATTGGTTATTGGTCGGAGTGAGTACTCAACCATGTCCGCATAGTTCTCGAACCGTAGGGTGACACACTTAAAGTTGGATGTTGAAATGGTAGCACTTGAATTATGGAATGGAGTTCGAATATTTGTTCGGAGTCCCGGATGAGATCCCGGACATCACGAGGAGTTCCGGAATGGTCCGGAGAATAAGATTCATATATAGGATGTCATTTTATGTGAAATAAAATGTCGCGGAAGGTTCTATGGAAGGTTCTAGAAGGTTCTAGAAAAGTCCGGAAGAAACCACCAAGGAAGGTGGAGTCCACAAGGGACTCCACCTCCATGGCCGGCCAGCCCTAGATGGGGTGGAGTCCCAAGTGGACTCCACCATAGGGGGCCGGCCACCCCCCACATGGGAGGTGGGAATCCCACCTTTGGGTGGGAGTCCTAGTTGGGCTAGGTTTCCCCTCCTATGGAAGGTTTTGGTTTCGGGTCTTATTCGAAGACTTGGACACCAACACTTGGGATCCACCTATATAATGAGGGACCAAGGGAGGGGGCCGGCCACCCCAAGACCATAAGCTGGCCGCCCCCCTTGAGTGGCCGGCCAACCCCTCCCAAACCCTAGCTTTGCTCCTCCACTCCATATTGCCCGCGTAGCTTAGCGAAGCTCCGCCGGACTTCTACACCGCCACCGACACCACGCCGTCGTGTTGTCGGATTCAAGAGGAGCTACTACTTCCGCTGCCCGCTGGAACGGGGAGGTGGACGTCGTCTTCATCAACAACCGAACGTGTGACCGAGTACGGAGGTGCTGCCCGTTCGTGGCGCCGGAACCGATCGTGATCAAGATCTTCTACGCGCTTTTGCAAGCGGCAAGTGATCGTCTACCGCAGCAACAAGAGCCTCATCTTGTAGGCTTTGGAATCTCTTCAAGGGTGAGACTCGATACCCCCTCGTTGCTACCGTCTTCTAGATTGCATCTTGGCTTGGATTGCGTGTTCGCCGTAGGAAAATTTTTGTTTTCTATGCAACGTTATCCTACAGCCGGCCACTAGGGGGTGCGGCCACCTTGTGGTCTTGGGGTGGCCGGCCCCCTCCCCTTGGCCCCTCATTATATAGGTGGAAGCCCCAAGTGTTGGACTACAAGTTTTCGAATAAGACCCGAACCCAAAACCTTCCATGTGATAGGGAAACCTACCCAAGGTGGGAATCCCACTTGAGGTGGGATTCCCCCCTTCCATGTGGGGGGGGTGGCCGGCCCTCTTGGTGGAGACCAAGGTGGACTCCCCCTCCTAGGGTTGGCCGGCCATGGAGGTGGAGTCCCTTTGGGACTCCGCCTTCCAAAGTGGTTTCTTCCGAACTTTTCTAGAACCTTCTAGAACCTTCCATATAACCTTCCGGATCATTTTAAATCTTATAAAATGACTTCCTATATATGAATCTTATTCTCCGGACCATTCCGGAACTCCTCGTGATGTCCGGGATCTCATCCGGGATTCCGAACAAATATTCGAACTCCATTCCATATTCAAGTTCTACCATTTCAACATCCAACTTTAAGTGTGTCACCCTACGGTTCGTGAACTATGCGGTCATGGTTGAGTACTCACTCCGACCAATAACCAATAGCGGGATCTGGAGATCCATAATGGCTCCCACATATTCAACGATGACTTTAGTGATCGAATGAACCATTCACATACGATACCAATTCCCTTTGTCTCGCGATATTTTACTTGTCCGGGGTTTGATCATCGGTATCACTCTATACCTTGTTCAACCTCGTCTCCTGACAAGTACTCTTTACTCGTACCGTGGTATGTGGTCTCTTATGAACTCATTCATATGCTTGCAAGACATTAGACGACATTCCACCGAGAGGGCCCAGAGTATATCTATCCGTCATCGGGATGGACAAATCCCACTGTTGATCCATATGCCTCAACTCATACTTTCCGGATACTTAATCCCACCTTTATAACCACCCATTTATGTAGTGGCGTTTGATGTAATCAAAGTACCTTTCCGGTATAAGTGATTTATATAATCTCATGGTCATAAGGACTTGGTAACTATGTATCGAAAGCTTATAGCAAATAACTTAATGACGTGATCTTATGCTACGCTTAATTTGGGTGTGTCCATTACATCATTCATACAATGATATAACCTTGTTATTAATAACATCCAATGTTCATGATTATGAAACTAATCATCCATTAATCAACAAGCTAGATAAGAGGCATAACTAGGGACTCTTTGTTGTTTACATATCACACATGTATCAATGTTTCGGTTAATACAATTATATCATGGTATATAAACATTTATCATAAACATAAAGATATATAATAACCACGTTTATTATTGCCTCTTGGGCATATCTCCTTCAGTCTCCCACTTGCACTAGAGTCAATAATCTAGATTACATTGTAAGGTACCTAACACCCATGGCATTCTGGTGTTGGTCATGCTTTGCCCTAGGGAGAGCTTTAGTCAACGGATCTGCTACATTCAGATCAGTGTGTACTTTGCAAATCTTTACTTCTCCATCTTCGATGTACTCGCGAATCAAGTGGTAACGCAGCTTGATATGCTTCAGCCTCTTGTGTGACCTTGGTTCTTGTGCATTGGCGATGGCACCCATGTTGTCACAGTATATGACTAGTGGGTCCAATGCACTAGGAACCACACCGAGCTCTACAATGAACCTCTTCATCCATACCGCTTCTGATGAAGTCTCTGAAGCCGCTATGTACTCTGATTCTGTTGAAGACTTCGCCACCGTGCACTGCTTCGAGCTTGCCCAGCTTACTGCAGCACCATTCAATATAAACACGTACCCAGACTGTGACTTAGAGTCATCAGGATCAGTGTTCCAACTTGCGTCGGTGTAACCGTTTACAACGAGCTCTTGGTCACCTCCATAACAAAGAAACATATCCTTAGTTCTTTTCAAGTACTTCAGGATATTCTTGACCGCTGTCCAGTGTTCCATTCCTGGATCACTTTGATATCTGCTAGTCAAACTAACAGCATGTGCTATATCCGGTCTAGTACATAGCATGGCATACATGATAGATCCTACTGCCGAGGCATAGGGGATATTACTCATCCTTTCTCTTTCTTCTGCCGTAGCCGGTCCTTGAGTCTTACTCAAGACCTTGCCTTGGTAACATAGGTAAGAACCCTTTCTTACTTTCGTCCATTCTAAACTTCTTTAGAATTTTGTCCAGGTATGTACTCTGTGATAGCCCTATTAGGCGTCTTGATCTATCTCTATAAATCTTGATGCCTAATATATACGATGCTTCACCAAGGTCTTTCATTGAAAAACTATTATTCAAATAACCTTTTACATTGCTTAATAGTTCTATATCATTCCCAATCAATAATATGTCATCTACATATAATATCAGGAATGCTACAGAGCTCCCACTCACTTTCTTGTAAATACAGGCCTCTCCATGACACTGTATAAACCCGAAGTCTTTGATCACCTTATCAAAGCGTCGGTTCCAACTTCTTGATGCTTGCTTCAGTCCATAGATTGAACGCTGAAGTTTGCATACTTTGTCAGCATTTTTAGAATCGACAAAACCTTTGGGTTGTACCATATACAACTCTTCCTCAATGTCTCCATTAAGAAACGCCGTTTTGACATCCATCTGCCAAATCTCATAATCGAAAAATGCAGCTATTGCTAACAAAATCCTCACAGATTTTAGCTTCGCTACAGGTGAGAAAGTCTCATCGTAGTCAACTCCTTGAATTTGTCGGAAACCCTTTGCGACAAGTCGAGCTTTATAGACAGTAATATTACCATCAACATCTGTTTTTCTCTTGAAGATCCATTTATTCTCGACAGCCTTGCGGCTATCAGGTAAGTCTACCAAAGTCCACACTTTGTTATCATACATGGATCCCATTTCGGATTTCATGGCTTCTTGCCATTTGTTGGAATCTGGGCTCATCATCGCTTCTCCATACGTCGCAGGGTCCTCATCATTGTTATCCACAATCATGACATTTAGACAAGGATCATACCAATCAGGAGTGGCACGTTCCCTTGTCGATCTGCGAGGTTCAGTAGTTTCCTCGTTCGAAGTTTCATGATCATTATCATTAGCTTCCTCTGTTGCCGGTGTAGGCGGTACAGGTACAACTTCCGATCTTGCGCTACTCTGATCAACGAGTATAGATTCATCAATCTCATCGAGTTCTACTTTTCTTCCAGTCACTTCTTTAGTGAGAAATTCTTTCTCAAGAAAGGTTCCGTTCTTAGCAACAAAGATTTTGCCTTCGGATCTGTGATAGAAAGTGTACCCTATAGTTTCCTTAGGGTATCCTATGAAGACGCATTTCTCCGCTTTGGGTTCTAGCTTGTCCGGTTGTAACTTCTTTACATAGGCTTCACAACCCCAAACTTTAAGGAACGACAGCTTAGGTTTCTTATTAAACCATAATTCATACGGTGTCGTTTCTACGGATTTTGATGGTGCTCTATTTAAAGTGAATGCGGCTGTCTCTAATGCATAACTCCAAAATGATAACGAAAAATCAGTAAGAGACATCATAGAATGAACCATATCTAAGAGAGTTCGATTACGACGTTCGGACACACCGTTTCGTTGTGGTGTTCCCGGCGGTGTCAATTGTGAAAGTATTCCGCATTTCTTTAAATGCATGCCAAACTCATAACTCAGATATTCACTTCCGCGATCAGATCGTAGAAATTTGATCTTCTTGTTACGTTGATTTTCTACTTCACTTTGGAATTCCTTAAACTTCTCGAAAGTTTCGGATTTATGTTTCATGAAATAGATATACCCATATCTACTCAGATCATCTGTGAAGGTTAGAACATAACGATAACCACCGCGCGATGCTACACTCATTGGTCCGCACACATCGGTATGTATGATTTCCAATAAGTCAGTAGCTCGCTCCATCATACCAGAAAATGGAGTCTTAGTCATTTTTCACATCAGACATGCTTCGCATCTATCAAGTGACTCAAAGTCAAGTGATTCAAGTAATCCATCGGTATGGAGTTTCTTCATGCGTTTCACTCCAATATGACCAAGACGACAGTGCCACATATAAGTAGAATTATCATTCAATTTAATTCGCTTAGCATCAATGTTATGTATATGCGTATCACTATTATCGAGATCTAACAGAAATAAGCCATTCTTTTCAGGTGCTCGACCATAAAAGATATTATTCATAAAAATAGAACAATCATTATTCTCAGACTTGAATGAATAACCGTCTTGCATTAAACAAGATCCAGATATGATGTTCATGCTCAACGCGGGTACAAAATAATAATTATTTAGGCTTAAAACTAATCCCGAAGGTAGATGTAGAGGAAGTATGCCGACAACGATCACATCGACTTTGGATCCGTTTCCAACGCGCATCGTCACTTCATCTTTCAGTAGTCTTCGTTTATTCTTTAGTTCCTGTTTCGAGTTACAAATATGAGCAACCGAACCAGTATCAAATACCCAGGTACTAGAACGAGAACCAGTGAGATAAACATCTATAACATGTATATCAGATATACCTTCTTTCTTCTTCTTGACAAGGCCACTCTTCAGATCAGCCAGATACTTGGAGCAATTACGCTTCCAGTGTCCTTTCTCCTTGCAGTAATAGCACTCAGCATAAGGCTTAGGGCCGTTCTTAGGTTTCATAGGAGGCGTGGCAGCTTTCTTGCCACCCTTCTTGAATTTTCCCTTAGACTTGCCCTGTTTCTTGAAACTGGTGGTCTTGTTGACCATCAACACTTGGTGCTCTTTCTTGATCTCAATCTCAGCAGCTTTTAGCATGCCAAAGAGTTCAGGTAACTCCTTGTTCATGTTCTGCATATTGTAGTTCATCACAAAGTTCTTGTAACTTGGTGGCAGTGATTGAAGGACACGATTAATCCCCAGTATGTTAGGAATCACTATTCCCAAGTCACTGAGTTTCTTCGTATGCCCGGTCATGGCGAGCATGTGCTCACTAATGGAGCTGCCTTCTTCCATCATGTAGCTGAAGAAGTGTTTCGATGCTTCATAGCATTCCACGGCCGCATGAGTTTCAAATATAGCTTTCAGCTCATTGACCAACTCATGAGGATCGTGGTGCTCAAAACGTTTTTGAAGATCGGCTTCCAGACTGCACAGGAGGGCACACTGAACTTGAGAGTACCGAGTTTTCCGAGTCGCGTAAACATTCTTTACTTCATCGGTTTCAGTTTCTGCAGGAGGGTCACCTAGCGGTGCATCAAGCACAAATTGCAGATTTCCGCGAGAGAGGAAGATCCTCACATGACGGAACCAGTCGGTGAAGTTGCTACCGTTGCTCTTAAGCTTTTCTTTCTCTAGGAACTGGTTAAAATTGATTGGGGACTGATACGCGTACAGCACGCTTCCGTTGGGAACCCCAAGAGGAAGGTGTGATGCGTACAGCGGCAAGTTTTCCCTCAGTATGAAACAAAGGTTTATCGAACCAGTAGGAGCCAAGAAGCACGTTGAAGTTTGATGGCGGCGAGATGTAGTGCGGCGCAACACCAGGGATTCCGGCGCCAACGTGGAACACACTGACACAACCAAAGTACTTTGCCCCAACGAAACAGTGAGGTTGTCAATCTCACCGGCTTGCTGTAACAAAGGATTAGATGTATAGTGTGGATGATGATTGTTTGTAGAGAACAGTAGAACAATTGCAGTAGATTGTATTTCAGATGTAAAGAATGGACCGGGGTCCACAGTTCACTAGAGGTGTCTCTCCCATAAGATAAATAGCATGTTGGGTGAACAAATTACAGTTGGGCAATTGACAAATAGAGAGGGCATGACCATGCACATACATGATATGATGAGTATTGTGAGATTTAATTGGGCATTACGACAAAGTACATAGACCGCTATCCAGCATGCATCTATGCCTAAAAAGTCCACCTTCAGGTTATCATCCGAACCCCTTCCAGTATTAAGTTGAAAACAACAAACAATTGCATTAAGTATGGTGCGTAATGTAATCAATAACTACATCCTCGGACATAGCATCAATGTTTTATCCCTAGTGGCAACAGCACATCCATAATCTTAGAGGTTTCTCTCACTCCCCCAGATTCACGGAGACATGAACCCACTATCGAGCATAAATACTCCCTCTTGGAGTTACTAGCAAAAACTTGGCCAGAGCCTCTACTAATAACGGAGAGCATGCAAGATCATAAACAACACATAGATATAAATTGATAATCAACATAACATAGTATTATCTATTCATTGAATCCCAACAAACACAACATATAGCATTACAGATAGATGATCTTGATCATGTTCGGCAGCTCACAAGATCCGACAATGAAGCACATAAGGAGAAGACAACCATCTAGCTACTGCTATGGACCCATAGTCCAGGGGTAGACTACTCACTCATCACTCCGGAGGCGACCATGGCGGTGTAGAGTCCTCCGGGAGATGAATCCCCTCTCCGGCAGGGTGCCGGAGGCGATCTCCTGAATCCCCCGAGATGGGATTGGCGGCGGCGGCGTCTCTGGAAGGTTTTCCGTATCGTGGCTCTCGGTACTGGGGGTTTCGCGACGAAGGCTATTTGTAGGCGGAAGGGCAGGTCAGGGGGCGTCACGAGGGGCCCACACACTAGGTCGGCGCGGGCAGGGCTTGGGCCGCGCCGCCCTAGCGTGGCGCCGCCTCGTGGCCCCACTTCGTCAGCTCTCCGGTCTTCTGGAAGCTTTGTGTGAAAATAGGCCCCTGGGCGTTGATTTCGTCCAATTCCGAGAATATTTCCTTACTAGGATTTCTGAAACCAAAAACAGCAGAAAACAGCAACTGGCTCTTCGGCATCTCGTTAATAGGTTAGTTCCAGAAAATGCATAAATATGACATAAAGTATGCATAAAACATGTAGATATCATCAATAATGTGGCATGGAACATAAGAAATTATCGATACGTCAGAGACGTATCAGCATCCCCAAGCTTAGTTCTGCTCGTCCCGAGCAGGTAAACGATAACAAAGATAATTTCTGGAGTGACATGCCATCATAACCTTGATCATACTATTGTAAGCATATGTAATGAATGCAGCGATCAAAACAATGTAAATGACATGAGTAAACAACTGAATCATATAGCAAAGACTTTTCATGAATAGTACTTTCAAGACAAGCATCAATAAGTCTTGCATAAGAGTTAACTCATAAAGCAATAATTCAAAGTAGAGGTATTGAAGCAACACAAAGGAAGATGAAGTTTCAGCGGTTGCTTTCAACTTATAACATGTATATCTCATGGATAATTGTCAATGCAAAGTAATATAACAAGTGCAATACGCAAGTATGTAGGAATCAATGCACAGTTCACACAAGTGTTTGCTTCTTGAGGTGGAGAGAGATAGGTGAACTGACTCAACAATAAAAGTAAAAGAAAGGCCCTTCGCAGAGGGAAGCATTGATTTCTATATTTGTGCTAGAGCTTTGATTTTGAAAACAAGAAACAATTTTGTCAACGGTAGTAATAAAGCATATGTGTTATTTAAATTATATCTTACAAGTTGCAAGCCTCATGCATAGTATACTAATAGTGCCCGCACCTTGTCCTAATTAGCTTGGATTACCGGGATTATCGCAATGCACATGTTTTAACCAAGTGTCACAAAGGGGTACCTCTATGCCGCCTGTACAAAGGTCTAAGGAGAAAGCTCGCATTGGATTTCTCGCTATTGATTATTCTCAACTTAGACATCCATACCGAAACAACATAGACAACAGATAATGGACTCCTCTTATATGCATAAGCATGTAGCAACAATTAATTTTCTCATATGAGATTGAGGATATATGTCCAAAACTGAAACTTCCACCATGATTCATGGCTTTAGTTAGCGGCCCAATGTTCTTCTCTAACAATATGCATGCTCTAACCATTTTAGTGGTAAATCTCCCTTACTTCAGACAAGACGAACATGCATAGCAACTCACATGATATTCAACAAAGAGTAGTTGATGGCGTCCCCAGGAACATGGTTACCGCTCAACAAGCAACTTAATAAGAGATAAAGTGCATAAGTACATATTCAATACCACAATAGTTTTTAAGCTATTTGTCCCATGAGCTATATATTGTAAAGGTAGAGGATAGAAATTTTAAAGGTAGCACTCAAGCAATTTACTTTGGAATGGCGGAGAAATACCATGTAGTAGGTAGGTATGGTGGACACAAATGGCATAGTGGTTGGCTCAAGTATTTTGGATGCATGAGAAGTATTCCCTCTCGATACAAGGTTTAGGCTAGCAAGGTTATTTGAAACAAACACAATGATGAAGCGGTGCAGCAAAACTCACATAAAAGACATATTGTAAACATTATAAGACTCTACACCGTCTTCCTTGTTGTTCAAATTCAATACTATAAATTATCTAGACTTTAGAGAGACCAATTATGCAAACCAAATTTTAGCATGCTCTATGTATTTCTTCATTAATAGGTGCAAAGTATATGATGCAAGAGCTTAAACATGAGCACAACAATTGCCAAGTATCACATTACCCAAGACATTTTAGCAATTACTACATGTATCATTTTCCAATTCCAACCATATAACAAATTAACGAAGAAGAAACTTCGCCATGAATATTATGAGTAAAGCCTAAGGACATACTTGTCCATATGCAACAGCGGAGCGTGTCTCTCTCCCACACAAAGAATGCTAGGATCCATTTTATTCAAACAAAACAAAAACAAAAACAAACAGACGCTCTAAGCAAAGCACATAAGATGTGATGGAATAAAAATATAGTTTCAGGGGAGGAACCTGATAATGTTGTCGATGAAGAAGGGGATGCCTTGGGCATCCCCAAGCTTAGACGCTTGAGTCTTCTTGATATATGCAGGGGTGAACCACCGGGGCATCCTGATGTCTACGGGTGCTTCTATTCTTGTAGACAGTGTTGGGCCTCCAAGAGCAGAGGTTTGTAGAACAGCAACAAGTTTCCCTTAAGTGGATCACCCAAGGTTTATCGAACTCAGGGAGGAAGAGGTCAAAGATATCCCTCTCAAGCAACCCTGCAATCACAAAGCAAGAAGTCTCTTGTGTCCCCAACACACCTAATACACTTGTCAGATGTATAGGTGCACTAGTTCGGCGAAGAGATATTAAAATACAAGTAATATGGATGGATATGAGTGGTAATAGCAATCTGAATAAAATATGGCAGCGAGTAAACATGCAACAAAACAGTAAACAAACGGAGATTCGATGCTTGGAAGCAAGGCCCAGGGATCCTGCTTTCACTAGCGGACACTCTCAACAATGATCACATAATAGGACTACTCTACACTCTGTTGTTGGATGATGAACACCACTAATTGTGTAGGATTACACGAACCCTCAATGCCGGAGTTAACAAGCTCCACAATATTCGATATTCATGTTTAAATAACCTTAGAGTGCAAGATAGATCAACACAATTACACCGAGAACTAACATAGCATGCACAATGTCACCATCACACTATGAAGGAGGCATAGATCACATCAATACTATCATAGCAATAGTTAACTTCATAATCTACAAGAGATCACAATCATAGCCTTACGCCAAGTACTACATGATGCACACACTGTCACCATTACACCGTGGAGGAGGAATAGACTACTTTAATAACATCACTAGAGTAGCACATAGATGATATTCAACTAGATCACATAAAGAGAGAGATGAACCACATAGCTACAGCGGAGCCCTCAGCCTCGGGGGTGGATTACTCCCTCCTCATCATGGAGACAGCGATGGCGGTGAAGACGGCGGTGGAGATGACTCCGGGGGCAATTCCCCGTCCCGGCAGGGTGCCGGAACAGAGACTTCTGTCCCCCGAATTGTAGTTTCGCGATGTGGCGGCGCCCCTGGAGTCTTTCTTGGAGTTTCGTCAAGAGGTGTCGATGTTTTAGGTCACGACGGCTTAAATAGGCGAAGAGTCGGAGTCGGAAGAGTCCCGAGGGGCCCACACAATAGGGTGGGGTGACCACCCTCCAGGCCGCGCCGGCCTATGGGAAGGAGGCCCTAGGCCTCCCCCTGGCTTGCCCTTCTAGCTCCGTGAGTCTTCTGGCGAAATAGAATTTCTGTATTTTTTCTGGATTTTTCCGAGCACTTTGGTTTTTGGGCCTTTTCTGCAATAAACAGACATAATAAACAGAAACTGGCACTGTGGCATCTTGTTAATAGGTTAGTCCAATAAATGCCATAATATGATATAAAGTGCAAGCAAAACATGTAGGTATTATCATAAAACAAGCATGGAACATCAGAAATTATAGATACGTTGGAGACGTATCAGCATCCCCAAGCTTAGTTCCTACTCGTCCTCGAGTAGGTAAACGATAAAAAGATAATTTCTGGAGTGACATGCCATCATAATCTTGATCATACTATTGTAGGCATATGTAATGAATGCAGCGATTCAAAGCAATGGTAAATACAATGAGTAAACAATTGAATCATATAGCAAAGACTTTTCATGAATAGTACTTTCAAGACAAGCATCAATAAGTCTTGCATAAGAGTTAACTCATAAAGCAATAAATTCATAGTAAAGGTATTGAAGCAACACAAAGGAAGATTAAGTTTCAGCGGTTGCTTTCAACTTGTAATATGTATATCTCATGGATAGGCGTCAACATAAAGTAGTATGATGAATGCAAATATGCAAGCATGTAAGAATCAATGCACAGTTAACACAAGTGTTTGCTTCTTGAGGTGGGAGAAAATAGGTAAACTGACTCAACATAAAAGTAAAAGAAAGGTCCTTCAAAGAGGAAAGCATCGATTGCTATATTTGTGCTAGAGCTTTTATTTTGAAAACATGAAACAATTTTGTCAACGGTAGTAATAAAGCATATGTGTTATGTAAATTATATCCTACAAGTTGCAAGCCTCATGCATAGTATACTAATAGTGCCCGCACCTTGTCCTAATTAGCTCGGATTACCTGGATTATCACCGCAATGCATATGTTTTAACCAAGTGTCACAAAGGGGTACCTCTATGCCGCCTGTACAAAGGTCTAAGGAGAAAGCTCGCATTGGATTTCTCGCTTTTGATTATTCTCAACTTAGACATCCATACCGGGACAACATAGACAACAGATAATGGACTCCTCTTTAATGCTTAAGCATTCAACAACAGTTAATTTTCTCATTAGAGATTTGAGGATTGTTTGTCCAAAACTGAAACTTCCACCATGATTCATGGCTTTAGTTAGCGGCCCAATGTTCTTCTCTAACAATATGCATGCTCAAACCTTTCAACTCATGGTAAATCACCCTTACTTCAGACAAGACGAACATGCATAGCAACTCACATGATATTCAACAAAGAGTAGTTGATGGCGTCCCCAGAAACATGGTTATCGCACATCAAGCAACTTAATAAGAAATAAAATGCATAAGTACATATTCAATACCACAATAGTTTTTAAGCTATTTGTCCCATGAGCTATATGTTGCAAAGGCAAATGATGGAAATTTAAAGGTAGCACTCAAGCAATTTACTTTGGAATGGCGGAGAAATAACATGTAGTAGGTAGGTATGGTGGACACAAATGGCATAGTTATTGGCTCAAGGATTTGGATGCACGAGAAGTAATCCTTCTCAATACAAGGCTGACACGCGTACAGCACGCGACCGTTGGGAACCCCAAGTGGAAGGTGTGATGCGTACAGCAGTAAGTTTCCCTCAGTTAGAAACCAAGGTTTATCGAACCAGTAGGAGTCAAGAAGCACGTTGAAGGTTGATGGAGGCGAGATGTAGTGCGGCGCAACACCAGGGATTCCGGCGCCAACGTGGAACCTGCACAACACAAACCAAGTACTTTGCCCCAACGAAACAGTGAGGTTGTCAATCTCACCGGCTTGCTGTAACAAAGGATTAGATGTATAGTGTGGATGATGATTGTTTGCAGAAAATAGTAGAACAATTGCGATGATTGTATTTCAGATGTAAAGAATGGACCGGGGTCCACAGTTCACTAGTGGTGTCTCTCCCATAAGATAAATAGCATGTTGGGTGAACAAATTACAGTTGGGCAATTGACAAATAGAGAGGGCATGACCATGCACATACATGATATGATGAGTATTGTGAGATTTAATTGGGCATTACGACAAAGTACATAGACCGCTATCCAGCATGCATCTATGCCTAAAAAGTCCACCTTCAGGTTATCATCCGAACCCCTTCTAGTATTAAGTTGAAAACAACAGACAATTGCATTAAGTATGGTGCGTAATGTAATCAATAACTACATCCTCGGACATAGCATCAATGTTTTATCCCTAGTGGCAACAGTACATCCATAACCTTAGAGGTTTCTGTCACTCCCCCAGATTCACGGAGACATGAACCCACTATCGAGCATAAATACTCCCTCTTGGAGTTAAGAGTAAAAACTTGGCCAGAGCCTCTACTAATAATGGAGAGCGTGCAAGATCATAAACAACACATAGGTATAAATTGATAATCAACATAGCATAGTATTCTCTATCCATCGGATCCCAACAAACACAACATATAGCATTACAGATAGATGATCTTGATCATGTTCGGCAGCTCACAAGATCCGACAATGAAGCATAATGAGGAGAAGACAACCATCTAGCTACTGCTATGGACCCATAGTCCAGGGGTGAACTACTCACTCATCACTCCGGAGGCGACCATGGCGGTGTAGAGTTCTCCGGGAGATGAATCCCCTCTCCGGCAGGGTGTCGGAGGCGATCTCCTGAATCCCCCGAGATGGGATTGGCGGCGGCGGCGTCTCTGGAAGGTTTTCCGTATCGTGGCTCTCGGTACTGGGGGTTTCGCGACGAAGGCTATTTGTAGGCGGAAGGGCAGGTCAAGGGGCGTCACGAGGGGCCCAGGAGACAGGCCGGCGCGGCCAAGGCCTGGGCCGCGCCGCCTTACCTCCTGGCCGCCCCGTGGCCCCACTTCGTTGACTCTTCGGTCTTCTGGAAGCTTCGTGTGAAAATAGGCCCCTGGCGTTGATTTCGTCCAATTCCGAGAATATTTCCTTACTAGGATTTCTGAAACCAAAAATAGCAGAAAACAGCAACTGGCTCTTCGGCATCTCGTTAATAGGTTAGTGCCGGAAAATGCATAAATATGATGTAAAGTATGCATAAAACATGTAGATATCATCAATAATGTGGCATGGAACATAAGAAATTATCGATACGTCGGAGACGTATCAGCATCCCCAAGCTTAGTTTCTACTCGTCCCGAGCAGGTAAACAATAAAAAAGATAATTTCTGGAGTGACATGCCATCATAACCTTGATCATACTATTGTAAGCATATGTAATGAATGCAGCGATCCAAACAATGTAAATGACATGAGTAAACAACTGAATCATATAGCAAAGACTTTTCATGAATAGTACTTCAAGACAAGCATCAATAAGTCTTGCATAAGAGTTAACTCATAAAGCAATAATTCAAAGTAAAGGTATTGAAGCAACACAAAGGAAGATGAAGTTTCAGCGGTTGCTTTCAACTTCTAACATGTATATCTCATGGATATTATCAACATAGAGTAATATAACAAGTGCAATATGCAAGTATGTAGGAATCAATGCACAGTTCACACAAGTGTTTGCTTCTTGAGGTGGAGAGAGATAGGTGAACTGACTCAACATAAAAGTAAAAAGAATGGTCCTTCAAAGAGGAAAGCATCGATTGCTATATTTGTGCTAGAGCTTTGATTTTGAAAACATATGGAGAGCATAAAAGTAAAATTTTGAGAGGTGTTTGTTGTTGTCAACGAATGGTAGTGGACACTCTAACCCCCTTGCCAGACAAACCTTCAAAGAGCGGCTCCCATTTTTATTTTTATTTTTGTGTGGCACTCCTTCCAACCTTTCTTTCACAAACCATGGCTAACCGAATCCTTCGGGTGCCTGCCAACAATCTCATACCATGAAGGAGTGCCTTTTTATTTTAGTTTTATTATGACGACACTCCTCCCCACCTTTGCTTTCTCAAGCCATGGCTAACCGAATCCTTCGGGTGCCGTCCAACAATCACATACCATGGAGGAGTGTCTATTTTTGTTAATTAATTTGGGACTGGGAATCCCATTGCCAGCTCTTTTTGCAAAATTATTGGATAAGCGGATGAAGCCACTAGTCCATTGGTGAAAGTTGCCCAACAAGATTGAAAGATAAACACCACATACTTCCTCATGAGCTATAAAACATTGACACAAATCAGAGGTGATAAATTTTTGAATTGTTTAAAGGTAGCACTCAAGCAATTTACTTTGGAATGGCGGAGAAATACCATGTAGTAGGTAGGTATGGTGGACACAAATGGCATAGTGGTTGGCTCAAGTATTTGGATGCATGAGAAGTATTCCCTCTCGATACAAGGTTTAGGCTAGCAAGGCTATTTGAAACAAACACAAGGATGAAGCGGTGCAGCAAAACTCACATAAAAGACATATTGTAAACATTATAAGACTCTACACCGTCTTCCTTGTTGTTCAAACTCAATACTAGAAATTATCTAGACCTTAGAGAGACCAAATATGCAAACCAAATTTTAGCATGCTCTATGTATTTCTTCATTAATGGGTGCAAAGTATATGATGCAAGAGCTTAAACATGAGCACAACAATTGCCAAGTATCACATTATCCAAGACATTATAGCAAATTACTACATGTATCATTTTCCAATTCCAACCATATAACAATTTAACGAAGAAGAAACTTCGCCATGAATATTATGAGTAAAGCCTAAGGACATACTTGTCCATATGCAACAGCGGAGCGTGTCTCTCTCCCACACAAAGAATGCTAGGATCCATTTTATTCAAACAAAACAAAAACAAAAACAAACCGACGCTCCAAGCAAAGCACATAAGATGTGATGGAATAAAAATATAGTTTCAGGGGAGGAACCTGATAATGTTGTCGATGAAGAAGGGGATGCCTTGGGCATCCCCAAGCTTAGACGCTTGAGTCTTCTTGATATATGCAGGGGTGAACCATCGGGGCATCCCCAAGCTTAGAGCTTTCACTCTCCTTGATCATGTTGTATCATCTCCCTCTCTTGATCCTTGAAAACTTCCTCCACACCAAACTCAAAACAACTCATTAGAGAGTTAGTGCACAATCAAAATATACATGTTCAGAGGTGACATAATCATTCTTAACACTTCTGGTCATTGCACAAAGCAACTGAAAGTTAATGGAATTGAAATATCCATCGAGCATATCAAAACCGGCAATGCGAAATAAAAGGCAGAATCTGTCAAAACAGAACAGTTCGTAATGACGAATTTTATTGAGGCACCAGACTTGCTCAAATGAAAATGCTCAAATTGAATGAAAGTTGCGTACATATCTGAGGATCACTCATGTAAATTGGCATAATTTTCTGAGTTACCTACAGAGAATTTTTCCCAGATTCGTGACAGCAAAGAAATCTGTTTCTGCGCAGTAATCCAAATCTAGTATGAACCTTACTATCAAAGACTTTACTTGGCACAACAATGCACAAAACTAAGATAAGGAGAGGTTGCTACAGTAGTAAACAACTTCCAAGACACAAAATAAAAATAAATGTACTGTAGTAAAATAAAAACATGGGTTATCTCCCAAGAAGTGCTTTCTTTATAGCCATTAAGATGGGCTCAGTAATTTTAATGATGCACTCGCAAGAAATAATAGTTGAAGCAAAAGAGAGCATCAAAAAGAAAATTCAAAACACATTTAAGTCTAATCCACTTCCTATGAAAAGGAATCTTGTAAATAAATAAGTCAATGAAGAACAAAGTGAATAGCATAGGAAGACAAAACAAGTGTAACTTCAAGATTCTCAACATAAAGAGGGGAAACTTAATATTATTAAGATGCATATAACCATGTTTCCCTCTCTCATAATAACTTTCAATAGTATAATGAGCAAACTCAACAATATAATTATCACATAAAGCATTCTTATCATGAGTCTCATGCATAAAATAATTACTACTCCCAACATAAGCATAGTCATTCTTATTAATTGTAGTGGGAGCAAATTCAACAAAGTAGCTATCATTTTTATTCTCATCAAATATAGGAGGCATAGTATAATCATAATAAACTTTATCCTCCATAGTAGGTGGCACCAAGATACCACTATCATCATAAATGGGAAGCAAGGTATCATCAAAGTAAATTTTCTCCTCCATGCTTGGGGGACTAAAAATATCATTCTCGTCAAAACCAGCTTCCCCAAGCTTAAATTCTTCCATAGCATTGGCAATAATAGTGTTCAGAGCATTCATACTAATAACATTGCCATTAGCACGCATATAAAGTTCCATAGGTTTTTTAATTTTCTCTTCAAACACCTGATGTCCTAACTCAAGATAAATACTATAAAGATCTCCAATATTTTTGTTGTTTTCCATTAAGCCTAACTAGTGAAATAAAAACATGCATGGAATTAAGTAAAGTAAAACAAGTAACTAATTTTTTTGTATTTTGATATAATGCAGCAAACAAAGTAGTAAATAAAATAAAGCAAGACAAAAACAAAGTAAAGAGATTGGAGGTGGAGACTCCCCTTGCAGCGTGTCTTGATCTCCCCGGCAACGGCGCCAGAAATTTACTTGCTGGCGCGTAGTTGACGTGGGAGTTAGAGATCTTTGTGGTGTAACTTTTCTTCAGATCCCCGGCAACGGCGCCAGAAATTTAGCTTGACACGCGTACAGCACGCGACCGTTGGGAACCCCAAGTGGAAGGTGTGATGCGTACAGCAGTAAGTTTCCCTCAGTTAGAAACCAAGGTTTATCGAACCAGTAGGAGTCAAGAAGCACGTTGAAGGTTGATGGCAGCGAGATGTAGTGCGGCGCAACACCAGGGATTCCGGCGCCAACGTGGAACCTGCACAACACAAACCAAGTACTTTGCCCCAACGAAACAGTGAGGTTGTCAATCTCACCGGCTTGCTGTAACAAAGGATTAGATGTATAGTGTGGATGATGATTGTTTGCAGAAAATAGTAGAACAATTGCAGTAGATTGTATTTCAGATGTAAAGAATGGACCGGGGTCCACAGTTCACTAGTGGTGTCTCTCCCATAAGATAAATAGCATGTTGGGTGAACAAATTACAGTTGGGCAATTGACAAATAGAGAGGGCATGACCATGCACATACATGATATGATGAGTATTGTGAGATTTAATTGGGCATTACGACAAAGTACATAGACCGCTATCCAGCATGCATCTATGCCTAAAAAGTCCACCTTCAGGTTATCATCCGAACCCCTTCCAGTATTAAGTTGAAAACAACAGACAATTGCATTAAGTATGGTGCGTAATGTAATCAATAACTACATCCTCGGACATAGCATCAATGTTTTATCCCTAGTGGCAACAGTACATCCATAACCTTAGAGGTTTCTGTCACTCCCCCAGATTCACGGAGACATGAACCCACTATCGAGCATAAATACTCCCTCTTGGAGTTAAGAGTAAAAACTTGGCCAGAGCCTCTACTAATAACGGAGAGCATGCAAGATCATAAACAACACATAGGTATAAATTGATAATCAATATAGCATAGTATTCTCTATCCATTGGATCCCAACAAACACAACATATAGCATTACAGATAGATGATCTTGATCATGTTCGGCAGCTCACAAGATCCGACAATGAAGCATAATGAGGAGAAGACAACCATCTAGCTACTGCTATGGACCCATAGTCCAGGGGTGAACTACTCACTCATCACTCCGGAGGCGACCATGGCGGTGTAGAGTCCTCCGGGAGATGAATCCCCTCTCCGGCAGGGTGCCGGAGGCGATCTCCTGAATCCCCCGAGATGGGATTGGCGGCGGTGGCGTCTCTGGAAGGTTTTCCGTATCGTGGCTCTCGGTACTGGGGGTTTCGCGACAAAGGCTATTTGTAGGCGGAAGGGCAGGTCAAGGGGCGTCACGAGGGGCCCAGGAGACAGGCCGGCGCGGCCAAGGCCTGGGCCGCGCCGCCTTACCTCCTGGCCGCCCCGTGGCCCCACTTCGTTGACTCTTCGGTCTTCTGGAAGCTTCGTGTGAAAATAGGCCCCTGGGCGTTGATTTCGTCCAATTCCGAGAATATTTCCTTACTAGGATTTCTGAAACCAAAAACAGCAGAAAACAGCAACTGGCTCTTCGGCATCTCGTTAATAGGTTAGTGCCGGAAAATGCATAAATATGATGTAAAGTATGCATAAAACATGTAGATATCATCAATAATGTGGCATGGAACATAAGAAATTATCGATACGTCGGAGACGTATCAAAGGCTTAGGCTAGCAAGGTTATTTGAAGCAAACACAAGCATGAACCGGTACAGCAAAACTTACATAAGAACATATTGCAAGCATTATAAGACTTTACACCGTCTTCCTTGTTGTTCAAACCCTTACTAGAAAATATCTAGACCTTAGAGAGACCAATCATGCAAACCAAATTTAAGCAAGCTCTATGTATTTCTTCACTAATAGGTGCAAAGTATATGATGCAAGAGCTTAATCATGAGCACAACAATTGCCAAGTATCAAGTTATTCAAGACATCATACCAATTACTACATGTATTATTTCCCGTTTCCAACCATATAACAATTAACGAAGCAGTTTCAACCTTCGCCATGAACATTAAAAGCTAAGAACACATGTGTTCATACGAACCAGCGGAGCGTGTCTCTCTCCCACACAAGCATTTATTCAAACAAAAACAAAAACATACAGACGCTCCAAGTAAAGTACATAAGATGTGGCCGAATAAAAATATAGTTTCAAGAGAAGGAACCTGATAATTTGTCGATGAAGAAGGGGATGCCTTGGGCATCCCCAAGCTTAGACGCTTGAGTCTTCTTGAAATATGCAGGGATGAACCACCGGGGCATCCCCAAGCTTAGAGCGTTCACTCTCCTTGATCATAGTATATCATCCTCCTCTCTTGACCCTTGAAAACTTCCTCCACACCAAACTCAAAACAAACTCATTAGAGGGTTAGTGCATAATCAAAATTCACATGTTCAGAGGTGACACAATCATTCTTAACACTTCTGGACATTGCTCAAAGCTACTGGAAGTTAATGGAACAAAGAAATCTATCCCACATAGCAAATGAGGCAATGCGAAATAAAAGGCAGAATCTGTCAAAACAGAACAGTCCGAAAAGAAGAATTTCTAAGAGGCACCAGACTTGCTCAAATGAAAATGCTCAAATTGAATTAAAGTTGCGTACATATCTGAGGATCACTCACGTAAATTGGCATAATTTTCTGAGTTACCTACAGAGAATTAGGCCCAGATTCGTGACAGCAAAAAATCTGTTTTTGCGCAGTAATCCAAATCTAGTATGAACCTTACTATCAAAGACTTTACTTGGCACAACAATGCAACAAAACTAAGATAAGGAGAGTTTGCTACAGTAGTAACAACTTCCAAGACACAAATACAAAATAAAAGTACTGTAGCAAAATAAACACATGGGTTATCTCCCAAGAAGTTCTTTCTTTATAGCCATTAAGATGGGCTCAATAATTTCAATGATGCACTCCCAAGAAATAAGAGTTGAGGCAAAAGAGAGCATCAAGAAGCAAATTCAAAACACATTTAAGTCTAACATGCTTCCTATGCAAAGGAATCTTGTACACAAATGAATTCGTGAAGAACAAAGTAACAAGCATAAGAGGATAAAACACGAGTAACTTCAAGATTCTCAACATAAAGAGGGGAAACTTAATATTATTAAGATGCATATAACCATGTTTCCCTCTCTCATAATAACTTTCAGTAGCATCATTGATGAAATCCACAATATACCCATCACTTAAAACATTCTTATCATGGTTCATATGCATAGAAGTATCATTAATTTTGGCAAAAGAAGAGTTCTTCTCATTAATAGTAATTGGAGCAAGATTATTATCAAGAATTTAAACATGGTAAACAAGTTGCATATTAAGGGAATTGTTTTTGGCAATCCAATCATAACTATGACAAGTTTCATAAGGATAATTATAACCTATATCATAGCATTCTTTATAATAATCATCAAAGGTCGTAGGCACAGTGTCATCATAAGAAATAGAATAATTATCTTTCACAGTCAGTTTATCTCTGACCATACCATCATTGTTATTAGAAGGAGATGTATCAAGCACACAATGATCAGTAGCAAAAGGATTTTCAAACACCTCTTCCCCAAGCTTAGAGCTTTCTATATCATTATGGGAGGAAGCATGGATAACACTGATACTATGGCAATTATTATCATCATCATTTTCAGAATTAGTTTCCCAGAGATTTGCAATATCAAAAGTAGTGTGCTCTTTCAAATCATGATCACTAATGTATGTAAAGGGCATAGGAAGATCATTGTATTCAGATTCATTATCATAATAATCATTAGGAGCGACATACTTACGGTTACCTAGCGTTATCTCATTCATGCGGGGATGCACCGTTACCTCTTTCTCTTTATTCTCCTTCTTTTTCTTCTTCTTCTTCGTTCCCTTCTTCTTCTTCTTCTTCTTCTTCTCTTCCCTCTCCTCGTTCCCTTCTTTAGGAGGAAGAGGTTTGAAGGGTGGCTTGTCCACATACCCTGATTTACTTTCAGAAACAATAGAAGAAACTTGGGAGGATTCCTCCTTTTCATTAATTAGTTCAAAACACACAGTGGTCCTATCATATTTTGGCAAGGTGTCATCTTCTAAAATATTTTGTATGTAAGTATTTGTATGGCTATTATCAATGCAATAAGAAAAACACCCATGTAGGACATCATCAATATCAAGATCACTCATATGTAACAAAGAGATTTTTCTTGATAGCTCTTCACACCACAAAAATAAAGTAAGTTCATCATGCTGATTAGGAGTAATTTCATCATCACAATACAAATTTGCAGCACTGATGGGGTTCAAATTATCATTGGAGGAGCATTGAAAATTAAAATGACCCACTCTATGGCAAACTTCACAAATAAAAGGATAGTCAGCACAAACCTTTTTACCAAGATCATCTAGAGCCCTAGCCCACTTTCTAGTTTTTTCATTAATATGATGGATACAATATTCATCTTCGATTTGATTAATTTCACAAGGTCTATGCATTCCACAAAAATTAACATGCTTATAGGAAGTCTTAGGAGTTTGAGCATGTTTATTGCAATCATTAGCAACAATTTCATTCTTTATGCAAGCCTCTTTAAAAGGTTCATGATACTTATCAAAATTCTTTTTAGGCAATTCAAAATGAGAGGCAAAAGCTTTATAAAGATTTGCAATAACTTGAGAGTCAAGACCAGAGGTAGCACTCATATTTCGGAATTTACTAGTATCCCTAAAAGTTTCAATGCATTCATAATCATATTTTATACCTGACTCTTCACCTTTGTTGTTCTCCCATCCTTCATCGTTCTCCTCAATCCGATCAAGAAGATCCCACCTAGCTTCAACCTCCTTGCTTGTGAAAGATCCTTCCGAATAGGCATCTAGATAGTCCTTGTGATGTCCTGAAAGCCTTGCATAAAAATTATTAATAATAACATTACGGGGGAGCTCATGAATGGGAAATTTGAGCATTAATGACTTCAATCTCCCCCACGCTTGAGAAATACTCTCTCCATCACGAGGATAAAAGTTATAAATATAATTCCTATCAATATGCACTTCATGAGGAGGATAAAATTTAGAATAAAAGAGAGATACAATTTCCTCCCAACCAAGAGAATGACTATTCTTCAACAATTTATACCAATGCGCCGCTTTACCAGATAGCGAAACAGATAATAGCTTCTTCCTTACTTCATCCATAGAGATACCTGCACACTTGAATAACCCGCATAATTCATGCAAAAACAGTAAATGATCTCCAGGATGGACAGTTCCATCCCCTTAATAGCGGTTATCAATAACACGTTCAATAATTTTCGTGGGTATCTTGAAAGCAGTACTTGTAGTGGGAGGATTTAAAATATCACAAGCATCATTAGAGTTATCGCATATGGGAGATAAAGCATTATCAGAACAAATTTTCTTCCCTAAAGATGGGAAGCTAAAAAGATCACAGAAACTAGCTTCCCCAAGCTTAGACTTCTCCATAGCATTAGCAGTGATTGCGTTCATACTAATAATATTGCTACTAGCATGCAAATGAGGTTCCATAGGTTCTTTAATTTTCGCATCACACAATTCATATCTTAACTCAGGAAATAGAATAAGAAGCTCATTGTTGTCCATTATGCCTAACTAGTGTAAACAAGAAACAAAAAGATGCAATTGCAGGATCTAAAGGAAATAGCTTCGAGTACTTACAACGGCGCTGGAAAATAGCTTAGTAGCCGAGATCAGGAGTGTGAGTACCTTTTACCTTTCCTCCCCGGCAACGGCGCCAGAAAAGTGCTTGATGTCTACGGGTGCTTCTATTCTTGTAGACAGTGTTGGGCCTCCAAGAGCAGAGGTTTGTAGAACAGCAGCAAGTTTCCCTTAAGTGGATCACCCAAGGTTTATCGAACTCAGGGAGGAAGAGGTCAAAGATATCCCTCTCAAGCAACCCTGCAATCACAAAGCAAGAAGTCTCTTGTGTCCCCAACACACCTAATACACTTGTCAGATGTATAGGTGCACTAGTTCGGCGAAGAGATAGTAAAATACAAGTAATATGGATGGATATGAGTGGTAATGGCAATCTGAATAAAATATGGCAGCGAGTAAACATGCAACAAAACAGTAAACAAACGGAGATTCGATGCTTGGAAGCAAGGCCCAGGGATCCTGCTTTCACTAGCGGACACTCTCAACAATGATCACATAATAGGACTACTCTACACTCTGTTGTTGGATGATGAACACCACTAATTGTGTAGGATTACACGAACCCTCAATGCCGGAGTTAACAAGCTCCACAATATTCGATATTCATGTTTAAATAACCTTAGAGTGCAAGATAGATCAACACAATTACACCGAGAACTAACATAGCATGCACACTGTCACCATCACACTATGAAGGAGGCATAGATCACATCAATACTATCATAGCAATAGTTAACTTCATAATCTACAAGAGATCACAATCATAGCCTTACGCCAAGTACTACACGATGCACACATTGTCACCATTACACCGTGGAGGAGGAATAGACTACTTTAATAACATCACTAGAGTAGCACATAGATGATATTCAACTAGATCACATAAAGAGAGAGATGAACCACATAGCTACAGCGGAGCCCTCAGCCTCGGGGGTGGATTACTCCCTCCTCATCATGGAGACAGCGATGGCGGTGAAGATGGCGGTGGAGACGGCGGTGGAGATGACTCCGGGGGCAATTCCCCGTCCCGGTAGGGTGCCGGAACAGAGACTTCTGTCCCCCGAATTGGAGTTTCGCGATGTGGCGGCGCCCCTGGAGTCTTACTTGGAGTTTCGTCAAGAGGTGTCGATGTTTTAGGTCACGACGGCTTAAATAGGCGAAGAGTCGGAGTCGGAAGAGTCCCGAGGGGCCCACACAATAGGGTGGGGTGACCACCCTCCAGGCCGCGCCGGCCTATGGGGAGGAGGCCCTGGGCCTCCCCCTGGCTTGCCCTTCTGGCTCCGTGAGTCTTCCGGTGAAATAGAATTTCTATATTTTTTCTGGATTTTTCCGAGCACTTTGGTTTTTGGGCCTTTTCTGCAATAAACAAACATAATAAACAGAAACTGGCACTGTGGCATCTTGTTAATAGGTTAGTCCAATAAATGCCATAATATGATATAAAGTGCAAGCAAAACATGTAGGTATTGTCATAAAACAAGCATGGAACATCAGAAATTATAGATACGTTGGAGACGTATCACATCCCCAAGCTTAGAGCTTTCACTCTCCTTGATCATGTTGTATCATCTCCCTCTCTTGATCCTTGAAAACTTCCTCCACACCAAACTCAAAACAACTCATTAGAGGGTTAGTGCACAATCAAAATTTACATGTTCAGAGGTGACATAATCATTCTTAACACTTCTGGACATTGCACAAAGCTACTGAAAGTAAATGGAATCGAAAAATCCATCAAGCATAGCAAAACAGGCAATGTGAAATAAAAGGTAGAATCTGTCAAAACAGAACAGTTCGTAAAGACGAATTTTATTGAGGCACCAGACTTGCTCAAATGAAAATGCTCAAATTGAATGAAAGTTGCGTACATATCTGAGGATCACTCACGTAAATTGGCATAATTTTTTGAGTTACCTACAGAGAATTTTGCCCAGATTCGTGACAGCAAAGAAATCTATTTCTGCGCAGTAATCCAAATCTAGTATGAACCTTACTATCAACGACTTTACTTGGCACAACAATGCACAAAACTAAGATAAGGAGAGGTTGCTATAGTAGTAAACAACTTTCAAGACTCAAATATAAAATAAAGGTACTGTAGTAAAAACATGGGTTGTCTCCCATAAGCGCTTTTCTTTAACGCCTTTCAGCTAGGCGCAGAAAGTGTATATCAAGTATTATCAAGAGATGATGCGTTGACATTCTTACCAGGGGTGTTGCTCTTACCCTTCTTACTCTTATTCCTACTCTTTGGTCTAGGGAATACATGACCGCATCCGGGTGTAGAGGTAAAATTTAGAGTGCCTTTCCCCACATCTATGACTGCTCCCATGAGTTTCAGCAGGGATCTTCCAAGCGTGATTTGTCCTGTCCCTACACATTCAATAACGAGATAATCAGTGGATACCGTCCTTCCAAGAAAGGTTGTGAAAACACCTTCAGTTATACCCTTAGGAATTATAACAGAGTTATCAGTAAGAGTTATTTCTTCTCCCCCTTCAGTAAGTTCCCAAAGTGTCAAAGATTCATAAATACTTTTAGGCATAAGGCAAAACTCAGACATAATATCACAACGAGCAGGAAAAGTTTCACCACCAATAGCAACTTTAACGGTAGGCACCCACATTGAAGGTTCGAAGCTTAATGGAACATAATCATAGTATTCGCGAATTTGGTTATACACTTCTTTTAAACAGGATATATTTGTTTCAATAGTATTTAATCTATTATGCATGCTAGCATGAGATGGATCAAAATTATTATCGAAGCTAAATGATGTAATCAATTTCCTTATGGCATTAAAAGCTTGATCCCCATCACAATGAAGGAAATCTCCTCCCACTACAGCATCAAAGGCATATCTATAGCGAAGAATAAGCCCAAAATAAAAGTTACTAAGAAGCAAACTTAGGGTCATTTTAGGTTCAGTTTTACTATAAGAATCAAAAATTCTAGACCAAGCTTCTTTAAAATTCTCTTCACCACCTTGTTTAAAAGTGAAGATTGATTCCTCAGGTGACAGAGTAACAACTACAGGACTAGTCATGATAATAAAAATAAGGTAAATGCAAGTAACTAATTTTTTTGTGTTTTTGATATAGCAAACAAGATAGCAAGTAAAGTAAAACTTGCAACTAATTTTTTTGTGTTTTGTTTTAGTGCAGCAAACAAAGTAGTAAATAAAGTAAAGCAAGACAAAAACAAAGTAGAGAGATTGCAATGTGGAGACTCCCCTTGCAGCGTGTCTTGATCTCCCCGGCAACGGCGCCAGAAAATCTGCTTGATACGCGTACAGCACGCGTCCGTTGGGAACCCCAAGAGGAAGGTGTGATGCGTACAGCGGCAAGTTTTCCCTCAGTATGAAACCAAGGTTTATCGAACCAGTAGGAGCCAAGAAGCACGTTGAAGGTTGATGGCGGCGAGATGTAGTGCGGCGCAACACCAGGGATTCCGGCGCCAACGTGGAACCTGCACAGCACAACCAAAGTACTTTGCCCCAACGAAACAGTGAGGTTGTCAATCTCACCGGCTTGCTGTAACAAAGGATTAGATGTATAGTGTGGATGATGATTGTTTGCAGAGAACAGTAGAACAATTGCAGTAGATTGTATTTCAGATGTAAAGAATGGACCGGGGTCCACAGTTCACTAGAGGTGTCTCTCCCATAAGATAAATAGCATGTTGGGTGAACAAATTACAGTTGGGCAATTGACAAATAGAGAGGGCATGACCATTGATGTCTACGGGAGCTTCTATTCTTGTAGACAGTGTTGGGCCTCCAAGAGCAGAGGTTTGTAGAACAGCAGCAAGTTTCCCTTAAGTGGATCACCCAAGGTTTATCGATCTCAGGGAGGAAGAGGTCAAAGATATCCCTCTCAAGCAACCCTGCAACCACGGAGCAAGAAGTCTCTTGTGTCCCCAACACACCTAATACACTTGTCAGATGTATAGGTGCACTAGTTCGGCGAAGAGATAGTGAGATGCAAGTAATATGGATGAGTATGAGTGGTAATAGCAATCTGAATAAAATATGGCAGCGAGCAAACATGTAACAAAACAGTAAACAAACGGAGATTCGATGCTTGGAAGCAAGGCCCAGGGATCCTGCTTTCACTAGTGGACACTCTCAACAATGATCACATAATAGGACTACTTTACACCCTCTTGTTGGATGATGAACACCATTGTGTAGGATTACACGAACCCTCAATGCCGGAGTTAACAAGCTCCACAATATTCAATGTTCATATTTAAATAACCTTAGAGTGCAAGATAGATCAACACAACCAAACCAAGTACTAACATAGCATGCACACTTCTACCATCACACTATGAAAGTAGGAATAGATCGCATCAATACCATCATAGTAATAGTTAACTTCATAATCTACAAGAGATCACAATCATAGCATAGACCAAGTACTTCATGATGCACACACTGCCAACATTACATCATGGAGGAGGAATAGACTACTTTAATAACATCACTAGAGTAGCACATAGATGATATTCAACTAGATCACATAAAGAGAGAGATGAACCACATAGCTACAGCGGAGCCCTCATCCCCGGGGGTGAATTACTCCCTCCTCATCATGGAGACAGCGATGGCGGTGAAGATGGCGGTGGAGACGGCGGTGGAGATGACTCCGGGGGCAATTCCCCATCCCGGCAGGGTGCCGGAACAGAGACTTCTGTCCCCCGAATTGGAGTTTCGCGATGGCGGCGGCTCTGGATGGTTTTCTCTGGTTTCGTCGAACTGCCTTGAGGTTTTAGGTCAAGGACGATTAAATAGGCGAAGAGGCGGAGTCGGAGGGGCCACGGGGTGCCCACACAATAGGGGGGCGCGCCCCCCCTGGGCCGCGCCGCCCTGTGGGGTGGGGCCCCCTGGCTCCCCTCTGACTTTTCTCCGGTGCTCTGGAAGCTTCCTGGAATTATAAGATCTCCGGTGTTGATTTCGTCCGATTCCGAAAATATTTCCTTACTAGGATTTCTGAAACCAAAAACAGCAGAAAACAGCAACTGGCCCTTCGGCATCTCGTCAATAGGTTAGTTCCGGAAAACGCATAAATATGACATGAAGTGTGCATAAAACATGTAGATATCATCAATAATGTGGCATGGAACATAAGAAATTATCGATACGTCGGAGACGTATCAACCATGCACATACATGATATGATGAGTATTGTGAGATTTAATTGGGCATTACGACAAAGTACATAGACCGCTATCCAGCATGCATCTATGCCTAAAAAGTCCACCTTCAGGTTATCATCCGAACCCCTTCCAGTATTAAGTTGAAAACAACAGACAATTGCATTAAGTATGGTGCGTAATGTAATCAATAACTACATCCTCGGACATAGCATCAATGTTTTATCCCTAGTGGCAACAGCACATCCATAATCTTAGAGGTTTCTCTCACTCCCCCAGATTCACGGAGACATGAACCCACTATCGAGCATAAATACTCCCTCTTGGAGTTACTAGCAAAAACTTGGCCAGAGCCTCTACTAATAACGGAGAGCATGCAAGATCATAAACAACACATAGATATAAATTGATAATCAACATAACATAGTATTCTCTATTCATCGGATCCCAACAAACACAACATATAGCATTACAGATAGATGATCTTGATCATGTTCGGCAGCTCACAAGATCCGACAATGAAGCACATAAGGAGAAGACAACCATCTAGCTACTGCTATGGACCCATAGTCCAGGGGTAGACTACTCACTCATCACTCCGGAGGCGACCATGGCGGTGTAGAGTCCTCCGGGAGATGAATCCCCTCTCCGGCAGGGTGCCGGAGGCGATCTCCTGAATCCCCCGAGATGGGATTGGCAGCGGCGGCGTCTCTGGAAGGTTTTCCGTATCGTGGCTCTCGGTACTGGGGGTTTCGCGACGAAGGCTATTTTTAGGCGGAAGGGCAGGTCAGGGGGCGTCACGAGGGGCCCACACACTAGGTCGGCGCGGCCAGGGCTTGGGCCGCGCCACCCTAGTGTGGCGCCGCCTCGTGGCCCCACTTCGTCAGCTCTCCGGTCTTCTGGAAGCTTCGTGTGAAAATAGGCCCCTGGGCGTTGATTTCGTCCAATTCCGAGAATATTTCCTTACTAGGATTTCTGAAACCAAAAACAGCAGAAAACAGCAACTGGCTCTTCGGCATCTCGTTAATAGGTTAGTTCCAGAAAATGCATAAATATGACATAAAGTATGCATAAAACATGTAGATATCATCAATAATGTGGCATGGAACATAAGAAATTATCGATACGTCGGAGACGTATCAGGGACGCCATCTCTACAACATATATTTGCAAAAGTTTAGACTAAGTTTATGACAAATTGAGTTCAAATTTTAATTCAACATAATTAAAAATCTAGGTGAACTCCCACTCAAAACAATATCCCTCGCATTGTCTTAGTGATCACACGAACCAAATCCACCACACCTAAGTCCGATCATCACGAGACAAGGTGTAATTTCAATGGCGAACACTCAAAGTGTTCATCATATCAACCATATGATTCATGCTCTACCTTTTGGTATCACGTGTTCCGAGACCATGTCTGTACATGCTAGGCTCGTCAAGGCCACCTTAGTATCCGCATGTGCAAAACTGGCTTGCACCCGTTGTATGCACTTGTTGATTCTATCACACCCGATCATCACGAGATGCTTCGAAACGACAAGTCTTGGAAACGGTGCTACTAAGGATGAACACTTTATTATCTTGAGATTTTAGTGAGGGATCATCTTATAATGCTACCGTCGCGATCTAAGCAAAATAAGATGCATAAAAGGATTAACATCACATGCAATTCATATGTGATATGATATGGCCCTTTTGTCTTTGCGCTTTTGATCTTCATCTCCAAAGCACGGACATGATCTCCATCATCTTCGAGCATGATCTCCATCATCGTCGGCGTAGCGTCAAGGTCAATGGCGCCGTCTTCATGATTGTCCTCCATGTAGCAACTATTACAACTACTTTGAAATACTACTCAACATGAAATTTAAAGACAACCATAAGGCTCTTGCCGGTTGCCACAATACAATAATGATCATCTCATACATATTCATCATCACATTATGGCCATATCACATCACCAAACCCTGCAAAAACAAGTTAGACGTCTCTAATTTGGTTTGCATATTTTACGTGGTTTAGGGTTTTCGATAGAGATCTAATCTACCTACGAACATGAACCACAACGTTGATACTAATGTTGTCAATAGAAGAGTAAATTGAATCTTCACTATAGTAGGAGAGATAGACACCCGCAAAGCCTCTTATGCAATACAAGTTGCATGTCGAACGAGGAACAAGTCTCATGAACGCGGTCATGTAAAGTTAGTCCGAGCCGCTTCATCCCACTATGCCACAAAGATGCAAAGTACTCATACTAAAGATAACAAGAGCATCAACGCCCACAAAACCATTGTATTCTACTCGTGCAACCATCTATGCACAGACCTGGCTCTGATACCACTGTAGGGATTCGTTGCATAGAAAACAAAAAATTTCCTACCGCGAACACGCAATCCAAGCCAAGATGCAATCTAGAAGACGGTAGCAACGAGGGGATTATCGAGTCTCACCCTTGAAGAGATTCCAAAGCCTACAAGATGAGGCTCTTGTTGCTGCGGTAGACGTTCACTTGCCGCTTGCAAAAGCGCGTAGAAGATCTTGATCACGGCGCCACGAACGGGCAGCACCTCCGTACTCGGTCACACGTTCGGTTGTTGATGAAGACGACGTCCACCTCCCCGTTCCAGCGGGCAGCGGAAGTAGTAGCTCCTCTTGAATCCGGTAGCACGACGGCGTGGTGTCGGTGGTGGTGGAGAAACCCGGCGGAGCTTCGCTAAGCGTGCGGGATGTGGTGGAGGAGAGAGGGCCGCTAGGGTTTGGGAGAGGGGGGCGCCGGCCACTAGGGGGTGCGGCCACCTTGTGGTCTTGGGGTGGCCGGCCCCCTCCCCTTGTCCCCTCATTATATAGGTGGAAGCCCCAAGTGTTGGACTACAAGTCTTCGAATAAGACCCGAACCCAAAACCTTCCATGTGATAGGGAAACCTACCCAAGGTGGGAATCCCACTTGAGGTGGGATTCCCCCCTTCCATGTGGGGGGGTGGCCGGCCCTCTTGGTGGAGACCAAGGTGGACTCCCCCCTCCTAGGGTTGGCCGGCCATGGAGGTGGAGTCCCTTTGGGACTCCGCCTTCCAAAGTGGTTTCTTCCGGACTTTTCTAGAACCTTCTAGAACCTTCCATAGAACCTTCCATATCATTTTAAATCTTATAAAATGACTTCCTATATATGAATCTTATTCTCTGGACCATTCCGGAACTCCTCGTGATGTCCGGGATCTCATCCGGGACTCCGAACAAATATTCAAACTCCATTCCATATTCAAGTTCTACCATTTCAACATCCAACTTTAAGTGTGTCACCCTACGGTCCGTGAACTATGCGGTCATGGTTGAGTACTCACTCCGACCAATAACCAATAGCGGGATCTGGAGATCCATAATGGCTCCCACATATTCAACGATGACTTTAGTGATCGAATGAACCATTCACATACGATACCAATTCCTTTTGTCTCGCGATATTTTACTTGTCCGAGGTTTGATCATCGGTATCACTCTATACCTTGTTCAACCTCGTCTCCTGACAAGTACTCTTTACTCGTACTGTGGTATGTGGTCTCTTATGAACTCATTCATATGCTTGCAAGACATTAGACGACATTCCACCGAGAGGGCCCAGAGTATATCTATCCGTCATTGGGATGGACAAATCCCACTGTTGATCCATATGCCTCAACTCATACTTTCCGGATACTTAATCCCACCTTTATAACCAACCATTTACGCAGTGGCGTTTGATGTAATCAAAGTACCTTTCCGGTATAAGTGATTTATATAATCTCATGGTCATAAGGACTAGGTAACTATGTATCGAAAGCTTATAGCAAATAACTTAATGACGTGATCTTATGCTACGCTTAATTTGGGTGTGTCCATTACATCATTCATACAATGATATAACCTTGTTATTAATAACATCCAATGTTCATGATTATGAAACTAATCATCCATTAATCAACAAGCTAGATAAGAGGCATACTAGGGACTCTTTGTTGTTTACATATCACACATGTATCAATGTTTCGGTTAATACAATTATAGCATGGTATATAAACATAAAGATATATAATAACCACTTTTATTATTGCCTCTTGGGCATATCTCCTTCAACAAATGCACAAATAGATGCTTACAAACAATTAGAACTAATGTGAGGATGAAGGTAAGGGTCTTCTCTATTTACATTCTATAATAAACAATAAAAGTATGCTACAAATGTTTTATAAACAGAGATAACTATTTGTTTAAACTTAATGCGACACCATCATTTTTTTAAAGTGAAGCGTGGACAGTATATTTTAACTTCAAGGATCCCAACACATTTTGAATAAACTAGTACACAAAATTATTGAAATTTTTAACTTGTTGAATATACATGGATCTTTATAAAAATACATACACCACATTAAGGAGAAGTACAATTAAACCTGACGATGGGTAGCCCGACCCAGGCTTCCCAACCGAAAAAATTCAGGACCAGGGCAATTCATGTAATTGGGTTGGGCTTAGGCATGCATTTTCAGCCAGAAGGACGGGCCACCGTGTGCTCGGGCATGGCGTATGGGCGGGCTACAACGATGGCCTAGCCTGATCCCCGTCAGTCTTTTGTGTGTTTGGAATAGACTTGGGAATAATTTTGGGGCCCGATGGATGGGCTAGGCTAGGTTAGGGTCGGCCCAAGGGTTTTAACATCAAGGTTTTTTAAGGTCCAGCACAAAACACAGCCAGGCCCGAGTTATGTTCAGGTATAAGAGTGTATTTTTATTTGACAAATCTAACATTTCTTATTGTTAAGATAATCTTCAAATACAAGGAACCTGTCAGTGCCTCATATTCTAGCATAGACGATGGCAACACATATGGGAGCCTCATGAAACCTAAATCGGTCAAACATTTTTTTGAGATTGAAGACAAGTGCTCAGGTTATTCAAAAGAAAGATAGAAACAAGATAAGAAGATGATGACCTCCTTCATCCTTGTATTGTTGAACTTGTTTGTTAGAAGGAAAATTTATATAAGATGAATCTCAAGATATGACTGAATTCAAATAAAGCAAGAGATGCATGCATATTCAAAGTGACTCATTCCAAATGAACGATAACTAAATTTCTATTGTATGCTCTAGTGGCTAGTAATTCCAAAGCAGCATTTACCTAAGCAATGGTATGAAAATTTTGGCTAGAAGGAGATCCACAAACAGTTAAACCATCTGCAAACACGAGAGAATGAATAGGAGGATGATTGTGCCCAGAGAAATTCCACTAATCTGAATTGCACTGGTCGTGAGGTGGTGGCTACATCCTGAAATTAAAATAAGGTCCTCCCTGCCTTATCCTTGCTTTGGTGGTGCATCTAGCGCTGACGGAGTTCGCGTGAAGTTATGTGCCCGTCGGATCTTTTGGGATCCAGTTGGTTTTGTTGTGAAGTGTATATGTGGATTGCCTAGCCCTTTCCATCAGTTCGGACTTTTGGTTCAGGTGGCTTGTGCATGAAGCTTAACATGGTATCAGAGCCCCAGGTCTCAAGTTCAAATCCTGTCTTTCACATGGTTTTCGCAATTAAGCCTAAAAATTGCTGTTGTCCCCTCTTTAGCCATCGCTGTTTCGGTGTGCTCTTCTTCTTTCACGTGTTGACTTTCTCTTCTCCCGTCACACGCGAGTGGGGGTGTTGTGAAGTGTATATGTGGATTGCCTAGCCCTTTCCACCAGTTCGGACTTTTGGTTCAAGTGGCTAGTGCATGAAGCTTAACAGGTTTGTGTGTTTGTTGGTGTAGTTTCATGTCAGTCTCTTATGATTTACGGTTGTTATCATTGGGATGGTTGCTCCTCTAGTGCGTTGGTCCTTGGGGACATTAGTACGATGACTTTCCGTATATCTACTACAACAAGCTCTATTACGACCAGCTTTGCCCGGCTCCAACGATGAAGAGACGAGGATAGCGGCGCGTCTTGTGCTAGTGTATGTAGTCGTCGCTAGGTGGTTCGAGTACTAATTTATAATTTCCTTTACTTTTGGTCTATTTGTACTACTGTTGATGATTATTAATAGATCGGTGGATTTTTTGCAAAAAATAACCTTAATGCTGTGTTTGGATGCATGGAATTGGGCTCGGAATCACCGAATCTGGAATTCATGAGCAGTTTCCATCGTCTAGATAGGCCTTAGAATTAGATCCTGGAAACCGAGCCCAAATTCCACGGGCCAAATCGGTACGTGTTAACATCCCGCGAAACATTCCGAGGTCTGACCCTCGGAATCGCTCGGAAATTCCTCGCGAGCGACCAGAGAGCGAGCAGCCACAGGCTCGTCGTCGCCTCCATCCTGTCGTCGCCGTCGTCGCCTCCATCTTGTCATCGCCGTCGTCGCCTCCATCCCGTGGCCGTCGTCGCCCGTCGCCGCCTCCATCCTGTCGTCGCCGTCGTCGCCTCCATCCCGTGGCCGCCGTCGCTCGTCGCCGCCTCCATCCTGTCGTCACCGTCGTCGCCTCCATCCCGTGGCCGTCGTCGCCCGTCGCCGCCTCCATCCCGTCGTCATCATCCCCCGTCGCCTCCTCCATCCCGTCACCGCCTGCATCCCGTCGCCGCCTCCATCCGGTCGCCGTCGCCGCAGAGCTCTGGACAGCGGAGGCGCTCGGCTCCTAGCAGGGGGAGGCACCGTGAGCGGAGGCCCCTAGCAGGGGAGGCGCCGTGAGCGGAGGCCCCTAGCAGGGGGAGCGCCGTGACAAGAGGCCCCTAGCAGAGGAAGGCGCCGTGAGCGGAGGCGGCACTTGGCTCAGGGAGGGCGGATCCAGGCGAGTCCCGCGTCGGAGATGACGCCCGCCTCGCCGGCAAGTGCCAGCCGAAGCTGGGAACGATGGGGATGAGGCCCCCATCATTTTGTTATTTATTCGATTTTTTTGTGCCGTGGTCAATTTCTTTTGTTCTGTGTTTGCTAAATAATATATATACATTCTAATATATATTTTTTACATGTGCACAAATTTATATTGTTCAAATTCAACAAAACACCAAATTCCAGGGTTTGTACATCCAAACAGGATTTGGAATTGGGTTCACTTTTCGATTTCAACATGAAATTCCGAGCACATCCAAACAGCTGAATTCTATTTCAGAGCCAATTCATTTCCATCTCTGATTTGAAAACTGAAAGTCTAATTCAATTTCATATAGGATTCTATGCATCCAAACACAGCATAATTGTTTCCTTAGTAGTATGAAATTAGATCTAAGATGTCGTTTCCCTATTACCGTCGGATATTATATTCATCTAAAAAGGAAAATTTAACTCAGGCAGTGCATACAAAGTTACAAACTATGATGTGTGGGACCTGCTGGCTGCTGGTGCTTTGGTCGAATCTTCTTTTTTTTAATGGTTGGGTCGGATCTTCTGAAGGAAACCATCCGCTTCATCTCCTTCCTCTATTTTTCCCCTTTCGCCGGCTGCGCTAAACCCTAGCCAAAGCCTCCGAGCTCACAATTCAACGGAGCATATCGGCAATGTCGTCCGCCGGCGACGGCACGAAGCCTTCGAGGTCCGCCATCGTGGCCGACATGGCGAGCGGGCACCATCTTCTCACGATCCATGGGTACTCCGGCACCAAGAGCATCCCCACCGGAGACTGCGCCAAGTCCCTCCCCTTCACCATCGGAGGCCATCTCTGGCGCATCGACTACTACCCCAACGGCAAAAAATCCGATGTCGAGGAATACATATCCCTCGGCTTAATCCTCGACGAAGATGTCGCGGCGGAGGTGAACGCGAAGTGGGACATCTGCTTCGCCGGCGAGGAGGAGGAGGCGAAGCAAGTGGCCTCGATGGCATCGGAATCGGTGTTCAACTTCCCCTCCCGGAGCTGCTCGTTGTGCACGACCTTCGTCAAAAGGGAGGCCCTGGAGAGCTCTGAGCATCTCAGGAACGATTCGTTCACCATCCGGTGCGACATCGTCGTCGTCCACGGTTGCCGCGCACAGGAGCACGCAGTGGCCTTTGTCTCCGTGCCCCCGCGCAACCTGCACCGCCATCTGGGAGAGCTCCTCAAGACCGAGAAGGGCGCTGACGTGGTGTTCGAGGTCGGCGGCGAGACCGTCGCCGCGCACCGCTGCGTGCTCGCCGCTCGCTCCTCGGTCTTCAGCGCCGAGCTCTTTGGACCGATGAAGGAGGGCAACGCCGCCTCTGGCGTCATCGTGCGCGTGGAAGACATGGAGATGGTGGTGTTCAAGGCGTTGCTCCACTTCGCCTACACGGACTCGTTGCCGGAGATGCAGAAGGAAGACGAAGACGTGACCTACCAGCATCTGCTCGTTGCAGCGGACAAGTACAACATGGAGCGTCTGAAGCTGATCTGCGAGGGGAAGCTGTGCGAGTACATCGATGTGGGCACGGTGGCGACCATCTTGGCGCTAGCCGACCAGCACCATTGTGACGGGCTGAAGAAAGCTTGCTTGAACTTTCTAGCCGCTCCGGCAACTCTGAAGGCGGTCATGGCCACCGATGCCTTCCAGCATCTGAGCCGGAGCTGCCCTTCTCTCATGGTTGAGCTCATGGCCATGTCCTTGCAGCATTAGCTGAGTGATCGATGCTGCGTGTTGTAGGCTTATAGCAATGGTGAATCATGGTTTCTAGACTAATGTAATCAGGTAGCTGTCTTAGTAGTTTATTGCAGCATCTATCCTAATTAGCCATTGACATGCAAAAATCAGCCTCATTTTGTCCCTGTTTTGTCAGTTCATCGCATCTCTGCAACTGTGGCAGTTAACTAGGAAGTGCATTGAAATCAGACGACAGATATTGCTCATGTTCTGGTCAATGGTAACTCATAGTTTTTTAGGTGTTTATCATGATATATATTGATCCTGTTTTAGCAATGGGTACTCCGTGGTTTCTGAACCTTATCGTCTTATGTTATCATTGCATCATTCAGAAATGTCGCCCTTTCCATCTTTTGATGGATGCCTATTTTTTCAGGTAAATGAGCTGATTGAATTTCCACTAGGCATCTTACTGTTGGTTACCTTTTTTTATTATTTTCCATCATTTATAGTAATGCTTTCGCAAGGAGATGTTAAAACAGTCTCTTATGCTTATCAGATAGCTTGAGCATAGCATCGACACTGGTCCTGTTAATTTCTTTTTCTGCAAAATGCATATATAGAATGCTTTGGCTGTTCTGCATGTGGTCAAGGCTCCCTGAGGAATCATGGTATCTATCCTAATTAACCTCATTTTGCCCCTGTTTTGTCAGTTCATTGCATCTGCAAACATGCAAATTAGTCAGTTCAGAGGGCATGTAATGCTCAGGTTTTGGGCAATGGTAGCTCATGGTTTAATATATCTTTGTCATGTGGATATTGCTCCTATATTAGCAATGGGTACTACATGGTTTCTGAAGCTTATCCAGTTATGTTATCATCGCATTGTTCCAGCGGTCCTTGCCAATTTTTCATGGATGACTATTTTTCAGGTAGATGTTTTGTTTGAACTTCAGCCACCCTTACTGTTAGTTATCTGGTTGTATTATTTTCAATCATATATAGTGATGCAAAGCACTTGTGCTTTCCCTTTTAAAAGGAGATGTTAAAACAGTCTCCTATGTACTCTGCATGTTAAGCAACAAGTACTTTATTATCAGATAGCTTGATCATAACATCGACACTGTTCATGTCATTTCCTTTTTTTTACAAAGTAGTATGTTTGAACTTCAGCCACCCTTACTGTTAGTTATCTGGTTGTATTATTTTCAATCATATATAGTGATGCAAAGCACTTGTGCTTTCCCTTTTAAAAGGAGATGTTAAAACAGTCTCCTATGTACTCGCATGTTAAGCAACAAGTACTTTGTTATCAGATAGCTTGATCATAACATCGACACTGTTCATGTCATTTCCTTTTTTTTACAAAGTAGTATGACATTGTTTCAGCAATGGCACCCTTGCCAGTTTATCATGAATGCCTAATTTGCAGGTAGCTGTGATGATTGGGCCTCCGCTGGCAACTGCTAATTATCCGTTTATATTATTTCCCATGCATATATAGAATGCTTTGGATGAGTAATGCAAAACACTTGTGCCTTCACTTTCCCAAGGAGATGCCAAAATAGTCTCTCATCTACTCCGCATGTTAATCAACAAGTATTTTGTTATCAGATGGTTTGACCATAGCATCTATACTGGCCCTGTAAATTTCTTGCTTTTGCTTTCTCTTTGCACGGCAAACTCAGGTTTGACACTACATGGAAATGAAGAAAAATAAGAGATATTGTTACCAAAAAGTGCTGCAGGATATGGTATGAAGATCAATATGATTTGCTATCCATTTCATATGACTGAAAATGCATGAGATTCTGGCTACTGCTGTACAAGTTATTTGTTCCTATACTGAAAGCAGAGCAAGTTCTATGTTAGGAAAGAAAATAGAGCATGTGTCTAGTGTTGGTGGTAGGCAGTGTCAATAAAAATACAATAGTTTGTCCTTTAATTACTAGAATTGCTTCAAAGTTGAATGTCAAAGCTATGTTTCATGTCTCTCTACTTTCAGCGTTATGGACGACTCGTTCACCATCCGGTGCGACATCGTCGTCGTCCACAACTACCGGGCATCGGACGACGCCCTGGCATTCGTCTCTGTGCCTCCCTGCGACCTGCGTTGGCACTTCGGCGAGCTCCTCAAGACCGAGAAGGGCGCCAACGTGGTGTTCGAGGTCGGCGGTGAGACGGTTGCGGTGCACCGTTGCATGCTCGCCGCCCGCTCCTCGGTCTTCAGCGCCGAGCTCTTCGGACCGATGATGGAGGGAAATGCTGCTGGCGTCGTGGTGTTCAAGGCGTTGCTCCATTTTGTGTACACAGGCTCATTGCCAGAGCCGCAGAAGGAAGATGAAGACTTCACCTACCAGCATCTGCTTGTCGCAGCGGATAGGTATGGCATGGAGCGGCTGAAGCTGATCTGCGAGGAGAAGCTATGCAAGTACATAAATGTGGGCTCGGCGGCGATCATCTTGGCGCTAGCCGAGCAGCACCATTGTGTGGGCCTGAAGAAGGTGTGCTTCAGTTTTCTCGCCGCTCCAGCAAATCTGAGGGCGGTCGTGGCCACTGACGGCTTCCAGCATCTGAGCAAGAGTTGCCCTTCTCTTATGGTCGAGGTGATCACCATGTCCTGTGCATTAGTTGAGTGACGGATACTGAATGTTGTTGGACCATTTATTTAGCGACATTTTGGCTATGTGTTTGTCAGTTCATTGCATCTCTGCAAATTGTGTCAATTCACCAGAAAGTACATTGAAATCGGAGGGCATAGGATGCTCAGGTTGGGCAATGCTAGGCTCGCCCATGGCTTGTAGATCTTTGTCATGAGATATTGCTCTTCTTTTACCAATGGACAACTCCATGGTTTCTTAATCTCATTGCTGTCTGTTCTTATCACTTGGTTCTTGTGTTACATGATTTATTCTGCGCTAACTTTGTAAAGAGATACAAAGTAGTAGTATCACATTGCTTCAGCAAGGGCATCCTAGCGAATTTATCATGGATAGCCATTTTTCTGGTAGATTTTCTGACTGAACTTCCATTGGGCATGTTAATGTTAGTTATCTGCTTATACTTACCTTTGTTGCATACATAGTAATGTAAAACACGTCATGCTTTCTATTTTCCAAGGAGATGTCAAGTAGTCTCTCCTCTATTTTGCCTGTTGATCAACAAGTAGTTTGTATCAGATAGCTTGATCATCCCATTAACATCAGTCTTGTAATTTCTCCCTATTGACTTGCCCTTGTGCGTCAAAACTCAAGGTTGACACTAGATGGAAATAAAATTAAGAGGTCTTGTTACCAGTGAATTATGCAGGGTATGGTATAATAATCAATACACACACATGAGGATGTGGTTATTTGGGAAGAGGCATCATGAAAACTCACTGTCAAATCATGAAAATCAGTCTGCATCAAAATGATATGTGTTAAATACCTGTTCATGTTTCACTTCTGTTTCCAGTAGAGCTGCCACGTTGATAAAGGGCAATCTCCATACCAGGAATTTTCATGGCAGCCATGGGATGCTAGCTCAGTAGAAACTTTGAACATCCAGTATTTTCTTTTAATGGCATATGGTCAAGGCTACCTGTGGAACTGTAAGTCGATATTCAGTGGCCAGTAGTAAGCCAATTAATTTTTGTCTATAGCATGGATTTGCCTGATTTGCTGTCACTTCATATGACAGCAAGCATGGGAGATTCTGCCTACTGATGTACATTTTTATTATTTCGTATCTACCAATTGCCTGGAAGTCTGTTCTAAATTTAAGATAACTAGATGACCCGGTGAGGCCCGGCGCAAAGTCAAAAGCGAGATGGAACTGTCACCATAAGTTTTAACCGGTTAAGAAGTAGTGTTATTTTCTTCAAAAGTCAGCTAAGTAGTGTTATTTTCTTCAATAAAAATACAACAGTATCATCACTAATAAGCAAAGAACAAATGTCTATGGTTAAATAAGGTTCCTTCATTAATAAAAATACACATGTTGCGCCCCAGCGCAAAGTCAAACGCGGCAAGGAGCTCCTATGCACGGAGAGGTTTCTTCCATGGTATCAGTCACGGAACCTAATTACGGGCAAGTCGAAACAAACACAACCCATAATCAAGTTACAAAATCATGAACCAAACACGTTCTTAGCATCTAGATGCACGGTGACCATCTACACTAACACCTTAATGCACCCTTCTTAGAATACATATGCACGGTGACCATCTGCACTATCATCTTAATGCATGCTTACATTCTTTTTTCATGTTGGGTCCATAAAGGCCCAGCAAGCCAGTGGATCGTTCTGACTGTGACTGGCTTACTGGTTTGTGTTTCTATATCAAAGCTGGAAGAAATTTTCGTAGGTTTCTTTGCACCGCAGCGTTTTCTTTCATATCTGCCGGAATAGGTGTTGAACTGCTTTCTGTTAAGTTAATTATTTTTTGGTAGGGTTATGTCAGGTCAATTCCAAATTCTATATATGTTCCTGCAAACAAGTAATTCACATGAATTTCCAGAAGCAAATCAGTGTCTTTTTAGAATGTTGACCCATTCTTAGGAAGGTTCATCCTAGTTTATCTTGGTCCCAACCAGCCACAAGACTGATGGATTTTTCCAAATACTCTTCATCTTCAACCCAAATTTGCCTGCTTGAAGCCGTCGCTTCTGTTGGCAGTGCCTCTTGGACGTCTTCTGATAGCCGCGTCGATCCTTGTTCTATTTCTGTTGAACTATCTCCATATGTCAGTCTGCGGGTACAGTTTGGCAAGTGCATCTCCTTGTCCTCTTGGCACAACGAAACACAACGCAGGGCACACACGCTGCACAAAGTTACAAACTGAAGCTTTCGAGATTGTCCTGCTTCTCCTGTCCTGGGGTTTGTCCATGGTTTACTACATCCACAGCAGAAGCAAACGGGAGCGTCCATGTCCAGCGACAGGAAAAGAAGTCGATAAGCCATGTGAGGCTACAGCAGTATGATCGGACTGAACGCATGGCGCCGAAGTAGAGTTGGCAGCAACTGACGCTAACCATGTTTTTTTTTCACTTCTTCCGGAACAACATTAACCTTCTAGATTAGCATACCGTTAGATGCTGAGGCTTTCTTTTCAGGGTTTACATGCTAAGTTTGGAGCAGCTAGTAACGCTGAAGCTCAAAATAAATAAATAAAACTAGTAACGCTGCAGGCCTAGATTTAAAATTTAGCAGAAAGCCCTCTCGCAAGAGGCGCCCCAGATATCACTAATTCAGCACATCATTGTCACTTGCAAACAAAGGCTTTACCTCTAGGCTCTATCCCATTACCTTTACATGGGCGCCTTTACATACGCTAACAAACAGGAGCTAGTTCCTCTCTCTCCTCGCTGAAATTGCATGATACTGTAATTAACTCTTTTCCAGCACATTGCCTCTCTTAGTCTGAAATTTGCAGGATAATTGCCACTTTTGCAGCACATTTCACCAACAATAAGATAACTAAAACCACAGTGGAGATCGTTGATTTGCTAGTTGCCACTGAAAAGGCCAGCATGCAGATAACAAGACAAGGGCCCTCAGTTCCTGCCTCTTGTGCTTGTCTAACCAGAAAGGTTGTGAATTATGGTGCTTTCATTTGAAAGTTCGTTTGAAAGAGGGGCTCGAGGTGTGTAGCAGTTGCATGATGAGGTAGTCAACTTTTCACCAACTAATTCTTTAACAATTCTTTAGTTCTCGTGTTTATCCTAAACAAGCATGGTCAGGTGGATGCTACACGCCCTAAATGTTCTCCTTTTGGCAGAATTAGTTAAATATGAGTAGTAGTCGCACCTACTAGATTTGGTTTAACTGTCATGATTGCTTTTGTATTATTCAGACAGAAGTCCAACGTTCTTTCGATTTCTTTTTTCAAGAACCGGCAACAATTGTTGCCCGTTTTTTCCATTAAGGTTTAGCAAGGATTTTACAGTTTGATATACAGGGTTTCACCGCTTGCTTACACACACACTCAATAAACTACTCCTCGCTACTACCCGCCCTTTGCCTAGCTATCTTCCATAACCCTAGCTCTGCTAGTGTGGCTTGCACAAGCTGACTTATAGTTTAACTTTTTCCGTCAATTGCATTCCTTGCAAGCCATAATCATACAGTACTAGACACCCCATGGTATTGTATATAAAGTACTACTAGATTAAAAAAAACGAAAAGGGGAAAGCCGCCAGTACTAGTTGATGTATTTTTAGTTTAGACTCAAACCGTATATATGTGCCCTTCTGATCCTCTTTGCCATAAGCAATTAAAAGGTCAGATCAAGCAGGCATTATTTGTTGGGATTGGAGGCCATGGACCTTTCTGTTGGGAAAAGGCTGGGGATCACCCGGGGGATTAGCGATCAAATCGTCCGGTTCCAGCCACTCACGCGCTGCCTCCCTTTGTCGTGGTCCACGCACACACATGGGTGGGTCCCACCGAACCAAGACAGAAAAATCCCCATCTTCTTCTCCACCGCTGTTCCGTGCGAGCAGGCCACTCCGCACGGGCCGCGCCGCCATCCGCACACGCCGCCGTGGCTCAACGCCACAGCAGGCGCCGCCGTCGCCGCCGCCTCGCCTCTGCCTGCTCCGCCGCCCGCCTAGCTGCTCCACCGAGCGGATCCTCCTCCGCGAACGCCGCCGCTTTTCCCCGTGCATCCATGGAGGCGCGGCCGGGAATCGTGGCCGGTTTTCGCGCCGCCGCCCTATCTCCATCGCGCGCCACCGGATTTGCACCGCCGTGCGCCACCGGAGTTCGGCCGCCGCTCCTTGGATTCTCACCGCCCGCGCCACCGGAGTCCGGCCTCCGCGCCACTGGATTCTCACCGCGGCGCGCCACCGGAGTCCGGCCGCCGCGCCGGCGCGCGGAGTCCGGCCGCCGCGCCCTGGATTCGCACCGCCGCGCGCCGCTGGAGTCCTGCCGCCGCGCCATGGAGCTCCATCCCCGAGCTTCCCCCTCATCAGCTCGCGCCTCCGCCAGCTACATACCAATATTTTTTGTTGCTACTTTGGTTTTGTGGTTTCGCTACAATATTCTGTTTTTTTGCTACAATCTCTCCGGTGAGAATCCATTGAAACTAGGTTTTGCTACATTTGTTATAGGTGTTTGCTACAATAGTATATTTTTCTGCTACAAATTCTCCGGCGAGGTCTCCGGCGAGTCTCCGACGATGTTGGTTTTGCTACTATAGCAAAAAAAGGTTGCTACAATTTTTGTGTGTTTCTGCTACTATAGCATATTTTTTTTGCTACTAAGTCTCCGGTGAGGTTACCTGTGGGTCTCCGGCGACATCTCCGGCGAGTCTCCGGCGACATCTCCGGCGAGTATCCGGCGAGTCTCCGGCGAGTCTTCGGCGGGTCTCCGGCGAGGTCTGTGTTATTAGGTGAAAATAGAGTTTGCTACAATTAAACCGTTTTTTGCTACTTTGGTGCATTATGGTAGCAAAAGTGGGAGAGAGGGCTGGTTGGTTTGATCGGACGGCCGGAAACGTTCCAGATCTGTTGATCGGACGGTTGGGGACCAGGGGGATTAGAATTCTAATCCCCCGGGGGACGCCCAGCACTCCCCTTTCTGTTGTGGAGACTAGACCGGAATGTAACTGGAATATACAAGTACAGCACACGCGTCCTTATTATGGGTCAAGTGTAGTGCGATGTTTGTATCCACTCTTACGAAACGTTGCAATCCAACAACGCACATTGTATCGTGGTTCAGATTCAAAGTCCACAGTACTAACCTTTTGTGCTTCCATGATTGACATTTGACACACGCAGCACAACACAAACGTCCGATGATAGTTCTCTATCTTAAAGTTGCTACGATAGTACCCATGTTCAGATGTTCTTATGTGCTGTTGTTGTTGGTGGCGTACTACATCTTGAAAATCCTGTGGACGGACTTCACTGTTCAGGTTATTGAAGGAACCTTATACCATTCCCGCTACGTACGTATTCTTCCTTCTCGGCGGAAGAGTCAAGACAGGTACATATATCTCGATCGACCGGCCACGTTCTTCGACTACTACCTGTAACCTGATACGTGTGCGAGTGATACTTGGTCAGTGGTCACATACTTCTGCAGACGGCGGGCGCTCCGGCAACGGCCCGTAAATAACACGGGATCATGATGGATTGATGCGGAACCACATGAGTTTATTTGAGTTTGGTTAGGTGCGGCATCGATTTCGCCATGGCGCGCGTCTGGTTAGCGAACCAACCAAACCCTATCTATGTAGCTATCTTGCCCATCCATAATGCCATGATCATCGTTCGGTTATGGGTGGGGCTATGCCTATGCGCTTGTCTCTCTCTCCCACAAGTCCACAACCCAAGCAAAGTAAAGCAGAGTCGATCATGCCTGAATGGAAAAACCTTGCATATACGGCAATTTTTTTTATTATGGATCGGTCATGCTAAATTCAGTTTGAGTTGCATGATTACTAGCACTAGGTGTAACTATTGCTACTGCGACAGCTAGTCCAATGATACACATTTTGATGCACATAGCATAAACATCGCTAAAACAACAACTGAAGTTCAGGTTTTTCAAAAGTGACGCCTCCAAGAAGAAAACAGTGCACAAGCACTATCATCTCCGATCGAAAATTTTAGATTTTCACCTCGAAGATAAGATAGTTCCCGCTCTTAAAATAATGTTTTAAACAAAGCTATTGCCAAACACAATCAGTTAAAACTTAAGACTGAACTTTCAATTTTCACTCTAAATGATACTACCTCCATCCCAAGGCTTAAGACTTTTTTTTTGAAAAGTCAATCGAAGTAAAGTTTGACCAAATTTTTAGAAGAATCTATGTACAAATATGATATTTTGTAGATACCATATGAAAATATATTTTATTATCTATCTAACGATATTAATTTTGTACTTTTCATGTTAATAATTTTTAATAAAAACTTGATCAAACTTGACATAGTTTGACTTTCTGAAAAAAAATAGGTCTTAAACTTTGAGATGGAGGTAGTAAGGGCATCTCCAACCGGCTGACCCAAACAGACGCGCTGGGCCGTCCGTTTTGGGCCGTTTGGGTGGCCAAGCGGACACCCGGACAGCGGCCCGCGTCCGCGTGTCCGTTTGGGTCGCGCGTTGCGCCCAACGCGCGGACGCAGCGCATTTGTAATAAAATAAAACAAAAATAAAAAAGGAAAACAACAAAATATAAATTTAAACTAGTTGGTCATTAAACTTAGCCCTATTATGGGCAAAATTTTACACAAAAGAAAGCCCTATATGGCTTTAAACTAAATAAAAACCCTAGCCAGGGTTTGCGAGCATGCGGTGGCCGCCGGCAGTACTACCCCCAGTAGTACTCGTCGTCGTCGGCGTCGATGACGACGACGCCCCCCGGCGGCGACGCGCTGTTCCGGCTCGAAACGCCGGAGGGCACCGGGGACTCCGGCCAGGGCGACCACTGCGCCCTTTCCCAGGCGGAGTCCGGGTTCGGCGGGCTCGGCGGCTGCGCAGCCGTGCCCTCCGCGCGGACTCACCGCAGAGCTGCTCCTCCGCTGCGGCCTGCAGCTCCGCCGTAGCCGGAGCGTGGCCGAGCGCTCCTCCTCCGCCGGGCGCGCGGCCGGCGCTCCTCCTCCTCCCGGAGCGCCGCTGACGCGTTGCCTCCTCCGACGGCGCGCCGGCTCGAGGAAAGCCCACGCCTCCGCCCGGGCGTCCTCCTGGGCCTTCTGGCCGCCTCCTCCAGCGCGGAGGCGCGCAGCGTCTCGACGAGGTGCGGCCATTTGGCCACCTCGTCGAGATCGCTCTGCTCGCGGGACGCCGCGAGCGCCGCCTGCAGCTCCCGGTCGTCCTCCTCCGCCAGGGGCCTGGGGCTGGTGCGGGGCCTGGGGCTGCTCGCCGATGTAGAGGCCGCCGGGGCGGCGGCCAGCCCGCCTTGCAGGTGTGCGTGGCTGCGCGCGAGGCCGCGCCGTCGCGGAGGTGAAGCACGTGTGCCTCCGGATCTCCGCGACGCGGGTGCGGCCGAACGCTGTGATGGGCGGCACCGGAACCCGATCTGGGCTCAGGTGCCAGCCGTGGGGGAGGCGCACGTCCCCCCACGGTATTGGGACGCCGGCTGTGGTGACCCTGCATACCACTGCATGTTGTAGTATGCCAGTCGTTGATATAACATTCACGAAGTACCATTCCGCAAATATTACATCCCTCAGAGTAGTACAACAGAACATAGCAGGTCCATAACTCATTCATTTACTATTACAAACATCATACACATATCGTCTCGGAGCTCCTCTTGGGTCCTAAGAGGAATACTCCTGGGTTCGAGGCGAACCCAACTTAGCTTACAATATAGATGTCTCATTAAGTTGTACATTTATTCTCTCGAGCAGCTAGTATTAAGAGTTCGGGCTGCTTGACTACTACTACTACTAGATGATTCTAGGCTTGATCTCCTCCGGAAGCCTCCCCGATTCCGTAGACTGTAAGGTAGTCTACGCCTTCAACACCTCCCGAGAGGTCTGGTTCTTCATAGCCGATGATCTCGGCTCCTTCAGGGTTGTCGTAGTCCTCCTCCAGACGATTCAGACAATCTAAGCAAGGGATTTAAGAGTGGGATGAGTACGAGCGTACTCAACAAGTTCATTATAGATAAGAGGTGTTTTATGCACTAGCTACGATATTAGACCAGAAAGTCTAATACCAATGCAGGTTTTGATAAACATTTCTTCAAGAGATTGCTTTTATTTCAAAGAGCTATGTCCGTCAACCTTCACCGGTTTACTAGAACTTCATGGAGCTCCTTTCCGGCCGCGTTCGTAGTTCCATATCCCGGAACAGGGAGTGACAGGTCACGGTTCTTTACACTCTGCAGAGGTGTGTTGCTTTACCCATAAGAGATCTTAACCTTGGTGCCAACCGGGCAGCTTTCCCGTTGATACGTCTCCGACGTATCGATAATTTCTTATGTTCCATGCCACATTATTGATGTTATCTACATGTTTTATGCACACTTTATGTCATATTCGTGCATTTTCTGGAACTAACCTATTAACAAGATGCCGAAGTGCCGATTCTTTGTTTTGCTGTTTTTGGTTTCAGAAATCCTAGTAAGGAAATATTCTCGGAATTGGACGAAATCAACGCCCAGGGTCCTATTTTGCCACGAAGCTTCCAGAAGACCGAAGAGGAGACGAAGTGGGGCCACGAGGTGGCCACACCCTAGGGCGGCGCGGCCCCACCCTTGGCCGCGCGTCCCTGTGGTGTGGGCCCCTCGTGCCGCCTCCTGACCTGCCCTTCCGCCTACTTAAAGCCTCCGTCGTGAAACCCCCAGTACCGAGAGCCACGATACGGAAAACTTTCCAGAGACGCCGCCGCCACCGATCCCATCTCGGGGGATCCAGGAGATCGCCTCCGGCACCCTGCCGGAGAGGGGATTCATCTCCCGGAGGACTCTACGCCGCCATGGTCGCCTCCGGAGTGATGAGTGAGTAGTCTACCCCTGGACTATGGGTCCATAGCAGTAGCTAGATGGTTGTCTTCTCCCCATTGTGCTTCATTGTCGGATCTTGTGAGCTGCCTAACATGATCAAGATCATCTATCTGTAATTCTATATGTTGCGTTTGTTGGGATCCGATGAATAGAGAATACTTGTTATGTTGATTATCAAAGTTATGTCTATGTGTTGTTTATGATCTTGCATGCTCTCCGTTACTAGTAGATGCTCTGGCCAAGTAGATGCTTGTAACTCCAAGAGGGAGTATTTATGCTCGATAGTGGGTTCATGCCTCCATTGATATCTGGGACAGTGACAGAAAGTTCTAAGGTTGTGGATGTGCTGTTGCCACCAGGGATAAAAGATTGGTGCTATGTTCAAGGATGTAGTTACTGATTACATTACAAGCAATACTTAATGCAATTGTCTGTTGTTAGCAACTTAATACTGGAGGGGGTTCGGATGATAACCTGAAGGTGGACTTTTTAGGCATAGATGCATGCTGGATAGCGGTCTATGTACTTTGTCGTAATGCCCAATTAAATCTCACTATACTCATCATAATATGTATGTGCATGGTCATGCCCTCTTTATTTGTCAATTGCCCAACTGTAATTTGTTCACCCAACATGTTGTTTATCTTATGGGAGAGACACCTCTAGTGAACTGTGGACCCCGGTCCAATTCTCTATACTGAAATACAATCTACTGCAATACTGTTCTACTGTTTTCTGCAAACAATCATCTTCCACACAATACGGTTAATCCTTTGTTACAGCCAGCCGGTGAGATTGACAACCTCACTGTTTCGTTGGGGCAAAGTACTTTGGTTGTGTTGTGCAGGTTCCACGTTGGCGCCGGAATCCCTGGTGTTGCGCCGCACTACATCCCGCCGCCATCAACCTTCAACGTGCTTCTTGGCTCCTCCTGGTTCGATAAACCTTGGTTTCTTTCTGAGGGAAAACTTGCTGCTGTGCGCATCATACCTTCCTCTTGGGGTTCCCAACGAACGTGTGAGTTACACGCCATCAAGCTCTTTTTCTGGCGCCGTTGCCGGGGAGATCAAGACACGCTGCAAGGGGAGTCTCCACTTCCCAATCTCTTTACTTTGTTTTTGTCTTGCTTAGTTTTATTTACTACTTTGTTTGCTGCACTAAATCAAAATACAAAAAAAATAGTTGCTAGTTTTACTTTATTTGTTATCTTGTTTGCTATATCAAAAAAAACACAAAAAAATTAGTTACTTGCATTTACTTTATCTAGTTTGCTTTATTTACTGTCTTGCACTCTACATTAAAAATACAAAAAAATTAGTTACTTTTGTTACCATGTCTAGCTCTGAACCTGTTATTTCTTCGCCTGAAGAATTAGTCTTCACTTTTAAACAAGGGGATGAGGAGAGTTTTAAGGATGCTTGGTCTAGAATTTTTACTTCTTATCGTAAAACTGAACCTCAAATGACTCTAAGTTTGCTCCTTAGTAATTTTTATTTTGGTCTTATGATTCGCTATAGATATGCTTTGGATGCTTTAGTGGGAGGAGATTTCCTTCATTGCAATGGGGATCAAGCTTTTAATGCCATAAAGAAGTTGGTTGCATCACATGATTCAGCTAATAACTTTGATTCAGCCCTCATTAGCATTTATAATAGATTAAACAATCTCGAGATAAGTACATCTCGCTTGGATGACAACTATTGCCATGTTCGTAATCGTCTTGAACAAGTTTTAATGAACTCTAAACTTTCATTATGAGATCCTACTGTTAAAATTGTTATCGGTGATCGAACTCTTCGTGCCAACTGTGATATTATGTCTGAATTTTGCCTTATACCTGAGAGCATTTATAAATCTTTGAAACTTTGGGGAGTCGATGAAGGAGGAGAAGAAATAACTCTCATTGATAACTCTGTTATAATTCCTAAGGGAATAGCCGCAGGTGTGCATACAACCATTCTTGGAAGAACAATATCCATTGATTATCTTGTTATTGAATGTGTAGGGACAGGAAAAATCACACTCGGAAGATCCCTGCTGAAACTATTGGGAGCAGTCATTGATGTGGGAGAAGGCACCCTGGAATTCACCTCTGCACCGGGGGGAAATCATATATTTCCTAAATCAAAGGGAAAGAAAAACAATAAGAAAGGTAAGGGAAAAGCCCAAGGTAAGGTTGACACACCATCTCTTGATAATACTTGATACACACTTTCTGCGCCTAGCTGAAAGGCGTTAAAGAAAAGCGCTTATGGGAGACAACCCATGTTTTTACCTACAGTACTTTGTTTTTATTTTGTGTCTTGGAAGTTGTTTACTACTGTAGCAACCTCTCCTTATCTTAGTTTAGTGTTTTGTTGTGCCAAGAAAAGTCGTTGATAGAAAAGTTCATACTAGATTTGGATTACTGCACAGAAACAGATTTCTTTGCTGTCACGAATCTGGGCTGTTTTCTCTGTAGATAACTAAGAAAATTATGCTAATTTACGTGAGTGATCCTCAGATATGTACGCAACTTTCATTCAATTTGAGTATTTTCATTTGAGCAAGTCTGGTGCCTCGATAAAATTCGTCAATACGAACTGTTCTGTTTTGACAGATTCTGCCTTTTATTTCGCATTGCCTCTTTTGCTATGTTGGATGAATTTCTTTGATCCATTAATGTCCAGTAGCTTTATGCAATGTCCAGAAGTGTTAAGAATGATTGTGTCACCTCTGAACATGTTAATTTTTATTGTCGCTAACCCTCTAATGAGTTGTTCTAAGTTTGGTGTGAGGAAGTTTTCAAGGATCAAGAGAGGAGTATGATGCAACATGATCAAGGAGAGTGAAAGCTCTAAGCTTGGGGATGCCCCGGTGGTTCACCCCTGCATATTCTAAGAAGACTCAAGCGTCTAAGCTTGGGGATGCCCAAGGCATCCCCTTCTTCATCGACAACATTATCAGGTTCCTCCCCTGAAACTATATTTTTATTCCATCACATCTTATGTGCTTTGCTTGGAGCGTCGGTTTGTTTTTGTTTTTTGTTTTGTTTGAATAAAATGGATCCTAGCATTCACTTTATGGGAGAGAGACACGCTCCGCTGTAGCATATGGACAAGTATGTCCTTAGTTTCTACTCATAGTATTCAAGGCGAAGTTTCTTCTTCGTTAAATTGTTATATGGTTGGAATTGGAAAATGATACATGTAGTAATTTGCTATAATGTCTTGGGTAATGTGATACTTGGCAATTGTTGTGCTCATGTTTAAGCTCTTGCATCATATGCTTTGCACCCATTAATGAAGAAATACATAGAGCATGCTAAAATTTGGTTTGCATATTTGGTTTCTCTAAGGTCTAGATAATTTCTAGTATTGAGTTTGAACAACAAGGAAGACGGTGTAGAGTCTTATAATGTTTTCAATATGTCTTTTATGTGAGTTTTGCTGCACCGGTTCATCCTTGTGTTTGTTTCAAATAAGCCTTGCTAGCCTAAACCTTGTATCGAGAGGGATTACCTCTCATGCATCCAAAATACTTGAGCCAACCACTATGCCATTTGTGTCCACCATACCTACCTACTACATGGTATTTTCCGCCATTCCAAAGTAAATTGCTTGAGTGCTACCTTTAAAATTCCATCATTCACCTTTGCAATATATAGCTCATGGGACAAATAGCTTAAGAACTATTGTGGTATTGAATATGTACTTATGCACTTTATCTCTTATTAAGTTGCTTGTTGTGCGATAACCATGTTCACTGGGGACGCCATCAACTACTCTTTGTTGAATTTCATGTGAGTTGCTATGCATGTTCGTCTTGTCTGAAGTAAGAGAGATCTACCACCTTATGGTTAAGCATGCATATTGTTAGAGAAGAACATTGGGCCGCTAACTAAAGCCATGATCCATGGTGGAAGTTTCAGTTTTGGACATATATCCTCAATCTCATATGAGAAAATTATTAATTGTTGTTACATGCTTATGCATAAAAGAGGAGTCCACTATCTGTTGTCTATGTTGTCCCGGTATGGATGTCTAAGTTGAGAATAATCAATAGCGAGAAATCCAATGCGAGCTTTCTCCTTAGACTTTTGTACAGGCGGCATAGAGGTACCCCTTTGTGACACTTGGTTAAAACATGTGCATTGCGATGATCCGGTAGTCCAAGCTAATTAGGACAAGGTGCGGGCACTATTAGTATACTATGCATGAGGCTTGCAACTTGTAAGATATAATTTACATGATACATATGCTTTATTACTACCGTTGACAAAATTGTTTCATGTTTTCAAAATCAAAGCTCTAGCACAAATATAGCAATCGATGCTTTTCCTCTATGGAGGACAATTCTTTTACTTTCAATGTTGAGTCAGTTCACCTATTTTTCTCCACCTCAAGAAGCAAACACTTGTGTGAACTGTGCATTGATTCCTACATACTTGCTTATTGCACTTATTATATTACTCTATGTTGACAATATCCATGAGATATACATGTTACAAGTTGAAAGCAACCGCTGAAACTTAATCTTCCTTTGTGTTGCTTCAATGCCTTTACTTTGAATTATTGCTTTATGAGTTAACTCTTATGCAAGACTTATTGATGCTTGTCTTGAAGTGCTATTCATGAAAAGTCTTTGCTTTATGATTCACTTGTTTACTCATGTCATATACATTGTTTTGATCGCTGCATTCACTACATATGCTTTACAAATAGTATGATCAAGGTTATGATGGCATGTCACTCCAGAAATTATCCGTGTTATCGTTTTACCTGCTCGGGACGAGCAGAACTAAGCTTGGGGATGCTAATACGTCTCCGACGTATCGATAATTTCTTATGTTCTGTAATGTCCCAGGTTTAGAGACGATCGAGGGGTAGATTTTAGAAAGGGATGTGCATTGCATGGTAAATTCTGGGGAAATTTCGCGCTTTTAAACAAAAACTGCATTGGAGGGGGACAAGTTTCTCTTTCGACACCTTACAGGGTTAGGGTTTCGAGAGTGCGACAAACTTGTTTCTCAACTAACTAAACTAGGGTTCTGAGAAGAGAGGGGAGAGTTTGCATCAAACTTAAGTTGCATGATTGAATTCTAAATTAAGTGGCATGGTTGAATTCAAACCAAAGTTGAATTTGAATTTCAAATTCAAACATTAAATAATTACCCTAAATATTTGAATTGTGAGGAAATTCATTAAGTAAATAATACATAATACACCTTATGAATAATTCAAACAATAAGACAAGCTCATGAGAGAAAACCTTGAGCTTTATTGATATTCACACAAAATACAATGTCAATTACAATATCCAGAATTGAAATATAAATTTACAACACATTACAAGAATTGGAGAAATAGAAAAAATAAAAGAAAATAAAAAGAAAAGTACAAGGATGGATCCTATCCTAAATACTACAAGCTCATCTTCACTTGATCTTGGATTTGATGACCTCCATATTCATTTTGATCAATTGTTGATCCCTGCACATAATCACAACAAATAGAAGTTATGCCAAGTGGCATAGCCACTTGGCAGGTTAGAAAGAAAGGAAAAATTGAGCAGATATGATCAACTCTGCCGAGCTGATCCTCTCCAAGCCTAGTTCAAAGTATCAGGTGCACACACACACACACAGGCAGCTCACACTGCATGTGTGCATGCTGTACAACACACAAGCCAGTGAGGAGTCACCAAGGGTGGCCAGGCCAAGCTGTCGATCAGGGAGCAAAAGAAGGTTCATATAAAACCTTTTTCCACCGCCAGAACTAGCTCATTCATCGACAGGCATCTGGGTAAGTCACCAAGAACACAAGAACACAAGAACAGCTACTGCTGTTCAATCTAATTCCCAATCACCAGAAATTCACAAAGCATCACCAGCAAGTCAGGAGGAGCAGGGCAAGCATAAGCTCAACACTGAAGAAATCCTCTACACCAACAAACAATCTAGGAGCTGGAGTGAGGTATAAACCAAATCAACCTGAGCAAAACCAAGTTTTGCTCATAAATAAGCATACAATGCATCACAGGAGCACAGAAGGGTAGAATACCCTGTTTGTGTCATCATTTGGCTGCAAAGCCATTTGGTGCAAGCAAATATGGGTAAAGACCATTAGGCAATCATCCTATGGGAACAGCAGTTATGCAAATCAATGCATAACTGAAGAAATCCAGCAAAAGATGAAGTCACAACTAGCCTAGCCCACACACTTAGCACCTACAGCTATTTATGCCATCAGATTATAGACAATTACTTGTCTATATATTTTGTCAACATCAAAAGGTCACTGGAAGTCCAATATTGGATCAAGCCAGAGAACAGCTATTCCATTCCAGCCAGCAATCACAAACCATGGCAAATCACAGAGAGGGGAGCAACCAGGACAGCATCACAAGTGCTGCCAGGGCCACCTCAACCCTGAGCCAGCACAAGAACCTACACATCATTATCCATTTGGATTCAGTAGAGGGCTAGGGTACACAACTGAGTGTTGGCATCCATCTAGCCCTGTCACATTTAATAGGATGATCACAACTGCAAAGCAGCTCACATCACTTATCCACTTCAGTAAAATTCAGGCAATACAGATAAGTGAACAAAACAAATGAATCAAAGCACCAGGGCTTTGCTGATGATCCAATGGATCACTGCAAGCAACAACAGTTGCTTAAGCCAACAACAGTACACACCAGGCTAAGCCTGTATGAAGCACAAACAAAGCCTTTGGTTGAGCACCAGTGAATCACAGAGAGAAGCACACACTTGCTCACAAGCAAGTAATGATCAATTGATCATCAGAGCATCACTTGCTCTTGCTACAGGTCACTATAGCCAAGCATAGCATCATCACAAGGCCCAGACAAATAAATTAACCATATAATTGAACAATCGCATCACAGATAAATGAATAGAGCATTATAATTGTATCCAGAAGCACTCCATCAAGGGATGGAGTTGTTAATGCAACAGTTAGGCTCAATTGAGCATGTCCAGGAATTAGAGCACATATAATAGCACATCTGGAGCACTGGTACTTGCCAAAGGCAAGGATCATCACAGAATGATCAAGCCAAGGGCAATCCATGGCATATACAGGAGAGGAATGTTATACAGAGAATCAGCAGGAGCCACTAAATTACACAGAGCACCACAACATGCTCATAAGCAATAGTTCATGAGTTGCAATAGTAAGCAATTGAGCAAGAACAGCACAACACAGCAAGCTAGAACCATGGCAGATGCACAGCAGCAGCACAGTCACACAGCATAGCAGCATGCGCACAAGCTAGCAAGCCGCAGCAGCGCATCGGCACGGCCAACATCTCCACATGGGGGATGAGGCCAGTAGTCGAGCCAGACGCAAGGGAGAAGAGAACAGGAGAGGAGGATGAACTAGCAGTAGAGAAGGAAGAAGGAAGAGGATGGCGGCGCACATACCTGGAGCGGAGCACTACGGCGTCACCATGGCGGTACGGCGGCACAGCCTGGCCACGGCAGCGCCAAGCCATGGCCAAGCCAGGCGGTCGCCGAAGCACGGAGGCTCCAGCGCAGGCACGGCGAGGCAGACGGCCTCGGCACCAGGAACGTCGGCGGCGACGAACTCGCCGCAGCACACCACGGCAAGCGAGCAGAGGCGATGGGGACGCGTCGAGGAAGCGGCGAAACACAGATCAGCGCGGTGGATCTGAAGCGCCGTCAAACGGCGGATCAGATGCGCCGCATCTCGCCGGCGGCGATGGCCGGAGTCGGCCGGAACAATTCGGCAAAGGGGGCGACGCGCGCGTCGCCAGAGCGAGTAGGGGATTAGGGTTCGAGAGCGAGGGAGGACGACGAAAGCGGCCCAGGTCGGTTGGACCGAGCCCACTGGGCTGGTCCAACCTAACCAGCTCGACCGCCTGACAGGTGGGCCCGAGGGGTATTTTGGACATTTCCAAAATACCCATTTAAATGAGAATTTCCAAGAATTTTATAAAATAAGATACAGCTCTAAAAAAATAAGTAAAAATATGAAAATTAATCAGCATAAAATTCTCTATCTAAATAAAATACCAAAGAGAATTTTTGAAGACAAATAAGAATAAGTCTTCATTTGATGATTTAAATAATCATTTAAATCACACATATAATTTTCAATAATAAAAATAAGTCCATTAATGCATTTGGACTTTAAAAACACCTTGACAACATTTCAAGGTTGTATTTTACTTTAAATCAAGTATCTCCAAATTATTCTTAGTATTAACCTCTTACATGAAATAATAACGACATCGGAAGGGGGAACAAACCCTAAAAATGGAATCATGCATAATTGCTTCTTTAACCATTGCCCTTATCGGACAATGATGCTATTTTTCAGAACCAGAGGACAAGGGTCAGTCCACACCATCCAACTGCAAAACTTTGCAGTGTTCAGGCAAGTTCATCACTTGCTCATGTCATTTGAGTATTTTTATCAAATTACTTGCAAAGTACTATGGTTATCACTATTGCACAAAAATCAAAACCACTACTTTCATAACTATGAATATGACTATGTGGTGGGCAATGGAACCATGGATTGTGTTGACATGGTGGAGGTTCCATTGCACGGGTTTATATCCATCTAGGATTAAACAACAAATGTCGCCAGTGATTCTTGTGCCGTAATACCCGTGTTAACCATAAGATCCGGAGTGGGATGGAGTAGTCAAAAGTGTTTCCACCTCTCGTTCATCAACGGATGCGCTTACCGTAGCAGTTGTGTCTGGCGGAACAACCGGAGGGTGGGGATCCCATTCTAATTCCCCACGGTAAAGCATTGCTTGCCGTAGCAGTTGTGTCTTGCGGAACAACCGGAGGGTGGGGATCCCATTCTAATTCCCCACGGTAATGCGGTCTATGATGGGTTGCAGCTACCGGCGTAGGAGTGTATGGTAGAGCCCAGCACTGTCGTCGTGGTCGGGGTCCACCCTGAAATTACGGGAATAATGGGACCGGCGTGGACCCAGGGTCGGGGCATGCAACAACGGGTGGGTGTTCGAGGTAGCGGAGGAACATGATTGGCTAGACCTTATACCGGGCCTCACACCAAAGGAAGTGTGGACGGGAAAGCTGCCCGGTTGGCACCAAGGTTAAGATCTCTTATGGGTAAAGCAACACACCTCTGCAGAGTGTAAAGAACTGTGACCTGTCACTCCCTGTTTCGGGATGAGGAACTGCGAACGCGGCCGGAAAGGAGCTCCATGAAGTTCTAGTAAACCGGTGAAGGCTGACGGACATAGCTCTTTGAAATAAAAGCAATCTCTTGAAGAAATGTTTATCAAAACTTGCATTGGTATTAGACTTTCTGGTCTAATATCGTAGCTAGAGCATTAAACACCTCTTATCTATAGTGAACTTATTGAGTACGCTCGTACTCATACCACTCTTAAATCCCATGCTTAGATTGTCTAAATCGTCTGGAGGAGGACTGCGACAACAATGAAGGAGCCGAGATCATCGGCTATGAAGAACCAGACCTCTCTGGAGGTATAGAAGGCGTAGACTACCTCATCGTCTACGGATCCGGGGAGGCTTCCGGAGGAGATCAAGCCTAGAGATACCCAGTAGTAGTAGTAACCGAGCAGCCAGAACTCTTAGTATTTAGCTGCTCGAGGAAATAAATGTATAACTTAATGAGATTCTTATATTGTAAGTTAAGTTGGGTTCGCCTCGAACCCAGGAGTATTCCTCTTAGGACCCAAGAGGAGCTCCAAGATGACATGTGTATGATAGTTGTAATAATAAATGAATGAGTTATGGACCTGCTATGTTCTGCTGTACTACTCTGAGGGATGTAATATTTGCGGAATGGTACTTCGTGAATGTTATATCAACGACTGGCATACTACAACATGCAGTGGTATGCAGGATCACCGCAATTGGTATCAGAGCAAAAGCTTTGACCTTAGGTTGGAACCTAGTAAATGGGACCAAACGTTAGGAGTCAAATAGGACTAGTAAAGAATTCTCTAAAAATATGGTGTATATTCAATTGAGAATACAACAATCATATCTTTTAGTGCGATAATTCTTTATTATCTCTATTATGATGCATTATTACTAATCTTATAATCTTTCTATTTCTACAGCCAACATGGCAAGTTCACGTCCCGGACGAAACGTGAAAGTGATGGATTCCACATTGAGTGAATACCAAGGAGGACTTGCGGATATTCTACGAGCCATGTTACTTGAATTTGGGTGTGATCCCCAGATTCAAGTAAAGAAATACATGTACTATGATGGTACTGTATTGGCCAAGTGTAGGGTAGGACTGCGACTTCCCGAATCTCTGGGAATGAGCGTAGTCATGCCAGCAGGGGAAGCTAGGACAATCAACACAGCCTACCATATAGCTGTTATGAGAGCCATAACCGACATACGGGAACATAAGACGAAAGAGCTTATGGATTCCGAGTTCTCCCATATTCCTCATAATCAGGAGGAAGAAGATCCCATGCTCAACCACTACAAATATGCCAAACGCAAACCTATAGCAGCTGCAAAATATATGGATAATAGCCGCAACTTCATATCATTACTCTTTCAGTTGAACCATCATCTGATAGGAGCAATTGATACGATGCTAGAGGAATTTACTGAACCCAAGGAGGAGAGTAGGGGGAAAGAACCTATGGAGAACGTGGTGCATACACCAGTTTACTCAGCTGGTGACTATATTAGTATTGATCCACTTGAGCGTGAACCTACACTGTTACACACAGGAACTATACGGGTAGTTCCTATGGGGGATACGAGGGCGGAGAGGAATCCGGAAACAATCAGCGTTAGAGACTCCTATCGAGAATTCCACGGGTTGGCGTTGGGGATCTGATACTGGAACTCATAGTACTTCTGTGTATTATGATGGGGAGATGAATGATGACGCCACAACCCAGAACCAGAGTTATCCCAGTAATGAAGGAGTTGATGGTGGGTATCCGACACAGGTTGAGTCGGGTATGAGTGTTGGTAACACATATGGTGGAGCTACAGGGGAGTACACCCGATGGGTGGACTATGATGCACTCAACGATCAGTTTGTGAACACTGATTTCTCCCTAGGATCATCATCTGATTCGGATTACCAGCCAACGGGGAGACCTTATGTTCCAGGGTCTATCAGGAGGACGACACGTTCGACCGGATGGAAGCCTGGGATGTACCGGGAGTGAAGATCGACTAGAGGCCACCAAGGGAGGCGAGGCTATAATACACAAGTACCACGTGTATTATAGTATGTAATATTTGTATAAATTTGTACATATACTTTAATAAGTGAGTTTGCATACTCACATCGACTTGAGTATTGTAATAAGACCACTTAAGTATGTATATACAGGATATATGTTTTGTATGATTTGGATTTGCTTCTTGATTTCCATTGCGTGACTAGTTCTGTGCACAATGTTGAGCTCAGAAAACTTGCGCATGGAGTAATTATGAGTATCATCTTGTGTTGCAGAACTAGGGGGGTATGTCGGGAACGCTAGGAGACGAGACCGAAGCGCAGCGCATGGAGCGCGAAGCAAAACAAAAGGAAGAGGCTGAGGGTGCAGCCAGAGATCAGTTTCCACCACCACCACCACCCATGACGCAGCAAAATTTTATCCAGTACATGCAGTTGGTAGAGGAGAGACAACGTGTAACACTGGAGCAGCAGAACAAATTCTTCCAAGATTTGCTGCAGCAGAACAGGGTGGAGAGACCTGAGAACCCGGGAGTCACCTTAGCAGACTTCCAAAACACCAAGCCTATATCTTTCGCATACGCGCCCGAGCCAATGGACGCGAAAGACTGGCTTATGGATACTGAGCGAAAGCTCAATACTGTTGGATGTAACGATCAAGAGAAGGTCCGTTACGCTACCCATCTGCTGTGTGGACCTGCCGCATCATGGTGGGACAATATTGTAGCCGTTTATCCGGCTGGAAAGGTATTTACCTGGGAGGAATTCACGAGGAAGTTCAGGGAATCCAATGTCCCTGAAAGTATTGTGGAACTGAAGCGTCGAGAGTTTGAAAGTCTCGAGCAGAAGGACAAGGCAATCCTGACTTATGTCAGGGAATTCTCAAAGCTGTCCCGGTACGCTGTTGAAGAAGTCAACACCGAGGACAAGAAGAAAAAGAGATTTCTGAGGGGGTTAAGTCCCCAGTTCAAGGTTCAGCTCCGTATGATGAGAGCGACGGAGTTTCAAGAGTTGGTGGATGCAGCCATCACTCTGGAAGATGATTTTAAACAACTGCAGGAAGAGAAGAGGAAAAAGGCCATTTTTGAGCCTAAGAGGTTTGTTAGTAACAAGCCTAATACCAGCTTGAGTTTCAAGCCCAGATACAACAACAACAACAACAATAACAACAGCAACTACTACGGTAGTAGGAAGAACCAAGCGTTCCAGTCTGCAAATCAAATAGTTTGCAGAAGCTGTGGATTCACAGGGCATTTTGCCAAGGACTGTAAGAAGCCAAAGATTATATGCTTTGGTTGTCGCCAGGAGGGGCACATGCTGAAGGACTGCCCCAAGAAAAATAGTGGAGGAGGTCAGTCAGGAGGAGGAGGAAATCGAGGAGGAAACACCGGAGGGAACTGGAAGAATAAGAAGCCCTTCGGCAAGCTGAACTATACCAGTCTGGAGGAGGTGGTCAACTCCGATCAGGCGGTGATAGGTACGCTTCAGATACTCACTCATCCTGGCAAAGTACTTTTTGATACTGGTGCAACTACATCATTCATTTCTCAACAATTCATCATCAAACATGGGATTAGTTGCACTAAGTTAGATACACCCATAACCATACTTTCTGCGGGGGGAACGATAGTAGTAACCCATACCAAACAAAAACAAGTCATCATGATCAATAAGTGCGCGTTTGACGCGGACCTGTTCATTTTACCGATGAAGGACATTGATGTCATTCTTGGTATGAACTAGTTGGAAGCTAATGGAGCATTGATCGACTGTGTGAACAAGACAGTATCTTTGAAAAGCCCCGATGGAAGTAGAATGATCTACCAAGGCGACAAACACACACAAATTGAAGTTGAGCTATAGCTGAACAGCATGAAGGAGGTGAAGTTAGAAGATATACCTGTAGTGAATGAATTCCAGGATGTGTTTCCTGCGGAATTACCTGGTATGCCACCAGATAGGGAGATAGAATTCACTATCGACCTAATCCCAGGAACAGCTCCGATTGCTAAAGCACCATATAAGATGGGGCCCAAGGAGTTGAAAGAACTTAAGGAGCAACTGGATGACTTAGAACAAAAGGGATTCATTCAAGAGAGCGTTTCACCATGGGGATCACCTGTGATCTTCGTGGATAAAAGAGATGGAGGAAGAAGGATGTGCGGAGACTACAGGAATCTGAATAACGTCACAATCAAGAACAAGTACCCACTTCCAAGAATACAAGATCTATTTGATCAAGTTAGAGGTGCGGGAGTCTTTTCCAAGATTGATCTAAGATCCGGTTATCACCAGATAAAGATCAAGAAGGAAGACGTTCCGAAAACTGCCTTTGTCTCAAGGTATGGACATCATGAATACCTTGTAGTACCTTTTGGATTGACCAATGCCCCAGCAATATTCATGAACCTCATGAATAAGATCTTCATGCCATATCTCGACAAGTTTGTCATCGTATTCATCGATGATATCTTGATATATTCCAAGAACAAGGCCGAACACGCTGAACATTTGAGGTTAGTGTTGCAAACACTAAGGGAACATCAACTCTATGCCAAACTTAGTAAGTGTGAATTTTGGCTAGATCAGGTAGAATTCCTTGGTCATGTTATTAGTAAAGATGGAATAGCTGTTAACCCGAGTAAGGTAGCAGCAGTTCTAGAATGGGAAGCACCCAAGACTGTCAAGGAAATCCGAGGATTCCTAGGAATGGCAGGATATTATCGGAGATTCATTGAAGGATTCTCTAAGATAGCAGGACCAATGACAAAGCTGTTAAGGAAGAACACACCATTCGTGTGGTTAGAGGAGTGTGAGAAGAGTTTTCAAACTCTGAAAGAGAAACTCACCACGGCACCGGTGTTAGCAGTTCCGGAAGTTGGCAAGGATTACACCGTGTACTGTGACGCATCCAAGCACGGATTGGGTTGCGTACTCATGCAAGATCGGAAAGTAATATCTTATGGATCGAGGCAACTCAGACCTCATGAAGTGAATTATCCAACACATGACTTGGAACTAGCAGCAGTTGTATTTGCACTCAAAACTTGGAGACATTTTCTCTATGGAGCCAAGTGTGAGCTCTATACTGAATCACAAGAGTCTCAAATATTTCTTCACTCGAAGGAACTCAACATGAGGCGTAAAAGATGGCTTGAGCTAATCAAGGATTATGATCTGACAATCAATTACACTCCAGGGAAGGCCAATGTTGTAGCAGATGCTTTGAGCAGGAAGAGTACCGGCGGAGTGGAACAAGAAATCTCACCGGAGTTGAGGAAGGAAATAAGTCAAGCCCAAATACAACTTTGGGAGAAGGAAGCCCATGAAGGATTATCGGCGTTGCAAGTAGCCGATGAGTTGAATGTTAACCTGAAGAATGAGATAATGATGGGTCAGCTGGACGATCCATTTATCGTTGAGGAGATGAGAAGAATAGATGAGGGAAGACCATCAGAATTTCACCGAGGAGAATCTGGATCATTATGGTTCCAGAAGAGAATTTGCGTTCCGGATATTGCTGAAATTAAGGAAGTAATACTCCGGGAAGCTCATCAAACACCATATTCCATTCATCCGGGAAGTACAAAGATGTACATGGATCTAAAGGAATTATTCTGGTGGAATAACATGAAGAGAGAGATAGCACAATATGTGGCGGAATGCCATACCTGCCAGAGAGTGAAGGCTGAACACCAGAGTCCGGCAGGAAAGTTACAACCTTTACCTATTCCAGAGTGGAAATGGGAGGAAATAGGGATGGATTTCATCACCGGACTACCCATGACTAATAAAAAGAAGGACATGATATGGGTAATCGTGGACCGGTTGACGAAGAGCGCCCACTTCTTAGCGGTAAATCAGCAGGATAAAGGAGAGAAACTCATCGATCTTTACATCAAAGAGATCGTGAGTAAGCATGGTGTGCCTAAGAAGATAGTGTCGGATCGAGGATCCGTGTTCACATCAGCCTTCTGGAAGCAACTACACGAAGCTTTAGGATCCAAGTTGGACTATAGTACCGCTTACCATCCCCAGACAGGTGGACAAACGGAGAGAACTAACCAGATCCTAGAGGATATGCTTAGGGCTTGTGCCCTAGACTTCGGAGGATCATGGGAGGAGCACTTACCACTAGCAGAGTTTTCATACAACAATAGCTATCAAAGTAGTATCAAGATGGCACCATTTGAAGCTCTGTATGGAAGGAAGTGTAGATCACCGATATGTTGGTATGAAGCCGGAGCAAGCAAAGAGTTCAACCCTGATTATGTTAAGGAAAAACAACAAATCATTGACATTATCAGGGATAGGCTCAAGATAGCCCAAAGTCGGCAAAAGAGTTATGCCGATCAGAAGAGGAGGACATGGGAGCCACGAGTTGGAGACATGGTATATCTTAAGGTAAGCCCGATGAAAGGACTCCAGAGGTTTGGAGTAAAAGGAAAGCTCAGTCCTAGATATATAGGACCTTTCAAGATACTGAGTCAGAATCGTGGTTTAGCCTTTGAATTGGATCTACCGGGAAGGCTAGCTCAAGTTCACAATGTATTCCATGTGTCACAACTCCGGAAATGCTTAAAGACCCCAGATGAACCAGTATCACATGAAGAGCTCGAGTTACAACCAGACTTGAACTACATCGAGAAGCCAGCCAAGATTCTCGAAGAGAGCTGGAAACAACTCAGAAATAAAGCTATCAAATATTGCAAGATACAATGGAAGCATCACCCCGAGAGGGAAGCCACCTGGGAAAAAGAGGAAGACCTGAGGAAAACATACCCCGAACTCTTCAGGTATTACAACCTCAACTTCGGGACGAAGTTTTCTTTAAGGGGGAAAGGCTGTAATGTCCCAGGTTTAGAGACGATCGAGGGGTAGATTTTAGAAAGGGATGTGCATTGCATGGTAAATTCTGGGGAAATTTCGCGCTTTTAAACAAAAACTGCATTGGAGGGGGACAAGTTTCTCTTTCGACACCTTACAGGGTTAGGGTTTCGAGAGTGCGACAAACTTGTTTCTCAACTAACTAAACTAGGGTTCTGAGAAGAGAGGGGAGAGTTTGCATCAAACTTAAGTTGCATGATTGAATTCTAAATTAAGTGGCATGGTTGAATTCAAACCAAAGTTGAATTTGAATTTCAAATTCAAACATTAAATAATTACCCTAAATATTTGAATTGTGAGGAAATTCATTAAGTAAATAATACATAATACACCTTATGAATAATTCAAACAATAAGACAAGCTCATGAGAGAAAACCTTGAGCTTTATTGATATTCACACAAAATACAATGTCAATTACAATATCCAGAATTGAAATATAAATTTACAACACATTACAAGAATTGGAGAAATAGAAAAAATAAAAGAAAATAAAAAGAAAAGTACAAGGATGGATCCTATCCTAAATACTACAAGCTCATCTTCACTTGATCTTGGATTTGATGACCTCCATATTCATTTTGATCAATTGTTGATCCCTGCACATAATCACAACAAATAGAAGTTATGCCAAGTGGCATTAGAAAGAAAGGAAAAATTGAGCAGATATGATCAACTCTGCCGAGCTGATCCTCTCCAAGCCTAGTTCAAAGTATCAGGTGCACACACACACACAGGCAGCTCACACTGCATGTGTGCATGCTGTACAACACACAAGCCAGTGAGGAGTCACCAAGGGTGGCCAGGCCAAGCTATCGATCAGGGAGCAAAAGAAGGTTCATATAAAACCTTTTTCCACCGCCAGAACTAGCTCATTCATCGACAGGCATCTGGGTAAGTCACCAAGAACACAAGAACACAAGAACACAAGAACACAAGAACAGCTACTGCTGTTCGATCTAATTCCCAATCACCAGAAATTCACAAAGCATCACCAGCAAGTCAGGAGGAGCAGGGCAAGCATAAGCTCAACACTGAAGAAATCCTCTACACCAACAAACAATCTAGGAGCTGGAGTGAGGTATAAACCAAATCAACCTGAGCAAAACCAAGTTTTGCTCATAAATAAGCATACAATGCATCACAGGAGCACAGAAGGGTAGAATACCCTGTTTGTGTCATCATTTGGCTGCAAAGCCATTTGGTGGAAGCAAATATGGGTAAAGACCATTAGGCAATCATCCTATGGGAACATCAGTTATGCAAATCAATGCATAACTGAAGAAATCCAGCAAAAGATGAAGTCACAGCTAGCCTAGCCCACACACTTAGGACCTACAGCTATTTATGCCATCAGATTATAGACAATTACTTGTCTATATATTTTGTCAACATCAAAAGGTCACTGGAAGTCCAATATTGGATCAAGCCAGAGAACAGCTATTCCATTCCAGCCAGCAATCACAAACCATGGCAAATCACAGAGAGGGGAGCAACCAGGACAGCATCACAAGTGTTGCCAGGGCCACCTCAACCCTGAGCCAGCACAAGAACCTACACATCATTATCCATTTGGATTCAGTAGAGGGCTAGGGTACACAACTGAGTGTTGGCATCCATCTAGCCCTGTCACATTTAATAGGATGATCACAACTGCAAAGCAGCTCACATCACTTATCCACTTCAGTAAAATTCAGGCAATACAGATAAGTGAACAAAACAAATGAATCAAAGCACCAGGGCTTTGCTGATGATCCAATGGATCACTGCAAGCAACAACAGTTGCTTAAGCCAACAACAGTACACACCAGGCTAAGCCTGTATGAAGCACAAACAGCACTGGTTGAGCACCAGTGAATCACAGAGAGAAGCACACACTTGCTCACAAGCAAGTAATGATCAATTGATCATCAGAGCATCACTTGCTCTTGCTACAGGTCACTATAGCCAAGCATAGCATCATCACAAGGCCCAGACAAATAAATTAACCATATAATTGAACAATCGCATCACAGATAAATGAATAGAGCATTATAATTGTATCCAGAAGCACTCCATCAAGGGATGGAGTTGTTAATGCAACAGTTAGGCTCAATTGAGCATGTCCAGGAATTAGAGCACATATAATAGCACATCTGGAGCACTGGTACTTGCCAAAGGCAAGGATCATCACAGAATGATCAAGCCAAGGGCAATCCATGGCATATACAGGAGAGGAATGTTATACAGAGAATCAGAAGGAGCCACTAAATTACACAGAGCACCACAGCATGCTCATAAGCAATAGTTCATGAGTTGCAACAGTAAGCAATTGAGCAAGAACAAGACAAAGACAAAGAAGCTAGAACCATGGCGGATGCACAGCGAAGACGGTCTGACATAGCAAAGATGCGCACAAGCTAGCAAGTCCGCAGCATCGACACGGCCAACATCTCCACATGGGGGATGAGGCCAGTAGTCGAGCCAGACGCAAGGGAGAAGAGAACAGGAGAGGAGGATGAACTAGCAGTAGAGAAGGAAGAAGGAAGAGGATGGCGGCACACATACCTGGAGCGGAGCACTACGGCGTCACCATGGCGGTACGGCGGCACAGCCTGTCCACGGCAGCGCCAAGCCATGGCCAAGCCAGGCGGTCGCCGAAGCACGGAGGCTCCAGCATAGGCACGGCGAGGCACACGGCCTCGGCACCAGGAACGTCGGCGGCGACGAACTCGCCGCAGCACACCACGGCAGGCGAGCAGAGGCGATGGGGACGCGTCGAGGAAGCGGCGAAACACAGATCGGCGCGGTGGATCTGAAGCGCCGTCAAACGGCGGATCAGATGCGCCGCATCTCGCCGGCGGCGATGGCCGGAGTCGGCCGGAACAATTCGGCAAAGGGGGCGGCGACGCGCGCGTCGCCAGAGCGAGTAGGGGATTAGGGTTCGAGAGCGAGGGAGGACGATGAAGCGACTGGGTCGGTTGGACCGAGCCCACTGGGCTGGTCCAATCTAACCAGCTCGGCCGCCTGACAGGTGGGCCCGAGGGGTATTTTGGACATTTCCAAAATACCCATTTAAATGAGAATTTCCAAGAATTTTATAAAATAAGATACAGCTCTAAAAAAATAAGTAAAAATATGAAAATTAATCAGCATAAAATTCTCTATCTAAATAAAATACCAAAGAGAATTTTTGAAGACAAATAAGAATAAGTCTTCATTTGATGATTTAAATAATCATTTAAATCACACATATAATTTTCAATAATAAAAATAAGTCCATTAATGCATTTGGACTTTAAAAACACCTTGACAACATTTCAAGGTTGTATTTTACTTTAAATCAAGTATCTCCAAATTATTCTTAGTATTAACCTCTTACATGAAATAATAACGACATCGGAAGGGGGGAACAAACCCTAAAAATGGAATCATGCATAATTGCTTCTTTAACCATTGCCCTTAGCGGACAATGATGCTATTTTTCAGAACCAGAGGACAAGGGCCAGTCCACACCATCCAACTGCAAAACTTTGCAGTGTTCAGGCAAGTTCATCACTTGCTCATGTCATTTGAGTATTTTTATCAAATTACTTGCAAAGTACTATGGTTATCACTATTGCACAAAAATCAAAACCACTACTTTCATAACTATGAATATGACTATGTGGTGGGCAATGGAACCATGGATTGTGTTGACATGGTGGAGGTTCCATTGCACGGGTTTATATCCATCTAGGATTAAACAACAAATGTCGCCAGTGATTCTTGTGCCGTAATACCCGTGTTAACCATAAGATCCAGAGTGGAACGGAGTAGCCAAAAGTGTTTCCACCTCTCGTTCATCAACGGATGCGCTTACCGTAGCAGTTGTGTCTGGCGGAACAACCGGAGGGTGGGGATCCCATTCTAATTCCCCACGGTAAAGCATTGCTTGCCGTAGCAGTTGTGTCTTGCGGAACAACCGGAGGGTGGGGATCCCATTCTAATTCCCCACGGTAATGCGGTCTATGATGGGTTGCAGCTACCGGCGTAGGAGTGTATGGTAGAGCCCAGCACTGTCGTCGTGGTCGGGGTCCACCCTGAAATTACGGGAATAATGGGACCGGCGTGGACCCAGGGTCGGGGCATGCAACAACGGGTGGGTGTTCGAGGTAGCGGAGGAACATGATTGGCTAGACCTTATACCGGGCCTCACACCAAAGGAAGTGTGGACGGGAAAGCTGCCCGGTTGGCACCAAGGTTAAGATCTCTTATGGGTAAAGCAACACACCTCTGCAGAGTGTAAAGAAGCGTGACTGTCACTCCCTGTTCGGGATGAGGAATCGCGAACGCGGAAAGGAGCTCCATGAAGTTCTAGTAAACCGGTGAAGGCTGACGGACATAGCTCTTTGAAATAAAAGCAATCTCTTGAAGAAATGTTTATCAAAACTTGCATTGGTATTAGACTTTCTGGTCTAATATCGTAGCTAGAGCATTAAACACCTCTTATCTATAATGAACTTGTTGAGTACGCTCGTACTCATACCACTCTTAAATCCCATGCTTAGATTGTCTGAATCGTCTGGAGGAGGACTGCGACAACAATGAAGGAGCCGAGATCATCGGCTATGAAGAACCAGACCTCTCTGGAGGTATAGAAGGCGTAGACTACCTCATCGTCTACGGATCCGGGGAGGCTTCCGGAGGAGATCAAGCCTAGAGATACCCAGTAGTAGTAGTAACCGAGCAGCCAGAACTCTTAGTATTTAGCTGCTCGAGGAAATAAATGTATAACTTAATGAGATTCTTATATTGTAAGTTAAGTTGGGTTCGCCTCGAACCCAGGAGTATTCCTCTTAGGACCCAAGAGGAGCTCCAAGATGACATGTGTATGATAGTTGTAATAATAAATGAATGAGTTATGGACCTGCTATGTTCTGCTGTACTACTCTGAGGGATGTAATATTTGCGGAATGGTACTTCGTGAATGTTATATCAACGACTGGCATACTACAACATGCAGTGGTATGCAGGGTCACCGCATGTTCCATGCCACATTATTGATGTTATCTACATGTTTTATGCACACTTTATGTCATATTCGTGCATTTTCTGGAACTAACCTATTAACAAGATGCCGAAGTGCCGATTCTTTGTTTTACTGCTGTTTTGGTTTCAGAAATCCTAGTAAGGAAATATTCTCGGAATTGGACGAAATCAACGCACAGGGTCCTATTTTGCCACGAAGCTTCCAGAAGACCGAAGAGGAGACGAAGTGGGGCCACGAGGTGGCCACACCCTAGGGCGGCGCGGCCCCACCCTTGGCCGCGCGGCCCTGTGGTGTGGGCCCCTCGTGCCGCCTCCTGACCTGCCCTTCCGCCTACTTAAAGCCTCCGTCGCGAAACCCCCAGTACCGAGAGCCACGATACGGAAAACCTTCCAGAGACGCCGCCGCCACCGATCCCATCTCGGGGGATCCAGGAGATCGCCTCCGGCACCCTGCCGGAGAGGGGATTCATCTCCCGGAGGACTCTACGCCGCCATGGTCGCCTCCGGAGTGATGAGTGAGTAGTCTACCCCTGGACTATGGGTCCATAGCAGTAGCTAGATGGTTGTCTTCTCCCCATTGTGCTTCATTGTCGGATCTTGTGAGCTGCCTAACATGATCAAGATCATCTATCTGTAATTCTATATGTTGCGTTTGTTGGGATCCGATGAATAGAGAATACTTGTTATGTTGATTATCAAAGTTATGTCTATGTGTTGTTTATGATCTTGCATGCTCTCCGTTACTAGTAGATGCTCTGGCCAAGTAGATGCTTGTAACTCCAAGAGGGAGTATTTATGCTCGATAGTGGGTTCATGCCTCCATTGATATACGGGACAGTGTGAGAAAGTTCTAAGGTTGTGGATGTGCTGTTGCCACTAGGGATAAAACATTGGTGCTATGTTCAAGGATGTAGTTACTGATTACATTACGCGCAATACTTAATGCAATTGTCTGTTGTTAGCAACTTAATGCGGAGGGGTTCGGATGATAACCTGAAGGTGGACTTTTTAGGCATAGATGCATGCTGGATAGCGGTCTATGTACTTTGTCGTAATGCCCAATTAAATCTCACTATACTCATCATAATATGTATGTGCATGGTCATGCCCTCTTTATTTGTCAATTGACCAACTGTAATTTGTTCACCCAACATGCTGTTTATCTTATGGGAGAGACACCTCTAGTGAACTATGGACCCCGGTCCAATTCTCTATACTGAAATACAATCTCTTTGCAATCTTTTGTTCTCTTGTTTTCTTCAAACAATCATCTTCCACACAATACGGTTAATCCTTTGTTACGGCAAGCCGGTGAGATTGACAACCTCAGCATTTCGTTGGGGCAAAGTACTTTGGTTGTGTTGTGCAGGTTCCACGTTGGCGCCGGAATCCCTGGTGTTGCGCCGCACTACATCCCGCCGCCATCAACCTTCAACGTGCTTCTTGGCTCCTCCTGGTTCGATAAACCTTGGTTTCTTTCTGAGGGAAAACTTGCTGCTGTGCGCATCATACCTTCCTCTTGGGGTTCCCAACGAACGTGTGAGTTACACGCCATCACCCGTCCACACTTCCTTTGGTGTGAGGCCTGATGGCGTGTAACTCACACGTTCGTTGGGAACCCCAAGAGGAAGGTATGATGCGCACAGCAGCAAGTTTTCCCTCAGAAAGAAACTAAGGTTTATCGAACCAGGAGGAGCCAAGCTGCGTTGAAAGGTTGATGGCGGCGGGATGTAGTCGGCGCAACACCTTCGGCGCCAACGTGGAACCTGCACAACACAACCAAAGTACTTTGCTAGCAACGATGAGGTTGTCAATCTCACCGGCTTACGTAACAAAGGATTAACCGTATTGTGTGGAAGATGATTGTTTGCAGAAAATAGTAGAACAAGATTGCGATAGATTGTATTTCATAGAAGAATTGGACCGGGGTCCACAGATTCACTAGAGTGTCTCTCCCATAAGATAAACAAGATGTTGGGTGAACAAATTACGGTTGACAATTGACAAATAAAGAGGGCATGACCATGCACATACATATCATGATGAGTATAGTGAGATTTAATTGGGCATTACGACAAAGTACATAGACCGCCATCCAAAGATGCATCTATGCCTAAAAAGTCCACCTTCAGTTATCATCCGAACCCCCTCGATATTAAGTTGCTAACAACGAGACAATTGCATTAAGTATTGCGCGTAATGTAATCGATAACTACATCCTTGAACATAGCACCAATGTTTTATCCCTAGTGGCAGCGACATCCACAACCTTAGAACTTTTGTCATCGTCCCGGATATCAATGGAGGCATGAACCCACTATTGAGCATAAATACTCCCTCTTGGAGTTACAAGCATCTACTTGGCGAGCATCTACTAGTAACGGAGAGCATGCAAGATCATAAACAACACATAGACATAACTTTGATAATCAACATAACAAGTATTCTCTATTCATCGGATCCCAACAAACGCAACATATAGAATTACAGATAGATGATCTCGATCATGTTAGGCAGCTCACAAGATCCGACAATGAAGCACAATGGGGAGAAGACAACCATCTAGCTACTGCTATGGACCCATAGTCCAGGGGTAGACTACTCACTCATCACTCCGGAGGCGACCATGGCGGCGTAGAGTCCTCCGGGAGATGAATCCCCTCTCCGGCAGGGTGCCGGAGGCGATCTCCTGGATCCCCCGAGATGGGATCGGCGGCGGCGGCGTCTCTGGAAGGTTTTCCGTATCGTGGCTCTCGGTACTGGGGGTTTCGCGACGGAGGCTTTAAGTAGGCGGAAGGGCAGGTCGAGGCGGCACGAGGCCCACACCACAGGCCGCGCGCCAGGGCAGGCCGCGCCGCCTAGGGTGTGGCCACCTCGTGGCCCCACTTTGTCTCCTCTTCGGTCTTCTGGAAGCTTCGTGGCAAAATAGGACCCTGGGCGTTGATTTCGTCCAATTCCGAGAATATTTCGTTACTAGGATTTCTGAAACCAAAAACAGCAGAAAACAGCAACTGGCACTTGATACGTCTCCAACGTATCGATAATTTCTTATGTTCCATGCCACATTATTGATGTTATCTACATGTTTTATGCACACTTTATGTCATATTCGTGCATTTTACGGAACTAACCTATTAACAAGATGCCGAAGTGCCGATTCTTTGTTTTTCTGCTGTTTTTGGTTTCAGAAATCCTAGTAAGGAAATATTCTCGGAATTGGACGAAATCAACGCCCAGGGGCCTATTTTTCCACGAAGCTTCCAGAAGTCCGAAGACGAAACGAAGTGGGGCCACAGGGTGCCCAAACCCTAGGGCGGCGCGGCCCACCCCCTGGCCGCGCCGGCCTATGGTCTGGGCCCCTCGCGCCGCCTCCTGACTTGCCCTTCCGCCTACTTAAAGCCTCCGTGACGAAACCCCCAGTACCGAGAGCCACGATACGGAAAACCTTCCAGAGACGCCGCCAACGCCGATCCCATCTCGGGGATCCAGGAGATCGCCTCCGGTACCACCGGAGAGGGGAATCATCTCCGGAGGACTCTACGCCGCCATGGTCGCCTCCGGTGTGATGTGTGAGTAGTCTACCCCTGGACTATGGGTCCATAGCAGTAGCTAGACGGTTGTCTTCTCCCCATTGTGCTATCATTGTCGGATCTTGTGAGCTGCCTAACATGATCAAGATCATCTATCTGTAATTCTATATGTTGCGTTTGTTGGGATCCGATGAATAGAGAATACTTGTTATGTTGATTATCAAAGTTATATCTACGTGTTGTTTATGATCTTGCATGCTTTCCGTTACTAGTAGATGCTCTGGCCAAGTAGATGCTTGTAACTCCAAGAGGGAGTACTTATGCTCGATAGTGGGTTCATGCCTGCATTGACACCTGGGACAGTGACAGAAAGTTCTAAGGTTGTGTTGTGCTGTTGCCACTAGGGATAAAACATTGATGCTATGTCTAAGGATGTAGTTGTTGATTACATTACGCACCATACTTAATGCAATTATCTTGCTTTGCAACTTAATAGGAGGGGTTCGGATGATAACTTTGAAGGTGGACTTTTTAGGCATAGATGCCGTTGGATGGCGGTCTATGTACTTTGTCGTAATGCCCAATTAAATCTCACTATACTCATCATGATATGTATGTGCATGGTCATGCTCTCTTTATTTGTCAATTGCCCAACTGTAATTTGTTCACCCAACATGCTGTTTATCTTATGGGATAGACACCTCTAGTGAACTGTGGACCCCGGTCCAATTCTCTTTACTGAAATACAATCTACTGCAATACCTGTTCTACTGTTTTCTGCAAACAATCATCTTCCACACAATACGGTTAATCCTTTGTTACAGCAAGCCGGTGAGATTGACAACCTCACTGTTTCGTTGGGGCAAAGTACTTTGGTTGTGTTGTGCAGGTTCCACGTTGGCGCCGGAATCCCTGGTGTTGCGCCGCACTACATCCCGCCGCCATCAACCTTCAACGTGCTTCTTGGCTCCTCCTGGTTCGATAAACCTTGGTTTCTTTCTGAGGGAAAACTTGCTGCTGTGCGCATCATACCTTCCTCTTGGGGTTCCCAACGAACGTGTGAGTTACACGCCATCAAGCATATTTTCTGGTGCCGTTGCCGGGGAGATCAAGACACGCTGCAAGGGGAGTCTCCACTTCTCAATCTCTTTACTTTGTTTTTGTCTTGCTTAGTTTTATTTACTACTTTGTTTGCTGCACTAAATCAAAATACAAAAAAATTAGTTGCTAGTTTTACTTTATTTGCTATCTTGTTTGCTATATCAAAAACACAAAAAAATTAGTTACTTGTTTTACTTTACTTAATATCATGCATGTTTTTATTTCACTAGTTTGGCATAATGGACAAGAATGATCTTCTTATTCTATTTCCTGATTTAAAACATGGATTGTTTGATGCGAAAATTAAAAAACCTATGGAATCTTATTTGCATGCTGGTAGTAATATTAGTATGAACGCTTTGAACACCATTGTTGATAATAATATAGAAAGTTCTAAGCTTGGGGAAGCTGGTTTTCATGATCTTTTTAGTCCCCCAAGCATTGAGGAGAAAATTTTGTTTGATGATACTTTGCCTCCTATTTATGATAATGATATTGGTCTTTTAGTACCACATGTTATGGAGGATAAATTTGATTATGATTGCAATATGCCTCCTATATTTGATGATGAGAATAATAATGATAGCTACTTTGTTGAATTTGCTCCCACTACAACTAATAAAATTGATTATGCTTATGTGGAGAGTAATGATACTTTTATGCATGTGAATAAGAATGCTTTATGTGATACTTATATTGTTGAGTTTGTTCATGATGCCTCTGAAAATTATTATGAGAGAGGAAAATATGGTTGCAAAAATTTTCATGTTACTAAAACACCTCTCTATGTGCTGAAATTTTTGAAGCTACACTTGTTTTATCTTCCTATGCTTGTTACTTTGCTCTTCATGAATTTATTTGTGTACAAGATTCCTTTTCATAGGAAGCATGTTAGGTTTAAATTTGTTTTGAATTTTCCTCTTGATGCTCTCTTTTGCTTCAAATACTATTTCTTGCGAGTGCATCATTAAAACTGCTGAGCCCATCTTAATGGCTATAAAGAAAGAACTTCTTGGGAGATAACCCATGTGTTATTTTGCTACAGTACTTTGTTTTTATTTTGTGTCTTGGAAGTTGTTTACTACTGTAGCAACCTCTCCTTATCTTAGTTTTGTGTTTTGTTGTGCCAAGTAAAGCCGTTGATAGAAAAGTAAGTACTAGATTTGGATTACTGCGCAGTTCCAGATTTCTTTGCTGTCACGAATCTGGGTCCACCTCCCTGTAGGTAGCTCAGAAAATTAAGCCAATTTACGTGCATGATCCTCAGATATGTACGCAACTTTCATTCAATTTGAGCATTTTCATTTGAGCAAGTCTGGTGCCATTTTAAAATTCGTCAATACGAACTATTCTGTTTTGACAGATTCTGCCTTTTATTTCGCATTGCCTCTTTTGCTATGTTGGATGAATTTCTTTGATCCACTAATGTCCAGTAGCATTATGCAATGTCCAGAAGTGTTAAGAATGATTGTGTCACCTCTGAATATGTTAATTTTTATTGTGCACTAACCCTCTAATGAGTTGTTTCGAGTTTGGTGTGGAGGAAGTTTTCAAGGATCAAGAGAGGAGTATGATGCAACATGATCAAGGAGAGTGAAAGCTCTAAGCTTGGGGATGCCCCGGTGGTTCACCCCTACATATATTAAGAAGACTCAAGCGTCTAAGCTTGGGGATGCCCAAGGCATCCCCTTCTTCATCGACAACATTATCAGGTTCCTCCCCTGAAACTATATTTTTATTCCATCACATCTTATGTGCTTTTTCTTGGAGCGTCGGTTTGTTTTTGTTTTTGTTTGAATAAAATGGATCCTAGCATTCACTTTATGGGAGAGAGACACGCTCCGCTGTAGCATATGGACAAGTATGTCCTTGGTTTCTACTCATAGTATTCATGGCGAAGTTTCTCCTTCGTTAAATTGTTATATGGTTGGAATTGGAAAATGATACATGTAGTAATTGCTATAAATGTCTTGGGTAATGTGATACTTGGCAATTGTTGTGCTCATGATTAAGCTCTTGCATCATATGCTTTGCACCCATTAATGAAGAAATACATAGAGCGTGCTAAAATTTGGTTTGCATATTTGGTTTCTCTAAGGTCTAGATAATTTCTAGTATTGAGTTTGAACAACAAGGAAGACGGTGTAGAGTCTTATAATGTTTTCAATATGTCTTTTATGTGAGTTTTGCTGCACCGGTTCATCCTTGTATTTGTTTCAAATAAGCCTTGCTAGCCTAAACATAGTCCAGGGGTAGACTACTCACTCATCACTCCGGAGGCGACCATGGCGGCGTAGAGTCCTCCGGGAGATGAATCCCCTCTCCGGCAGGGTGCCGGAGGCGATCTCCTGGATCCCCCGAGATGGGATCGGCGGCGGCGGCGTCTCTGAAAGGTTTTCCGTATCGTGGCTCTCGGTACTGGGGGTTTCGCGACGGAGGCTTTAAGTAGGCGGAAGGGCAGGTCAGGAGGCGGCACGAGGGGCCCACACCACAGGGCCGCGCGGCCAGGGCAGGGGCCGCGCCGCCCTAGGGTGTGGCCACCTCGTGGCCCCACTTCGTCTCCTCTTCGGTCTTCTGGAAGCTTCGTGGCAAAATAGGACCCTGGGCGTTGATTTCGTCCAATTCTGAGAATATTTCGTTACTAGGATTTCTGAAACCAAAAACAATGCAGAGAAACAAAGAATCGGCACTTCGGCATCTTGTTAATAGGTTACTTCCAGAAAATGCACGAATATGACATAAAGTGTGCATAAAACATGTAGATATCATCAATAATGTGGCATGGAACATAAGAAATTATCGATACGTCGGAGACGTATCAAGGCCCGGTATAAGATCATAGCCAATCATATTCCTCCGCTACCTCATACACCCACCCTTTGTTGCAAACCCCGACCCTGGGTCCTCGTCGGTCCACTTACACCATTTAAGGACGGACCCCGACCACGACAACGATGCGGGATCGAACCACACTCCTTCGCCGGTAGCTGCAACCCATCATAGACCACATTACCGTGGGGAATTAGAGTGGGATCCCCACCCTCAAGTTGTTCCGCAAGCCGCAACCGCTACGGTATGCACAGCATAACCGTGGGGACTTAGAGTGGGATCCCCACCCACAAGTTGCTCCGCAAGATACAACTGCGACGGTAAGCGCATCCGTTGATGTACAAGAGGTGGAAATACGATTGACTAGTCCGTCCCATTTCAGATCTTATGGTTAACGCGGTTATTACGGCACAAGAATCACTGGCGACATTTGTTGTTTAATCCTAGCTGGATATAAAACCTTGCAATGGAACCTCCACCATATCAACACAATCCATGGTTCCATTGCCAACCACATAGTCATATTCATAGTTATGAAAATAGTGGTTTTGGTTTTTATGCAATCGTGATAACCATAGTACTTTGCAAGTAATTTGATAGAAATACACAAATGACATGAGCAAGTGATGAACTTGCCTGAACACTGCAAAGTTTTGCAGTTGGATGGTGTGGACTGACCCTTGTCCTCTGTCTCTGAAAAATAGCATCATTGTCCGATAAGGGCAATGGTTAAGGAAGCAATTATGCATGATTCCAGTTTTAGGGTTTGTTCCCCCCTTCCGATGTCATTATTATTTCATGTGAGAGGTTATTACTAAGATAGATTTGGAGATACTCTATTTAGGGTAAATACAACCTTGAAATATTGTCAAGGTGTTTTTAAAGTCCAAATGCATTAATGGACTTATTTTCTTTATTGAAAATAATATGTGTGATTTAAATCATTATTTAAATCATCAAATTAAGACTTATTCTTAATTATCTTCAAAAATTCTCTTTGATATTTTATTTGGATAGAGAATTTTATGCTGATTGATTTTCATATTTTTAATTATTTTTTAGAGCCATATTCTATTTTATAAAAGTCCTTGAAATTCTCACTTAAATAGTATATTGGAAATGTCCAAATTGCCCTCGGGCCCACCTGTCAGGGTGAACCCGAGTGGGTTGGGCTCAACCCAGTTGGCATGGTCCGGCCCACTCGGTCGCCCTCACTTCCTCCTCTCTCTCCCTCGCGAACCCTAATCCCCGAGCTCTGGCGACTCGCGCGTCGCCGCCCCTTCGCCGAATTTCTCCGGCCAACTCCAGCCATCGCCGCCGGCGAGATGGGGTGCGTCTGAACCGCCGTTCGACGGTGCTTCAGATCCACCGTGCCGATTTGTTCTTCGACGCCTCTTCGTGTCGCCCCCAACCCATCTGCTCGTCTGGCCGTGGAGATCCACGGCGATCTCGTCGCCGCCGACGTTCCTGGAGCCGTGGCTTGGCCGTAGGCTTTGTCGTGCCTGCGCTGGAGCCTCCGTGCTTCGGCGACCGCCTGGCTTGGCCATGGCTTGGCGCTGCCGTGGCCAGGCTGTGCCGCCGTACCGCCATGGTGACGCCGTGGCGCTGCTCCAGGTTAGTATGCCTCCATCTTCTCCCTTTCTTCCTCCTACTCTATGCCATGCTCTAGTTACTAGCCTGCCTCTCCTCATGGAGATGCTGGCACTGCCGTGCTGCTGTTGCTTCTACGCCTCTGTGTGCCTTGCGCCAAGCCAGCTCTGATGCTATGCTACCTGCTGCTCTGCGTATGCTGCTGTTGTGCATTTGCCATGGATTCTGGCTGCTGTGCTATGCTATTCTGCTCTTATAGCTTGCTGTTGCAACTCATGAGCTCTTGCTCATGAGCATACTGTGATGCTTTGCTTTATTCATTTGTTACTGCTGCCACTATCTTGCTCCTGCCTCTCCTGTATGTGCAATTACTTCTCCCTGGCTTGATCATGATGCATGATCCTTGCCTTTGGCAAGTGCCAGTGCTCCTGGTGTGCTATCTCTGTGCTATAACACATGATCATGCTCAATTGGGCATTGTTACTGACTTGGCAGCTCCATCCCTTGATGGAGTGCTTCTGGATACAATTATAATGCTTTTATTTACTTATCTGTGATACAATTGTTCATGTCTTGTGGCTGATTTAAGTATATGTCCATGTGTTGATACTAGAATGGATTCTAGCATGCTGTAGCAAGCTTCTAATGATCTTGTGATTATCAGCTGCTTGTAAAAGGTGTGGTGCTCCATCTTGTGCCTTACCAGTGCTCAATTTGAGCTGTGTGTGGTTACAGACTAGTGCTGGTGTGTGTAGTGGTTGGCTCAAGCAATTGCTGTTGCTTGCAGTGATCCCTTGGATCCACTGCAAAGCTGTGTTGTATTAATTACTGGAATATTCATTTAACACTGTGGTCTTGCTTGGCTAAGTGGATAAATGATGTGAACTGCCTGCAGTTGTGATCATCTAACAATTCATGTGATTGAGCTAGAGGGATGCCAACTGTTGTTGGGGACCCTAGCTCCACTTTGAACCCAATCTGGGTGATGATACAAGTGCTTGGCTTGATGGTTTGGGCTGTTTCAGTGGTTGAGGTGACCCTAGCAGTAATCATGTACTGCTTTTGGGTAGCTCCCCTCTTGTTGGCTTACTGTGGCTCACTGGATGCTTTCTGGGTGATCCTTTTGTTGGATTGCCAGTAGCTTTTGATGTTGAAATCAATTAGACAAGGATTTGTCTAATGTCTGATGGCCTTAGCTAGCTGTAGGTGCTAAGTAATTCTGGCTAACTATGTAGGATCATTACCTTGCTGGATATCTTTGGTTATGCCATTGTTTTGGCATAATCAATGTTCCCAGGTGACTTCCTATTGGTTTCTCTCTGTCTTTACTTGCACCAATTGGCTTTTAGCCATATGATGACTCACACATAGGGTTTCTACCCTCTTTTGCTTCTGTGACATATGCACATGCTTAATTATGAGCAAAACCATGGTTTGCTCATGCTTTTCTGGTATACCTCACTCCAGCTCCAAGATTTGTGGTTGGTGTAGAGGATTAGCTGCTGTGTTGATCTTTTGGTTGATGTGCTTGCCCTGCTCCTCCTGGTGAGCTTGTGAAGCTTGATTTGATTCTGTGGTGTTATGGAGCAGGTTGAACAGTGAAGTTGTTCTTCCTGTTCTAGCTGTTCTTGACTGTTCTTGGTTCCTAGTGACTTACCAGTGCAATCCTGTCGATGGCATGGCTAGGGTTTACTGTGGAGGTTTTATATGATCTCCTATTCCTTCTCTGGTCGACAACAAGGCCTGGCAGCCTGTTGGTGACTCACCAGCTGTGTGTGTGTGTGGTGTGCTGCATGCACACTGCTGTGTGAGCAGCCTAGCTGTGTGTGTGTGCACATACTTGGTATCTGGCTTGTGTCTTGGTTGTGAGATGATAGAGCTGATCCATATCTGCTCAATTTCAGTTTTCTTTTAACCTGCCAAGTGGCAATGCCACTTGGCATAATCCTTTGCTTTGTTGTGTTGTGTGCAGGGTATAAGTGAGCTGATCAAGATGATCCTGAAGATGATCAAGTCCAAGATCAAATGAAGACTACTTTGTAGTATTTAGGATAGATTCATCCTTTGTAATCTTTCTTTTTATTTTCTTTTTCTTCAATTCTTTGGATGTGTTGTAAATTCATATATCTATTCTGGATATTGTAATGACATTGTATTATGTGTGTGATTATCAATAAAGCTCAAGTTTTCCTTAATGAGCTTTGTGTAATTGTTGTATTACTTATAATCTTGATTAATGATAATTGTTTATTAAATTATCTCAAGTTTGAATTATGTGATAACCATTTGATGTTTGAATTTGAAATTCAAATTCAAATTTGGTTTGAATTCAATCATACAACTTAACTTGTAATTCAATCATGTAACTTAGCATTGTGCTGCAATATCTCTCCCCTCTTCTCAAAACCCTAATCTAGTTAAGTAAGAACAAGTTCATCGCATTCTCGAAACCCTAACCCTGTAGGATGTCGAGAGAGAAACCTGTCCCCCTTCGATGCAGTTTTGTTTTAAAAGCGCGAAATTTCCCCGGAATTTACAATGCAATGCACATCCCTTTCTAAAATCTACCCCTCGATCGCCTCTAAACCTGGGACATTACAGCCTTTCCCCCTTAAAGAAAACTTCGTCCCGAAGTTGTGGTGGTAATACCTGAAGAGTTCGGGGTATGTTTTCCTCAGGTCTTCTTCTTTTTCCCAGGTGGCTTCCCTCTCGGGATGATGCTTCCATTGTATCTTGCAATATTTTATAGCTCGATTCCTGAGTTGTTTCCAGTTCTCCTCGAGAATCTTTGCTGGCTTCTCGATGTAGGTCAAGTCTGGTTGTAACTCGAGCTCTTCATGTGATACTGGTTCATCTGGGGTCTTTAAACATTTTCTAAGTTGCGACACATGGAATACGTTGTGAACCTGAGATAACCTTCCTGGTAGTTCCAATTCAAAGGCTAACCCTCGGTTTTGACTCAGAATCTTGAAAGGTCCGATGTACCTAGGGCTTAACTTTCCCTTTACTCCAAATCTCTGAAGTCCTTTCATCGGGCTCACCTTGAGATATACCATGTCTCCAACTTGTGGCTCCCATGTTCTTCTCTTCTGATCGGCATAACTCTTTTGCCGACTTTGAGCTATCTTCAACCTATCTCTTATAATGTCAATTATTTGTTGCTTTTCCTTGACATAATCCGGATTGAACTCTTTGCTTGCTCCGGCTTCATACCAACATATCGGTGATCTACACTTCCTTCCATACAGAGCTTCGAACGGTGCCATCTTGATGCTGCTTTGATAGCTGTTATTGTATGAAAACTCTGCTAGTGGTAAGTGCTCCTCCCATGATCCTCCGAAGTCTAGGGCACAAGCCCTAAGCATATCCTCTAAGATCTGGTTAGTTCTCTCGGTTTGTCCACCTGTCTGGGGATGATAGGCGGTGCTATAGTCCAACTTGGATCCTAAAGCTTCGTGTAGTTGCTTCCAAAATGATGACGTGAACACGGATCCTCGATCTGACATGATCTTTTTGGGCACTCCATGTTTACTCACGATCTCTTTGATGTAGAGATCGATGAGTTTCTCTCCTCTATCTTGCTGATTTACCGCTAAGAAGTGTGCACTCTTCGTCAACCGGTCCACGATTACCCATATCATGTCCTTCTTTTTATTGGTCATGGGTAGTCCGGTGATGAAATCCATTCCTATCTCCTCCCATTTCCATTCTGGAATGGGTAAAGGTTGTAACTTCCCTGCCGGACTCTGATGTTCAGCCTTCACTCTCTGACAGGTATGGCATTCCGCCATGTATTGTGCTATTTCTCTCTTCATGTTGTTCCACCAGAATAGCTCCTTTAGATCCATGTACATCTTTGTACTTCCCGGATGAATGGAGTATGGTGTTTGATGGGCTTCCCGGAGTATTACTTCCTTGATTTCAGCAATATCCGGAACACAAATCCTCTTCTGGAACCATAATGATCCCGATTCTCCGCGGTGAAATTCTGATGGTCTTCCCTCATCTATCCTTCTCATCTCCTCTACGATGAATGGATCGTCCAACTGACCCATCATTATCTCATTCTTCAGGTTGACATTTAGCTCATCGGCTACTTGCAAAGCCGATAGTCCTTCATGAGCTTCCTTCTCCCAAAGTTGTATCTGGGCTTGACTTATTTCCTTCCTTAACTCCGGTGATATTTCTTGTTCCACTCCTCCGGTGCTCTTCCTACTCAAGGCATCTGCTACAACATTGGCCTTTCCTGGAGTATAATTGATGGTCAAATCATAATCCTTGATCAGTTCAAGCCATCTTTTCTGCCTCATATTGAGTTCCTTCTGAGTGAAGAAGTATTTGAGACTCTTATGATCTGTATAGAGCTCACACTTGGCTCCATAGAGAAAATGTCTCCATGTTTTAAGTGCAAATACAACTGCTGCTAATTCTAAGTCATGTGTTGGATAGTTCACTTCATGAGGTCTGAGTTGCCTTGATCCATAAGATATTACCTTCCGATCTTGCATGAGTACGCAACCCAATCCATGCTTGGATGCGTCACAGTACACGGTGTAATCCTTGCCAACCTCAGGAACTGCTAACACCGGTGCCGTGGTGAGTTTCTCTTTCAGAGTTTGAAAACTCTTCTCACACTCCTCTGACCACACGAATGGTGTGTTCTTCCTTAACAGCTTCGTCATTGGTCCTGCTATCTTGGAGAATCCTTCAATGAATCTCCGATAATATCCTGCCATTCCTAGGAATCCTCGGATTTCCTTGACAGTCTTGGGTGCTTCCCCTTCTAGAACTGCTGCTACCTTGCTCGGGTTAACAGTGATTCCATCTTTACTAATGACATGACCAAGAAATTCCACTTGATCTAGCCAAAATTCACACTTGCTGAATTTGGCATAGAGTTGATGTTCTCTTAGTGTTTGCAACACTAACCTCAGATGTTCAGCATGTTCGGCCTTGTCTTTGGAATAGATCAAGATATCATCAATGAATACGATGACAAACTTGTCTAGATATGGCATGAAAATCTTATTCATGAGATTCATGAAAATTGCTGGGGCATTGGTTAATCCAAAAGGCACTACAAGGTATTCATGATGTCCATACCTTGAAACAAAGGCAGTTTTCGGAACATCTTCCTTCTTGATCTTAATCTGGTGATAACCGGATCTTAGATCAATTTTGGAAAAGACTCCCGCGCCTCTAACTTGATCGAAGAGATCTTGTATTCTTGGAAGTGGATACTTGTTCTTGATTGTCACATTGTTCAAATTCCTGTAGTCTCCGCACATCCTTCTTCCTCCATCTCTTTTATCTACGAAGATCACAGGTGATCCCCATGGTGAAACACTTTCTTGTATGAATCCTTTTTGTTCCAGGTCATCCAATTGCTTCTTAAGTTCTTTCAATTCCTTAGGCCCCATCTTATATGGTGCTTTAGCAATCGGAGCTGTTCCTGGAATTAGGTCGATAGTGAATTCTATCTCCCTATCAGGTGGCATTCCTGGTAATTCCTTAGGAAACACATCCTGGAATTCATTTACTACCGGTATATCTTCCAACTTCACCTCCTTCATGCTGTTTAGTTGTAGCTCAACTTCGATCTGTGTATACTTGTCTCCTTGGTAAATCATTCTACTTCCATCGGGGCTTTTCAAAGATACCGTCTTGTTCACACAGTCGATCAATGCTCCGTTAGCTTCTAACCAGTTCATACCAAGAATGACATCAATGTCCTTCATTGGTAAAATGAACAGGTCTGCGTCAAACGCGCACTTATTGATCATGATGACTTGTTTTTGTTTGGTATGGGTTACTACTATCGTTCCCCCCGCGGAAAGTATGGTTATTGGTGTCTCTAACTTAGTGCAACTAATCCCATGTTTGATGATGAATTGCTGAGAAATGAATGATGTAGTTGCACCAGTATCAAAAAGTACTTTGCCAGGATGAGTGAGTATCTGAAGCGTACCTATCACTGCCTGATCGGAGTTGACCACCTCCTCCAGACTAGTGCAGTTCAGCTTGCCGAAGGGTTTCTTGTTCTTCCAGTTCCCTCCGGTGTTTCCTCCTCGGCTTCCTCCTCCTCCTAACTGACCTCCTCCATTCTTCTTATTGGGGCAATCCTTCATCATGTGCCCCTCCTGACGACACCCGAAGCAAATGATTCTGGGTTTACGAAAATTCTTTGAGGCATGTCCTTTAAACCCGCAGATGCGACAAACTATTTGATTTGCAGTTTGAAACGCTTGGTTTCTCCTGCTACTGTAGTAGTTGCTGTTGTTGTTGTTGTTGTTGTTGTTGTTGTACCTTGGCTTGAAATTCAAGCTGGTGTTGGGCTTGTTACTGGAAAACCTCTTAGGCTCAAACTTGGCCTTCTTCCTTTTCTCCTCTTGCAGTTGTTTAAAGTCATCTTCAAGAGTGATGGCTGCATCCACCAACTCTTGGAACTCCATCGCTCTCATCATCCGGAGCTGTACCTTGAACTGGGGACTTAACCCCCTCAAAAACCTCTTCTTTTTCTTGTCCTCGGTGTTGACTTCTTCAACAGCATACCGGGACAGTTTTGAGAATTCCCTGACATAAGTCAGGATGGCCTTGTCCTTCTGCTCGAGACTTTCAAACTCTCGACGCTTCAGTTCCACAATACTTTCAGGGACATTGGATTCCCTGAACTTCCTCGCGAACTCCTCCCAGGTAAACACTTTTCCAGCCGGATAAACGGCTACGATGTTGTCCCACCATGATGCGGCAGGTCCACACAACAGGTGTGTAGCATAACGAACCTTCTCCTGGTCATTGCAACCAACAGTATTGAGCTTTCGCTCAGTGTCCATAAGCCAATCCTCCGCGTCCATTGGCTCGGGCGCGTATGCGAAAGATATAGGCTTGGTGTTCTGGAAGTCTGCTAAGGTGACTCCCTGATTCTCGGATCTCTCCACCCTGTTCTGCTGCAGCAGCTCCTGGAAGAATTTATTCTGCTGCTCCAACGTGATACGTTGCCTCTCCTCCACCATTTGCATGTACTGGACGAAATTCTGCTGCGTCATTGGTGGTGGTGGTGGTGGAAACTGATTCCTGGCTGCTTCATCAGCCTCTTCCTTCTGTTTTGCTTCGCGCTCCATACGCTGCGCTTCGGTCTCCTCTCCTACCGGTCCCGACATAACCCCCTAGTTCTGCAACACAAGATGATACTCATAATTACTCCATGCGCAAGTTTTCTGAGCTCAACTTTGTGCACAGAACTAGTCACGCAATGGAAATCAAGAAGCAAATCCAAATCATACAAAACATATACCATGTATATACATACTTAAGTGGTCTTATTACAATACTCAAGTCGATGTGAGTATGCAAACTCACTTATTAAAGTATATGTACAAATTTCTACAAATATTACACACTACAATACACGTGGTACTTGTGTATTGTAGTCCCGCCTTCCTTGGTGGACTCTAGTCGATCTTCACTCCCGGTACATCCCAGGCTTCCATCCGGTCGAACGTGTCGTCCTCCTGATAGAATCTGGAATATAAGGTCTCCCCGTCGGCTGGTAGTCAGAATCAGATGATGATCCTAATGAGAAATCAGTGTTCACAAACAGGTCATTAAGTGCATCATAGTTCACCCATCGGGTGTACTCCCCTGTGGCTCCACCATAGGTATTTCCAACATTCATATCCGACTCAACCTGTGTAGGATACTCTCCATCAACTCCTCCATTACTAGGATAACTCTGGTTCTGGGTTGTGGCATCCTCATTCATCTCTCCATCATAATACACTGAAGTACTATGAGTTCCAGTATCAGATCCCCAACGCCAACCCGTGGAGTTTTCTATAGGCGTCACGGAACGCTGATTGTTTCCGGATTCCTCTCCACCCTCATATCCCCCATAGGAACTACCAAGATAGTTTCCAGGTGTAACGGGTGTAGTTTCACGCTCAAGAGGGTCAATGCTAATGTAGTCACCAGCTGAGTAAACTGGTGTGTGCACCACATTCTCCATAGGTTCTTTTCCCCTAGTCTCCTCCTTGGGTTCAGTAAACTCCTCTAGCATTGTATCAATTGCTCCCGTCAAATGATGGTTTAACTGAAAGAGCAATGATAGTAAGTTGCGGCTATTATCCATGTATTTTGCAGCTTCTATTGGTTTGCGTTTTGCATATTTGAAGTGGTTAAGCATGGGATCCTCTTCCTCCTGCATATGAGGAATGTGGGTGAATTCGGAACCCATAAGCTCTTTCGTCTTATGCTCCCGAATATCGGTTATGGCTCTCATAACGGCTATATGGTAGGCTGTGTTGATAGTTCTGGCTTCACCTGCTGGCATTACTACGCTCATTCCCAAAGATTCGGGAAGTCGCAGTCCTACCCTACATTTTGCCAATACAGTACCATCGTAGTACATGTATTTCTTTACTTGGATCTGGGGATCACACCCAAATTCAAGTAACATGGCACGTAAAATATCTGCAAGTCCTCCTTCATATTCACTCAGTGTGGAATCCATCACTTTCACGTTTCGTCCCGGACGTGAACTTGCCATTGTTGGCTGTAGAAATAGAAAGAATATAAGATTAGTAATAATGCATCATAATAGAGATAATAAAGAATTATCGCACTAAAAGATATGATTGTTGTATTCTCAATTGAATATACACCATATTTTTAGAGAATTCTTTACTAGTCCTATTTGACTCCTAATGTTTGGTCCCATTTACTAGGTTCCAACCTAAGGTCAAAGCTTTTGCTCTGATACCAACTGTGGTGACCCTGCATACCACTGCATGTTGTAGTATGTCAGTCGTTGATATAACATTCACGAAGTACCATTCCGCAAATATTACATCCCTCAGAGTAGTACAACAGAACATAGCAGGTCCATAACTCATTCATTTACTATTACAAACATCATACACATATCGTCTCGGAGCTCCTCTTGGGTCCTAAGAGGAATACTCCTGGGTTCGAGGCGAACCCAACTTAGCTTACAATATAGATGTCTCATTAAGTTGTACATTTATTCTCTCGAGCAGCTAGTATTAAGAGTTCGGGCTGCTCGACTACTACTACTACTAGATGATTCTAGGCTTGATCTCCTCCGGAAGCCTCCCCGATTCCGTAGACTATAAGGTAGTCTACGCCTTCAACACCTCCCGAGAGGTCTGGTTCTTCATAGCCGATGATCTCGGCTTCTTCAGGGTTGTCGTAGTCCTCCTCCAGACGATTCAGACAATCTAAGCAAGGGATTTAAGAGTGGGATGAGTACGAGCGTACTCAACAAGTTCATTATAGATAAGAGGTGTTTTATGCACTAGCTACGATATTAGACCAGAAAGTCTAATACCAATGCAGGTTTTGATAAACATTTCTTCAAGAGATTGCTTTTATTTCAAAGAGCTATGTCCGTCAGCCTTCACCGGTTTACTAGAACTTCATGGAGCTCCTTTCCGGCCGCGCGTTCGCAGTTCCATATCCCGGAACAGGGAGTGACAGGTCACGGTTCTTTACACTCTGCAGAGGTGTGTTGCTTTACCCATAAGAGATCTTAACCTTGGTGCCAACCGGGCAGCTTTCCCGTCCACACTTCCTTTGGTGTGAGGCCCGGTATAAGGTCATAGCCAATCATATTCCTCCGCTACCTTATACACCCACCCTTTGTTGCAAACCCCGACCCTGGGTCCTCGTCGGTCCACTTACACCATTTAAGGACGGGCCCCGACCACGACAACAGTCTGGGATCGAACCAAACTCCTTCGCCGGTAGCTGCAACCCATCATAGACCACATTACCATGGGGAATTAGAGTGGGATCCCCACCCTCAAGTTGTTTCGCAAGCCGCAACCGCTACGGTATGCACAGCATAACCGTGGGGACTTAGAGTGGGATCCCCACCCACAAGTTGCTCCGCAAGATACAACTGCTACGGTAAGCGCATCCGTTGATGTACAAGAGGTGGAAATACGATTGACTAGTCCGTCCCATTTCAGATCTTATGGTTAACACGGTTATTACGACACAAGAATCACTAGCGACATTTGTTGTTTAATCCTAGCTGGATATAAACCCTTGCAATGGAACCTCCACCATATCAACACAATCCATGGTTCCATTGCCAACCACATAGTCATATTCATAGTTATGAAAATAGTGGTTTTGGTTTTTATGCAATCGTGATAACCATAGTACTTTGCAAGTAATTTGATAGAAATACACAAATGACATGAGCAAGTGATGAACTTGCCTGAACACTGCAAAGTTTTGCAGTTGGATGGTGTGGACTGACCCTTGTCCTCTGTCTCTGAAAAATAGCATCATTGTCCAATAAGGGCAATGGTTAAAGAAGCAATTATGCATGATTCCAGTTTTAGGGTTTGTTCCCCCCCTTCCGATGTCGTTATTATTTCATGTGAGAGGTTATTACTAAGATAGATTTGGAGATACTCTATTTAGGGTAAATACAACCTTGAAATATTGTCAAGGTGTTTTTAAAGTCCAAATGCATTAATGGACTTATTTTCTTTATTGAAAATAATATGTGTGATTTAAATCATTATTTAAATCATCAAATTAAGACTTATTCTTAATTATCTTCAAAAATTCTCTTTGATATTTTATTTGGATAGAGAATTTTATGCTGATTGATTTTCATATTTTTAATTATTTTTTTAGAGCCATATTCTATTTTATAAAATTCCTTGAAATTCTCACTTAAATAGTATTTTGGAAATGTCCAAATTGCCCTCGGGCCCACCTGTCAGGGTGAACCCGAGTGGGTTGGGCTCAACCCAGTTGGCATGGTCCGGCCCACTCGGTCGCCCTCACTTCCTCCTCTCTCTCCCTCGCGAACCCTAATCCTCGAGCTCTGGCGACTCGCGCGTCGCCGCCCCTTCGCCGAATTTCTCCGGCCAACTCCGGCCATCGCCGCCAGCGAGATGGGGTGTGTCTGAACCGCCGTTCGACGGCGCTTCAGATCCACCGCGCCGATTTGTTCTTCGACGCCTCTTCGTGTCGCCCCCAACCCATCTGCTCGTCTGGCCGTGGAGATCCACGGCGATCTCGTCGCCGCCGACGTTCCTGGAGCCGTGGCTTGGCCGTAGGCTTCGTCGTGCCTGCGCTGGAGCCTCCGTGCTTCGGCGACCGCCTGGCTTGGCCATGGCTTGGCGCTGCCGTGGCCAGGCTGTGCCGCCGTACCGCCATGATGACGCCGTGGCGCTGCTCCAGGTTAGTATGCCTCCATCTTCTCCCTTTCTTCCTCCTCCTCTATGCCATGCTCTAGTTACTAGCCTGCCTCTCCTCATGGAGATGCTGGCACTGCCGTGCTGCTGTTGCTTCTGCGCCTCTGTGTGCCTTGCGCCAAGCCAGCTCTGATGCTATGCTACCTGCTGCTCTGCGTATGCTGCTGCTGTGCATTTGCCATGGATTCTGGCTGCTGTGCTATGCTATTCTGCTCTTATAGCTTGCTGTTGCAACTCATGAGCTCTTGCTCATGAGCATACTGTGATGCTTTGCTTTATTCATTTGTTACTGCTGCCACTATCTTGCTCCTGCCTCTCCTGTATGTGCAATTACTTCTCCCTGGCTTGATCATGATGCATGATCCTTGCCTTTGGCAAGTGCCAGTGCTCCTGGTGTGCTATCTCTGTGCTATAACACATGATCATGCTCAATTGGGCATTGTTACTGACTTGGCAGCTCCATCCCTTGATGGAGTGCTTCTGGATACAATTATAATGCTTTTATTTACTTATCTGTGATACAATTGTTCATGTCTTGTGGCTGATTTAAGTATATGTCCATGTGTTGATACTAGAATGGATTCTAGCATGCTGTAGCAAGCTTCTGATGATCTTGTGATTATCAGCTGCTTGTAAAAGGTGTGGTGCTCCATCTTGTGCCTTACCAGTGCTCAATTTGAGCTGTGTGTGGTTACAGACTAGTGCTGGTGTGTGTAGTGGTTGGCTCAAGCAATTGCTGTTGCTTGCAGTGATCCCTTGGATCCACTGCAAAGCTGTGTTGTATTAATTACTGGAATATTCATTTATCTGTGTGGTCTTGCTTGGCTAAGTGGATAAATGATGTGAACTGCCTGCAGTTGTGATCATCTAACAATTCATGTGATTGAGCTAGAGGGATGCCAACTGTTGTTGGGGACCCTAGCTCCACTTTGAACCCAATCTGGGTGATGATACAAGTGCTTGGCTTGATGGTTTGGGCTGTTTCAGTGGTTGAGGTGACCCTAGCAGTAATCATGTACTGCTTTTGGGTAGCTCCCCTCTTGTTGGCTTACTGTGGCTCACTGGATGCTTTCTGGGTGATCCTTTTGTTGGATTGCCAGTAGCTTTTGATGTTGAAATCAATTAGACAAGGATTTGTCTAATGTCTGATGGCCTTAGCTAGCTGTAGGTGCTAAGTAATTCTGGCTAACTATGTAGGATCATTACCTTGCTGGATATCTTTGGTTATGCCATTGTTTTGGCATAATCAATGTTCCCAGGTGACTTCCTATTGGTTTCTCTCTGTCTTTACTTGCACCAATTGGCTGTTAGCCATATGATGACTCACACATAGGGTTTCTACCCTCTTTTGCTTCTGTGACATATGCACATGCTTAATTATGAGCAAAACCATGGTTTGCTCATGCTTTTCTGGTATACCTCACTCCAGCTCCAAGATTTGTGGTTGGTGTAGAGGATTAGCTGCTGTGTTGATCTTTTGGTTGATGTGCTTGCCCTGCTCCTCCTGGTGAGCTTGTGAAGCTTGATTTGATTCTGTGGTGTTATGGAGCAGGTTGAACAGTGAAGCTGTTCTTCCTGTTCTAGCTGTTCTTGACTGTTCTTGGTTCCTAGTGACTTACCAGTGCAATCCTGTCGATGGCATGGCTAGGGTTTACTGTGGAGGTTTTATATGATCTCCTATTCCTTCTCTGGTCGACAACAAGGCCTGGCAGCCTGTTGGTGACTCACCAGCTGTGTGTGTGTGTGGTGTGCTGCATGCACACTGCTGTGTGAGCAGCCTAGCTGTGTGTGTGTGCACATACTTGGTATCTGGCTTGTGTCTTGGCTGTGAGATGATAGAGCTGATCCATATCTGCTCAATTTCAGTTTTCTTTTAACCTGCCAAGTGGCAATGCCACTTGGCATAATCCTTTGCTTTGTTGTGTTGTGTGCAGGGTATAAGTGAGCTGATCAAGATGATCCTGAAGATGATCAAGTCCAAGATCAAATGAAGACTACTTTGTAGTATTTAGGATAGATTCATCCTTTGTAATCTTTCTTTTTATTTTCTTTTTCTTCAATTCTTTGGATGTGTTGTAAATTCATATATCTATTCTGGATATTGTAATGACATTGTATTATGTGTGTGATTATCAATAAAGCTCAAGTTTTCCTTAATGAGCTTTGTGTAATTGTTGTATTACTTATAATCTTGATTAATGATAATTGTTTATTAAATTATCTCAAGTTTGAATTATGTGATAACCATTTGATGTTTGAATTTGAAATTCAAATTCAAATTTGGTTTGAATTCAATCATACAACTTAACTTGTAATTCAATCATGTAACTTAGCATTGTGCTGCAATATCTCTCCCCTCTTCTCAAAACCCTAATCTAGTTAAGTAAGAACAAGTTCATCGCACTCTCGAAACCCTAACCCTGTAGGATGTCGAGAGAGAAACCTGTCCCCCTTCGATGCAGTTTTGTTTTAAAAGCGCGAAATTTCCCCGGAATTTACAATGCAATGCACATCCCTTTCTAAAATCTACCCCTCGATCGCCTCTAAACCTGGGACATTACACCGGCGTCCCAGAACATCTGGGCCACCGCTACGGTGACGTAGATCCGGTCGCGTCTGGGCGTCGCCGGCGGCCCCATTGCGAACGCCGGCGGCGCATGGCGCCGGCTGCTTGCCGGCCTCGTGGTCGTTGGCGGACGGCGGGAACTCGCGCTTCGGGGCCATGGCGGCGCGGAAGCTTCGAGCTCGCGCGTGCGGCCGGAGTGGAGAGTGGGGGACCGGATAGGGGCAGTCCCCTTCCCCGATCCACATTTAATAGGACTGGGCACCGACAGGTGGGCCAGCCACGCGGACGAGGCGGACACGCGAGGACGCCGCGTGCCATCCGCGGCCACGCAAACCCGGCCCAGATTTGGGCCGGGTTTGCGTCGTTCCGGACTCCGCGGCCGTCCGCTTTTGCGGTGCGTCCCCGCGTTGGGCCGCGTTTTTGTCCGGCTCGCCCAAACGGACGCGCGGGCCCGGTTTGGATCGCGCAGTTGGAGATGCCCTAAGATTTTAAACTTCATTTGTGCTAGCCTATATGTCTCCAATGATACACCTGCATGGCCGCATGGGTGACAGAACGTATCTGCCTCCTCGGATCTCATCTCAGCAAAAACACCACGTGCCATTATTGCTGACACGCACTTGCTGATATTTCTACCCATGCTAGCTGGTAGTTCCAAAAACAAGGACAGGTCGACCGATGTTGCACCATGTTACCTACAAATTCACAATAATGCGTTCCATTGCCCGAGCTCAACTGATCACAACGTACGGTCCATGGAGCTGACGAGGCCTGCCACCACTGAATATTGTCTGCAACGAGATCGCAGCAACTAACGTGGGCCGGCGGCGAACAACATTCCACTCTCCACGGTAACAGCATCGCGTTGCCGTTTTTGGGGACGTCTTTGTCCAACGATATTTTTCCAAACCGAGACTTTTAAAGACTTCCATTTGATTAAAATTCGCCTGAAACAACTGATTTCTTTTAAGTTCCAATAAATTTTAAAAGTTTGAATGAAATATGTTGAAATTTTTAAAATTTAAACTAATCGCGGCATGGGCTGGCGCACCAAAACCACTCCATGTCGACGAGATCCTCCTCCGCCACCTTCTTCTCCTTGATGGCCGCGCTGCCACTCACGCCTGCACCATCCCGGGTCCTCCTCCCTCTGCTCCTCCGCCGCGCGCGCCGACAACGCTTGTCCCTTTGATGGCTGTAAGGTAGCATGCTGGACTTGCTGCCCGATGATACGCGTACAGCACGCGACCGTTGGGAACCCTAAGAGGAAGGTGTGATACGTACAACGGCAAGTTTTCCCTCAGTATGAAACCAAGGTTTAATCGAACCAGTAGGAGCCAAGAAGCACGTTGAAGGTTGATGGCGGCGAGATGTAGTGCGGCGCAACACCAGGGATTCCGGCGCCAACGTGGAACCTGCACAACACAAACCAAGTAATTTTCCCCAACGAAACAGTGAGGTTGTCAATCTCACCGGCTTGCTGTAACAAAGGATTAGATGTATAGTGTGGATGATGATTGTTTGCAAAGAACAGTAGAACAATTGCAGTAGATTGTATTTCAGTATAAAGAATGGACCGGGGTCCATAGTTCACTAGAGGTGTCTCTCCCATAAGATAAATAGCATGTTGGGTGAACAAATTACAGTTGGGCAATTGACAAATAGAGAGGGCATGACCATGCACATACATATTATGATGAGTATAGTGAGATTTAATTGGGCATTACGACAAAGTACATAGACCGCTATCCAGCATGCATCTATGCCTAAAAAGTCCACCTTCAGATTATCATCCGAACCCCTTCCAGTATTAAGTTGCTAACAACAGACAATTGCATTAAGTATTGCGCGTAATGTAATCAATAACTACATCCTCGGACATAGCATCAATGTTTTATCCCTAGTGGCAACAGCACATCCATAACCTTAGGGGTTTCTGTCACTCCCCCAGATTCACGGAGACATGAACCCACTATCGAGCATAAATACTCCCTCTTGGAGTTACAAGCATCAACTTGGCCAGAGCATCTACTAGTAACGGAGAGCATGCAAGATCATAAACAACACATAGATATAAATTGATAATCAACATAACATGGTATTCTCTATTCATCGGATCCCAACAAACACAACATATAGCATTACAGATAGATGATCTTGATCATGTTCGGCAGCTCACAAGATCCGACAATTAAGCACAATGAGGAGAAGACAACCATCTAGCTACTGCTATGGACCCATAGTCCAGGGGTGAACTACTCACTCATCACTCCGGAGGCGACCATGGCGGCGTAGAGTCCTCCGGGAGATGAATCGCCTCTCCGGCAGGGTGCCGGAGGCGATCTCCTGAATCCCCCGAGATGGGATTGGCGGCGGCGGCGTCTCTGGAAGGTTTTCCGTATCGTTGCTCTCGGTACTGGGGGTTTCGCGACGAAGGCTATTTGTAGGCGGAAGGGCAGGTCAAGGGGCGTCACGAGGGGCCCAGGAGACAAGCCGACGCTACCAGGGCTTGGGCCGCCCTACCTCCTGGCCACCTCGTGGCCCCACTTCGTTGACTCTTCGGTCTTCTGGAAGCTTCGTGTGAAAATAGGCCCCTGGGCGTTGATTTCGTCCAATTCCGAGAATATTTCCTTACTAGGATTTCTGAAACCAAAAACAATAGAAAACAGCAACTGGCTCTTCGGCATCTCGTTAATAAGTTAGTTCCAGAAAATGCATAAATATGATGTAAAGTAGCATAAAACATGTAGATATCATCAATAATATGGCATGGAACATAAGAAATTATCGATACGTCGGAGACGTATCACCCGACCACATGGTGCCGACGGAGAGCAGCGCATCCGATGCGCGCTAGTCATTCATCGAGTTAGCCAAGGCTTGGCTCACAGCGGTCTGGCATCTTATTCATGGGCCTCCCTCACGGTGGCCCTTCATCTTCTTCATAGGCGGTGCTCTGGGCTAGGGTTTGAGTGGCGGCGAGTGGAGTGAGCCATCTCTATGTTGTTGAGGCCCATTTATCGTCGGGAGGCAGGCGAAGAGGCCGGTGTGCTGCATTTACAACGGCACGTGGGAAGCCCGCGCGCCGCCGTGTGTGAAAGAAGCAACATCGATGGGACACGTCGTCTGCCGCCTGACTGGGGCCGACGCCTCCATAATGAGGCAAACCGACGTCATAACGAGGCAAACCGGATGCTTGTGGTCTTTATTAATGTTGAACGGCCGCCGATGATCTTTATTAATGTTGACCCGCTGATTTAATCCAACGTGTTAACTGGCGGGCTCGTGTCCAGCGCGTTCGGATCATACACTGCGGGTCGGGTGATGGCCCGAGGCTGTCGGATAGGTCATTGGGTCACATCGGACGCGAAATCCATTTAGAAATGCGGTTGTGCGTGAATTTTTGTCCGGCGTGCTCCAATTCACTTTTTTTAGACGTGCTCCGATTCACTTTGAAGTGTTATAAACGCGACAAACAAATAACGAAGAACGATAAAGGAAAACACAGCGGAGACACAAGATTTAACGTGGAAAATCTCTTCCAACACAGAAGGGGAAAAAACCACGGACACCAGCCGGCAAATACTTCACTATATCGGGGAGTGTTTACAAACATCGTGGGTTATCTTATAATCTGATAAATTCTAGCCGACGGCTTACAAGATGTATATATAGGCGGTGGCAATGATCCGTACCGCGGGGGGCTATCACCCCCCGCACCCTCTTCGGCCCAAGCCTAGCGGCGACGGGTTTCGCTCCGCTCGTCAGAAGTTAGCCTCCATTTAGTATATGAATTTGGATCACAATATAACAAATGACGCTTTAAAAGACGCAGGTAGGGTGCTCTAAGATTATAACGGTTCCAGGCAAAGTACCATGAGTAATTACCACGTGCGTTTCTGTTCTGTCGGCTCTGTTTCATCCTCACCTCCTTCCGTTGGACGGAGGTAGGTCACTTTCCGATAAGAAAATGGATAATTATCTGGTTATGCTCGCCTAGAGCAGCTACTCTTTACCAATCCCCATCGTTAGCTAATCTTCACATTGTTCATTTCTACTCTATCCCTTCCTTTGATCGGGAAGTAAAAGCAGATAAACAACTTGAGGAATTGACGGCCTGACGAAATGTTACAGAAACGATAATACTACAGCGGTTTTGGTGACCCGGCGCCGCAAATTATGAGCTTTTATTATGAGAAAATCACGACGAATGCAGGTGCAGCAACGTTGTCTGTTGGACGGAGCAGGTGTCCCGTTGCGATGGTGGCTCATCGGTCGACGGTAGTAGATAGACAAAGAATGTGTCGCGTACCCAACGGCCAACACCACCAGCCTTACGATGCAGGTTTGGTATTTGGCAATGTTCAGGAATGAAGCAAACCTTTGCACAAAATCGAGATATGTCTCGCCCTTTTATTTAAAAAATATTCCATATTGTCAGTCATCAAACCTTGTTACAAGAGAGAGATCAAGTGCCTGTTTGGTTGGCCACGAAAGCCTTTTCTCTCATTGAGTGGGCCAAAAACGTCTATTTGGAAGCCCCGCTCGCATCGAAATCTTGCATTGCACGATATTTAAAGCATGCCAAACGTTGACCCGAGAGAAACGGCTGAATCGGCGTTTTTCCGGGGACAGGCCCGGCCCAGAGCACCGCGTCTCTACTGTTTCGCACGCGGTGGAGAGCGCGGGAGACTAGACGAAACCCATTACTCGTGAAGCCTACTCCCCTCACCGCCCAACCGGCACACTCACCTCCTCGGAAACTCCATGGCTGCCGGTCCTCCTCCTCCCCCTCCACTCGGCGGCCTCCCCTCGAAGCGGAAGATATCCGCGCAAGAGGTGTGGACGACGTGTCAACTGGACCTTCTCGCAGCCCACGGAGTCAGCAACCTCGCGACCGCTCAGAAGCGGTCGTCCCCGCTCTATTCAAGGCCTCCCTCGTCGAGGGCGGCCACAATGGAGGCCGCGTCGGAGACCATGGACTTAACCGGCGGATCGTCATCGACGCTCGCTCCGCATAGCATTGCGGCTGGCAAGGCTCCTGCCTACGCAGGGCCTAGTCTCGCCGATTTGGCAGGGTTTTTTCGACCCCTCCGGTGGCCACCTCGACTAGGCCGTCCTCTTCTTCCCGGGATCCAGCGCATCGGTCCCACTCTCTGAGCGTTCCTCCACCATCGACGATGCCCAATTTCTCCAAGGTACACGCAGAATCTCGCAAATTAAGGTTGCGGTTAGGGTTTGGTCGATTTTGGTACCGTCCGATGAATGTGCTATATCCGGCGAACGGCTGGCCGGCGGTAGGGCTAAAATGCATGTGGTGGTAGGGTTTCTTCGCTAGGTGATGCATGCGCAATTTAGATTTCCCAATTTGGAATTTGATTTTGTGCCAACAATTGCACATCCCAAATTGGGAAATTGGGACAAAACTTGCATTTTTCTGATGTGCTTCTTCATTTGTCTTATGCTATCGCAATAACATGCTGATGAACAGCATGGATGTGTCTTTGTGTAGATCATGGTCCTAGACATGGACAACATGCTGATGAACATACATCTAGATCATGGTACTTACAGGAGGTGTCTTAATTATCTGCCTAGGTCGTGAAGCTGGAGTGCGACACTGTGGGCAGAGGATGGTTCCCTTCACCATGCTATCAGGACAACATCGTCGTCAACTGGTCGACGAGCGCTCTGGAGCTGGTGGTGCCAGGGAGGGTGGAGGCTGTGCTCCTGCCACCTCCCACTGTCGGCCGCCAGCCCTGATGCCGTGGAGGTTCTACGTCCAGCTCAACACGGATGACCTGACATGGTTCCAGGACGCGATCCGGGAGTGGGTCAAGATCTTGCTGCCTCGCAGTGTGCCCTTGTCTGCGTGCCGGTTTTGTGAGGAGTGGGTGCAGGTCACCTACCATGGTGGGTAGGTCGTCTTCAGCCGGAACTGGGCGCATATGGTCTACAAGTACGACCTCCGGTACGGCGACGTCGTGGAGTTCAAGCTGCATGCCTTCACCTTGAAGATGATCACCTACAAGGCGGACTGCTCCACCGCCAGGCTCTACACCTGCCCCGATCACGGCTAGGTGGCGGCGGCTACCCTTTTATACATGTATGTTCATTATGTATGTCTGTAGTTGTAGTGGCTTCGGTACTTATGGGTACAAGACTAAAACTAGTGTTCTATTAAGGGGTTATAGGGATTATGTTTTCGTGGAACTTCCTTGCTTTTGATCAAGGGTTTCCACGGGATTACAGCTCCCTCGAACTTTCTTGCTTTTGCTCACGGCGTCTTTCCAAGTCCTAATTATGGTGATTATAGGTTGTGCAGTTAGATGATCATGTGTGTTATCTTCACTGCTTGCTAATGGCTAGGTAGGGTAAGAGCATCCTTTCGAAGAGGGAGGTAACAACATCCCTGCTTAGCACATAACTAAACATCCACTTCTTCTTCCGTCAGCCAACATAGTACTCATTGTTGCCAACCAAACACTGGGTCGAAACTACACGCTAAAAAATTATTGGCATCCAAACGTAGTGCATAAACATGCTCAGCCTTCGGTACACCTCATACGGCATCCACCGAACCAAAAGTAGATACGGAATTTTTTTGATGCGAGAGGTCCCAATTGATTCCGGGCATCTCGTGCGGCTTAGAGCATCTCCAGTCGCGTCCCCCAAACCACGCCGGATTGAGCGTTTGGGGGACTTGTTTTGTTCGTGCCGCCTTTGGAGGACGTCGCTCCCCAGCTGCGTCCCCCAAACGCCTCCCCCAAACATTTAAAATACTTTTTTTTAGCATTTTTATTTCAATTTCCACAAACTAATACATAATTGGGAACGTGGTTTACACGAAAACACAGTTAGGAACATGGTTTTCCACAAACTAATACATAGTTTGAACCGTTCGTGGACACAAATATAAAATTTTGCAAAGAAACTAAACCTAACTAGGCCGTGCATCCAAGGTTTCTGTGTTCGCTGCTAAGAAAGAACACTCGAGGGCACACCCAGTCACCTAAACTGGAAAATCCAGCGGGAGGATGGTGCCCTTGTTGGTTCTACCGATGAGGCGAACAGGCAGAAACCTCCGTGCACGTGTTCGCTGCGAAGAAACAACACTCAATCGTCCTCCTCGTCGGTGCTGTCGTCGTGGTAGTCCCGGCGGCAGCGCGTCTCGTCGAAGACCTTGACGCTCATGTCCTTGTCGCCGAAGTAGGAGAACAGGAGGATGAAGCCGGCTTCGAGGCTGTGGTGCCGCGCGAATTTCTCCCAGCCGATGTTGAGGTACATCTTGCCGCGAGCGTCGTAGATCACGTCGACGATCCACCGGTAGTAGCCGCACGCAGCCTCCCGCAGATGCATCGTGCGCGGGCGGTTGTCGCCGGCGACGTAGTCGGCTAAGGAGTACAACAGCCTCTGGATGTCGCGCGGGTCGCCCTTGAGGACGAGGACGAACTCGAACAGCACGTCCGGCTCCACGTCCATCTCCGACGATGAAGCCGACGGCGTGGGAGGCGACGGCGAGCGTTCACCTCTGCCGCGGCCACGACCACGACCACGACCACGGCCGCGAGGTCGGCCTCCGCCTCTACCAGACATAGCGTCGAGTCTTGTTGAGATGGTGGCGGCTAGGGTTTGGGAGAGAGGCGCTAGGGTTTGTGTGTGAGAGGGACGATGAGAGGCGGCCCTTTTATAGGCCGGAGGGAGGCGGAGGAGCGGTGGCGCTCATTAACGCCGGCACGCAGAGCTAGGCGCGACGGGACGCATCGCTGCGTCGCTGCGGGAACTGCACCGTCGCTGCGCGCCAATAACTTCCGTCGCGAGGTAGGCGACGGTTAGGTTAAAATTTATTGTGCCGCTGACGAGTCGGCCCCGCCACTCCCCGCCTCGCTTTTCGGTGTGGCCGGCATCCCCGGTGCGTCCCCTGTGGGACGGGGACGGGCTCGGGGCGCCGGACACCGTATCAAGACGCGCCGGACAAAAATGGGTTTTGGGGGACGCGGCTGGAACGGTTTTTTGGTCCGACGGCGCCCCAAATCCCTTTGGAGACGCTTTGGGGGACGCGGCTGGAGATGCTCTTAGCCTGAACCGACAAGAGACTTATAAAAAGAGGTAAACTGAGCTCTGGCCTGCTTGGATAAACTCGGTCGGCATACATATATAGGATTAAAGACTCCTGATTTGTAGTTCACTGGTTGAATTCGGCAACTTAGCTATACCATTTATGTAGGTGGAAACTCTATCGGTATTTGTTAGATCATATACTCTGGAGATCTCCACCAAGATATTTAAGGACACTTAAATATATAAAGATGTGCATACAGATATGTATAACTAATAATTATAGTTCCATAGATTAATCTACATGCGATTTTGGCATTCTTATATTATTTAATTCATACTCAACGGGTGGTTCGTTTTGAAGTTCTTCTAAGGGACAATGCCTCGAAAACAATTAAGATATTTTTTTCATAAAAATGTTCACATTATCATGACACCAATGTCTATTTCAATGATTGACATTATAACTACATAACATAGGATAAATAAGTAATATATTGGCACCATTATTATTGTGTTTAATTACGATAACTAAGTATAGTTTAACACACCAATTAAGTATGCTCTTTAACAATTATAAATTATAAATAAGTCAAAGAGTTTAGTATAAAATACTATTTGTTTTAAAAAAGGAACCAATCTCATCAACAAATTGGAATAACCAAGCCCTGTCTCCAGGATTTGGGGGCCCCGGTGCGAATTATAAAATGGGGCCATTTTTTCGAACTCAATAACTAATAAAACGAAATCATATATTTAGTAAGTAAATTATATAAGTTCGGTATACGTTTTTCGGTACAAAGAATATAAGTAAGTATTCATTCTAAAATAATAAATATAGCATTAAAGTACTAAACAAACTTCAGGTTCTACCGAAAAGCATAATCCGTCTGTCTTTTCTTCTTCTTTTCACCACCGGATTGACACTTTGTTCTTCTCATGATTTCTCATGTTCAGTGTTCACCAAATAAATAAATTACCAAGGTGACTAGTTGATAAGGACACAAGCAGCGATCAGGGCTCCAAAATTTTGAGTTACATGCTAGGCTTACAGGTTACAGCAGCGATCATACCTTCAGGCTCCTGTCCTTATGCGTGAATCTCAGGCAGCCACTTGAACACCGGCAAGAAGCGGATCACCGGTTCAGGAGGGGGACTGGGGAGGGGGCAGCCGGGCAGGGCGCAAGCACGCCACGACGACATGACACGGAACTACGGAAGACGAGGCGACGAGCGTACTACGGAACGATCTCGTCTCGATCGTGAACAGGAACTGCTTCGTCTAGGTTTCGTTGATGGGTTGTAGCCTTATGGTCCTGGGCCGCACGACAAAAGAGCTAGAGAGTAGAGGATAGTAGTACTGGGCTGCAGAAATTCGAGGGCCTTCAAAATTTGGGGGCCCCGATGGATCAATCTCTTCGATCGTGGCCATCGAGGGGGCTGGAATAGCCCTAGCTAGGCAGATAGGTGACAAAACCTCAAATGACCGGCCAAAAAACTTACTCGCTAGAATGGAAAGGTTTACAAATGCAATCAACCATCGTGTTCTAGGAATAATCGAAAGGATTGAATAACTAAAAAGAAAGGTGGTGACCATTACTTATATGTAACTGAGCATTAATTTGAAACAATGAGCATCAGCGTGTAGTTTATATGTGTGTTATCTCATTCATATTTTTTCAATTATCTAAGAAACTTGTTACATATAGGCTAATTTTCGGAGGTGGCGTTTTGGCTCATAGGAGCAAATGCTCCCATTATACAAAATAATCAAAAACAATTTTAAAAATGTCAAAAAATTCTTACATAATTTTTTTGGTGTACATCGTGACATTCTTTGTTAGTGCACAAGTTTTTATGGAGAAACAATATTTTATGTGGCGTGTACAAAAAAGACAAAAAAATGTCCTGTACGTAGTCGTGTTATAGCATCAAATTTTGTCTTTTTTACAGGAGCCACAAATTTTTTTTAGTTTCTTTTGAAAACTTGTGCACGAACATAAAATGTGTAGATGTACATGAAAAATTTTACTTTAGAATTTTTTGACACTTCGAAATGTAGATTCACATAGTGGGAGCAAATGCTCCTATGCGCCAAAGTGAGTATCCCCTAATTTTCCACCTATCTTTCTGTTGCAACAACTCATTTCATTTTCACTTGGTATTTTGTTCGTACGGCCGAATTCAGATAATCAGAAGAAACAAACACACAAACACAACTACATATTCGTACATGTGTACATGCATGACTTTGGTCAACTATCAATGTAAAGTTGTAAATACCCGCGAATGTGGTAAAGAGCTGGGTCAACAATATTAAGCCAATGGTTGAATCAATGAATGATATCAATCAGATTATTTCATGATGTATACATAATACCTATAGGAATAGCAATAACAAGCTTAAAAATAAAGGACATAATAGTCAACACTTACAAAAAATACAAAATAGAGTAGCAAATATGCAAGTGGGCAACATGATTCATGTAGATCAATTATGGGGTAGACCCAGCGCTTTCTCGTGGCTTGGAAAAAAAAATCAAAGTGCTGCAAAGTTGATCAATACTTACCCGAACAGTCCTTGGCACATCTGGGATGCTAGGAATAAGGTTCGACAAGGTGAGCCACTAATGCATCCAAAATTTGTTGCAGTGAAAGCTTTGGCATATATCCAATTGATCGTGACGCATCTATACAATCCTACCTCTAACAACAGGCGTGAGACTATATCTTCAGTTTTCGATGGTCTCCGCCGCCGGAGGGTATGGTGATGGTAAATGTTGACACTGCGATCTTTGCTTCTTATCGGCGGATGGGGATGGGCGTCATGATTTGTGACCACAACGGCATCCGTGCAGCTGCATGCAGTGAACGGAATAATGAGGTCGTGACGCCAGAAATTGCTGAGGCGGTGGCAATGTGTCGGGCAATCAGCCTAGCCAATGATGAAGGCTATGACAAGATTATCATCATCTCTGATTGCCTCTCGGTGGTGAAGAGAGTGAGAGCGGAATCTCAAGATCGCTCTATCTGTGGTCCTGTGATTCATGACATCAGGAATATCTCAAAGACATTTACTTCTTGCTCTTTCCATCATGTGAATCGAGCCTTAAATGTTGTTGCTTATTGTTTAGCTAAACTTAGTGAATCTATTATTTGCTCGGTGTGGTGTGGGGTTGTCCCGGATTGTATCCGTGAGACACTTTGTAATGGCATTATTATGTGATCAATAAAGCCCACCTTTCCTTCAAAAAACAGGCTCTCAACTGAACCTTTTCTTTTCTTCTAGATACTCAAGCTGATGCATCATCTCAGGCTGGGAGCACCGCCCCGGGTCGATAGCTGATGGCTCCTCATTTGGCTCGATTCACTTTAGTTGGATCATAGAGGTGTGGCAATCCGGTCATTGGTTGGCCGTAGAAATGGTATGGTACCATGGCTCTGTTGGAGATCATGGGTGTCCACTTAGCGTCGAGCAACATAATGTGATGCATCTCTCAAGCCCACATGTTATATAAATAAAACTCCATTTGCTTTCGTCCTGCTTTATAGATAAACCTAGTGACACAGATGGAATAAAAAATCCTTTTACTCTAAATCTTTATTGAGCGACTGATGGATAACCGTGCAATATGTGACAAATGATGTTGATGCCTGATCCGCTACTAATCGGGGTTATTCATTAGTTTTATCCACAGACAGGAAAATTCACTCGCAGCTTACTATTGCGGGTTGGATATATTTTCAAATTGCAAACTTTAAACACTAGTTTCCAGCACAGAAGGAAATGACATTGTGTTTCATAAAAGAAGAGCACGACTGGGTTCACCTCACTCTCTGGTTGGTGGATGGAGCGGATTTTTTTTTGCTGATCCAAACATGATGGTTCCTTTCTGGATAGCATGGGGAAGATCATGGCAGTGTTTTTACCGGATAAATTACAATTACGCCGCAGAGGTGCATGCATGCGGCTAGCTGTACAGCACGGTTGATTGGATTCCTAGAACCTTTCTGCTCTGGTAGCTTTGTCCTGTGTTCTGTCCAGTCCATCCTCACGGCCGCCGGCCAGAGACGACGAGCTTTCCAGCTCCTCCAAACTCCAAAGGCAGCTTCGTCAAAAGAGGTCCATGGACCATGATACGCCACTTGCTTGAATGAAGACACCAAAAAGAATAAAACAAACTTCCTTGATTGATTACCTGTGAATTTTCTCCGGAGCCCGTAGCCACTGCTGAATTAGAGCATCTCCAGTCGCGTCCCCCAAACCGTCCCCCAAAGGGATTTGGGGCGCGCCGGACAGAAAAACGTTCCCAGCCGCGTCCCCCAAAGCCTTTTTTTGTCCGGCGCGCCCCTATACGGTGTCCGGCGCCCCGAGCCCGTCCCCGTCCCACAGGGGACGCTCCGGGGACGCCGGACACAACGAAAAGCGAGGCGGGGAGTGGCGGGGCCGACCCGTCAGCGGCACAATTAATTTAAACCTAACCGTCGCCTACCTCGCGACGGAAGTTATTGGCGCGCGGCCCGACGGTGCGATTCCGCAGAGGGCGCAGCGACGCGTCCCGTCGCGCCTAGCTCTGCGCGCCGGCGTTAATGAGCGCCACCGCTCCTCCGCCTCCCTCCGGCCTATAAAAAGGGGCGCCTCTCATCGTCCCTCTCACACACAAACCCTAGCGCCTCTCTCCCAAACCCTAGCCGCCACCATCTCTCAACAAGACTCGACGCTATGTCTGGTAGAGGCGGAGGCCGACCTCGCGGCCGCGGCCGTGGTCGTGGTCGTGGTCGTGGCCGCGGCATAGCTGAACGCTCGCCGTCGCCTCCCACGCCGTCGTCTTCATCGTCGGAGATGGACGTGGAGCCGGACGTCCTGTTCGAGTTCGTCCACGTCCTCAAGGGCGACCCGCGCGGCATCCAGAGGCTGCCGGACTCCTTCGCCGAGTACGTCGGCGGCGTACGCCCGCGCACGATGCATCTGCGGGAGCATTCGTGCGGCTACTGCCGGTGGATCGTCAAGGCGATCTACGACGCGCGAGGCAAGATGTACCTCAACATCGGCTGGGAGAAGTTCGCGCGCCACCACAGCCTCGAAGCCGGCTTCATCCTCGTGTTCTCCTACTTCGGCAACAGGGACATGAGCGTCAAGGTCTTCGACGAGAGGCGCTGCCTCCGGGACTACCACGTCGACAGGGACTCCCACGACGACAGCACCGACGAGGAGGACGACTGAATGAGTGTTGTTTCTTCGCAGCGAATACGTGCACGGAGGTTTCTGCCTGTTCGCCTCATCGGTAGAACCAACAAGGGCACCATCCTCCCGCTGGATTTTCCAGTTTAGGTGACTGGGTGTGCCCTCGAGTGTTCTTTCTTAGCAGCGAACACACGAAACCTTCGATGCACGGCCTAGTTAGGTTTAGTTTCTTTGCAAAATTTTATATTTGTGTCCACGACGGTTCAAACTATGTATTAGTTTGTGAAAAACCACGTTCCCAATTATGTATTAGTTTGTGAAAAACCACGTTCCCAATTATGTATTAGTTTGTGGAAAACCACGTTCCCAATTATGTATTAGTTTGTGGAAAACCACGTTCCCAATTATGTATTAGTTTGTGGAAATTGAAATAAAAATGTCAAAAAAAGTATTTTAAATGTTTGGGGGCGGCGTTTGGGGGACGCGGCTGGGAAGCGACGTCCCCCAAACGCGGCACGAACGAAACACGTCCCCCAAACGCTCGATCCGGCGCGGTTTGGGGGACGCGACTGGAGATGCTCTTAGTACCTGCTGCTTATCATCAGTACTACTAGTCCTGGGAGTAGTACTTTATCAGCACCAACATTTTTTTTTCCGCAAGACCAAGTGCTAAGCACCAAGTAAGCTTGCCGCGTCTACATACATACGACACCTGAACGGTGCAAGAAAACAAAGTGTTACCGTACAAGAGGTATTGCCATTGTTGCAGGAAACGGAGTATTTTTTTTTTTGCCATTGTTGCATACTACTCCCCAAAATACCTGAATATTTGGGTATAATAATGCTCTGCTCTGCCTCCGCAATGGCCAATGCTGTTGTGTACTTTCGCTCTGTTGCCAACCTGCTCTGCCCTCTCCCTGCCTGAGCTGAGCTCCGTCCTTCCCCATATAAAGATTCCAAGCTTCTTCTCCCCACCAAACAAGCAAGCCCATTAATATCTTCCGTCTTCCCCCCAAGAAACCACCACGCCAGGCCAGAGCAGCCGCTCTCGTGAGCTTTCCCTCCCCACCGAGCTTCCTCTCGATGCCTTCCATGGCGTAGTCGGCGGCAACAAGCTAGCCAGCCTCCCTCCCCTCCTCCCAAAAGGGGCATTGCGTTCTCTTTCCTCTGGTTTAGCAGTTCTTTGTTCGTCGGCATGGCGGCGGGGCTGTTGCTGCGGGTGGTCGGGCTCTGCTTCTGGCTCGTCTTATCGTTCCGCGGCTCGTCCGTCGCAGTGAGCGCGACCGCTGTCGCCCCCGCCCCAGCGCCTGGGACTGGCTGCGACGCCGTGATGGTGGACGCAAGGGCCGCCGTGGCGGAGACGGACGAGGCGTTCGTGTGCGCGACATTGGACTGGTGGCCGCCCGAGAAGTGCGACTACGGCACCTGCGCCTGGGGCCTCGCAGGCCTCCTCAACCTGGTACTTGCATGCCTGACGCCACCCCCTCTTCCATCTCCTTCAGTTTCAGTAATTGTAGTTGGAATTAAGGAGCATATTCTTTTTAGTAATTTGTTTGTGTTTCATGAGGAAGTTGCCAAATTTCAAATTGGGTTTTAAACTCAGCTGTAGATTATGTAGAACACGGCAGTGTTTACGAGGATATTTGGTCGATTGTTTTTCTTCGTGTCGGCAACGGCATGGATCTTTTGGGAGGTGCGTAGGAATAGATAGGAACTCTGTCGGGCAATTTCCTGTTTTGGCCCACCAATCATGTGCATATGCAAAAGCCTAGTGCCTACTGCCCGTTAATAAACTACTAACCTGATGGTCCTTAAAGAAATGGTTAAACTTCACTCAAAAGATTGACAAAGTTTCTATAACAGTACTAGTAATTCAGTTACTTCTGGCACACCCCACTATTTGTCAGTTTCCGCGGGAAACAAATTATTTTATGTGAAATCTATTTCAAAGTTTGCGTCGAATTCCTGCATCTGTCAAACATGGAGTAGTACAGTACATATGATGATTTTGACATGTGCCATGAATGCTTTCCTCCCTGCAGGATCTCTCCAGCAAAATCCTGCTGAATGCCGTGAAAGGTAAGCCACGGCCGACGCTTTCGCTTTCATGAATACTGGTACTCGTATCAATCATCAAAAACAAAATGGAAGATCATGGTATCTCTTTTGAGTGACCTCCACGGTGCCAACCAGTTCCTGTGATCTTTTTTCCTTTCCAGCGTTCTCCCCTATCAAGCTCCGGCTCGGCGGCTCCTTGCAGGACTTCTTGGTCTATGGCACCGGCAGCACCGGGGAGCCATGCCTTCCGTTTACCAAGAACACGTCGGCGATGTTCGGGTTTACGCAGGGTTGCCTGCCGATGCACAGATGGGATGAGCTCAATGCGTTCTTCCACAAATCTGGGTACTTTTTGGCTACGCTTGAAAACCTCAAATCAGAACCAAAAATTAAATTAAATGAATAACGAAATAAATAAATCAAGGTAAACAAAGATTTGGACTTTATTGGCTCACTCTGTTTTTGATGATTGCAGTGCACAGATTATCTTTGGTCTGAACGCTCTGAATGGCCGGGTTCCAATGCCTGATGGCTCTTTGGGAGGGCCATGGGATTACACCAATGCAGATTCTTTCATTCGCTACACCGTCGAGAAAGGATATGATATGTATGGTTGGGAGCTTGGTATGTCCATCAACATAATCTTCATACAAACATATAATCACAAAAGGTAGCTTTATACTTTTCTTTTGGATATTGTTCTGAAGTTACTTTACGGTAGGAAAGAAATCCTGGTAAGTGTGACTGAAACAAATCCTGATAGGTTTGAACAGAAGAAAACCCAAATAAGAATGTCGGTATCGATTAGGTAATGTTGAGCTATCATCACTTGTACAAAAGCAAGGGAATGATCATAAATGATGCTTACCTTGGCTTTCCTGCATGCGTCAATGTACAAAAGGATACTTTTCGGAAACATCCAGCACTTCACTTTCCAAAGTTTTGCTTAATAATCAATCTTTCTAAGCAGTACCTTTTGGACATTGTGTTTTGGCCTTTTGGGAACTTAATGTGCTTTCATTGTAGGAAACGAACTCGGTGGCACTGGAGTTGGAGCTCGAATTGACGCCGACCAATATTCTGCGGATGTGATCACTCTAAACCAAATTGTTGACAAAGCCTACCAAGGATCAAAACCACAGGTAATCGCTCCAGGAAGCTTCTTTGATGCAGCTTGGTTCACCGAGTTTGTCGGCAAAACAAAGCCAAACCAAGTGGATGTCATCACTCATCATATCTACAATTTAGGCCCTGGTATGCTCGCCATAACTGACCATCGATTTGACACATGAATTGGAAACTTTTTTTTTTCAAAACGTGAATTGGAAACTTGGAATCTGCATGAATGAATACAATTATGGGTGTATCAGGTGTGGACACGCATCTGATTGACAAGATTCTCGACCCATCTTACCTTGATGGCGAGGCAAGCACGTTTAGTAGTCTCCAGGGAATACTGAAGTCTGCAGGGACGTCAGCTGTCGCGTGGGTCGGCGAAGCTGGAGGGGCTTACAACAGTGGCCACCACCTTGTGACTGATGCTTTCGTGTTCAGTTTCTGGTAAGCCACGATCAGAAATTGAAGTTACAGTCTGAATTCTGAAGTAGTATTGACATGGTGATGTTTCAGGTTCCTGGATCAGCTCGGCATGTCAGCAAAGTATGACACAAAGAGTTATTGCAGGCAAACCTTGGTTGGAGGGAACTACGGCCTGCTCAACACAACAACATTTGAACCAAATCCTGATTATTACAGGTAAACTGACATGCCCAATATCCTGAAAGTGCGTGCAGCAAGAGAAATTACTGCTCTTTTATCCCAGGCGGCGTATGCCCAGACATGCAGAATTTTCCAATTGTTAGAATCTAGCAGCGCATATTTGGTGTCCAAGCTAGGAATTGGATCCACCCACTGAATGCAGCCTTGTAGAGTGAAACATGGTGCCAAACTTGCCATCTTCATGCAACTTATTCCTGCCTTTTTTTTCTGCAGTGCTTTGCTATGGCATCGTCTCATGGGAACCAAGGTTCTCTCCACGACATTCAATGGCACAAATAAGATCCGTGCTTATACACATTGTGCCAGAGATTCGGTAACTAGCCCGGGCAATTCATGGTCCCCTTTCATTCTGGCACCGCCTAAATGATCCAAGCTTAACTTATCCCTTTAAATCTTTCTAGGAAGGGATCACCCTACTTCTGATCAACCTCAGCGGCAACAGCACAAACCATATCTATGTGACGAGCGAGGGCGCACATGAGGACATGCATCCATACAGCTCAAAGGAGCACAGAAGTTTCAGACGCATTCCAAAGCTCAGCGAAGCAGCTAAGCTGACAAGAGAGGAATACCACCTCACCCCCAAAGATGGGAACCTGCAGAGCCAACATATGCTGCTCAACGGCAACGTGTTGGCTACCGATGCCAATGGAGGCATCCCCAAGCTAGAGCCTGTGCAGGTGGAGGGAACGCAGCCCATAACCGTGGGTCCTTACTCCATTGTGTTTGCTCACATCCCCAGCTTCTATGCTACTGCCTGTAGGTAGATTGTTTGATTGGTTTTGGTGAGAGATGATTCTGCTATCATAGGTTAGAGCAAGTGTTGGTGAGAAGCAAAGCATGCTCACCTGCAAATGAAGTAAGCTGTAAGGCTGAAATATTTGTGATTCATTGTTGTTTCATGAGAAATGTTAAGAAACTTTGTGTGCACACAAAAGGAAATGAAAAGGAAAAATGATTTCTATTTTTTGTTTATTCCACTTTCATTTTGGATAGATAAAAGGCACAACAAAGACAGGTTGACAGGATTTATCTTAAATTTAGAACAGACAAACTTCCAGGCAACTGGTAGATACGAAATAATAAAACTGTACATCAGTAGCCAGAATCTCTCATGCTTTCTGTCATATAAACTGAGAGCAAATCAAGCCTTGACCATTGGCTTACTGCTGGCGACTGAATATCGACTTACAGTTCCACAGGTAGCCTTGACCATATGCTGATATGCCATTAAAAGAAAATGCTGGATGTTCAAAGTTTCTACTGAGCTAGCATCCCATGGACGCCATGAAAATTCCTGGCATGGCGACTGCCCTTTATCAACGTGGCAGCTCTACTGGAAACATCAGTGAAATATGAGCAGGTATTTAACACATATCCTTTTGATGCAGACTGATTTTCATGATTTGACAGTAAGTTTTCAGGATGCCCCTGTTCCCAAACCAGCTGTATGTGTATTGATTATCATATCATACCCTACATAATTCGCTGGTAACAAAACCTCTTAATTTTTTATTTCCATCTAGTGTCAACCTTCAGTTTTGACGCACAAGGGCAAGTCAAAAGACTGATGTTGATGCGATGATCAAGCTATCTGATACAAACTACTTGTTGATCAACAGGCAGAATAAAAGAGATTATTCGACATCTCCTTGGAAAATAGAAAACACGATGTGTTTTGCATTACTATGTATGCAAGAAAGGTAAGTATAAGCAGATAACTAACAGTAACATGCCCAGTGGAAGTTCAGTCAGAAAATCTACCAGAAGAATGGCTATCCATGATAAATTGGCAAGGGTGCCCTTGCTGAAACAATGTGATACTGCTACTTTGTATCTCTTTACAAAGTTAGCACAGAATAAATCATGTAACACAAGAACCAAGTGATAAGAACAGACGGCAATGAGATTAAGAAACCATGGAGTGTCCATTGGTAAAAGAAGAGCAATATATCATGACAAAGATCTGCAAGCCATGGGCTAGCATTGCCCAAACCTGAGCATCCTATGCCCTCCGATTCCAATGTACTTTCTGGTGAATTGACACATTTGCAGAGATGCAATGAACTGACAAAAACATAGCCAAAATGTGGCTAAATAAATAGTCTAACAACATTCAGTATCCGTCACTCAACTAATGCGCAGGACATGGTGATCACCTCGACCATAAGAGAAGGGCAACTCTTGCTCAGATGCTGGAAGCCGTCAGTGGCCACGACCGCCCTCAGATTCGCTGGAGCGGCGAGAAAACTGAAGCACGCCTTCTTCAAGCCCACACAATGGTGCTGCTCGGCTAGCGCCAAGATGATCGCCGCCGAGCCAACATTTATGTACTGGCACAGCTTCTCCTCGCAGATCAGCTTCAGCCGCTCCATCCCATACCTGTCTGCTGCGACAAGCAGATGCTGGTACGTGAAGTCTTCATCTTCCTTCCGCGGCTTCGGCAATGAGCCCGTGTACACAAAATGGAGCAACGCCTTGAACACCTCTGCATTCATGTCTTCTATGCGCACCACGACGCCAGCGGCATTTCCCTCCATCATCGGTCCGAAGAGCTCGGCGCTGAAAACCGAGGAGCGGGCGGCGAGCACGCACCGGTGCGCCGCAACCGTCTCGCCGCCGACCTCGAACACCACGTCGGCGCCCTTCTCGGTCTTGAGGAGCTCGCCCAAGTGCCAGCGCAGGTCGCAAGGAGGCACGGAGACGAAGGCCACGGCGTCGTCCGACGCCCCCCGGTAGCTGTGGACGACGACGATGTCGCACCGGATGGTGAACGAGTCGTCCATCAGATGCGTGGACCTCTCCAGGCGCTCCCTCTTGACGAACATCGCGTGCAACGAGGCGGTACGGGAAGGGAACCTTTCCACCGGCGCCGACGCCAGCGCCGCCACGTTCTCCGGCTCCTCGGCCTCGCCGGCGATGCAGAAATCGTACTGCGCCTTCACCGCATCCAAAACATCTTCGTCGAGGTTCAGCGACAGGGATACGTAGTCCGCCACGGCCGCGCGAGCGCCGTTGGGGTAGTAGTCGATGCTCCAGCGGTGGCCGCAGATGGTGAAGGCGCTGGACCTCACGAACTCGCCGGTGGGAATGCCCTTGGTCCGGGAGTACCCGTGGATCGTGAGGAGGTGGTACCCGCTCGCCGTGTCGGCCACGATGGCGGACGAGGACATCGACAGCGTGTCGTTCACGATGGCGGACGAGGACATCCACGGCTTGCCCCATGCGCCGGCGGGCGACATTGCCAGGAACTGCTCCGCTGAATTTGGGCTAGGGTTTAGCGCAACCGGCGAAAGGGGAAGAAGAACAGAGGAAGGAAATGAAGCAGATGGCTCCGGCGATGGGAATATTCGCCAATCAAATTTTCTTTTGTTAATGGCATAGATTACGGAATTTTAGATCTGATTTCATGTTAAGGAAACAATTAAGGTTCTTTTCAAAAAGGAAACAATTAACAATTATGGTTGGGAGAAATCAGCGCTGCAAAAACAAAAAATAAACTACGTCAGGGAGCTTGGTGGTATTTGTTGCAATCAGAATTTGCCTATGTTGATAGGCGGAGATTTTAATATTTTGAGGTTTCCTTCTGACAAAAACAAAACTATGAGAAAGAAGAGCAAATGGACTGATTTGTTTAATGCAATCATCAATACATATGAACTCAGAGAAATTGAGATGTCTGGTGGTCAGTATACTTGGTCCAATAATCAAGCAAATCCTACTCTGAAAAAGCTGGACAGATTTTTGATGACTAATGAGTGGGAGAAAATGTTCCCTTTAGTAACTATGCATAAGATATCCAGGGAAATATCTGATCATAACCCCATCATCCTGGATACTTTGGAAAATAGAGAGCAGATCAGTAGAAATTTTAAGTTTGAAAAAAGTTGGCTCAAAGAGGATGGTTTTCTGGAAAAGGTAGAGGATATTTGGAGGCAACCTGTATTTGCAAAGAATTCCTTGGAGACTGTACAAATTAAACTGAAAAAAGTGAAGAATTGTTTGAAAGGTTGGGGAGCAAACATCAGAGGGAAAGACAAGAAGAAAAAACAAGATCTACACATAGAACTGGATATGTTAGAAGATCTGGAAGAAAAAGGGTATATTTCCAGTATACAAGCTTGCAGGAAATCACAGATTCAGGTAGAGTTGTTGACTTTACTGGAGAAAGAAGAAGCTTTTTGGCAGCAAAGATCCAGAGAAAAGTGGTTGTTGCAAGGTGATAATAATACTAGCTTTTTTCATAGAGTTGCCAATGGAAGGAAGAGAAAAAGAACAATGTTTTCTCTGAAGGATGGGGATAGAACCATCCAGGGGACATCTGCCCTGATGGAACATGCTACTGAATTTTACAAACAATTGTTTGGTCCTGTTGTGGACTCTGGTGTGAGACTAGATGATGGTATCTGGGATGAAAATGAGAAATTGGATGAAAATGATAGAAATATTTTGAATGCTCCTTTCACAGAGGAAGAGATTCATCATGCAATAAGTCAGATGGAGAAGAATAAAGCTGCTGGCCCTGATGGAATACCTATTGAATTTTATCAACACTGTTGGAGTGTAGTGAAAAATGACCTGATCAAAATGTTTAATGATTTCCATAATCATCAGATCAACCTGGAGAGAATTAACTATGGGATTATCACACTTATTCCCAAAAGTGATGATGCTGAAGTAATTCAGAAGTATAGACCCATATGTCTGTTGCAAGTCTTGTTCAAGATTTTCACAAAAACTATGACTATCAGGGTGGAACCTGTCATGAATAAATTGATACATCCTTGTCAAAATGCTTTCATCAAAGGGAGATTCATTGCTGATGGGGTGATGCTTTTGCAAGAAGTGTTGAGAGAATCTAAAGCCAGGAAAAAACAGGGTGTGGTGTTAAAAATAGATTTTGAAAAAGCTTATGATAAGGTCAACTGGAATTTCTTGATTGACTGTTGCAGACAAAAAGGCTTTAGTAACAAGTGGATTGTTTGGATTAAAGAAGCAGTGACTAGAGGTACTCTTAGTGTCAAAATAAATGACAAGGTGGGTCCATATTTTGGCAGTTATAAAGGTGTTAGACAGGGGGATCCTTTTGCTCCTTTCCTGTTTAACATGGCTGCCAACAGTTTATCAAAAATGATTGTTTCTGCTCAAAAAAATGGGCTTATTAAAGGGCTTGCTGATAATTTAGTAGAGAATGGTGTAGCCATTCTACAGTATGCTGATGATACTATCCTTCTTATGCAAGATGATATGGAGGGAGCAAGGAACTTAAAATTACTCTTGTACATTTTTGAGACAATGTCTGGCCTGAAAATAAACTTTGAAAAGAGTGAGACAATGTTGGTATTCGAAGATGCTGGGAAACTGGATGGATATGTGGATCTGTTTAATTACCAAAAAGGGGAGTGGCCATTCCAATACTTGGGTACTCCAGTGTGTGCCAGGAGATTATCTGTGGCAGAAATGCACTTCATGGGTGAAAAAATAAAGAAAAGTATGGGTGGATGGATGGGTGGAGCTATGTCTATTGGAGGTAGGTTAGTAAAGATTGATTCCTGCTTGTCCAATAGTGCCGTTTATCAAATGTCCATGAGATTGCTGCATAAGACTACCATTGAAGAAATCAAAAAACCTATCAGGGCCTTTTTCTGGGCTAGTGATGCAAACAAAAGAAAATACCACTTTGTTAAGTGGAGATGGATATGTAAACCCAAAAGTAAAGGAGGTTTGGGTGTGAAGGACTTATACAAGTTTAATATAAGCTTGATGTGTAAGTGGTGGTGGAAACTGGAGAATGAGGAAGGACCTTGGCAACATTTCATGAGGAAAAAATACCTGGGTGACACAGGGATACAGTGGGCTAAGCACAGAAAAAATGATTCTCCACTGTGGAAGGATATGATGCATGTTAGAGATATCTATCTCTGTGGTAGAAGAATGGCAGTGGGAAATGGTTGTAGAACCAGCTTTTGGAAAGATGCTTGGTGTGGTCATACTCCTTTGATGGACAAATTCCCTGATTTATACAATATTTGTAATGAGCAAACAATTTCTGTAGCTGATGCTGCTCATGTGGGTTGGAGACTTTCATTCAGGAGGTGGTTATCTGAAGACTTGCAGAGACAATGGTGTGGCCTGGTGAACATTCTGAATCAGAGGGGTTTGTCTGATACTGAGGATAAACCAAAGTGGAAATGGACAAAAAGTAGGCAGTTCACTGTGAAAAGTGTGTACAAGCAGATCTGCAGAAATGGGATTGACAGATCCTTCAAACATCTTTGGAAAAGCAAAATCCCATTGAAAATCAAAATTTGGCTCTGGCTGATTTGGCATAATGCCATTGCTACTAAGGACAATTTGGTGAAAAGAAACTGGAAGGGTGACCCTCTTTGTGAATTCTGTTCCACACATGAATCTATTCTACACCTTTTCTTCTCTTGCCCTGCAGCTCAATACATTTGGAGTTTGGTGGGGATGACTGTGGGTGCTCCTACTCGCCCTGGATCCTTTGCACAATTCTTCTGGTGGATGCCACAGTTTTCCAGTGCAAATCGCAACGTGCAAATTGCTGGCATTGCTGCTATTTGCTGGGCAATTTGGAAAACGCGTAATAGCTCCTGTTTTGAGAAGAAAACCCTGAAAAACCCTGTTGACTTAATCTTCCTTGCTACCTCTTTTATGAAATATTGGGCAGGTGCTCACTCTGACACGGAGGCGGCCCAACTTCAGCAAGGCGCTGCAGCTCTCATCAATCTGGCCCTGGGTGCTGGAGGTGGAGGGGGAGCTGGGAATGCGATGGTGGTCAATCAACAGCTGAGGCTTGAGCAAGGTGATGCTACTATGGATATTGACGCACAAGACAATGCAGATGCTGATGCTGATAATATGCAAACATGATGGAGCTCTTTCTCGATGCCCCCAGGATGAATTTTCCTGTCTTGATGCCGTTTGATCATCTCCCGGAGAGCATCTACTCTCTGTGCGCTGTAACATATACTTTCTTTTGTTTAGAAGGGGTAGCTTATGGCCGTTTAGATTGTTGGTGCTGGAGTTGTTTTTCATAGTTTGCTGATGTTTTGCTGTATATATAACTAGACAAAAACCTGACGATGTATTTTCGTTATCCCATGATAATGAAAATTCGATCCCCAGTGGGGGATTGCTTGGAAAAAAAAAGAAACACCAAACGCCTCAATCGAAGTCGTGAAAGACTCACAAGTCACAAGATGTCAAACCTGCTAGTATTTGCTTCTTGATGTTAAAACCACGCTCGTAGCAGTTAAACCAAATGATTGATAGAAGTCCCATATCAACTAGAAGCCATGGCTGCAAATCTGAAATTTGACCATTTTTTAGCTGAGAAAAAGTAATAGAAGTCCCATAAGGGCATGTCACTGCTTGACGCTTATATGAGCGCTAAAGGCAAAAAAAAATTCAGATTTATCTGGTAGCATCCTAGTTCCCAACGGCGGACGCTAATCGCGGATGCTAAACTGCCTCGCCGCTAGCCAAGTTTTTTTTTGTATAATAATTGTTTAGTTGCTCACCATGTCTACCACATGGTTGCCGCTAACCAAGTTGCTTTGGCGCTTTGCCTTAAGCAGCCGCCGCTCTATCTTGTGTCGATGCCGTGCAGACGCTAGGAATAGCTGAGAAAAAGTAATAGAAGTCACAAAGGACTTGCAAATTTCACAAGTGCGTGTTCAGGTGTTCTAATGTATGATTTTTTTTTCTTCATTTTCTTAAACTTCTGCATACATATAGGATTATGATTCTCGGAAAGTACCATGTGCACATGAGCACAAGTGCTCCTTAGACTTTTGGATTTTTAAAAAAATTCAAAACCTCGTTCTTTTATGTTTTCAAAAACTATGGCATTAAATATGTAGATAGATTTAGACACGAGGAGTGTAGTCAAAAAATCCCATTAAAAAATACTTTGTATTTTGGAAAATACAAAAAAGACAAATTTCTGACTATAAATAGTAGTACAATAGTACGTATATTTTGTCAGTGTACTGTCAGAAATTTGTCTTTTTTGCATCTCCAAAAATATAACGTATTTTTTGACGAGACTTTTTTTTTATTCCAATCCTCGTATACACATCTATCTATATATTTAATGTCATAATTATTGAAAGCAGAGAAATATGAGAATCTAAAAATTTCAAAAATCCAAAAGTGAAGGGAGTACTGACTCCCATGTGCACAAAATCCTTGTCCTTATGATTCTTTTGTATATTGGCCTCCCGTTGTGTTTGACCAGTAAGCCCACATTTGTGATCCCATTACAAGCAGTCAAAGTTTACAATGCTTCATTAATTCTAGAAAATTGTAATAAAGATTAGGTTATGAAAAGAGGCTACACTGACACTGTATTGCAGAAAACTAGGGTTTAGGCACATGGACAAATACACAAGAAACAGTGAGTGCTGAAATCTACTTGCTCCGTCCGTTTATTTGTCAATCTGCAATTCCAACTCAATCTTCAGGTCAATGTGGTCGATGATCTGAAAGCACGACACAAAATAACAGTTCGTAAATGAGTCCAATGAATATTAGTTGGCAGTACATAACAAGTCCAGGAGTACATGAAACAGCAATATATAGTTCAGGAATGCTAAATACGGTGCTGCTTATTTCCTTCGAGAAAACTCAAAAGATCTGTGCCTCTTCGTATTGGAAAGTGAAGAGAACAAAGGTTAATCAAAAAGGGTACAATACAAAACTCAACACAAAAGATAGAAAAAGACCTAGCGGGTGGGCCGAGGGGGCCGTGGCCCACCCAGAAATTTGACAAAAAATCTTGATACCCCTAATCTTCTCTGGCCCAAACCCAACGACGCAAGCGACCGAGCGCGTAGCGCCAAAGCCCGAGCCAGAGAGAGGTCATCGACGGAACTGCGGTCTCTGCTCAGCGGCGCTTCCTCCGCCCTCCGCTCTCCCTCTCCGGTCTGCCCCTTGCGTCCTCCGCCGCAAACTTGCCCAGCTCGGCCGGTCGGCCCTCCCCTCATCTCCCGGCTCCTCTTCCTCTCAAGTCTCCCAGGCGGTCGGCCGGATACGCGCTCGGCCGGCCACTGCTCGCCGCCGTCGCCGTCGCCGTACAGCCCCCACCGTCCAGCCTCCAGCGCCCAGCGGCAGTCTAGCCCAACAACAGGTACTCGCAGTTTGTCTCTGTCCTCTGCCGACATGGTTTGAAAGAATATGTGGCTCTGTCCATAGTTTGTTAAATCAATTTGTTATATCTCTGTCCATAATTTGTTAAATCAATTTGCTACATGCGTATCTGTCATACCAACAACAAAATAGACCAGACCTAAGATAGGTGAATAGCAGCCATCCTCCAGATTTCTTACAATGTACAATGGTCAATTGTACTAACCAGTTTCTGTTGGTTTCACATTTGGTGCATATGATCAATTCCACATTATTAAACACAGACCACTTTGACTGTGTGGTTTGCAGCCCGACAGGGATCTTCTGCCTGAATAATGCATTCAGCATATGCAACTCTTTTCGGCTCTATCTTCTTGACCTCTATCTCCTTGATTTTTCTTTCGTAGAGAAATATGTGACTGTTAACGAAAGTGGTCTGTGTTAGTGATGTAGACACAGCTACCTTGCGCTAGCTGGTAGAGCAGTTTGGGGTTGACGAAATAAAAGAGGGTCCACATGGAGTATTTGGTGTTAGTGATGAAGCCTTTCAATGATATAGATGGGGAAAACAACAATTGATGTATGTAAAGAATCCCATTCCTCTTTTTCCTGCTTGCTCCGCCGCACGAGTGGTAGAATCATTCCAGCCCTAGGTTTTGGTTATGGATGGTGACAGGGAAAAAGAATTGGTATGATCATTTTTTACAAAGGATTGATGTCAACTGTGCTGCTCTTTCTGAGAGATTGTTGAGGCTTCCACTGCTCTTGAATGTGAATAACCCTCTTTTATGTTCATCCGCTAGCATATAATTTTCTTGTTCACGGATCAATCAAAACTCTTTTTGTGTTGGGTAGAAAGAATATGGATCCACCTCACAGTGATATGAACATTCCGTAAGAAGGGAATTTTAAAAGGTATAGAGAAGGGATCCATGTAGTGGCAGCTACCTCGCGCTAGTTAGTAGAGCAGTTTGGGGCTGGGGAAATAAAAGAGGGTCACAGGTCATTACACATGGAGTATTTGGCGTTAGTGATGAAGCCTTTAATTGATACAGTTGGGGAAAATAACAATTGATCTATGAAAAGAGAGGGTTTATGGTATTGTGTGATATGAGGGCAATGGGACTAGAGGGAAAGCAAGTGAACTACTTGTCAACTGACCATTCTCTTTGGTGCTCAATGTTTTAACTGCAGATGGGTTTCACGATGAACGGCTCCGAGGACGTGAAGGGTTTGGCAGCATCGCTGGGAGATCTACAAGTAGGGGCATCACCATCATCACCATCGAGGGAGAAAGAAATAGATTGGCTTGGTGCGTCCTAGCCTTGTTTTGATTTAGAATTCTGTAATTTACTTTTTCCCAAAGCTTCTCATGCCGGATTAACCCACTGAAATGGAAATAGGGATCAGAAATGTGGTCAATGGCACGAAGAACACTAGATTTTGCAACATCCTATCTGTCTACTGTTGCCATCTAACTTACTTGGATACACTTTGAACTAAGCAAGGAAGGTTCTGTTTGAACATGCATTCTGTGTCACAACCAGTTGTTTTCCTCCAATTTTGATTCAGGCAATGGTGATGATGTTGCTACCGATGATGGCGTGTGGGATGATGCTGCCATCTTAGACAGGGATTGGGCCCACAGGAAGAACCAGTTTGTTAAGGTTTATATCGATTTTGACTTCCATGGTTATTGATTATAATTATGAATCATGAGTTTGCGTTGATATAAAAGTACGGCCTTTTGATTTCTCTGTAGATGGGCTATAGGGATGGCATAACAGAAGGGCAGAAGGATGCTGCTCAAGAGGGCTTCAACATTGGGTTTAGCCAATCTGTGCATGTTGGATACAAGTGGGGACTCGTTCGGGGCATCACTAGGTGAAGTGGATTTCTGGTTGTGCTAATAACAACAGTTTTCTTATATATGCTTACCCTTGTAACATACTCATTCATTGCATCTCCTTTTTCCGGTTTCCTTCAACAGTGCACTAGATAGTCTTCCCGACAGTCTAAAAGAAAAGTTGCTACCCGATGCCCAGCGTAGAGGAGAACTTAAAGATTTGCACAACTCTGTGCAAGAAATTTCATCCGAGGGTGCACTGCGGCTGTTTCATGAGAGTATTCTTCAGGATAATCGTCCACCGGAGGAAAACAGGCTCCAAACTGTTCCGAACGACCTTTTTCTGTTGTTGAACGAATGCCCAGCTGTTCAGGTTCCTGAAGAGTTGACACGAGTTCCACAAGTAAGGTCATAAATGTAATGGCCAGCATCACTGACTTCGAAGTCTGGCAGAGTCACTTAGACTGAGTTTTTCTGAATGATGTAACTGTAAAATATGTGATACTAAGTTTCTGTTCAGCGCTCACCCTTCCTTTGCTATAAAACTCCTGTAAATTCGCAGTCTGAATGACAACAATAATATTTTTCTTCCTGAGGTTTGCATCTTCCTGTTACCAATGCTCTGGTTTAACTTAAGCCTCTGGCAATTGCTAAATTGATGTATCGGTATTCTCCATCATGTTATTCTTGGTGAATTCTGGACAATGATTACCTTTAGTTCAGAGCTCATCAGATATTCTACTATTGCTAGTTACAAGTTTCCAAACACTGGCATTTTGCAATACTGGCTATGTAGTAAGTCTGCATAGTTAAGAGCACAAATATAGTAATTGTTTAATGAACATCTTGTCAACCCTTTTTTGCCATTTCACTAGAGCACATGCCCACTTTTTCTACTTTTCCATGTTCTGTGTAGTCTGCTAGTTGGTTTGGATCAGCTGGCTTCAGCAAATTTGCTCAACTGAATGGCCTGATCCACTCCTCAGAGTATCTCTGCTCACTGCTGTTAATGTGATGTTAACTGCATGCTGATAGTCAGACCGCACACCTTGTCAGTGAATTGTTTGCTTCTGTTTCAAGAGAAGGTTGGTGTGATTGGAACGTCAAGTTGAGAATCCATCCTTCAGGTTGGTGAGAGCATCAATCCTCGTATCTGTTATGACTTGTGAGATTTGGGTTCCAGTATAAATGACACTTCTATCATGCCATTGCGTGCTTGATCTATCTGTCTTGTATCTGTTTCTTGGTTGCACCTACGGTTAAATACCGTGCACATAAATGGTTTTACTTGTAGTATCTGAGGGTGCATCTTTCATTCACGAGCAATCTGGACAATATTTAACATTTTTCAAAGTACCAAGAGCCTTATAATGAGTAGACATAATGATATATAAAAACTTGTCAGCCCTTGGAATTTTTGGAAATCTCTTGACCAAATAGGATCAAACATTTGATAATTCTTCTGCTTTGTTTCTTATCACCTGTCATGGTATTAGGGTTTTTTCAGCAGATTTGGCCAAACTGTTTGTGTACAAAAATGTCTGCTGGGGCCTGAATTTCTGATGCCAAGTCCAGGCATAGACTGTCTTGCTCTGAAGTTGACACCAAAGTAGACTTTCGAGGAGTCTCAGCAATCACCAGTTAGCTTCATTGGTTACTCCCAACTTACTTCACACACATTACCTTATTACTCAGAAAGCAACACTTGCGTTCAACTTGTACAATCAAAGACTGTTAAAAGAAGTTCGACATTACTACTGAAATGTTAATTGCAATAGAAATAGCACGGGCTGTCCATCAGAGTTTTATTAATTGATATTAATCAAAGGAAAGAATACATTTGAATACTCTTGCCAGTTTGCAAGTCCCATTTTCACATCACTAAAATATCAGCATGAGCACAGCAGGCATATGTACATTAACTAGCTGACTGAATGAGATCCCTAACTGCTATCTGAATCTGCACCATATGAGCTAAAGACCCCAGAGTTAGCAAGCAGCTCCCACTATCCTAGCAGGTCTCTGGCACTAAGAGCATTTCCAGCCGCGCCCCCCAAAGCGTCCCCAAAAGGCGCCGGATCGAGCGTTTGGGGGACGTGTTTCGTTTGTGCCGCGTTTGAGGGACGTCGCTCCCCAGTCGCGTCCCCCAAACATCGCCCCCAAACAGAAATTCAAATAGTTTGCTTTCAAAAGAGATCTTTCCCGCCGAAGTCATCGCGATCAAAGTACTAGGCATGCGATCATATTACAGACCGGCGTAAATTAGAAGAAAGGGTAGGGGTGGGGCGACGGCGACGCCGACGGTGCATCCTGAGTCAGTGTTGTAACCACATAAGCTAATTGGGTCAGTGTTGTATCTTTGATAAGAACGTTAAGCATAAGATCAGTTTTGTACCGTCACAGGATCTTCTAATGACAATGCGGAATCCCTTGCATACCCTGCTTCTTCCAATACCTCAGTTAATGTTTGCCGAAAGGCTTCAACTGAAATTGTACTTTGAGATTCTACTTCTGCTCATAACTTGAAGAAAATGCATAATGCAGATAGGGGTGCAAATGACAGTAAAAACTGTTTATAACAAATTGTCAGGGATAACAAAGGCGTAATGATATACACACAACATATCATCTGGATACTGAACTCTTAACTACCCACGATTCCACGAATGAGTTCGTAATAGTTCTATACTTTGAACTAATAGTGAAAAGGATCTGTTAAATTGTGTAATACATGTGTACAGCATATGCATTTGCACTGCAAAGAATGCTGCTTCGTACATTTTTAGGTTTGAAGAAACCTACAATTAAGTGTCAGGCCCCCCATCAGAAAAGAAGTTCTAAGGATGCCATTTATCTGAAGAGGAAACAATGAAACTGTCATAATTATTTTTATTGTTTAACAAGTTACATGCAAGTTGATGTACTATGCAGTGAAATACATGATTTTCATGAAATTAGAACCCCGCTTTGTTTCTCTGACATGGATGACCCTGTTAGGTTCCGTAAACCCTCAATACGGTCCTTGAAGATTACTACCCCCTGCCACCAATGTCTACACCTTAAATATCAATGCTCAATAAAAAACCAACCAAGTCGACAATCAAATAAGTTATCATGACAACCAAGGAGTCCATATAACAACCTATAATAGTATTGAAGAGAAACAAGAAAGAAATAGTGACATTCAAACATAAGCATTACCTTCAATCTTTTGCTGAAGGCTGGAACCTGCGCTGAGAAGCGAAACATAGCTTTGACATTCAAACTTTCAGGTAATTAAAGGAAAAAGTGTTGTATTCTTCTTGCACTGCATGTCACCAACCACAAACGCATGCTCTTTTTTCCAAGGAACACAACATTTATGCTGCTTTGATAATATAATAGGAAAAAACAAATTGCACAGCAGTAGCTAGAAGCTCATACATTTTCTGACATAAGGAACTGAGAATATCAGGCTAACCCATTGCTATTAACAAAAGTTAGTTGGCTTATTGCTGGCTACTGAAGGCTGACTTACAATTCCTCAGATAGCCTTGAACACAAGCAGAACATGGAAAGGAAATGTTGGATGCTTTAAATTTTCCAAACTGAGATAACATCTTATCATCCTCATGCAAATTCCTACAATTACTCTTAACAAAACGTGGCAACTCGACCGGTAAAAAATAGAAAATTGTTTACCTTAACAGGTACCTGACACTTGTTAGTGACAGCAACTATCTCAGAAGCAAACTAATTTTCATGATTTTGCAGGAAATTTTCATGACGCCCCTTTGTTCCCAAATTATCACATCCTCAAAAGTATGGTGTATTGATTGTTATACCATGTCTTGTATAATCCCTTGGTAATAAATTTTTTTTTCTTCATTTCCAACTAGTGTCAACCTTGAGATTTGACGCATAAGGATACTGTGAAAGGGAGAGATTCACAGGACTAGTGTAGATGGAATGATCAAGCTATCTGATAACAAAGTACTTTGCTTAACAGGCAAAGTAGATAAGAGACTCTTGTGACATCTCCTTGAGAAAGGCAAAGAATATGCATGGAAAATAGTATAACCAGATAATTAACAGTAACATGCCCAGTGGAGTTTCAATCAGCACATTACCTGAAAAAAAAGCCATGTTAGAAATTGACAAGGATGCCTTTGCAGAAACAATGTGATCCTACTTCGCATCTCCATAGAAAAGGCAGGGTAAATGGGACCGTGTAGCACAAGAAGTATGTGATAATAACAGGAGTTAACAATGTTCCGAAATCATTGCTAAAACAGGACAAATATCGCACGACAAAGACCTGGAAACAATGAGCAACCATTACCCAAAAACTGAGCGCTCCATTGCACTTCATGGTTAATTAGCACAGTTGCAGAGATGCAATGAACTGACAAACAGGGGAAAAATGTGGCAAATTTTTGCATCTCGGTCGTTAATTAGGATAGATGCAGAGATATAATAGTAAGACAGCTACCTGATTACATAAGTCTAAAAGCCATGATTCACAACTGTTGTAACGCAGTGCACCCATCTCTCAGTTAAGATGGCAAGGACATCGCGACGATCTCAATCATAAGGGAAGGGCAGCTCCTACTCAGATGCTTAAATCCATCAGTGGTGACGACAGCCTTCAAATTAGCTGGAGAGCCTATAAAATCAAAGCACGCCTTCTTCAGCCCCTCACAATGGTGCTGGTCGGCTAGCGCCAAGATGGTTGCCACCGTGCCCACATTGATGTACTCGCACAGCTTCCCCTCGCAGATCAGCTTCAGACGCTCCATGTTGTACCTGTCTGCTGCGACGAGCAGATGCTGGTAGGTCACGTCTTCATCTTCCTTCTGCATCTCTGGCAACGAGCCCGTGTACGCGAAGTGGAGCAACGCCTTGAACACCTCTGCATTGATGTCTTCTATGTGCACGACACCAGCGGCATTGCCCTCCTTCATCGGGCCGAAAAGCTCAGCGCTGAAGACCGAGGAGCGAGCGGCGAGCACACAGCGGTGCGCGGCGACGGTCTCGCCGCCAACCTCGAACACCACGTCAGCACCCTTCTCGGTCTCGAGGAGCTCTCCCAGATGCCGGCGCAGGTCGCACGGGGGCACGGAGACAAAGGCCGCTGCGTGCTCCTGTGCGCGGCAACCGTGGACGACGACGACGTCGCACCGGATGGTGAACAAATCGTTCCTCAGATGCTCGGAGCTCTCCAGTTCCTTCCTTTTGATGAACGATTCGTACCACCAGCTGCTCCCGGAGGCGAAGTTGTTCACCGATGCCTCCGCCAGCGAGGCCGCTTGCTTCGCCTCCTCCTCCTCGCTGGCGAAGCAGATGTCCCACTTCGCCTTCACCACCTCCGCGACATCTTCGTCGAGGATTAAGCCGAGGGATATGCACTCCGCGACCTCGGATTTTTTGCCGTTGGGGTAGTAGTCGATGCGCCAGCGATGGCCGGCGATGGTGAAGGGGAGGGACTTGGCACCCTCTCCGGTGGGGATGCTCTTGGTGCCGGAGTACCCGTGGATAGTGAGAAGGTGGTGCCCGCTCGCCATGTCGGCCACGATGGCGGACCTCGAGGGCTTCGTGCCGTCGCCGGCGGACGACATTGCCGATCTGCTCCGTGGAATTGTGAGCTCGGAGGCTTTGGCTAGGGTTTGGCGCCGCCAGCGAAAGGGGAGAATTGGAGGAAGGAGATGAAGCGGATGGCTTCCTTCAGAAGATTCGACCAAATCCCAGGTCCCATACGTCATATTTTGGGGATCAACTTCGTTGGGATCTTGCTTTAGAGCATCCCCACTCGTTGGCGCTCCCCACGCCGCAAATCCGGCGAAATTTTCGTCCGGATTGGAGGAAGATTTGCCGTGGGGAGCGCCGAAGTTCCAGCCGTCCCCCCGGCAGGAAACCCCCAACCTCGACCATTTGACATATTTCAAACAAATTTAACATAAAATTTAACAAGTTCGGCGACCAAAAGTACGAAAATTGCTGAAACAAATTCGGCGATAATCAGTACAATGTTTAACAAGTGCTGAAACAAATGAAGCACACAATTTCACAATTTTTCAAACAAATTAAGACAGACTAGTTGGCGTCGGCGTTGGCGTTGCCTGAGCCTCCATATGTGCTCCACCGAGATCATCTTGCAAAGAACGGTGATGCATTGTAGAGTCTCGAATCTCCTGGCGCATAGCAAAGAAGGCGGCCCATGATGGAGGCACCTGGTGATTAGGCTGTGCAAGAGGACCCTCTCTCTCATATGGTGCTTCTTGCTCAGCCAGAGGAACCGGATGCTTTCGCTCATCTTCAATAATCATATTGTGTAGGCACACACAGCAGTTCATCACCTCCCACATCTGATCTTTGGACCAAGTCATAGCGGGGAACCGGACGACAGCAAATCTCTACTGGAGGACACCAAATGCTCGCTCGACGTCTTTTCGGCAAGCTTCTTGTTTCTTGACAAACTCGCAAAGTTTGGGGGTGCCAGGGTTGGAGATAGTCTTCACAAATGTTGCCCACATTGGATAGATACCGTCTGCAAGGTAGTATCCTTTGTTGTAGTGCCGACCATTGATCACATAGTCCACCGGAGGAGCATGACCCTCAACAAGCTTGGAAAAGACCGGGGAGCAGTTTAGGACGTTGATGTCATTTTGAGCGACGTGGCGGTGGGGTTCGTGCGTCGAGTCACCGACAGATCGGGCCCTTCCACGCTTTTCACTCGTCCGGAGTCCCCGAGCGCTCCCCGGGGGGCCGGGGGTGGCGTGGGCTCGCCGGATGGATGAAGGGCCAAATCCGGACGAAAACGAGGAACCGGGGGCGCGACTGGGCCGAATTACGCCGTCCGGATGGAAAAAACGCTCGCCGGGGGCCTCGACGGGGGCACGAGTGGAGATGCTCTTACAGAGGATCTATGAGATCAATTTTTTGAAGACAAAATACATGTTTAAAAATTCTCAAAACAATTGGCAACATACATCTATGTTATATATGCAACACCAAAATATCGCTGCTCCAAATTCAACATACATTTAGAGAGCCAAAAAAAGATAAAATTTCTGACACTAATTCACAATAGAATTTATCTTTTTTGTTTCTCTAAAAGTAGATTGAATTTTGAGCTGATTTTTTTTTTTTGGAGTTGTAGATACAGTCCATAAGTATCTTGTATATTTTTGTTTGATCTTTTCGCATTTCTTAAATTTGCTTTTTATGATATGATCTTACAACCTCGCCTAACAAGAAGATCCTATGCAGATTTGTATGCACTGCCTAGTTGAATTTTCCTTTTTAGATGAATAATATCCGAAGGTATTTTTTTAAAAAAATAGGGAAACAACATTTTAGATCTAATTTTATACTAAGAAAACAACTAATTAAGAGCATCTCCAGCATTCGCCGCGCGCTCTGTGAAAACCACTAGTATAGCGCGCTGCATAGCTCGGAAATGTGTGCGAAGAGCTAACCGCCGCTCTGAAAAAGCACTCTCGTCCTCCCCATTTCCACCCTCCCTCTTCGGTGCCGCCGCGGCGCCGCAATGTGGATTCATCCTTTGTGGTGCTCTCCCGTCGTAGATTCAATGTCACCGCGCCTCAACCCGACTTGCCCGCCGCCCCTCCACCCGGCTTGCCCGCCGCCCCCGCCCGATTCGAGCTAGTTGTTGCGCTGCGCGTCGATTCCGCCGACCGATTCGAGCTAGCTACCGACGCACATCGGTTCCGCCACTCGATATACTCCTCAAGCCAAGACGCAACATGGCGCACCGAAGGTGCTTGCCGAAATGGGCGCAAGGTATGTTTCACCTGGAAGGCGCCCTTTTAGAATTTTTAGTTCATAGAATATGTATTCAATTCTTTTTACATGTTTCATAGACGAGATTGATCGTATGATTCATCCGATGAAAAACTTGATATTGAGGAAGAAGCCGAAGCACGGTGGTTCGGTTTATGGTAGATAAAAGTTGTGAAGGGAATGGATCAATTTATTGTTGGTTTGTAAGAGCATCTCCACCGGCGCTCCCAATAGCTCTATTGGGGTCCTAGTGAGAGAAAGTGCCCGCACCGGCGCTTTCCAAAAAGCATCGGCATGTTCTGGAGCCCCCCATAACAGCTATGGCCGGCACGTCCGAAAGGATTCCTATGCGAAGGATTTCGATCGGGGGCGCCGGCACGCTTAAAAGATGCTATTGGGGGCATCTTTGAGGGTGCCGGTGTGGGAGCAGCACCTCCAAATGGAGGATTCAATGCCGGCGCTCTCATACGACTATGTCGGCGCCCCTGCCGGTGCCTATTTGGAGGACGCCGGTGGAGATGCTCTAACTAGACAATTTATTGTTGGCTTGTAACTAGACAATTTATTGTTGATTTATTTCCAAATGATCTTGTTGATTTTATATTCTTGTGTATATCTTGTTTGTGCCGGCGCAGCGTCCGGTAAAGGATATTTTTTGGCTATTTTGCGCACGCTGCAATTTGTGGCCCCCGGTGAAGGACGTGTCTTCCCTGCGCACAAACGATTTACAACATCGAATTTTAGCACGACTGTTGAAGTTACTTTAACGTTGGGAGCAACCAACACCGCCAAAAAAAAGAGACATTACTGTAGAAAACATTGGGGGAAACTCTAGACTACTTGTGGTTTTTGGCTCGGTGCGGAAAAAACTCCAAACCGAACGAATATTTGCAAAATAATGTCAAAATAATTATGCAGGTTGAGAGTAGGCAAAAGCAACTGAATTTAAAATTTGGCCAGCAAAACTGACCATTTTTAGCTGACAAAAACTTACAGAAGCTGTATAACTTGTTACGTAAAGCTTAGAAGTTATATTTAGTAAGTACTGACCGCAAATGATTACATACTTTTTGCAGACATCAAACGTGGCGTTGTCACTTGTCAGGCATACGTATTTTGTACATTTTTCAAAACTTCTACTCCACATACAAATTTCCGTTAAGTTATATCCAGTTCATATGAACCCCCGATTAGATTACGATTTTTCCCGTGTATTAGCCTCCTGTTGTGAACGACCAATTCATGTAAAGCCCACATTTATGATACCATTGCAAGTTGAGGTTTATAGAATGTTTAATTATGTCTGCAAATTGTAATTTGTAAGAGCATGTCTAACATGCCCCGTATTTTTTCGTCCCTTAAAACACGAGTAGAGGGCCCTGTATTCAGTTTTCACCGGCCGAAAACTCGGACGAGCTAGCAGAACCCGTATAGTATCCTTACGGGGTGGGGATACGGGTTCTGCTAGCTCGTCCGTGTTTTCGACCCCTCAAAACAGGGTTTTAGACACAATTTGCACAACAATTTCAGATCAAACATAGCACATCCAAAATATGTGATGCATAATTCATAGTTTTTAACATCACAACGCGATCATCGGCAATGTTCAAGCCACGGAAGTTCCCAAATGTGATCAACCATCAACGAGCCGCTCCCACCACTCGCCGGAATCGTTGAGCATGTCCATGTAGGATGTTGTGGACTCAAGATCGAACACCTTGTCTACGTCCATGGTGGGTGGCGGCGGCGCGGGCGGCGCATCGGACGGAACGGAGGGAGGAGAGGTCGTGGCCTTGGAGGGCGGTGGAGGCGCGAGGCCGATGCGGCTGATTGCCTTTGTCCGCACCTTGGCCGGCGCGGCGCCCCTCGGCCCGGCCGCCTTGGTCTTCATCCTACCCCCCTTCTTGGCAGCCGGCAGGGCTTCGGCCGGCGAAGCTGCGGCTAGCGAAGCTGCGGCCGCCGCAGGAGCTTCGAAGAATTGCTTCGGAATCCTCTTCCTCTTCGACGGGATGGTGGCGGAGATCATGGCCGACACGACGCCGGCGGCCGAAGGAGGTGCACCGCCGGCAGTAGGCGGCTCTTGCGGACGATCCATGCAGCGGGATCCGGCCGGGAAGGGCGGGGCGGAGGAGATCGGGCGGCGGCGGTGGCGGTTGGCTTCAGTGAAACCCTTCGCGCGTAGTGGAGTGGGCGATACCGGTTTGGCCCTCTATCCCCGCTCCCACCCCGCACAAGTAGGGGGCGAAGACCCGCCCCGTAATCGAAAACAGGAAAAATCGGTGCGGGGGGCGTTTTTACGGGGCGTGCTAGACGGCCGGGTAGAGCCGAAACCCGTATTCCGGCGGTTATTATACGGGTTTGCCCCTTTTAAGGGGTCTGTTAGACATGCTCTAAGGAGCCTGGACTGCAAATAATGCTACTTCGAACAATTGTAGCTCTGAAGAAACCTACAATTTAGTGCAAGAGTCTCCTTTCAGACAAAGAATTCATGCTCACATTCAAGGATACCAACTATTTAAAGAGGAAATAAGAAAACTGCCACATTTGTTTTTTGCTTTAGTAATTTACTTGCAAGTTGATGTACTACGTAGAGAAACAGGATTTGCATGAAATTAGAACGTCTCTTTGTTACTCTGACATGGATGACCCTGTTAGGACCCGTAAAACCTTTACCTGGTCTTTGAAGGTTACTTTCCCCTTGCCATCAGTATCACTGTTTCATGAAGCATAAAACTAAAGAGGTGTGCTCCTGTGCTTTCCGGCAGTTATTTTGCACGAAAACTGAAGCAAACTAATGGCTGTGATTAGAGGATCTAATCAACCTGATTTGTTTGGTGAAAGGGTAGTTTCGTAACTGTACACCCCTCAAATCTGGGTCCAAAGTCCAACAAACATCAAGCCCATTAAAACACATGTTCACGTGGTGCTGCCATGGTGCCTCCTTCGTCGGACTCGCCGGACGCTGAAGAGATGGCCGTAGAAAAATCACTACTCGCGGATTAGGGGAGATCGGTTGCGCCTGTATCATGATTCGAACCTAGCTAATTGCAGTTCGGTTGCGCCTGTATCATGATTCGAACCTAGCTAATTGTAGTTGAGATCCTATACTTCAGATCGATTGTGTCCTCACAAACTACGTGAGATAAGTAAAATTTTGAGACCATGGGGTATGTCTGGCGCTTCCGCACTTGGCGTGCTGCAAGCGCGGATCAGAGAGGCAACGAATTGGAGTTCAAGGTTCCGGTGCGAGATGGCGGAGGAAGAACGATGCGACGATGAAGGCCGGCAGCTCGAGGGAAGACGAAGTCAGGTGCTTTCGAGATCGTGCCATCGTGGCCTCGTGGGCTGACTTGGACTTTGGATACGGGCTACATGGCCCCTGGCTGATTATCTTTACTAATCTGCCCCTGATGTTTTAGTACTTGCGAATGCTTAGATCCCCTAATCACAGCCACTCGTTTGCTTTAAGTTTCGTGCAAAATAACTACCGGAAAGCATAGGAGCACCTTCGAAAACTAAATCAATGCCAGTAAATAGTATTGAAGGTAAACAAGAAGAAAATAGTGAAATTCAAACATAAGAACTGCACTCCATGTTTTGCTGAAAGCTGGCCCTTGCGCTAAAAGTAGAGAGAAATGGATTATAGTTATGGCATCCAAACTTTGAGGCGGATCTGGTAATAAAAGAATGAAGTGTTGTGTTTTTCTTGAGACTGTATCACCAACACCAAACATATGCTCCTTTTTTCAGAACGCAGCACTTGCATTGCTTTCAGTATAAGAAAGGACAAGATAAATTGTACAGCAGTAGCCAGATACTCATATATAGTATTCTGCCAGATGAAACTGAGGGCAAATCAGGTTAATCCATTACTAACAAAATTTTTTTTGGCTTACTGCTGTCCACTGAAGCACAGGTAGCCTTGATCACATGCAGAACATGAAAAGAAAATGTTGGATGCTTTTAATTTCCTTATAATATGATTGCCCTTAACGAATGTTTCAACTCTACAGGTAAACAGAAGCAAAATGTTTCCCTTAACCAATGTGGCAACTATACTGGTAAACAGAAGGAAAATATGTTTAACTTAACATGTAACATTTATTAGCGACAACGACAATCCTAGAAGCAAAATTATTTTCATGACTTGACAGATAATTTTCATGAACCCCTTGTTCCCAAAAAACACCACGTCCCAAAGTTATAGTATTAATTGTTATACCATATCCTGCCATATTTTGGTAACAATATCTCTTTTTTTTTTCATTTTCAAGTTCCAACTAGTATCAAACCTGAGTTTTGACGCGCAAGGACAAAAAGCAAAGCGAGAAATTTACCGAGCCAATGTAGAAGCAATGATCAAGTTATCTGATAGCAAAGTACTTGCTGATTGACATGCAGAGTAGATGAGAGACTATTTTGACATCTCCTTGGGGAAAAGAAAGCACAAGTTTTCTGCATTACTCAGCCAAAGCATTCTATATATATGCATGGGAAACAATATAAACAGATATCTAAGAGTTGCCAGCGCAGGTTCAATCATCACAGCTACATGCAAATAAGTCATCCATGATAAATTGGCAAGGGTGTCATTGCTGAAACTATGTGATACTACTTTGCTGAAAAAGAAATTTACAGCCCAGTGTCGATGCTATACTCAAGCTATCTGATGAACATAAGAGACTGTTTTGACATCTCCTTGCGAAAGCATTACTTTAAATGATGGAAAATAATACGAGCAGATAATTCACAGTAAGGTGCCCAGTTGAAGTTCAATCAGCACATTTACCTGAATAATAGGCATCCATAAAAAAATGGCAAGGGTGACATTGCTGAAACGATGCAATGATAAAATAAGTCGACAAGGTTAAGAAACCATGGAGTACCCATTGCTAAAACAGGAGCAATATATCATGACAAACACCTCCAAACCATGAGTTACCATTGCCCAGAACCTGAGCAATATATGCCGTCTGATTTGAACGCACTTCCTGGTTAACTGCCACAGTTGCAGTGATGCGATTAACTGACAAAACAGGGGCAAGATGAGGCTATTTAGGATGCAGCCATCTACTACTAAGTACTAAAACAGCTACCTGATTACATTAGTCTAGAAACCATGATTCACCATTGCTAAGCCTTTAACACTCAGCTAATGCGGCAAGGACATGGCCATGAGCTCAACCATGAGAGAAGGGCAGCTCCGGCTCAGATGCTGGAAGCCATCGGTGGCCATGACCGCCTTCAGAGTTGCCGGAGCGGCTAGAAAATTCAAGCAAGCCTTCTTCAGCCCCACACAACGGTGCTGCTCGGCTAGAGCCAAGATGGTCGCCGCCGAGCCCACATTGATGTACTCGCACAGCTTCTCCTCGCAGATAAGCTTCAGCCGCCCCATGTCGTACCTGTCCGCAGCTACGAGCAGGTGCTGGCACATTGCATCTTGGTCTTCCTTCAAAGGCTTAGGCAATGAGCCCGTGTACGCAAAGTGGAGCAACGCCTTGAACACGTCTGCATCCATGTCTTGTATGGGCACGACGCTGGCAGCATTGCCCTCTTTCATCGGTCCGAAGAGCTCGGCGCTGAAGACCGAGGAGCGGGCGGCGAGCACGCACCTGTGCGCGGCGACGGTCTCGCCACCGATCTCGAACACCACGTCGGTGCCCTTCTTGGTCCGAAAGAAGTCACCCAGTTGCCGGCCCAGGTCGCACGGGGGCACCGAGACGAAGGCCGCCGCTCTGTCCTCCGTGCGGCAGTCGAGGACGACGACGATGTCGCAGCGGAGGGTGAAGGAATCGTCCCTGAGATTCTTGGACCTCTCCAGGTCCTCCCTTTTGACGAAGGTCCTGTAAATCCAGCCTTTCCAGGAGGCGAACTTGTCCAGCGATTTCGATGCCAGAGATGCCACTTGCTCCGCCTCCTCTTCCTCGCCGGCGAGGCCGATGTCCCACTGCGCCTTCACCGCGTCCGCGACATCTTCGTCGAGTATCAGGGAGACGCATACATAATCCGCGAACTCGGAGGTTTTTCCGTTGGGGTAGTAGTCGATGCGCCAGCGATGGCCGCCGATAATAAAAGGGCGGGACCTGACGCCCTCTCCGGTGGGAATGCCCTTAGTGCGGGAGTAGCCCTGAATCGTGAGATAGTGGTGCCCACTCGCCGTGTTAGCCACGATGGCGGATCTCGAAGGGTTGGCGCCGGCGCCCGACATCGCCGGCCTGCTCCGCGGGATTGGGAGCTCGCAGCTGTGGCAGAAGGGTCGAGAGTTTTGCGCAGCGGCGGAAGGGGAGAGGAACGGAGGAAGCAGATGGCTTTGGCTAGGGTTTAGCGCAGCCGGCGAAAGGGGAAAATTGGAGGAAGGAGATGAAGCGGATTGCTTCCTTCAGAACATCTCACACGTCAGCAGGTTTATTAAAAAAAAAAAAGGTATTGATAAGTTTCAGCTAGTTGAGACGTAGCGTATGTCTCGCTCACATGTTTCACCGTTAGATTTTATTTCTACTTAAATTTTTTATATTTAATAGTATTTATATTTTTTTAGGTTCGCATTAAAATACACTAATATATTTCGACCGAGACTTAGAGACATCTAAAAAAAAGAAGAATCAACCAAAGCCCAGCAGCCAGTAGGTCCCACACGTCATAGTTGTATGCACTCCCTGAGTTGAATTTTCATTTATAGATGAACAATATCCGACGGTATTTTAAATAGGAAAACAATACTTTAGATCTAATTTCATACTACTAAGAGCCTTTCCAGTCGCGTTCCCTAAACCGTTCCCCAAACGGCGTCGGATCAAGCGTTTGGGGGACGTGTTTTGTTGGTGCCGCATTTGGGGGACGCCACTCTCTAGTCGCGTCACCCAAATATCGTCCCCAATCAGAAATTCAAATAGTTTACATTCAAAAGAGATCGTTCCCGCCGAAGTCGTCACGATCAGAGTAGCGACGATCAAAGTACTGGGCGCGCGATCATATTACAGGTGACGTAAAAATTAGAAGAAGGGGAAGGGGTTGGTCTCCCCCGATACCGACGGCGCATCCTGAGTCGGCGCGGGCGCGTTTGGGAGGAACAGGGTAGCGACGGCGGGAGGGAGAAATGAATCGACGGGATAGGAGGTCAAATGTGTTGGGAGGGCAGAAATGCGCGGCGGGAGAGGCGCGATATGGTTGGAGAGGCGCGATTTGGCGGGAGAGGGGGACGAATTTTTCCTGTACCGCTGACGCGTCGGGCTCGCGTCTCTTCGCCTCGCTTTTCGTTTTGTTCGGCGTGCCCAGAGCGTCCCCTATGTACCGGGGGCGGGCTTGGACGCCGAACATCGTATTGGACTACGCCGGACAAAAGAGACTTTGGGGGACGCGGCTGGCAATGTTTTTTTGTCCAGCGCGCACCAAATCCCTTTGGGGGACGCGACTGGAGATGCTCTAAAGAAACAACTAAGAGCATCTCTAGCATTCGCCGCCAGCTGTGTAAAAATCACAGATATAGTGTGTTGCTCGCGGTTTTTCAAACGTGCGTCGTAAATTTTTAGGGGGCGCTTGATTCTGCCCAACCCAAAGCTTCATATTTGGTGCGTCCAGTATAGCAAGCCGCATAGCTCGGAAACGCGCGTGAAGGGTGATACGGGGTGGCTTTTGGACACCTCCTCCTCAAGACCGACAAGCCCTCCTCGTGGTCCAATGACACGACCTCGGGCCAAAGCCATACACCAAGAGGTGAATTCGCTCATTTCCACATATGCATTTGATACCTTATTGGATGGCATGTTACTTCATGCAAATACCCTATGTTCAATCAGGTACATCAACCAAGACGCAAGCCATGGAGACCAAGCCAATGTAGAGGAAGCTGAACATGGAGAAGATGGAGACCTATCGCTCCAGCCGGAACTTCCGCCCCCCAGGACCGGAACTTCCGGCCAGATGCCTCCCAGATGCCATCCCGCGCCCAGGAAAGAGGATCCAGCCGGAACTTCCGCCCCGAGCGACCGGAACTTCTGGCCACCGAAACTTCCGCCCAAGTTCCGCTCTAGTTCCGAAATTGCGCCAAAACAACACTGGATAGTTCTGCAAGGAAAACGACCATTTTCGGAACTAGACTTCAAGTTGGCCGGAAGTAAATCTGCCCCGACCGGAACTTCCGCCCCCCAGGACCGGAACTTCCGCCCCCCAGGACCGGAACTTCCGCCCAGATGCTCTGTGGAGAGAATCCAGCCGGAACTTCCGCCCCGAGCGACCGAAACTTCCGCCTGCACGACTGTCAGCTCAAACAGCACGTTTCTGTAACTTACCCCTTCTCCCCACCAACTATAAATAGCCTTGTTGGCTCAGACCTGAGATTCAGACTTGATGTGAAATTAAACCTGATCTTTGCTCTTGCCCCATGTGGGAAACCCTACCATAGATCCTAGATCTTGTATCACTCGATCTCCTTGTCGAACCTTTGTGATCTCTTTGGTGACTTCTATCAATCGTTGGTCTTTTGCTTGCACTTCTACCTTTTGGTCTTTTGCTTGCACTTCTATCAACCTTGGTCTTTTCACCCTTCTAGATCTCTCGGGTTCGATTCGTCGATCTCTTTGCGGGACTTCTACCGGAAGGTCTTTTCCTGCAACCTCTATCGAGTTGGTGGTTCGGGCCAACGAGGACAAACCGATGTGTGTGTGTGAGTTTGTATCCCACGATTCCCCTTCGCGTTCTTCGTGTTCATCGCGTTCTTCCACCTCCCCCACAAATTTCACCCAAATCCGTGAAGATAGGGCACACCCTTGGGCTTAGCCCTTATCATATGGTATCAAGAGCTCCTTGGTTGCCACGGATTTGACCCCCACACCCCAAAAAATTTCTTGAGAAATTTTTCGAAAATCCCAAAAAATAGCCTCAAATTGGCCTTGGTTGGATCTCGCGATTTGTTGAGTTTTTGGTGGTTTTGCTCCAATAGAAACTTGCCTTTGGTGTTGATCTACAATTCCCCCACCTTCCCACAGCTTTAGTGCCAAATTTTCCTCGAATTCGAAGGATTTCGAACCGTATTTCCGCCCAAATCAATGAACAACCCGCAGATCTGATTGCGACCGGAAGTTCCGCCCGGTAGGACCGGAAGTTCCGCCCGGGACCGGAAGTTCCGCCCCCAATGACCGGAAGTTCCGGCTGGCCGAATTTTTCACAGCAACCTTCATTTTTCGTTTTGGCACTAACCCCTTTTGTGTTTGTACTTTGGTTTGCATGCCATTTCAGCTACCACAAAGCTTCCGCAACATGAACAACGACGACGGCACCCCGAGGATCCAAGCGGTTCATTTGACACCTTTCACCACCATAGCAAGTTCAAGATCGTCGGCGACCATCATCAAGTGGTATAACTTGTCCCTACCTTGTAGCCCTAGCCTCTTTTGCGTACCTTTCCCATCGAGAGTGGCTTTCTAGTGTTGCGAATCATTGCGCAAGCGTCCCGACCGTGAGGGTGTGCGTGTGTTGAGCAAAGCTAAGAAGCAAGCTCGTTGTGAAAATATAAGCAAAAGAAATGTGACATACTTACATAGATAGTAGTATTCGTACATAGTGAGAAAAGGAAAGAAAAATACAAAAAATAAAAAGAGTGTGAGTGACACCTATACACAAAAGAGTCCAAAGCTTATAAGCAAAAGAGAGAAAAGAGAAGAGAGGCGTCTTGCGCAAATCTTGTTGCTTCTCAATTTTGCAACCAAGCCACGGTCTCTCTTGCGTTAGCGTGACACCGAGCAAGTAGTCTTCGTTAGGACCAATTTTGTTCGTGCTCATTTTCCTTGGTCGCGCTAACCCCATTTTGTCCCACGCGTGTGTTCCACCTTGTGTATGCCTTTTGTGATCACCGCTTTTGACTTGTGACTTTTCGATCTTACCCACTTTTGACAATAGACTTTTCGTTTGGTTCTTCCATTTGCCTTTCCACATCCATACCTAACACCATATAGAGTTTTTGGTTTTGTGTGTGTGCATACATATCGGTTGTCCTCCGACTTGAAACACCTTTTCAATTTTGGTTTGCGAGTTTGGACCTTTTGGTAGTTCTCTTTCCACCATATATACACCAATTCTAGAGACTAACATGGATAGTGAGGATGAGCCTACGGAGGACGACATGGAGTACGATGAGGGTGATAGCTCCGCAAGCTCCGCAAGCACCGCGAATATGGAGGACCATGTGGAGCTCGATACCGACTATAGCTCTGCAAGCATCGTTGACATGACCGACATCGAGCATCCCTACACCGACCATGGCTCGCCAAGCATGGACGACAACATGGAGGACCACCACTCCGAGCTCGACTACAACATCGACGACATGGTGGAGCACCACCTCGACCACGACTACGACTACGATGACGTGGTGGAGCACTACCTCGACTACGACTACGACACCATGATGTAGCACCGCGCCGAGCACTACCTCGACTACGACACCATGATGGAACACCACACCGAGAACTACCTCGAGCATGACATCGACACCTTGCACAAGACCGGTGCCTACAAGTTCCCCATCTTGGCCAATGGAACTACATATGAAGATAGAGGACCTTCAAGACGACGCAACCATGAGAGTGCTTATGCACATGATCATCTACATCGAGCTCATCCTATGGAACATCAAGAGCGCCCCAACCATGACCGCCATCGACACTCTACTCCGAGCTAAAGAAGGCGCCACAATCAAAGTGCCAAGCTACATGAACCATCATCTAGGCATGCCAAGGATCATCATCGACACACGTCACCTCATGATCATCGTCGACCATCACCACCTCATGACCACCATCGACATGCCTCACCACATGACCGTCAACGACACAAGTCACCTCATGTTCGCCATCGACCAACACCTCCCAAGGATCTTCGATGACACCACTCAAGACATGGTGATGATGCAAGAAGACGAGAATCTCGACATGAAGCGGCCTAGGCTACAAAGATCAACAACACCAACCATATGGTGTCTACAAAGCCTAGAGTCACCACCACAATGGCATCTCCAAGACCGCCTACACATGAGAAGATCTCCAATGGTGCGAGACAAGGCGCTACACCAACAAGCAAGATGGTGCCAAGTGCAAAGAAAGAGGAACCACATCTCATGGTGCTTCCCTCTCCTACCGCCACCACCAAAAGGGCGCCTACAAGAAGCTCAAGCCCCAAGATGAAGACCATGAAGTCTACACTTCAAGATGAAGGACGGTCTACCCAACTTTATGCCAACATGACAATGATTTGTCCACCAAGACCAAGTAGCTCCCAATGCTTTCGTTGCAAACAAGACAGTCATCTTTGGGAATGCCCCAATCTCCATTGTGATGTGTGCACATCCAACAAGCACATGACATGGGAATGCAACACAACACAAGCCCACAAGCTCTACTTCGCCCAATTGGATGCCGAACTCGCCAACAAAACACTTACAAATACCATTGTCTTCAAATAATGGTGCAAGGAAATGACCAAGAGGACGACTATGAAGTCCACACTTCAAGATGGAGAACGACAAGGCCAAGTCAAGAGTGACGTTGGTTCGAGCCTAGCTCTCAACAACACCATAGCGCCATCAAATGGTGTCAACATGGGAGGCGATGGAGTTGAGAAGGTTGAGCATGGGATTTTCCCTTCAACCAAGGAGGCGAATGGAGTTGAGAATGGTGAGCATGGGATGATCCCTTCACCAATGGAGGCGCATGGAGATGAGTGATACGTCTCCAACGTATCTATAATTTCTTATGTTCCATGCTAGTTTTATGACAATACCTACATGTTTTATTCACACTTTATAATGTTCTTATGCATTTTCTGGGACTAACCTATTAACAAGATGCCACAGTGCCAGTTCCTGTTTTCTGCTGTTTTTGATTTCGGAAAAGCTAGTTTACAAATATTCTCGGAATTGGACGAAACAAAAGCAGCGCTATTTTCCACGGAGTCTTCCAGAAGTCCGAAGAAGAGTCGATGAAGGTCAGCAGGGGGCCCACACCATAAGGCGGTGTGGCAGTGGGGCCCCCCGCGCCGACCTATGGGGAGGGAGCCCCTGGCTCCCCCGACGCTGCCTCTCCGCCTATTTGTTCCTTCGTTCGCGAAAACCCTAGTACCGAGAGCCAAAATACGAGAAAATTTCCAGAGACACGCCGCCGTCAACCCCATCTCGGGGGGTTCAGAAGATCTCCTCCGGCACCCTGCTAGAGAGGGGAATCATCACCGGAGGGCTCTACATCACCATGCCCGCCTCCGGACTGATGCGTGAGTAGTTCATCCTTGGACTATGGGTCCATAGCAGTAGCTAGATGGTTGTCTTCTCCTATTGTGCCATCATGTTGAGATCTTGTGAGCTGCCTATCATGATCAAGATCATCTATTTGTAATGCTACATGTTGTGTTTGTTGGGATCCGATGAATATGGAATACTATGTCAAGTTGATTATTGATCTATCATATATGTTGTTTATGATCTTGCATGCTCTCCGTTGCTAGTAGAGTCTCTGGCCAAGTTGATACTTGTAACTCCAAGAGGGGGTATTTATGCTAGATAGTGGGTTCATGCCTCCATTGAATCTGGGACAGTGACAAAAAGTTCTAAGTTTGTGGATGTGTGAAAGTATAGAGATGGTAAACCTAGAGGGGTGGTGAATAGGTTTCTACAGATTTTAATTTTTTCTTTGCAATATTAGGCTTTGCGGAATATAAAGATGAGCCTAATGCAAACTAGGTGAAACAACCTATATGAGGATACAACTAACTCGAGCACGAAGGCTCTCACTGGCAGTTAAATCACAAGTAAGGAGTTCGGTTAGAGATAACCGATAGCACGCGGAGACGAGGATGTATTCCCGTGTTCCCTTCCTTTGCAAGAAGGTACGTCACGTTTGGAGGGGTGGAGGTCCCACGAAGGATTCCCCACGCCACGAAGGCTCACCCTATTCTCCGGAGCCTATCCCACGAAGGAATAGCTCACTCACTAGTGGTAGACTTTGAGGTAGCCTCCAAACCTTCACAATCTTGCCCGGAGCAAATCCACAGCCCGGATGCTTCCGGACTCCTCTTGCCCACCTAGGGTTTCCAAGGAACCCTAGGAAGCAAGCTTCTCGATGAATACAAGGGGGAATGAGATTTGGCTCAGTAGAACAGTAGATCGGGTCCTCCTCTAGTGGTTCCCCGGAGGGATTTGAGTTTGGGTGGAGGAGGAGGGAGATCGGAGGCTTTTGGTGTTTCTAGCAATGGAGTAAGAGAGATAGAGCTCAAGAAAAGCTTGTAGTGTAGTGCCTAACTGTTCAGAGGTAGGAGAAGGCCTATTTATAGTGTTCTTCGAAATATGGCCGTTGGTCACTTGCCACCTCATCTTTTCTCCAGACAAACCCGGTCAACCGGACCCCTGACCGCATTGTCCGGTGCAGAGGCCGGTCAGACCGGACCAGTGACCGGACCTGCCGGTTGTGACCGGATGGTAGACCGGATCCAGACCAGAGACACTTTTGCGACGTCCAGGATGCTCCTCCGGTTGGCGCCCGGTTGGCGCCCGGTCGACCGGACCACACGCCGGGCCCGCCGGTCTGGAGGCCGGCAGACCGGGCCGATGACCGGATCGCTTAGGCGCTCATTTCAAGCCCGGTTGGCGCCCGGTCGACCGGACCGCACGCCGGACTCGCCGGTCTGGTGGCCGGCTGACCGGGCGGCAGACCAGATTTCTGCTGTAGACCCCTTTTCGATTGTTGTTGAAGTGGGGGGTCTCCTTTAGCCTTCTTGTTCCTTCGATACACCATTTATGCCTCTTTGCACCTGAGATAATCCTTGTAAACGTATTAGGTCAAATACTCTAGCATGGTGTCACTGTTACCAAAATAATGGATAAGGGTAAAATACCCTTACAATCTCCCCCTTTTTGGTATACGATGACAAACCGAGCTAGAGTCACATATAGATATTATGATAAGCTCTAAACCTTGATTCCATATAAGATATTACGACAGCTCCCCCATAATGTGTGCACTTGGAGAATTTGCGTTTGAATGCAAAGTGCACCATTTGTGGAATATGAGAATCTCCCCCAATATCTTTAGGAAACAAGCATGGTATGGACAAATATATCAAGATATATAGGCATAAAACATGATTATCCTAATAGAGTGATTAAGCATACCAATAGTCGTCCATACACGTCCATACACAAATTATTCGAAGTAGCAAATGGTTCTTGAAAAATCAAAGCAAATAAGCACAAGCCATATAAGATCCAAATAAAGCAACTCCCATGGCTTGTGACAATCAAAGAACCCCGTGGTCCTAGACTCTACTCTCTTCTCCCCCTTTGGCATCGGAACACCAAAAAGGCGAAGAAAAGAGGAGAGATGCTATCGCACCCATCACCATCATCATCAGTACGAGTAGGAGCACGAGCAGTCCGAGGAGGAGGGCCACCATGAGCATACATGGACATATCGAAGTTCTGGAGCATCTCATCAGTAATGGGAGGCATCTCCCAAGCAGGTGCAACCACAGGCTCCATCTCAGGGCCAGAAGGAGGAACATGAGCATTCCGTGCAGCCATGAACTCACTCTGTCTCCTCCGTGTCTCCTGGTTCAAGGCAAGACTCTGATGTGCAACATCATTGGTATTCTTCCACATCTGCCACATGCTGGAGAAGAAGCGAGCGGCACCACGCTGAGGGCGCCGGGAGTAGCTGGAGCTTGCTGCATGATCATGGTGTTCCTTGGAACGGCGGGCATCATGGAAGGGACTTCCGGACGACCGTCCTGAGTAGGGAACCTGAATGGTTCCATGATGACCCTTTCATCACTAGTGTTGAGAGGAGCAGGAACAATGTAGTTGATGAGCCCCTGAACATACTGAGCATAGTTGGGAGTCATGCGGTCCATAACTGCACGCTTCAGTTCACAGTGAATAAGATCACAACCATCAATCTTCCTTATCCTGGCAGGGTGGCAATAGTACATCAGATTCAGGTGATAGTTCCTGACTTCACTAGTATCTCCTGACTTGCTGATGAGGCTCTCACGGAACATCTTGGCAAGGACAAGATATGAGTAGTACATCCTAGAGATAGTGGGAGGCCCAGCTGTGGGGTTAGTGGGATAGCAAAAGGAGATGTCACCTCTAGTCATCTTAGGCCGAGTATGAATTCTGTACCCTTGAGCACGGTCACCACCAAAACCCATGGCCGCACAGAACTGAGTGTAGGTGCAGGAGTACTTCTCCCTGCCAGTCATCCACGTCATGGTGCGGTCCGCATCATCATGGAAGAAGACGGTGCAATGGAACTGACGGACTAGGAGGGGACAATAGGTGGGATCTTCTTGTGCATCATCGGGCTTTAGGCAGACAAGGTCATATAGTCCCATACCCTTCAAGGTTTCAACCACAAAGCGGTACTTTGTGGCTTCATGCAAGGCAAGCTCTTCAGGATTGATGGCCTTGGGCATCACAACAGCACCATTCTTCATACACTCTTGAGTATCATAGAAACCATCCCATAGGGCTGCTTGTGTCTTGGTCCAGAAGAACTTGTCCCCAGCATTGTAAGTCCGGTGCTCATAGCGATACGGATTCACCGTCCTCACTTCCCGCCAATCACCACGGTGTGCATCCGCAAGATTGAAATCTGGAACTATTTCATCATCTTCTTGGCCGGCATGCTTATCCTTTTTCTTACCACCAACTGACTTGGTTCTTCTCCTCTCCGAGCTGCCAGTGTCAGTAGTCTGATGAGCTGCAGTGGGTACGCGACCACTAGCACAGCGGGGTGGATTCTCAGCAGTCCGTCCTCTCTTGGCAACAGTGCCACGTGGTTCACCACTCCAACTACCTGTGAATGAGAGAATAGAGCGAGGATAGCAGTGGGGTAAGTGTACATGTCATCAACAAGAGGGAAGCCAAAAAGCATAGCATATATCCAAGTGTATTGATGAGATTGTGCGAAAAACTGGGCGATCCGGTGCACAGGCCGGTCCAACCGGGCGGCAGACCGGACGAGCCGGTTGCCAATCCGGTTGACCGGGCGGCACGCCGGGCCGGCCGGTTGACCGGGCTGGTGACCGGATCTGTCGACTTGTGAGGAATTGCCCAGATTTTCTACCACAAATTCATGCAAAAACTCAGAAACTTGAATATAGACTATAGCAATAGAGTGGAGTATGTGCATTGTGTTGTGAGACACTCTAAAGGCATGAGGACTTACAAACCCTAACCCTAACCCTAAAATTTCCTCAAATCTTGTCAAGAAATTGCAATGTGTGATGAGGACTAGAAAATAGGGAGGAAGGGAGAGTACATTACCCGAAGACATGGTCCTCCTTGATCAAGAGAGCAAGAAGAACACTAGATAGGGCTTGAAAACCAAGAACTCCAAAAATTCCCAAAATAGCTTGAGAGCGACCAAATCCTTTGGTGGAGATGTCCCAAGGAGCCTGATCTATGGTTTGGTGGAGTTTGGGGGAATTCTTGTGGTGGGAAGGTCCTAGATCATGGTGGAGGTGGTGGAGGCGGCGGCCATGGAGGTTTGGGAGTTGGGGGGTAACAAGGAAGATGACCCCAAGGGGTATCCCCTCCCAACACATATCAGGCCGCACGGCCGGTCGAGCGCCCGGTCGACCGGACCTGGCGCAATCCGACCCAGAGGCCGGTCCAACCGGGCCAGAGACCGGCCAGGGACTAACTGCCCAGTTTTGTCTCGTTTTGCCTCGTTTTGCCCTTATTCTTTGTGTAAATGTGTGTGAATGCTCAGATGATGACATGTACATATAGATAGATAGATGATGATGAGATGAGCATAGACATGGGTATACCTGGCCATGGGCAGCCCGGCCCGAGGCCCGGCCCGAAGCCCGGCCCGAAAAACTTGGGCCTGGGCCGAGAAATGTTGGCCCGACACCCGGGCCGGGCCGGGCCTGGGTAGCCCGAAAAAGCCAATTAACACTACGGCCCGGCCCACGGCCCGACGGCCCGACGGGCTTGGTGGGTATTTGGCCGGGCCGGGCCGGGCTTGGGCCGGATTTTTCTGCATCGGGCTTACCTCGGGCCGGCCCGAGGCCCAGCCCGGCCCGACACATGCCCAGCTATAGACATGGGGTTGGAAACACAAAGTTCTCTAGGCGTACCCATTGGAGAGAAAATCCAAACAAGATGTAAATAGCAACAATGGGCATGATTCGAAATATATATCAAGAATCATAAGTCATTTGGAAATGATTTTTGCAATAAGATCGTTTGGCCTTATATAGTCAAATCAAGTTGTAATGAAGACTCAATGAGGGGCGGGGGATTACTCCCCCTATGTGAAAGCGCAAATGTCATGAGACCTCGAAGAGACATGCTTGGGTCCATATAATGACATTGGGTCTATTTATGTTGCACACATAGGTATGCATCATACCAAGACATGGTAGGATGACTATCCCCATATGTGCTATGCCTCTAAGCTAGATAGCAAGATAAATGCAAGAATATGGTGCAAGAAGTTAATCAATCCAAGTTTTTAGGATCAAGAATACCAAGTTCTCCTCTCAAGTTAACAAAACGAGCTTCATCCAAAGGCTTAGTGAAAATATCCGCCAATTGGTAGGTTGTTCCCACATGAGTGAGATCAATATCCTTATTGGCAACATGATCACGTAGGAAGTGATGGCGAATTGTCAATATGTTTGGTGCGACAATGTTGAACTGGGTTGTTGGCGATCTTTATTGCACTTTCATTGTCACAAAGAAGAGGCACCGTACCAAGAGACACACCATAGTCTTTCAAGGCTTGCTTCATCCATAACAATTGAGTGCAACAAGATGCCACGGATATGTATTCGGCTTCGGCGGTGGATAGAGCAGTGGAGTTTTGTTTCTTGGATGACCAACTCACCAATGACCGGCCAATAAATTGGCAAGCCCCGGAGGTAGACTTCCGGTCAACCTTATCACCGGCCCAATCGGAATCCGAATAGCCAATGAGTTCAAAGGTTGACCCCTTTGGATACCATAGCCCGAGAGTAGGAGTGAGAACAAGGTATCTTAGAATCCGTTTGACCGCCATTAAATGGCTCTCCTTAGGAGCGGATTGAAAACGAGCACACATCCCTACACTTAGCATGATATCCGGCCTACAGGCACAAAGGTAGAGCAAGGATCCTATCATGGAGCGGTATACCTTTATGTCCACATCCTTCTCACTGTCACATGAGCCAAGTTGTCCCTTTACGGGCATGGGTGTCTTCATTGGGCTTGCATTGGTCATGTTGAATTTCTTGAGCATGTCCCTCACATACTTTTCTTGAGAGATGAAGGTGCCTTTTGCAAGTTGCCTCACTTGGAAGCCTAGGAAGAACTTCAACTCTCCCATCATGGACATCTCAAATTTCCTAGTCATCAATAGCTTTGTTATGATTGGGGTTAGTTCCACCAAAGATAATATCATCAACATATATTTGACATATAAATAGGCCACCCCCTTTAACCCGCTTGGTGAAAAGGGTGGAATCGACCGTACCCATGCAAAACCCATCATGTAGTAAGAAATCCGTAAGGAACTCATACCAAGCACGTGGAGCTTGCTTGAGACCGTAGAGTGCCTTATGGAGTAAATACACGTGGTAGGGTCGGCATGGATCTTCGAAACCCGGGAGTTGAGCCACATATGCGGTTTCTTTTAGGGGACCATTCAAAAATGCACTTTTCACATCCATTTGATATAATTTGAAATTGTGGAAAGATGCAAATGCAAGCAAAAGATGAATAGCTTCAAGACGGGCTACCGGCGCAAAGGTATCCTCAAAATCCATACCTTCTATTTGGGCAAACCCTTGCGCCACTAACCTTGCTTTGTTTCGTATGACAATGCCATTCTCATCTTGCTTGTTCTTGAATACCCATTTGGTCCCAATAACATTGATGCGATGATCCTTGGGTCTCTCAACTAGAGACCATACTTCATTACGAGTGAAACACTCCAATTCTTCTTGCATGGCAATTACCCAATCCGGATCAACCAAGTCTTCATGTACGAGTTACCACTCCTCTTGAGATGCTACCAAGGACTTGATCCACTTTCATGTCACTTGCCCTTGTAGCGGCCTTGATCTTCCAAATGGTTCCTTCATGATCAATGAATTCATCTCTTGCTAGTGCTTGATCATGAGGGATCACTTGAGCTTGATCATGAGTTGAGGATGTTTCTTGATCATCATCATGGTCTTGCTCCGTGGAATGAGGATTTTCTTCTTGTTCTTCGGAACGTGACTCATCTTGAGTAGAGGATGGTTCTTGAGTTGAGCTAGGCTCCACTTGAGCCGTGCTTGATACATCTACTCCATCATCTTGATCATCATTATGAACTTCCATGGGCCGGATGTGTCCAATGCCCATATGCTTGATGGCACTAGATGGATCATCATCATTACCTGCAACACATGGAACAACTTGCTCCACTTGGGAGCCATTATCCTCCAAGAACACCACGTCACAAGATACTTCAATAGTCCCGGTGGACCGGTTGTAGTATCTATAGGCGTGAGAGTTCTCCGCATATCTAACAAATATACCCTCTATGGTTCTAGTTTTAAATTTACCGAGCTTTCCTTTGTTGTTCTTAACAAGACATTTGCATCCAAAAACACGAATGTACATGACATTAGGCTTGTTACCGGTAAGAAGCTCGTATGGAGTTTTGTTGTGGAGGGGACGGAGGAAGAGCCGGTTGGAGTAGTGGACGGCCGTAGAGATGGCTTCTCCCCAAAAGTTGTGGGGTGAGTTGAATTCACTCAACATGGTTCTTTCCATCTCAATGATAGTCCGGTTCTTCCTTTCAACAACACCATTTTGTTGAGGGGTGTATGGCGCCGAAAACTCATGTCTGATGCCCTCATCATCAACAAACTCTTGCATAGTGTAGTTTTTGAACTCGGTGCCATTGTCGGTCCTAATTGCCTTGATCTCGGATTCATACATACGTTGAGCTTTCTTGGCGAAGGTGATGAACTCTCTATGGGTCTCGTCCTTAGACTTAAGGAGAAAGACCCAAGAGTATCTTTAGTAATCATCAACAATGACAAGTCCATACTTGCTCCCACCAAGAGTATCATAATGTGATGGCCCAAAGAGATCCAAATGAAGGAGCTCCAAGGGCCTAGATGTGGTAACAATACTCTTGATAGGATGTTTCTTCTTGAGTTGCTTTCCGGCTACACATGCACTGCAAACACGATCTTTCTCAAAAGAAATGCCGGTTAGTCCCACAATGTGCTCACCCTTTAGGAGTTGTTTAAGATTTCTCATGTTAACATGACCGAGGCGGCGATGCCACAACCAACCTTCGTCATGCTTGGCCACCATTAGACATGTGGAGGGAGAGGAGCTCTCTTTCGAGAGTTCAACCACGTAAAGGTTGTTCTCCACATATCCAACAAGGACCAATTTGAGATTGTCACTCCTAAAGAATTTCACACAATAATTAGTGAAATATGAATTGTAACCGGCATCGGCAAGATGATATATAGAAAGTAAGTTATAGCCAAGGGATTCAACAAGCATAACCGTCTCAAGGCACAAGTCCTTAGAGATTGCTACCTTGCCATACCCAAGTACCTTTCCCTTTGAGTTGTCACCAAAGGTGATGCTTGACTTCTTGTTGATATCTTCAATGAATTGATCAAGCACACCTCTTCCTCCGGTCATATGATTGGTGCATCCACTATGAAACACCTATTTTGGACCACCGGAGGAGTACCCCTACAAAATCAAGTAGAGAATTTAGGAACCCATCGATTAATGGGTTCCTTTGCAATGGAAACAATATCTTTTGGTACCCAAATTGAGTACTCTCTATAAGCATAGCCATTAGGAGGGCCAACATAGTTAGCATAGACATCACCATAATAATCAATAAATAATGCATAGTGATCGTTTGGCCCCGTGCGGTCACCACTAGTGGCTTTGCCCTTTGAGGCTTTGCCATTATTAGTGACCTTCTTGTTCTTATCTTGAGCGGGTTTCTCCTTCTTGTAGTTGTTCTTCTTGTGAGACTTGGGAACATATCCAAGTCCAAACTTTTGATTGTTTGACCTTTGCTTACTCAAGAGGTCATCCAATCCCATCTTGTTCTTGGTGGTGGTGAACTTTGCAAGTTCCTTTGTTAACCTAACATTTTCCTCAAGAATAGATGCTTGCTCACAAGAAGATTCATTAGGATGATAGTCAAGACCATATTTGGTCACCAAGGATTCAAGATATGCATTGGTCTCAACATGCAAAGAGAGTTCCTCTTGTAAACGAACATGTTCCTCAACAAGTTTAGCATGCTCACTAGTAAAGGAAGTGGAGGAACAAGCAAGCTTTTCAACATCAATGGGATCCTTCATTGATCCAAGAGCCTTTTTGTAGGTTTCTTGGAGTAGGTCATGGTTCTCTCCAAGTTTCTTGAGCTCATCCTTGACAAGCTTGTTAGCCTTTTCAAGGTGGTCAAGATCCCTAGTGAGAGAAGCATGAGCAACTTCAAGCTCCTCCTTTGAGGCATTGAGCTCTTGAGTCAATGATTGAGCCCTATCAATAGTTTCTAGGTCCTTAACTTTATCAAGTTCACAAGTTTCAATTTGTTGCTTAAGGCCTTGAGATATGCACCTTTCGGTTTTTAGCTCTTGTCTTAGGAGATTGAATCTCCGTTCCTTCTCATTCAAATGATATTCTAATTCCTCAATGGACTCATCCTTTTCTTTGAGTGAGTCCATCAAGAAATCAAACTTGACAAGAGCTTCACCACGAAGGGTGCATCTAACATCATAGAGTTCCTTAAGCACAATTAATTCTTCTTGATTTTCGTTTTCATCATCAAGAACACTAGATAGGGAAGGTGGAGGTTACATTACCTTGGTTTCCCTTGCCATAAGACAAGAGCCAACGATTGTAGAGGAGGGAGAGTCATCGGAGTCATCATCTTGAGTTGTTCTTGCCATGAAGGAAGATCCAACATCATTCTCCGTGGAGTAGTCCTTGGAGTAGTCATATGTGAAGAGTGACCCGGGCTTAGAGAAAGCCAAACCGGCCACCCCGGCCTCCTTCTCCTCATCTTCCTCTTCATCATCGGACAAGTACTCAGCCCCAACAAAGGCTCTTCCCTTGTTCTTCTTGTATCGATCATTGATTGGGTTTGGCTTCAATCTTGGCTTGACCCCTTTGATGAATCTTGGCTTGTCCACCCTTTTCTCATAAGGGCACTCGTTTGCAAAGTGGCTATCTTCATCACAATTGTAGCAAGTTCTCTTCTTCTTGTCATTGAGGAGCATTGGGAACTTTGCCTTGTATTTCTTGGCAAAGAAAGCAAAGTCGGTAGCAATGTCACTAGTTGAAGTCATCTCTTCATCTTCTTCAATTTCATAGTCTTCTTTGCTTCCATGATCGGCCCTAGCTTTGAGAGCAAGGTTGTGTGGCGCTTCATGGTTGTGTGAGGCTTCATCAACACGGTTCATTGCCATGAGCCTCTTTCCCGCTTTGGCCATGTTTTCATTGGCGGCCACATAGGAGACTATATCATCGGAGTTGAGATCGGCACTCTTGGTCATGATTTGCAAGTTGAGTGCAAGGTTGGTGTCTTCTTGATTGACGGCAATCATAGCAATGACCTTGGACTTTATGAATGCTTCATTCATCTCGAAGCCGTCATTGTACTTCTCAACACCGAGTCCCTTGACCCTTACTCTAAGAGCACCAAGCCTTGCATAAGCGTCGGCCACGGATTCTCCTTCTCGAATCATGAATTGATGAGCCTCTTGCTTTGTTGTCTCATAAAGAGCTGATTGGATCAAATCGGTTCCCTCTTGGAGTACTATGATTCGATCCCACAACTCTTTAGCGGAGTCTATGTCATTGACTTGATCAAGGAGCTTGCGGTTGATGCCACTCCTAATCTTGTCACGTGCGGAGGCGTTGAGTTGACGGTTGTAGAATTCGGTGGAGGTCAACCGAATGGGATCTTGTGGCTCCCGGTATCCATGAACAATGATCTCCCATAACTCCACGCTGCAGCTGCGAATATGAGATTCCATAGAAGATTTCCAAAAAGGAAAGTGAGTTCCATCAAAATGGGGAACATTCCCACTATGGTTTATGTGAGGCATGGGTGAAGTGTTTTTGGGATAGTCATGGTTGACTTCGCGATAGCTCCCTAGGGAGGCCGAAGCCGTACTAGGAGGCCCACTAGTCAAGTTCTTAAGCTTGGCAGACATCTCTGCCATTTGGCTTTGTAGTTCATCCTCCTTTTTCTTCTTCTCGGCATCATATGCCAAGAATCTAGATTTCATCTCTTTAACCGAAAGGTTAGAGTTTTCATCTAGACCCTCGAATAGTTTATCCATCTCACTCTTAAGGCGATGAAGCCCTTCATAAGATTCTAGGCTCTGATACCAATTGAAAGTATAGAGATGGTAAACCTAGAGGGGGGGGGGGGTGAATAGGTTTCTACATATTTTAATTCTTTCTTTGCAATATTAGGCTTTGCGGAATATAAAGATGAGCCTAATGCAAACTAGGTGAAACAACCTATATGAGGATACAACTAACTCGAGCACGAAGGCTCTCACAGGCAGTTAAATCACAAGTAAGGAGTTCGGTTAGAGATAACCGATAGCACGCGGAGACGAGGATGTATTCCCGTGTTCCCTTCCTTTGCAAGAAGGTACGTCACGTTTGGAGGGGTGGAGGTCCCACGAAGGATTCCCCACGCCACGAAGGCTCACCCTATTCTCCGGAGCCTATCCCACGAAGGAATAGCTCACTCACTTGTGGTAGACTTTGAGGTAGCCTCCAAACCTTCACAATCTTGCCCGGAGCAAATCCACAGCCCGGATGCTTCCGGACTCCTCTTGCCCACCTAGGGTTTCCAAGGAACCCTAGGAAACAAGCTTCTCGATGAATACAAGGGGGAATGAGATTTGGCTCGGTAGAACAGTAGATCAGGTCCCCCTCTAGTGATTCCCCGGAGGGATTTGAGTTTGGGTGGAGGAGGAGGGAGATCGGAGGCTTTTGGTGTTTCTAGCAATGGAGTAAGAGAGAGAGAGCTCAAGAATAGCTTGTAGTGTAGTGCCTAACTGTTCAGAGGTAGGAAAAGGCCTATTTATAGTGTTCTTCGAAATATGGCCGTTGGTCACTTGCCACCTCATCTTTTTTCCCGACAAACCCGGTCAACTGGACCCCTGACCGGATTGTCCGGTGCAGAGGCCGGTCAGACCGGACCAGTGACCGAACCTGCCGGTTGTGATCGGATGGTAGACCGGATCCAGACCGGAGACAGTTTTGCGACGTCCAGGATGCTCCTCCGGTTGGCGCCCGGTTGGCGCCTGGTCGACCGGACCACACGCCGAGCCCGCCGGTCTGGAGGCCGGCAGACCGGGCCGATGACCGGATCGCTTAGGCGCTCATTTGAAGCCCGGTTGGCGCTCGGTCGACCGGACAGCACGCCGGACTCGCCGGTCTGGTGGCCGGCTGACCGGGCGGCAGACCGTATTTCTGTTGTAGACCCCTTTTCGATTGTTGTTGAAGTGGGGATCTCCTTTAGCCTTCTTGTTCGTTCGATACACCATTTATGCCTCTTTGCCTAATACCTGAGATAATCCTTGTAAACGTATTAGGTCAAATACTCTAGCACGGTATCATTGTTACCAAAATAATGGATAAGGGTAAAATACCCTTACAATATGCTGTTGCCACTAGGGATAAAACATCAATGCTTTGTATAAGGATATTTGTATTGTTTACATTACGCACAGTACTTAATGCAATTGTCTGTTGCTTGCAACTTAATACTGGAAGGGGTGCGAATGCTAACCCGAAGGTGGACTTTTTAGGTATAGATGCATGCTGGATGGCGGTCTATGTTCTTTGTCGTAATGCCCTAAGTAAATCTCACAGTAGTCATCATGATATGTATGTGCATTGTTATGCCCTCTCTATTTGTCAATTGCCCAACTGTAATTTGTTCACCTAACATGTTATTTATCTTATTGGAGAGACACCACTAGTGAACTGTGGACCCCGGTCCATTCTTTTACATCTGAAATACAACCTACTGCAATCATTGTTCTCTTTTGTTTTCTGCAAGCAAACATAATTTTCCACACCATACGTTTAATCCTTTGTTTTCAGCAAGCCGGTGAGATTGACAACCTCACTGTTAAGTTGGGGCAAAGTAGTTTGATTGTGTTGTGCAGGTTCCACGTTGGCACCGGAATCCCTGGTGTTGCGCCGCACTACACTCCTTCACCAACAACCTTCACGTGGTCTTCATCTCCTACTGGTTCGATAACCTTGGTTTCTTACTGAGGGAAAACTCGCTGCTATACTCATCATACCTTCCTCTTGGGGTTCCCAACGGACGTGTGCTTTACCGTCACAAGCAATGAGAAAATCGAGCCTACTCCCATATGCTTGAATGATGAGATTGTACCTATCCAATGTGAGCATGAGAGCCACTTAGCCCACTTGAGTGAGAGTGATAGTGAGTTGAGTGACTCCCACCCCATATGTGAGTTTGAGTGCTTCCATTTGGAGGACATGAGTGATACACCGAGTGAGTTGAGAGAGGTATTTGATAGGTCAATGGAGGCCATTTCACATTCTAACAACTTAACCTCTACCTCTAGTGTGTTTTCTCATGTTGCAATAGATTCCATGGAGGACGAGTTCCCGATCATGGAGAAGATGTACATGGTGCATGAATATGATGATATCACACCATGCTTGATTGAAGATGAATATGGAGGCCACATGGAGCCTACCTCTTCCACAACACCCACTTCAAATGAGGCGGACTATGAAGGTACCTATATGGGTGTTGATGATGTCATGATCCCACTAGTGGACATGATGATTTGTGAGTGCATGCATGAGTTGGATGATCCTATTGCTATGTCATATGCTTCTTTGATATTCCCTTGTGATACTTGTGATACCACTATGGTTGATCATCTGGAATTAGTTGCTTATGATAATATCACCATGTCATGCTATGAGAGTTTCACTTTCTCTCCTATTGCTTGCAATATGTTGAACAATTGCTCTTTCCCATGTATTGCTTGCAATAATCATACTAATGCATGTGTTGTGACAACCTTGATGAACAATTGCTCTTTCCCTAGGTTTGTCGACAACAATGATAAAATGTTGAACATATTTTGTGCTATATGTTTGCAATACTCTCCCATTAATGCAACCAAAATTTTGAATACTTGCTCTTTCCAATGCTTGGTTTGCAATGATGTTAATATGCTTGTAAATGAGATTGCCCCCATAGCTCTCTCAAATTTTGGAGACTTTGCCTATATCCATGATGAGCATGTTCATGTGTTTACCCCGCATATTCACCATATCTATTATGATGCTTTGCTTAACGCTAATGGTGATGTGCAAAAGAAATGGACCATCATGATGGATGATGTGTTCATATACCATGCACACACGTTCTTTGCTTTGCCTATTGTGTGTGTAGGTACAAGAATGCCAATGTCAACCTCGATTGAGCACGAGTTGACAAACAGAGCTCTAGAGAGCATAATACAAGCGAGTTCAAGATCGAACCCGGCTCTAATACCTTTCCCATGCTTTGCATTGAACATGCCGAACAATTTCTCTTTCTTGTGGTTCTTTTGCAAGCATGATGATGTGATTTTTACCGTTGGTGTTGCCTCAAACAAGTTGAGCAATTTCTCTTTCCTTTGGTTTGTTGGCACGCAAGGTTGTGCAAATTTCTACTTGGTGAACTTTTTGGAAGATATGTTGTGTGTTGCACCAAATATGAGGACAAATTTCTCTTTCCAATGGTTCGTGTGCACACATGTTGATGATATTTTGGACACTCTTCCGTATGTTTTTTTGCCAAACTCTCCACTTATTGCTTCAAGGATGTTGAACAATTTCTCTCTCTGATGCCTTGAGTGCAATAATGCACATGAGTTTCTACATGAGATGGACACCATGGTCGTCTCACAATTTGGAGTTTTTTGTGTTTCCACATTTGGAAGATATTCATACGGAGTTCTTGCACATTGACCTTGCACATGCATTATTCTTGATAAATTTGTGTTGTGCTAACGGTGTTGTGAACATGAATGGACATGTCGTTGATGATATGCTCCTCTATCACGCACACAAATACTTTGCTTGGTCTTTGTTGTGTGAAGGTACACGTGAAATATGGATGAGCGTCAACGAATGGGTTCAACCCCATACATCTACTACACAAGATCTCTCGATGAGAGCACACCGACACTTTGATAAGGTGGCCTCCTTCTACATAAGGCCCCTTGCTAATCCTGTGGAACATTGGCTACGCTTTGAGTGTTCTCTTGTTTCTCTTGTGCTATTGATAGGGTATACGACTTTCAAGTTGACATTCAAGCGTGGTTGTCATCTACCTCCTATGCAAGTTCATGAAGACTTATCGTCTAGGACGACTCTTTTTCAAGTGGGGGGAGATGATACGGGGTGGCTTTTGGACACCTCCTCCTCAAGACCGACAAGCCCTCCTCGTGGTCCAATGACACGACCTCGGGCCAAAGCCATACACCAAGAGGTGAATTCGCTCCTTTCCACGTATGCATTTGATACCTCATTGGATGGCATGATACTTCATGCAAATACCCTATGTTCAATCAGGTACATCAACCAAGACGCAAGCCATGGAGACCAAGCCAATGGAGAGGGAGCGGAAAATGGAGAAGATGGAGACCCAGCGCTCCAGCCGGAACTTCCGGCCCCGAGGACCGGAACTTCCGGCCAGATGCCTCCCAGATGCCATCCCGCGCCCAGGAAAGAGGATCCAGCCGGAACTTCCGCCCCGAGCGACCGGAACTTCCGGCCACCGGAACTTTCGCCCAAGTTCCGCTCTAGTTCCGAAACTACGCCAAAACAACATTGGATAGTTCTTCAAGGAAAACGACCATTTTCGGAACTAGACCGGAAGTTGGCCGGAAGTAAATCTGCCCCGACCGGAACTTCCGCCCCCAGGACCGGAACTTCCGCCCAGATGCCCTGTGAAGAGAATCCAGCCGGAACTTCCGCCCCGAGCGACCGAAACTTCCGCCTGCATGACTGTCAGCTCAAACAGCACGTTTCTGTAACTTACCCCTTCTCCCCACCAACTACAAATAGTCTTGTTGGCTCAGATCTGAGATTCAGACTTGATGTGAAATTAAGCCCGAGCTTTGCTCTTGCCCCATATGGGAAACCCTACCATAGATCCTAGATCTTGTATCACTCAATCTCCTTGTCGAACCTTTGTGATCTCTTTGGTGACTTCTATCAATCGTTGGTCTTTTGCTTGCACTTCTACCTTTTGGTCTTTTGCTTGCACTTCTATCAACCTTAGTCTTTTCACCCTTCTAGATCTCTCGGGTTCGATTCGTCGATCTCTTTACGGGACTTCTACCGGAAGGTCTTTTCCTGCAACCTCTATCGAGTTGGTGGTTCGGGCCAACGAGGACAAACCGATGTGTGTGTGTGAGTTTGTATCCCACGATTCCCCTTCGCGTTCTTCGTGTTCATCGCGTTCTTCCACTCCCCCACGAATTCCACCCAAATCCGTGAAGATCGGGCACACCCTTGGGCTTAGCCCTTATCAAAGGGCCAACCGCCGCCCCTCCCTCTTCGACGCCGCCACGGCGCCGCAGCCCTGATTCATCCTCTGGGGCGCTCTCCTGTCTTAGATCTAGCGTCGCCGCGCCTCCACCCGACTTGACTGTCGCCCCCGCCTCATTTGAGCTAGCTGTCGCATCGCGCGGCGGTTCCGTCGGCCAATTCGAGCTAGCTGCCGCGCCGCACGTCGGTTCCGTCGGCCGATTCGAGCTAGCTGACGCGCCATCCGCCACTTGATGTCCTCCTCAAACCAAGGCGCAACATGGCGCACCAAAGGTGCTCGCCAAAATGGGAGCAAGGTATTTTTAGTTCATAGACTAGGTATTCAATTCTTTTTACATGTTTTGTAGAGATTGAGTATGATTCATGAGACGAAAAACTTGATATTGACGATGAAGAGAACATATCGATGCTATTGGTTTGGCGAGCCAATAAAAAGCCGAAGCACGGTGGTTCGGTTTATGGTAGACAAAAGTTGTGGAGGGAACAGATCAATTTATTGTTGGCTTGTAACTAGATAATTTTTTGTTGATTTATTTTCATTTATTTGATCTTGTTGATTCTATATTCTTGTGTGTATCTTGTTTGCTCCGGCGCACTGTAATTTGCAGCGTCCGGTGAAGAACATTTTTTTTGGCTATTTTGCGCATGCTGCACTTCGTGGCCTCCGGTGAAGGACACGTCTACGGTGCGCACAAAATCTGGTTGCAGCGTGCTACAACCAAGATTTACAGCATCGAATTTTACCGCGACAGCTGGATGCTCTAAGGTTGGGAGCAACCAACACTGACAGAAAAAAAAAGACATTAGAAAACATTGGGGAAAACTCCAGACTACTTGTGGGTTTTGGCTCGGTGCTGAAAACTCCAAACCAAACGAGATATTTGCAAAATATTGTCAAAATAATCATGCACGTTGAGGGTAGGCAGAAGCACCTGAATTTAAAATTTGACCAACAAAAATGACCATTTTTTTACCTGAGAAAAACTAACAGAAGTTGTTTAACTTGTCAGGGAAAGCTTAGAAGTTATATTTAGTAAGTACTGACCGCAAAGGATTACATACTTTTTTGCAGACTTCAAACGTGGCGTTGTCAGGCATGCGTATTTTGTACATTTTGCAAAACTTCTACTCCACATATAAATTTCCGTCAAGTTATATCTAGTTCATATGAACCCTGGATTAGATTACGATTTTTTCCGTGTATTAGCCTCCTATTGTGAACGACCAATTCATGTAAATCCCACATTTATGATACCATTGCAAATTGAAGTTTAGAATGTTTAATTATGTCTGCAAATTGTAAATTGTAACAGAGGTTCACTGCATTTCCTCATAACAGAAAGAAAAAAGACTACAGTGACACTAAATTGTGGCAAACTAGGATTATATTTAAGCATATGGACAAATACGGAGGTACACACGAAAGCAACGGTGAGTGCCCACTCTCTTCTGTTCACGGCTTCACGCTCTATTGGCTGTGGACAATTGCATTCTGCAGACGAAGCGAAACAGAACTTGCATCCCCATTTGCTCAAATCTGCACGCGCCCTTCATCTGTTGATCAGCACTTCCACCTCGATGGTCCATGAAAGAAGAACAGAGGACAATGCATAACAAGTCCAGCAGTACATAACAGGAGGGCAATATACAGTTCATGAATGATAAATATAGTTTTAAAAAATCTTTGATAACACGCAAAGATCTGCGTCTCGTTGTATTGGAATGGAAGAGAACAGAGGTTAACACAACAAGGTGTAGTACAAACTCAACACAAAACAGAAAAAAGATCATCATATCTCCCAATCATTCGGAAGTAAAACAATCAAACCAAGCGCACCCGCACGAGCCCAGTCTCGTACTTCATTTTTGGCCAACGACAGCAACGAAAAATGTAGACGTTCCGGTGACTCCAGAGCATCCACAGTCAGGAGCACCGTGCTAGCGAAGAATCGAAAGACCCTTCCACGACGGCCAGCTGCCTCTTGGCTTTGAACCACCAATACAAGACCTCTGGTGGGCACGCACCGGTGCGCATCCACGGTCTCGCCGCCGGCCTCGAACACCACGTCGACGCCCTTCTCGGTCTCCAAGAGCTCACCTAGGTGCTAGCCCAGGTCGCATGGGGGCACGGAGACGAAGTCCACCGCGCGGCAACCTCGGACAACGACGATGTCGCAGCGGACGGTGAACGAATCCTTCCTGAGATGCCCGGAGCTCTCGAGTTCCTCCTTCGTGGCGAAGTTGTTGTAAAACCATTCGTTCTCGGAAGTGAATTCGTAACCGGCCTCGATGCTAGCGGCGACACCTTCTCTGCCTCCTCCTTGGCGGCAAAGCAGATGTCCCACTTCACCTTTATCGCCACCGCAACATCTTCGTCGATAAATAGGGAGACAAATACGTAACCCGAGAACCTGGAGTTTTTGCCATGGGGCTTGTAGAAGATGCGCCAGTGGTGGCCGCCGAGGCTGAAGATTCGGGACATGACGTACTGGGAAGGCTCTTCGTGCAGGAGTACGTGTGAATTGTGAGAAGGTGGTGCCTGCCCGACGTGTGGACCACGATGGTGGACCCCAGCGACTCGCCGTCGCGCTGGCGGACGATGTGGCCAATCTTCCCAGCGGAATTTGAAGCTCGCAAATTTGGTAGATTGGGGTTTTGCGTAGCGATAGTGGAAAGAATAAAGGTAAATGGGCTAGCCCAACATCCCGCGCCTGGGTGTCCGGTTGTCCGTCCGTGCTGACCAGACAGGACCTCCCACCCCCCCCCCCCCCCCCCCCCAACCGCGCCCAACATCCCGCGCCTAGGTGTGCGGTTTTCCATCTGTGCCGACCAGGTCGGTGGACAGGACCTCTCCCTCCCCCCCCCCCCCCCCCCAACCGCGCCCAACATCGTGCGCCAGGGTATCGTCGAACCTAGCTGTTGCCCACTGGTTTTCAACCCTTGTCTTGTCCGTGCCCGAGGTCAAACACGAGCATGCACGATTCACAACATTTTTTTGCTAATTTAAGAAAAAAATTGAATTTGAGCAAAATCTAAACAAATTTTGAATCTTGAGCCAAATTTTGAATCTAACCAAAATTTGAATTTGAACAACTTTTGAATCTGAGAAAAACTTAAATTTGAACAAATTTCAATCTGAGCAAAATTTAAAATCGAATAGTCTTCGAATTTGGGCAAAATTTTAATTCGAACAGTAGTTTAAAACCGAACGTAAACCAAACAGACAGGCCAAAAACTGCACAAAACCCGACTATAACCTTCTTGAATATTTCTAAAACAGAAAAAAATCGAAACAATAGAGCACCCTGTCGCTTCTTTTGTTTACCGAAGTGTTCGCTCCCAAAGCGATGCCTCCTAACCTGAGACAATGAGCGATAAATAGGGATTGGTATTATTCATTCTTCGATTACTCAAAATAAGTAATCATTGTTCAAAAACTAGGCCGATTCAGCGATTACTAGGCCGATTAATCGCTACTAGGGGCATGACCGTGTCGATTACCATTAATCGCTTGTGTTAATTCTTTAGCCCGATTAATCATACCGAAAGTCCGATTACTAGGTATGTTCATGATTAACTACTACACTTGGTCAAAGAATTTATAAAATTTTCAATGCATATCGTTGAGGAGCTAGTGCAGGAGCTCAAGGACGCCTTCAATAGGTTAGGTGGTTGTGGTGTAAGATGGGACCTACCCTAGGTAGGTGGTGGGAGAAGTTAAACTTTAGAGGTGAGAGGATAAGAAGTGGAAGTAAGGAGCGTAACTTCGGCTAGTGGATCCTGATTCACTCGTGACCTTGAAGATTTGGTCATGGAGGAGAAGCATACATGTTTTTCTGGGGTTTAGGCTCTAGAGAAGTAGGGCTAGACATATAGAGGCTCTTATACTATCATTTTTCTTATATAAACTATTTTTAAGTGCTATATTGTGTAGGTTGCAAGGATTAATAGCTGACCGATTAAATCAGTTAATCGTCCGAATTCCGATTAATCGCTACTCCCAAACCGACCGAGCAGTTAACAATTACCGATTTCCTTAACATTGTAAGTAATACGTATGTTTTTCTTTAATTATACAGCAACCAAGCCGTAGTCCATTTGGTTGCAACTCTGCTCCCCAAAGGGAGATATCCAAGCTTATATTCCCGTGTACAAGGCAGGTTGCAAACCCTTTTATTCGAAGCTGGACCAAATTTAAATCTGAATGAATTTTCAATCAAATTAAGAAAACTGTAAAACCTTAAAAAATGTTCAAATTTGAAAATTGTCCAAATTATCCAGAATTCGAAAAAAAAATCAAATTGTCCAAAATTGAAAAATTGTTCAACTTTGATTTTTTAAATGTTCAAATGAGAAAAAATGATCGCATTTTAAAATTATTCATATTTTAAAAAAAATTGAGTTTTCAATTTAAAAATAAAAAGGCATAAAAGAAAAACCGTACAAAACCCAAAAAAAAAAAGAACCAGAGCAAGACTGATGATGATCTTTGATAATGCGTAATGTGAGTAAATCACTGGAATTGCAACAAGGTTTCACTATTATGGACACTGCATCAGTTCCCTCATAACAGACAGATATAAGACTACACTAACACTGCATTGTAACGAACTACTAAGATTCAGGCATGTGGACAAATAAACAAGAAAGCAACAGTGAGTGTCCACTCTCTTCTGTTTAGAGCTCTATTGGCTATGAACAATTTCTTTTCGGAAGACATAGCCAGACACAGCCTGTATCTCGTCTGCTGAAATCTGCTTGCGCTGCGCATTAGTCGATCGGTACCTCCACTTCCATCTTCAGACCAGGATGGTCGATGATCTGACAGGACATCGCAACATAATTTATAAATTGAGTTCAGAATGTAACAGAGCAGAAGGCAATGCAGAACAGGTACAGTCGGACAGAAAAGAGGGTATTATACAGCCCAAGAATGCTAAATCCAGTGGATAGTAGGACATTTTTTTTTGAAATGGGGCATCCCCAGTGCATCAAGTGATGCATACGGCCTCTTTTATTAGAACTTTAACCAGCGAATACAAGCAGTATCAGGTTCCTAATTTGTAAACATAATATATAAATGACTAGCAGTAGATGAATTGGTCAATGGCACAACTCAGATTCCTAATTTGCTTTTCCACTCATTAATTGTATCTATCAAAAGAACAGTAAGCAAGGATTAGCTGTGTACCGTCATAAAATCTTCTAATGATAGCGTGCAATCCCTTTCATACCCGGCTTCTTCCAATACCTTTGTTAATACTTTCTGAAAGGAACCGATTCAAATCTTATGAATACTTCTGTTCATAACAATAAAATAGGCATGGTGCAGAACTTTTTACTAAAAATGGTAAGAGGTAACAGCTACTACATTTTAAGGCCTAAGGACGTACAAATACTCAACTCCTAATTATTCTCGGATGAGTTCCAAATAGTTATGTATTTTGAATACTAGTAAAAGAATGTGTTAAACGTGTATTATATTTGTACAAGCATTTATAGTCCTGAGGACACCTACAATTCAGTACCATGCCCCCACTTCGGAAAAGATGTTATGCTCACTTGACGTGTTTATAATGGAAGCATGCCAATTATTTTTAAGATTAAGAGAAATAAGTAAACGCTCATATCTGCTGTGGTTATTTTAATAAGTGTACTTTCAAGTGAATGAACCACGCAATGAAATACAGGTATGTATGAAATGAGAACCTCTCTTTGTTGTTCAGACATGGATGACCCTGTCAGGTCCCGTAAAACCTCTACCAGGTCCTTGAAGGTTACCTTCCCCTTGCCATCAATATCATACACCTTAAATATCACTGCTCCATAAAACATAAAACCAAATAAATACGAGAAAATGAGTTTATAATAACAAGGACCTAGAAGTGCATAACCGACATATACTCTGATTGAGAAAAAAAATGAAATATCTGAATTCAAAGATGATTTTTCATTACACTCAATCTTCTGCTGAAGGCTGGCCCTTGCGCTGAAGGTAGAGAGAAAGGAAACGAAATCCTTGAAGTTCAATCCATCAACCATGCGTAGCAACCTCTGCACGAAACAAGAGAAAATGAAGCTCAAAACCAGCCTCATGTCTATGATTGACATTTTACTTTTTGCGAGAATATAGTTGACACTGCTTAATCTCCACAACAAAGTTTCGGCAGTGAAACTTACAACAACAACAACAACAACCAAACCTTTCAGTCCCAAACAAGTTGGGGTAGGCTAGAGTTGAAACCCATAAGATCTCGAAGCAAAGTCATGGTTCCGGAAACTTAGAGTAAGGGAAATTCAATAGTGCCAGTGAATCTTTTGGTGGGTAAAACTGCGTGAGATATGGCAGATGTGATACGCCGAGCATATATCATATCAGTCACACCGAGCTTCCACGGGCTGCTGAAATTACTATTTCTGGAACGAGACATGCTGTGGATTTTAGTTCCTAAACTGAAAGCTACGATGACATTCGTATCTGCTGAAGCTAATCAAAGCTAGAGCGTTTACATAGTGACCGTTCAGGAGTAAGAGCAGGGATGAAACCATGGCAAAAGTTACCCTAAAGGTCCAAGTGACTAGCACTGAGATGAATCATGATCATCAACAAGAAGCTGATTTGCATTTCAGCAGTTGGCAGATAGCTACGCTGAATGAGCTTGAGCAAGCTTGCTGCTGTTGCTGCTGCTGCTACTACTACTGAGCTGAGTAGCAGTCAGAAGTATGTGTGTTCTGTGAGATGAGGAAGATTATATTCACAACTATTGGAGTGTCTGGCACTCGATTGGCGAATCTGACATGTCTGCCAGTTGGGTTGGGTCTTTGGGCTACATGTGTGAGAGCAAAACAGTGTTAAATCCTCAAATACCACAGCCCTGAATGGGGTGGAGTAGAGGACCCTAATTATCGGTCCCACTATTATCAGAGGAACAGTAAGAGCCCTACTATGTACTGTAGTGGGGTAACTCTCCTAGAGAATCAGCACAGCCAAGTACTGTAGCCAAACAGCATAATCCAAGACCACTTAATCGGCACGTGCAGCGGATCAGTTGGTACAAAGGGACAACAAACAGACCAAAGCCAGAAAAAGAAATCGGCGTCGATGAAAACAGAGCTCCTGCTGCCAGAAATAAGACGAAGAGGACGGAGGAGGAGGAGAGGCGCGGTGCGGAACGGACCTGCGAGAGCGGGTTTGTTGAGAACTCGGGGATGGAGAGGAACTCGTCCTCGGAGACGAAGCCCTTGGCGCTGCGGTCGAGCTGGCAGAAGCGCTCGTAGAGGGACACGATCTCCTGCTGCGAGACTTTGGATTCCGACGAGAGGGGGAACAACGGTAAGCACCAGATTAGAACCCCGAATCAGGAAATCATCACCAAATCAAAGGGGGATTTTGATTGAGGAGAGGAATGGCATAACATACATAGGTAGCCGCAGTGCTCCTGCACCTCCTCGATGTCGTACTGCGTGAGCATCGACGACGCGTTCCCCATGGCCGCCGCGATCGATCGATCGCCGATCGGTCGTCGCCTCCAACAACAACGCCCTTCCTTCCTTCCCTAGTCGCGGGTACCGAGCAGTGGGAGGAAACGAGGGGATTGCGAGAGTTGTTTATCTAGGAATCGGAGGAGATGTCAGGGTCAGAGTGGCTTGGAGGAGATCGACCCTGCTTGGAGCGGGGGATTGGAGTTGGAATATATATCGGCCGCGCAATGAATTTACCGAGAGCCGATCGGTGGCGTCGATGGCGTGATCTCGTCAAGATCGCTGGACAACAGCAACGCCGCCCGCCCGCCCGAGGTGACCGCCCATTTAGGAGCCACGGTGCCAAGGTGAGGATGGGGACCTGACCGCCATGGATCGCGGCGGTTAATTTCGGCGTTGGCGTTGTGGATTGTGGTTGGAACCGGTTCCTCATCTCCATCGGATCGGGTTGTGGTTGGGTGGAAGGGACTCGGGAGTGGGAGCGGGAGGACGGCTCCCACTCGCGCGTCACGCACGCAACGAGCCAACGGACGTACTGCCGCGACGTTTTCCTTCCTTGTGTGGTCGGTCCGGCACCCGACCGCGACTCTTTCTTTCCGTCTGGTCTACACTACTCCCTCCGGCGGTCCGTGCCTGCGTTCGGCCCATCGGGCGACCAGAACCGGCGGCACGGCCAGTGGTGGTGGCGCCGCCGCTGGAGAACGGGTTACGGTGACTTTCGAACCTTACCAGGAAGTCTTGGATTGGCATATGACGTATGTAGGCTCTCAGAAGTCCACGGCATCACATGCTAAGTACTACCTCTGGACGTTTTTAATTGACGCAATCCAACCTATGCTTCTCAACGATGCTAGCTGAAAACCACATCTACTCGCGTCCATTAAATCCGGACGGAGGGAGTAGTTCAGAATACACCCGACTTGACCAATGTACACACATGACTCGCTACTTGACCCAACAAAAAATAGAGGTGAGAATCAAATTTTACTTTAAAACCTCCGTTCCCTCACATTTATATAGATTCACAGATGTCTACACATTGAAGCGTGTCAAGATAAATCTGAGACACTTACACAGAGTATTTCGAGATGAGTATGTGTGGTGTGTGTGTTTCCTACTTCCTTTAGCCCAGGTAATTTCCCGTGCAATTTGGGTACCCATGGTTAGAAGTATGCTCTAAAAGTTGTCAAAACATCTGGAAATGGTTTAGCACGTATATACTAGGCACGTTTGCCATGTAAAAACACTTAGGCCTCGTTTGGTAGCGGTGGATTTCTGTGTCTGTTAGAGTAGTAATCAACGTGTTTTGGACGGACACCTGATACCCGTCGCCGATCCGTAAAACACGAGTGTATAAAACGCGATGGCCACCTTGCGGCTGGAAAAGTGCTCAACCCGCCGAGTTTCCACGGGTTTAATTGGGCTTACACTGCTAGACACCGGCCCGCCAAACAGGAATAAAGTGTATTTTCGAGTAATTAACTGGGCTGGTGTAATACACGTGTATCTACTTAAAAACCGGGCTGCTAAACAAGGCCTTAGAAGTCGTTTGGAAGCCAAACTTTCATTTCGTTTGTAGCATTTTGAAATGAATACATGTATTCATTTCATTTAAATTGTAATTCTAGAAATGGACACTTGTTTGGTTGTCACAGGAATTGCAAATGACAGCAGAATTTAATATTAAATTTGTAAATGGCTTCCATAGAGAAACACAAATAACAGGTCTCAGCTCGGAATCGTGTTTACCCATGACGTCATTTTGCTAGATTTCCTAAATGAAATGACGGCCCAATTCTGTGGCAACCAAACAACCCACCTATGAAATTCCAAAATGAATTCCAAGATTCTAGGCCCAAATGATGGATAGCAAACGACTTCTAATTAGAGAGAGATATGATTTCAGCCTCCAAATCCTGAAACAAAAAGGTCATCTCATGGTTTGAATATGTAGTTGTTATTTCAAACCGGGACAAACATTTGGCCCATTAACACGACCATGGATAAATTTGCTATTTGTGTTTCTCAAGGTTTTTCATATATTAGAATTTGGATCTTTTTACATGACAGATGTATGTTTTGTCCATATATAAATTATCAGTTTTTTTGGCCACTTGTGAAATGTGTTTTCAACCAACATTGCGATAGTTTTGCGCAACAAGTGTGGATGTATAGGATACGTTCTCCACCTTTGCCCACCGCAAGAGGACAAACGATGCTCATCTTTCTCTTCCCTTCCTACCTCTTCACTTTACTTGTTCCCTAGCTCGATTGTCGACGGCCGGGTTGCGGCTCCACTCGACCCATTCGACACCGTTGTGTGTGTGCCTATCTTTTCAAAGTTGGATGAACCATGTGCGTGTGCCTAACGTATGATTGCTTTTGTGTATGCTCCCCATTGTGAAAAGCCCCGCTATAATGTGTTATGTCTTCCTCAGTGTTCTACTCAACACAATGTGCAAAGCCGTTTCATTCATGTTAGCATCAACATTCATCGACACTTCTACATCATCACAATGAACCTTTTGTGGAAATAATAATTTTACTTTACTAGTTAAATCAAGCTTTTTCAGCATTCAAATTTCGTGGTACACCATTCATTAAGCTTGAAAACATGGCATTCTCTAGATTTTCATGCCGGTACTCCCTTCATTAAGCTTGAAAACTTGGTATTCTCTAGATTTTCGTGCTGGTACTCCATACTATTTGTCTATTTGTGTTTGAGTACATGAAAATAACCGGTCTAATATACTGTATTTGACATAATAGTCTTACAGAAAATAACAATGAACTGCATAACTCTGATAATATGCTATTAAGTGTCACTTCGAAGTTAAATTTACCAGTACGCTAAAATATAAAGGAGGTTTGCCAATGTTGTGAACCAAAGAAAGTATTTCTGAATATCTGTCCGCAGGATACGTCGCTAGTTCTCATGACAACAACAGATTTGGCTCCTCTAGGAACTTCAGGAACAAGTCTTTATTTGTGTTCAAAACCTCCAGCCACTAGTGGAAAACAGGGCTTCCGTGGGAGCCTTTTGTCGCGGGCGCGCCTGCACCCGCGACAAATGGCCTGGCCACGTCGCCCCGAAACCATGTGGAGCGCGCAGAGGCTTTTGTCGCGGCCTTTTGTCGCGGGCCGTTTTACGACCCGCGACAAAAGGGGTAGGAGCGACGTGGCCACCCCTTTTGTCGCGGGTCGTAATACGGCCCGCGACAAAATGTCCATGCCTATATATATAGAAGCAGCCAGCCACCCCCCACCTCATTTTTTCCTTGGTGGTGAATGTGGAGGTGTATGCTAGCTCATTTTTTCTACATGTGCACAAGAGGTGTTTGATGGAATGCTTGTGAGAGGGATGCCACTTGGTTTTATTTGATAAGATTTCTCCTCTTTTTGATCCTAAAAGGTTAGCAACTATTTTCTCGACTATATATATATGCATAGTCCGTACAATACTAATTTTAGCAAGGTGATTGCATCTGATACATATATAATTGTACTTATGATGCAGATGAGTCATCCATGGATGTACGGTAACCGATGTGCTCCCGCTTTCAGAGAGGGCGTGAATTCTTTCCTGCTTGTGGCCGAGGCCAACAAGTCGAAGCAAGGTTTTATGTGCTGTCCATGTCTAAAATGTAAGAACGAGAAGGATTACTCTTGCTCAAGAGATATTAAGAGCCACCTGCTTCGGTTTGGGTTCATGTCCAGCTATAATGTTTGGACCAAGCACGGAGAAGAAGGGGTTATGATGGAAGACGGCGATGAGGAAGAAGATAATGATGAGAAGTACCGATCTATGTTCTCTAAATGCTTTGATACCGCAATGGACGACAATGAAGAAGAAGGAGGTGAAGAACGAGCATCGATGATCCCGTTGATGATGATCTTCGTCGGGCCATTTCGATGCAAGAAGAGACTGTGGCACGGATAAGGAGAGGTTGCGATTCGACAAGATGTTAGAGGACCACCACAAATTGTTGTACCCAGGTTGTGAAGATGGGCATAGAAAGCTGGGTAGCATATTGGAATTGCTGAAATGGAAGGCAGAGGTCGGTGACTGACTCGGGATTTGAGAAATTGATGATAATATTAAAGAAGCACTTTCCAAGAAATAATGAATTGCCCGTCAAGACATATGAAGCTAAAGAAGCTTGTCTGCCCTCTAGGATTAGATGTGCGTAAGATACATGCATGCATTAATGACTGTATCCTCTACCGCGGTGAGAAGTACGAGAATTTGAATAAATGTCCGATATGTGGTGCATTGCGGTATAAGATCGTAAAAGATGACCCTGGTGATGTTGAGGGCGAGCCACCCAGAAGAGGGTTCCTGCGAAGGTGATGTGGTATGCTCCAATAATACCACGGTTGAAACGTTTGTTCAGAAACAAAGAGCATGCCAAGTTGTTGCGATGGCACATGGAAGAACGTAAGAAAGACGCGATGTTGAGGCACCCCGCTGATGGTCGGCAGTGGAGAAACATCGGGAGAGAGTTTCCGGATTTTGCAGGTGAGGCAAGGAACTTATACTTTGGTCTAAGTACTGATGGCATGAATCCTTTTGGGGAGCAGAGCTGCAGTCACAAAGACTGCCCGTGACTCTATGTATCTACAACCTTCCTCCTTGGTTGTGCATGAAGCGGAAGTTCATTATGATGCCAGTGCTTATCCAAGGCCCAAAGCAACCGGGCAACGACATTGATGTGTACCTAAGGCCATTAGTCGATGAACTTTTGGAGTTGTGGGCCAAACCAGGTGTACGTGTGTGGGATGAGCACATGGAGCAAGAATTTGACCTACGAGCGTTGCTATTCGTAACCATCAATGATTGGCCTGCTCTCAGTAACATTTCGTGACAGACGAACAAAGGATACAATGCATGCACACACTGTTTAGATGAGACTGAAAGTAAATATTTGGGAAAAAGCAGAAAAGTTGTGTACCCGTTCAATCGTCGTTTCCTTCCGCGCAAGCATCCCTCAAGGAAAAAAGGCAAGCATTTCGATGGCGAGGCAGACCGCCGTCCGAAGCCTGTCCCCCGTAGTGGTGCTGATATATTTGACATGGTCAAGGATTTAAATGTTATCTTTGGAAAGGGTCCAGGCAGTCGACCTGTTCCGAAAGACGATGACGGACACGCGCCCATGTGGAAGAAGAAATCTATTTTCTGGGAGCTAGAATATTGGAAAGTCCTGGAAGTCCGCTCTGCAATCGACGTGATGCACCTGACCAAGAATCTTTGTGTGAATATTCTAGGTTTTCCGGGCGTGTATGGAAAGACAAAAGATACAACGAAGCACGGGAGGACCAGGAACTTCATAAAGGACGAAACGGCAATCATCCAGGGCAGTTTGTAGGGCCTGCCAGCTACGCTCTTACCAAACAAGAGAAGGAGATCTTTTTTGAAGCCCTATTCAGTATCAAGGTTCCGTCTGGTTTCTCGTCGAATATAAAGGGGATAGTAAATATGAAGGAGAAAAAATTTCAGAACCTGAAGTCCCATGACTGTCACGTGCTTATGACACAATTGCTTCCGATTGCATTGAGGGGACTTCTACCAGAAAATGTTCGACTAGCCATTGTGAAGATATGTGCATTCCTGAACGCAATTTCTCAGAAGGTAATGGATCCAGAAACTTTGTCAGGATTACAGGAAGATGTGGTCCAATGTCTTGTCAGCTTCGAGTTGTTGTTCCCACCATCCTTCTTCAATATTATGACGCACCTCCTCGTTCACCTAGTTGAAGAGATTAGAATTCTCGGTCCTATATTTCTACACAATATGTTCCCCTTCGAGAGGTTCATGGGAGTCTTAAAGAAATATGTTCATAACCGAGCTAGGCCGGAAGGAAGTATCTCAAAGGGCTACGGAACTGAGGAGGTCATTGAGTTTTGTGTTGACTTTCTTCCTGACCTTAAGCCGATTGGTGTTCCTGAATCTCGGTATGAGGGGAGGCTGACTGGAAAAGGCACACTAGGAAGGAAAGCAACGGTGTGGAGGGACAAGATTTCTTTCAATCAAGCACACTACACAGTTCTATACAATTCCAGCTTGGTGGCTCCGTACATCGAGAAACATAAGAATGTTTTACGAGAAATAAACCCGGGCCAGCCCGAGTCCTTGATTACACGTCAACACATGAATACCTTCGGCAGTTGGTTGCAAAGACATCTCATTAATGACCCATCTGCGGTGGAGCAGCTGTACTTGTTGGCCAGGTTACCATCTTCAAACATATGTACATTCCAAGGGTACGAGATAAATGGGAATACATTTTACACGATCGACCAAGATAAAAAGAGCACCAACCAAAACAGCGGTGTCCGCTTCGATGCAACAGACGAGAATGGGCAGACCACCACATATTATGGATACATAGAGGAGATATGGGAACTTGACTATGGTCCCACTTTTAAGGTCCCTTTGTTTCGGTGCAAATGGGTGAAGCTCAGCGCTATACATATTGATGATAAGTACGGTATGATAACAGTGGATCTCAACAATCTTGCGTACCTTGACGAGCCATTTGTCCTAGCCAGCGAGGTGGCTCAAGTTTTCTACGTGAAGGACATGTCTAGCAAATCAAGAAAAAGAAATCAATAAAAGAATACATCAACCGAGGAGCCAAAGCGCCACATAGTTCTTTCGGGGAAAAGAAACATCGTGGGAGTGGATGACAAGACAGACATGTCAGAAGATTATAATAGGTTTAAAGAAATTCCGCCCTTCAGGGTGAAAATTGACCCAAGCATCTTACTAAATGATGAAGATTCTCCATGGCTATGGCGTAGAAGATCACAACACTAGATGACGATGTAATAATGTATTCTTCATATATAGTTCCCAAGACAATCTCTACATTTATGTAATAATGAGAACCCTTTCCCCAACACTGTTAGAGGAGACGGAGTATTCTTTCATATAATGTATTCTTTCACGGGCTTGCAGGGAAATTTTTCCGAGGAGCAGCTTCCGAAGATGCCGTAGGGCGTGTGCACCAACGACATCTTCGAGAAGCTGCGCCACGGGAGATTTCCCAACCCTTTCCTTCATCCATGGGAATGAAACTGTGCTTGGCTTGTTGATCTGCTTGGCAAGGCGTATTGATGCTCCTTTTATAGGCACGGCACCGCTTCTACTTTGTCTTGTTCCTTCGACATGCTTTATCTCATCGAGCAGTGCGTCCACCCACGCTTCCTTATCCTGCCGACAGCTTTAGTCCCGGTTGCAGCCACCAACCGTGACAAAAGGTTACCGACGCATCCTTATCCTGCCGACAGCTTTAGTCCCGGTTGCAGCCACCAACCGTGACAAAAGGTTACCTGCACATCATCCCCCCAGATAAGGCCCTCCTAGATAAGCCTCCCCCAGTCTTTTGTCCCGGTTTGAGCCTCCACCCGGGATGAAAGTTTCGCGCGCCACTTCGTTCCCGCCTATTTTCTTCCCGCATTCCCGCCATTTTTCCACTATATATATGTAGGCCTTGGACTCATATCTGCAAACCTCATCACTCTCTCCCATGGCTTCCATCGTATGTCTAACACCCCGGGAGGCGGAGGCGCTTTGCGCCTCGAACTACCCCTGCCCGCCCGGCTACCGCGTCCCGACCGGCTGGTTGCTGAGCGTCGGAGGCGTACCGGTCCCTCCTATCCCTGTAGGTGTGCCACGCGAGATGGCCATCACGAACCACTACTATTTCGAGCTCACGCCTGAGCAGCGGAGGAATCCCCAGTGGCATCCCGACTACAGCCCGACTTGGGACAGCTTCTTCATCAATCGGCGTGAGAGGGCGGTTGCCAGGTACGAGGAGGACGGCCCGCCATCTTCGAACTTCAACGAGGCCTGCCGTCGGATGTGGTGGCGCGGCCGGACTCTCCAGAGCGTCATGGCCTATCGTGGCCCCCGCCTGCGCTACCCTCAATCCCAGCCCACGCGTGGTCATCCGCCGAGGTTCGACAACCGCGACCCCGATGCTAGCGACGATGACGTCGGCGACTTTGATGACTACAGTGGCGACGTGTATAGGACTAGGCACGACTATGATTGAATGGCTCCAACATTCGAATCTGGCCATGTATCTTATTTTTCGATTGAGCTCGTACTTTAATTTCAGTTCAATCGTAATAAATTTCGTGTCAACCACTTTATTGAACAAAAACAACCGACAACGACTTTATAAACTAAATTTAAACTAATAGAACCGACAACGACTTTATTGAAATTACAATAAAATAGATAAATTACTAGTCTAGTCTCTACTCGTCGTCGGAGGTTGTCTCCGTCCAAAGGTCATCCCACCGAGGGTCGTTTTCGGTCCAAGTTGTATTCGAGTTCTCGAGCTCGAAGGCGGCGACGGCCCGACGGTGGCGCCTGTTGGACCTTCGTTGTGCCCTAAGGTTAGCAAAGAACGCGTCGGGGACCGCGCCCTCCACCGGCGCATCAACCGCTCGTCGCGCTCGGCGATGGCGATCCCGCGCCGCACTGGCGATGCCGGCGACGGTCCTCGTCGGTGACGAGGCACGGCGGTGGCGCGAGGAACTCCGCCTCCTCTAGCGATTCAACATCCGGGAAGTTCATGTCGTGCCCTGGCCGCCGAAAGCGCCACGCCGCCGCGTCGTAGGCGCGCGCCGCCTCTTCCGGCGTGTTGTACGTGCCGAGGGTGAGGCGGAAGCCACCGGCGCGTATCTCGGCGGTGAACCTACCGCTCGGACGCACTCGAACGCCACGGAAACCGGACGCCCCTCGACGACATGGAGGCATCCCGGAGATGAATGAGCGGAGGCGGTGGCGACGTGTGGTTGCGCCCGCACTCGTCGCTCTATATAGCGCACGCGGGGCATGGCACGTGTCAGCGGTGGCTACACGTCGCACGCCGGCGTCGGCGGGGTGAGGCACGTGTCAGCGGTGGCTACACGTCGCACGCCGGCGTCGGCGGGGCGAGGCACGTGTCAGCGGTGGCTACACGTCGCACGCCGGCGTCGGCGGGGCGAGGCACGTGGAAGAGGTGGCGACACGTGGCACGGTGGACGCGACACGAGTGGATATGATGCGTTTTATATGATGCGAGATGCAAATAGTTATATGGATGTCATATTCATGTTCATTGGATTTTTCTGATCAATTTTCATATATAAAACTTTTCTTTTGAGTTACCATTTAAAAGTTATTGAAATAATAGTTTTTATTAAAAAAAAAAAGAAAAAAAAAAAAAATAAAAAAAACACAAAAAAAAAACGGTTGTTTAACGGCTGCAGGCCTGATCCGCGTCCAACGGCTCCAGGCCGTTGGATTCAAACGGCCGGAGCCGTTGGATGCGCTTCACGCGGATCGGCCGCCTCCCCCTCCCACCCCCTTTTGTCGCGGGTCGAGCCACGGCCCGCGATAAAGGACCCCTTTTGTCGCGGGTGGTGGCACGACCCGCGATAAAAGGGGGCCTTTTATCACGGGTCGTGCCACCACCCGCGACAAAAGGGGTTAGGTATAAATACCTAACCCCGCGGGCGGAGCCCCCACCCGCGACACCGGAGGCCATTCCTTAGCAAAATCGCGCCGCCGTGCTGCCCAAATCCACCGCCGCCGGCCATCTTCGCGCCGCCGTCGCGCGCCTCCTCTGCGCGCCGCCATCGATCTCCTCTGCCGCGCCGTCGCCGCCGTCGCGCGCCTCCTCGAGCTCCCTCTGCCGCACGCGATTTCTCTGCGCGCGCGCCGCCGTGCCGCGCGCGCCGCCGGCCGATCTCTCTGCCGCGCGCCCCCGCCGCGCTTGTGCCCGTGCCGGCCCGCCGCCGCGCCCCCTCCGCAGGTACAAGCCGCCGTACGTGTGCGCCGGCGCCGGCGCCCCCGGCCGGCCCTCTTTTTTTTAATTTTTTTTTTCTTAGTTAGATAATTAGTAGTTCAAATTTTGTATGTTAGTTTAAATTTTGTATGTTAGTTTAAATTTTGTTGTATATAGACATTTTAGTATGTAATTAGTTAGTTTATTTTTGTAAGTATTTTGTTGTAATTAGTTAGTTTATTTTTGTTGTAATTAGTTAGTTCAAATTTGTAGTTTAAATTTTGTAAGTATTTTATTGTAATTAGTTAGTTTATTTTTGTTAAATGTAATTAGTTAGTTCAAATTTGTAGTTTAAATTTTGTTGTAACCGCCGACACCCCTCTCGCAAACACACCCCTCTCGCAAACACCCGCCGAGACCCCTCTCGCAAACAACTGACGTCGACTCCCTCCCCCCTCGCAAAAACCCGTCGCCGACACCCTCCCCCTCTCGCAAACACGCGCCCTCTCCCGCTCGCAAACACGCGCCGACACCCCTCTCCCTCTCGCAAACACGCGCCGCCGACACCCTCTCCCTCTCGCAAACACGCGCACTCTCCCTCTCGCAAACACGCACCCTCTCCCTCTCGCAAACACGCGCCGACACCTCTCTCCCTCTCGCAAACACGCGCCGCCGACACCCTCTCCCTCTCGCAAAGTTGCTCCAAGTGTAATTTCCTTCATCGCCGCGCTTTATCTTTCGTGAGATATCAATTAATTATCCACTCATTCAATCATTCTTTTGCCTGGCAGGGCTTGGCAAGCTTTGAAGAATCTTAATAAGGAGATTACCTTTGCAAAGAAGCTAACATTTACTCCTGTACCGTGCCCCCAGCAGCCACAAGGGACGAATCTATGTGGATACTACGTTTGCGAGTCCATTCGCATGTTAACCACTGAGAAGCAGAACAACAATAAATTCAACGTAAGCAATAACATTCACAACTTTATTTATTATCATCAATATTTCGTTATCAAGACTGATATAGTCATACTCATCTCATTTTCATATATAGGTCGACTACATGCGGGACAGACTCTAACCAAAGGAACACGCACTAGGAATCGCGGAGGAACTGGCGGGACTTTTGGTTAAAGAAGTAATAAACAACAAAGGCTTGTTTAGTCCAAATAGATGCTCTACCTCCAAATAGACGGTCGTTAGTACCGCTTGTCGATCGTGAGCTCCATGTATATATGTAGGGAATCTACGAATATGTGTAAGGGGAATCGACTTTTGCTTCCAATATTTGTTTAATCGATCTATATATATATATATATAATGAATGAACGTGTACAACTTCTAGTAGCGTACAAATATATGCAACTTTTATTTTCGAACGAAAAAAATGAAATAACAGGCGGTCGGTGGCGGGGGGAGGGGTGCTGCACCCCTCAAACCCTAAAGCAGCAGCGTTGTGCGCGCGCCACGTAGAGGGCCTTTTGTCGCGGGTGGTAATACCGCCCGCGACAAAAGGGCCTCTGCCCTGCGCGCCCCGCGGCTGCCACGTGGTGGACCTTATGTCGCGGGTCGTAAGCGACCCGCGACAAAAGGCCTCCCTTTTATCGCGCCTTGCTTGTCGCGGATGGCCGCCCGCGACAAAAGGCCCTTACCACCCGGATCAAAAGGCCTGTTTTCCACTAGTGAGCGCTTCATTGAGCTCCTTTGACTGGTCAACCTTCTCGTCCGAAGCCAGACGTTTTGCTTCAACAAGCTTTTGGCGAACAAGGGACATTCTCCTCTCCTTAGAAGGCTCATCTCCATGGTGTTTGTTCTTTCTGATATAGTGATATTGATCTTGCAAAGCTGATCACTTAAACCACCCCATGTCTGATCATGCCGTGTTCCTTCCTTTTGGGTTTGGTAGCTGTTGCTTTCATTGAGATTTGGGCCATTCTGTCCCAAACCACCAGACTGATATTCATTATTGGATCGTCTTCCTGCAGACATGTTGATCACTCTCCCCAGCCATCCACGGAAGGGGCGCAACACCTGCAGGTCCTGCTTCATCTTGTGCTTCCTATCCTGTGCCCCCCTTCATCGAACTGCCACCCAGCAGAGACACAAAACATTGTTAAACACAGCTTTAACAGGTAATGTATCGGCGTTACTACGAGCGATTTCAAATTTTGAGACTTGTGGTTGAGGACAAGTGGGTTCAAGTTCAAAACTATAAACTTTACCGTAGTACAACATAACCGGATAGTGCCAGAATGTCATATTCTTTTGGATTGGAGGGGATAGTTTGTAAATCATTAAGATTTATCTTATGTTTGAGGGAACTCCTAACTCACCTCAACGACCGTCGATTGTACCCCCGGTAGTGCCAGAGACGCTGGTGACACTTTTAACTTATCACCTAATGATCGCACCTTAAGGCCTGCCGATTGTACCCCCTGTGGTGCTGGAGATGGTCATGACACTTTTAATTCATCACCTAATGATCGCAATGTTGCATTTGAAGGAAAAAAATCATCTTCATGTAATCCATCACTTAATGATGTACAAAGAGATAGTGTCTAACCTGAATGCTCTAAGAGCTGTTGCTGACTTACGAGGCTTACCAGGAAGTTTTGGATTAACATATGACGTAAGTACATAGGCTCTCACCAAGTCCACGGCATCATCACATAATAGGTTGTTCAAAATACACCCGACTTGACCGAGTACACATGCTTCGCCACTTGACTAAAAAAAAATAGACGTGAGAATCAAATTTTATTTTTAAAACCTCTGTTCCCTCACATTCATATAGATTCACAGATGTCTACACATTAAATCATATCTAGATAAACCTCAGACACTTACACGTTAGTACATTAAACCTCTGTTCCAGTGCAATTTGGGTACCCATGGTTAGAAGTATGCTCTAAAAGTTGTCGAAACATCCGAAAATGGTTTAGCATGTAGATACGAGGCATGTTTGCCATGTCTAAACACTTGAGATATGATTTCGGCCTCCAAATCCAGAAACAAAAAAGGCCATCTCATGGTTTGAATATGTAGTTGTTATTTCGAACCGGGACAAACATTTGGCCCATTAACACGACCATGGCTAAATTTGCTATTTGTGTTTCTCAAGGCTTTTCATATATTAGAATTTGGATCTTTTTATATGACATCATCTAATGATTTACCAACTATCCCCTCCAATCCAAAACAATGACATTCTGGCACTATCCGGTTATGTTGTATCACTATAAAGTTTATAGTTTTGGAATGAAATCTCGCTCGTAGTAACGCCGATACATTACCTGTTAAAGTTGTGTTTAACAATGTCAACTATTTAACTCATGTTTGAGGGAACTCCTAACTCACCTCAACGACCGCCGATTGTACCCCCGGTAGTGCCAGAGACGCTGGTGACACTTTTAACTTATCACCTAATGATCGCACCTCAAGGCCTGCCGATTGTACCCCCTGTGGTGCTGGAGATGGTCATGACACTTTTTATTCATCACCTAATGATCGCAATGTTGCATTTGAAGGAAAAAAATCATCTTCATGTAATCCATCACTTAATGGGTCTGTTGCCGGGTCAAGGTCCATGCAACGTCTCCCTGTCTCAATGCATGTTACTTCCTGGTAACATTTTCTGAAAATGTGCTGCTTCGATGTGTTCAACTCCAACCTACTTCTTCAACTTTCAAGTATCTATGAATTTGAAAAGGAGATACTAAATTAGAGACCAGGGGCACATGTTCATTAAAAGTCGCAAAGCCAATTGGAATATGCAAACCACAGCTGTTCAGATATCAATAAAAGATGTAAAACAAGAACAACTGCATAGATTGCCCTCAGCCAAAACTAGGAGAAACAAAACATGTTTTTGCCACAGAGAGTAGATTTTATCTTCACTATAATAATATTCATATGTTTTTTCATCACCATTTTAATCTCTGAATTAAATTCAAGAGTTCCACATGTGCTGTTCAGAATGATAATATGCAAAACTGCAATGTGACATGAGAATTTCGAAAATGATGCATTTATACGTAAGCTCTTTGACAAAATTAGTCTTACACTTGGTATGTTTCAGGTGTTTGGTCCAATTACTATCTGCATAGTTGTGTACGTCTTTGGCGCTACCATGTATGCCCTGCATGAGAAAATAGTGATATAAGGCACAAGGTATTCCAACCTTATTATTACCTCACACAACAATAGAGTTCTCGATGGACTTCGCTTACATCGTCTTGTTATTTTTTTAAAAGACAGTTAGTGTCCTTTCTTCTCTGAAGAATCTTGAAAAAAGATCATAGTCCAATATTTTTGGCACCATTTTCCCATCAAATAGTATATTACCGGGTTTGAGACCTATATGAAAAATACAATCATTGTGAAGATAATGTAAGCACTGACAAATTCCTTTAATTGTTTGATAGCGTGTGTGCCAGCTAAATCCACCAGATTCATCTGTATTAGTGAAAATAGACTGTCATTAAACATAAAGGTTGATAATCCTAGAAGGTTGAGTAAATGATGTCAGTAAAACACAAAGCAAAAAAGTGGTAAATGAAATAATTAGATCTCAGCTGCACTAAAACCAACTGGATCCTATCACCCCCACATACCAGTATGATACATCTTAAGATTTCCCTTACATAGATACTCAAAGCAGAGCGACCTCTCTCGCCCATTGTGATAACTCTTTTGCTCCCTTCCCTTGCGGCCTTTACTTGTTGTGCATTAGCACAATAACCTAGAAACAATACTATGTTGATTTTTTCAAGAAAAAGCAAAAGCCATTCATTGATACAAAGAGTTTGATACAAGCCTAGAGAGGCAACACCCGGTTACAATGCGATACTCTACACACTAGGTCGGGGGGAGCAGCACCCCTAAACCCGAAGCGCCAGCTGCTGCCCACGATTTGGCCTCCGCCTTATCGTGTCAAGAAAGCCACCTAGATCAGGACGCACACCATCAAAGATGAAAGCATTACACTGCTTCCAGAACTACCATGATGTGAGCATGATCGCCGAGCAGGTGCCCATCCGGGCCGCCATTGGGGAAGTACCGATGGTCGCATCCCACCAGTCCACGAAATTGACCCCAGCGACATACTATGTTGATTGATTAACACTCATCGGGGAATTAACTGCATCCTTAATAGTTGGTCATTACTTCCATTTCAAATTGCCAGCGTCTTCACACAACAGTACTCCCATTTGAAAGCTTTCCTGTTTAACTTTCCTTGTTAGGATCAACTCACATGAGAATTTCAGTTGCTTAACACTCACGATATTCAAGTTAAGTATGGCTAATATTTGAAAGTTATTTCAAATAAGAAGCAGACGTACCTTGTAAACTGTGGGGACTATTGTACTCACTAAGGTATTGAGAATGTGGAACCATACTCAGGGGATAGTAACCTGTGAATTTTTCGATAATTATAACACCCAAAGAATACATTTGCCTTGATGGAGACTACGCCTTGGATTAAGTATTCTGAGTTTTTGGCATCGCAAGAAGTAATAGAAGGTGCTATAAAAGAAGGCATAGTTTCCCAGACGATCTTGAGTGACGAGTCAGGATTGCTTGCCACCAAATATCCTTGACCATATCTCACTAATTATAACACCCAAATTGTATATGTCTGCCTCGACGGAGGCTACGCTTTCGAATATGTATTCTGGTGCCATATATCCCCTGCAGTACAGTTTGAAATTTTGAGGCATCGCAAGAAGTAATAGAGGATGCTATAAAAGAAGGCATAGCTTACTGTGTTATGACGCTTTTGAGTAATGATTCGGGATTGCTTGCCACCAAAGATCCTTGACTGTATTTTTATAATAATAACACCCAATCTGTATATGTGCCTTGATCCTTGACTGTACTTTATAATTATAATACCCAAACTGTATATGCCCGACTTGATGCTTGACTGTATCCTTATAATTATAACATCCAAGCTGTATATGTCTGCCTTGATGGAGACTACGCATTGGATTATGTATTCGGGTGCCATGTATCCCCTGTAGTTACAGTTAAAAATTTTGAGGCATTGCAAGAAGTAATAGGAGATGCGATTAATGAAGGCATAGCTTACTGTGTCCCAAGACGATTTTGACTGATGATTCGGGATTGCTTGCCACCAAATATTATTGACTGTATCTTTATAATTATAACACCCAGACTGTATATGTTTGCTTTGATCTTGAAATGTATGTCTATAATTATAACACCCAAACTGTATTTATCTGGCTTGATCCTTGATTGTATCTTTATAATTATAATACCCAAACTGTATATGTCTGGCTTGATCCTTGACTATATCTTTGTAATTACAACACCCAAGCTGTATATGTCTGCTTTGATGGTGATTAAGCCTTGGATTATGTATTCTGGTGGCATATATCCACTGCAACACAGCTTGAAAGTGTGAGGTATTGCAAGAAGGAACAGACGATTATATAAAAGAAGCATAGATTACCGTACTCTCAGACAATTTTGAGTGATGATTGGCTATTGTTTGTCACGGAAGATCCTTGACAAACCAAAGTCCGCAATTTTAGGCACCATAGTAGCATCCATCAATATATTTTCAGGTTTCAGGTCCAGATGAATAATATAGCGCTCCTTCTGCATGTAATTTAAACCCTCACAAATTTCCTTGATTATTTCGTATCCCATGTTCCACTCGAGGCCCGGAGACTCATCTGTTAAATTGACAGAGAAAGAAAAGAAAAGATCAAAACCCGTTTAATAATTATACCCGTGGTGCAATAACAGAACCACCTCCTGGGAGAGTGGTTTAAGCAGTGTTCTAATAAAGTCAACTTCAGAGAATACTATAGATAGGAAGAAATAAACAGTGTAGATTTTCCGTAATATTACCGAAAATAAACATTGGAGTTGCACCTGGATCATGCAGCTTTTTCTCCCATGTATCATTTTCACTATCCATTTCCAGCAGCGCCTCTCAGTGGGCCTGGGATTCCATCTATGTATGTGTTCCCTTTGTTCCCAAGTCTGAAAAATCTGCTAAGGAGAAAACAAAATCTTAGAAACATGGAGGATGCAGCTGGGTTTGGGTTTAATCCTGCGCACATCGTAACACAATGAAAAAAAACATAGGCATAAAAGATAACACGGGATCTTGTCGAAGCACACCTGAAAACTAGCTATAGAAGCAAAGCAATACCCCGAAAGAAAGTAGCACGAACCTGGTTTAGCTGAAGCCTGCAGACCCCTTTGGTCTTGTACTGAAGAGGATACTTTGGCTCCCAGATCCAGGAAGATGGATCGAGTTAAATTAGTGGGGAGATGCGGTTGGTGTGGAGACGAGGGAGGAGCTTGGTAAACGCCTTGGGAGCAGCAATCTTCTGCCTCCAGTAAACAAACATCGCATCCTTCTAGATCGCGCCTTGGGAGAACAATCTTCAGATGTGGCAACATTGACCAAGCAGCAGCACATGGGCGAAGATTTTTTTTTTCTGATTTGTTTGGAGGGATGAGCCAAATTTTAAGCCGGCTGGAAGGACAAAGATGCATCAGACGACCTCTTTTCTAAATCGGAAAGATGTGGATGGACATCTGATTCTGATGACCTCATGTGAAGTGTTGTAACTCTCTGTTGAGCTGAGCCTCACACAAGCAACTGGCACGGGCGTAGCCGGCAATCAAGGCATTCCACACGCATCATCTCCTTGCTGCATTTCGTCAAACACGGTATGAGCAGCATCCGTGTCACCGGCTTCATAACACATTACCGGCACCATCCCAACCTAAGAAATTCAATGGAACCTCTTGAGACCCCATTAACTAGATAAAGAGAAACATGGCTTCAGAAAACTGACCATTGTGCACGTACCCAGTGATCATCGTGCTCCAAACCCTATCGTTCTTCCTAACAGCAAGCTGACCGGCGTAGGCGTGGGCTGACGGCATCCTCCAGCGTGCGCACGAACTTGGACTTCTACACGGCTTCACTGGGACGCACACGCACAGCCTTACGTACCGTCCGGGCAAGAATGTTCCAGGAAAAGATGTTCCTCGTAGGCATTGGGTCGAACATCCTGCGGACGACGTGGACACCACCGTGGCGGTACGTCACGCAGGAGGCGCGCTGCGAAGGAAGTGCGCGTGGACCGACCTCCCATGGCGCTTGCCGTAGCAGAGGGCGCCGGCGCGCCGCGCCGTGTGAGAGCAGCCACGAGCGTGTGTGGGGGGGAGTAACAGTTTCACGGTTCCGCTGAAGAAGATTTGATGCACATGGGCAGTGATCTCGTTTAAAAAGAAATCAAAAATCATTTTTTTGAGTTTCAAAAAATTCTGAAAACAAATCCATTTTCAATGATGTATCCCACAAACGTGTAAAATATCAATTTCTAATACTTTATATTTTAAGCTACGGAAAAATGACTAAAGTGTAGATCTGAGTAGTTATTTTCAAATCTTCAAAATATATCAGATTTTGTCATTTTAATCTAGCACAAGATAAAAAGAATTTCGGGATGAGATTTTGCATGATTGTGAGATGTATCACCGACAATCTTCAAAATTATTTTTAGATTATATTCAATAACTTGTAAAAATACCTTTTAATTTTTTTAAAATGACGAGAGCACTGGAGCTTTGGAGCCAAAAGCACTTTTCGCTTTTCTCATTTCAAAATTCCAAGTTTATGTTGAGCCCAATTTTCCTATTGAGTTTTTGTGCTCCCTGAATTTCGTGGGTGAGACACAAACAGTAAAACAAATACTAAGAAAATGAAAAGGAACTTAAAAAATTAGAGCTCGGCTACACGGAGCTCTCTTTTTTCAAAATTCAAAAACAACATTTTAAAGTTAAAGAAAATCTGAAAAAATCTTAGATGTAGACAAGGCTGCATTTTACTAATTTGCAAATTTTTAAATTGAAACACCATATATTCAGGGCTAAACAAAATTTGACAGATTTTGCGAGTCTGAAAATCTGCACTGTTCACTACTTCAAATGTCAAGCTTTTTTTTTTCATTTTTACGTAGCCACAGACACATGGAGTTGAGATTTTGAACATTGGTAGAATACATCTATGTCTACATCTAGTTTTCTTTCGGATTCTTTTAAAATTTGAAGTACCGCTTTTATTTATTTTTCAATAAAGCAGGCTCCACGTAGGCCGAGCTGCAAGACACCACACTCCTTATAGTCCATGCTATTTTCTTTGGGGCATGTGTTAATCTTATACACATGACTGAAATGTTGAATGTACAATATAACCTATAATTCATGCTTATGTGCTATGCAAAGAAAATCGCCCGTTAAGAAGAAAAGTGTAGTACTCTCTATCTCGAAAAGGATGTCGAATATCTGTCTAAATTTGGATGTATCTAGACAATATTTAGTGTATAGCCACATTCAAATGTAGATAAATTTGAGCCATCATTTTCAAGATGGAGGGAGTATAATAATCTGTATAACTTACAAGGCAAAAACACACTAAGATGCATTGGTTATGCTCTCTCCGTCCCATGAAACTTATCTTAGATTTGTCTAAATTTAGATATATCTAGGCACTATCTATACGTGGATACATCTAAATTTATAAAATCTAAGATAACTTTCTGTAGGATAACGTTGCATAGAAAACAAAAATTTTCCTACCGCGAACACGAAATCCAAGCCAAGATGCAATCTAGAAGATGGTAGCAACGAGGGGATTATCGAGTCTCACCCTTGAAGAGATTCCAAAGCCTACAAGAGGAGGCTCTTGTTGCTGCGGTAGACGTTCACTTGCCGCTTGCAAAAGCGCGTAGAAGATCTTGATCACGATCGGTTCCGGCGCCACGAACGGGCAGCACCTCCGTACTCGGTCACACGTTCGGTTGTTGATGAAGACGACGTCCACCTCCCCGTTCCAGCGGGCAGCGGAAGTAGTAGCTCCTCTTGAATCCGACAGCACGACGGTGTGGTGTTGGTGGTGGTGGAGAAATCCGGCGTAGCTTCGCTAAGCGAGCGGGAAGTGGAGGAGCGGGGCGGCTAGGGTTTGGGAGGGGGTGGCCGGCCACTCAAGGGGGGCGGCCAGGCTGTAGTCTTGGGGTGGCCGGCCCCCTCCCCTTGGCCCCTCATTATATAGGTGGATCCCCAAGAGTTGGTCTCCAAGTCTTCGAATAAGACCCGAACCAAAAACCTTCCATATGGTGGGGAAACCTAGCCAAGCTAGGACTCCCACCAAAGGTGGGATTTCCACCTCCCATATGGGGGGGTTGGCCGGCCCCCTAAGGGGGAGTCCACTTGGGACTCCTCCCCCACTTGGTGGTTTCTTCCGGACTTTTCTAGAACCTTCTAGAACCTTCCATAGAACCTTCCGCGACATTTTATTTCACATAAAATGACATCCTATATATGAATCTTATTCTCCGGACCATTCCGGAACTCCTCGTGATGTCCGGGATCTCATCCGGGACTCCGAACAAAATATTCGAACTCCATTCCATATTCAAGTACTACCATTTCAACATCCAACTTTAAGTGTGTCACCCTACGGTTCGTGAACTATGCGGACATGGTTGAGTACTCACTCCGACCAATAACCAATAGCGGGATCTGGAGATCCATAATGGCTCCCACATATTCAACGATGACATTAGTGATCGAATGAACCATTCACATACATTACTAATTCCCTTTGTCTCGCGATATTTTACTTGTCCGAGGTTTGATCTTTGGTATCACTCTATACCTTGTTCAACCTCGTCTCCTGACAAGTACTCTTTACTCGTACCGTGGTATGTGGTCTCTTATGAACTTATTCATATGCTTGCAAGACATTAGACGACATTCCACCGAGAGGGCCCAGAGTATATCTATCCGTCATCGGGATGGACAAATCCCACTGTTGATCCATATGCTTCAACTCATACTTTCCAGATACTTAATCCCACTTTTATAGCCACCCATTTACGCAGTGGTGTTTGGTGTAATCAAAGTACCTTTCCGGTATAAGTGATTTATATGATCTCATGGTCATAAGGACTAGGTAACTATGTATCGAAAGCTTATAGCAAATAACTTAATGACGAGATCTTATGCTACGCTTAATTGGGTGTGTCCATTACATCATTCATATAATGATATAACCTTGTTATTAATAACATCCAATGTTCATGATTATGAAACTAATCATCCATTAATCAACAAGCTAGTTTAAGAGGCATACTAGGGACTTCTTGTTTGTCTACATATCACACATGTACTAATGTTTCGGTTAATACAATTATAGCATGATATATAAACATTTATCATAAACATAAAGATATAAATAATAACCACTTTATTATTGCCTCTAGGGCATATCTCCTTCAGTCTCCCACTTGCACTAGAGTCAATAATCTAGATTACATTGTAAAATACCTAACACCCATGGCATTCTGGTGTTGGTCATGCTTTGCCCTAGGGAGAGCTTTAGTCAACGGATCTGCTACATTCAGATCAGTGTGTACTTTGCAAATCTTTACTTCTCCATCTTCGATGTACTCGCGAATCGAGTGGTAACGCAGCTTGATATGCTTCAGCCTCTTGTGTGACCTTGGTTCTTGTGCATTGGCGATGGCACCCATGTTGTCACAATATATGACTAGTGGGTCCAATGCACTAGGAACCACACCGAGCTCTATAATGAACCTCTTCATCCATACCGCTTCTGATGAAGCCTCCGGAAGCCGCTATGTACTCCGATTCTGTTGAGGATTTCGCCACCGTGCACCGCTTCGAGCTTGCCCACCATCGCAGCACCATTCAATATAAACACGTACCTGCATTGTGACTTAGAGTCATCAGGATCGGTGTTCCAACTTGCATCGGTGTAACTTGTTACAACGAGCTCTTGGTCACCTCCATAACAAAGAAACATATCCTTAGTTCTTTTCAAGTACTTCAGGATATTCTTGACCGCTGTCCAGTTGTTCCATTCCTGGATCACTTTGATATCTGCTAGTCAAACTAACAAAGCATGTGCTATATCCGGTCTTGTACATAGCATGGCATACATGATAGAGCCCATCTGCCGAGGCATAGGGATCCGACTCATCCTTTCTCTTTCTTCTGCCGTAGCCGGACCTTGAGTCTTACTCAAGACCTTGCCTGGTAACATAGGTAAGAATCCTTTCTTACTTTCGTCCATTCTAAACTTCTTTAGAATCTTGTCCAGGTATGTACTCTGTGATAGCCCTATTAGACGTCTTGATCTATCTCTATAAATCTTGATGCCTAATATATATGATGCTTCACCAAGGTCTTTCATTGAAAAACTATTATTCAAATAACCCTTTACACTGCTTAATAGTTCTATATCATTCCCAATCAATAATATGTCATCTACATATAATATCAGGAATGCTACAGAGCTTCCACTCACTTTCTTGTAAATACAGGCCTCTCCATGACACTGTATAAACCCGAAGTCTTTGATCACCTTATCAAAGCGTCGGTTCCAACTTCTTGATGCTTGCTTCAGTCCATAAATTGAACGCTGAAGTTTGCATACTTTGTCAGCATTTTTAGGATCGACAAAACCTTTGGGTTGTACCATATACAACTCTTCCTCAATGTCTCCATTAAGGAACGCCGTTTTGACATCCATCTGCCAAATCTCATAATCGAAAAATGCAGCTATTGCTAACAAAATCCTCACAGATTTTAGCTTCGCTACAGGTGAGAAAGTCTCATCGTAGTCAACTCCTTGAATTTGTCGGAAACCCTTTGCGACAAGTCGAGCTTTATAGACAGTAATATTACCATCAGCATCTGTTTTTCTCTTGAAGATCCATTTATTCTCGACAGCCTTTCGGCTATCAGGTAAGTCTATCAAAGTCCATACTTTGTTATCATACATGGATCCCATTTCGGATTTCATGGCTTCTTGCCACTTGTTGGAATCTGGGCTCATCATCGCTTCTTCATACGTCGCAGGGTCCTCATCATTGTTATCTACAATCATGACATTTAGACAAGGATCATACCAATCAGGAGTGGCACGTTCCCTTGTCGATCTGTGAGGTTCAGTAGTTTCCTCGTTCGAAGTTCCATGATCATTATCATTAGCTTCCTCTGTTGTCGGTGTAGGCGATCGTACAACTTCCCATCGCGCTACTCTGATCAACGAGTATAGATTCATCAATCTCATCGAGTTCTACTTTTCTTCCAGTCACTTCTTTAGTGAGAAATTCTTTCTCAAGAAAGGTTCCGTTCTTAGCGAACGACAGCTTAGGTTTCTTATTAAACCATAATTCATACGGTGTCGTTTCTACGGATTTTGATGGTGCTCTATTTAAAGTGAATGCGGCTGTCTCTAATGCATAACTCCAAAATGATAACGGAAAATCAGTAAGAGACATCATAGAACGAACCATATCTAAGAGAGTTCGATTACGACGTTCGGACACACCGTTACGTTGTGGTGTTCCCGGCGGTGTCAATTGTGAAAGTATTCCGCATTTCTTTAAATGCACGCCAAACTCATAACTCAGATATTCACCTCCGCGATCAGATCGTAGAAATTTGATCTTCTTGTTACGTTGATTTTCTACTTCACTTTGGAATTCCTTAAACTTCTCAAAAGTTTCGGATTTATGTTTCATGAAATAGATATACCCATATCTACTCAGATCATCTGTGAAGGTTAGAACATAACGATAACCACCGCGCGATGCTACGCTCATTGGTCCGCACACATCGGTATGTATGATTTCCAATAAGTCAGTAGCTCGCTCCATTATTCTAGAAAATGGAGTCTTAGTCATTTTTCCCATTAGACATGCTTCGCATCTATCAAGTGACTCAAAGTCAAGTGATTCAAGTAATCCATCAGTATGGAGTTTCTTCATGCGTTTCACTCCAATATGACCAAGACGACAAGCACATATAAGTAGAATTATCATTCAATTTAATTCGCTTAGCATCAATGTTATGTATATGTGTATCACTACTATCGAGATCTAACAGAAATAAGCCATTCTTTTCAGGTGCTCGACCATAAAAGATATTATTCATAAAAATAGAACAACCATTATTCTCAGACTTGAATGAATAACCGTCTTGCATTAAACAAGATCCAGATATAATGTTCATGCTCAACGCGGGTACAAAATAACAATTATTTAGGCTTAAAACTAATCCCGAAGGTAGATGTAGAGGAAGTGTGCCGACAGCGATCACATCGACTTTGGATCCATTTCCAACGCGCATCGTCACTTCATCTTTCAGTAGTCTTCGTTTATTCTTTAGTTCCTGTTTCGAGTTACAAATATGAGCAACCGAACCAGTATCAAATACCCAGGTACTAGTACGAGAACCAGTGAGATAAACATCTATAACATGTATATCAGATATACCTTCTTTCTTCTTCTTGACAAGGCCGCTCTTCAGATCTGCCAAATACTTGGAGTAATTACGCTTCCAGTGTCCCTTCTCCTTGCAGTAATAGCACTCAGCATCGCTTAGGGCCGCCTTAGGTTTCACAGGAGGCGTGGCAGCTTTCTTGCCACTCTTCCTGTTCTTGCCTTTAGACTTGCCCTGTTTCTTGAAGCTGGTGGTCTTGTTGACCATCAACACTTGGTGCTCTTTCTTGATCTCAATCTCAGCAGATTTTAGCATGGAGAAGAGTTCAGGTAACTCTTTGTTCATGTTCTGCATATTGTAGTTCATCACAAAGTTCTTGTAACTAGGTGGCAGTGATTGAAGGACACGATTAATCCCCAGTCTATTAGGAATCACTATTCCCAAGTCACTGAGTTTCTTCGCATGCCCGGTCATGGCGAGCATGTGCTCACTAACGGAGCTGCCTTCTTCCATCATGCAGCTGAAGAAGTGTTTCGATGCTTCATAGCATTCCACGGCCGCATGAGTCTCAAATATAGTCTTCAACTCATTGATTAACTCATGTGGATCGTGGTGCTCAAAACGTTTTTGAAGATCGGCTTCCAGACTGCATAAGATGGCACACTGAACTTGAGAGTACCGAGTTTTCCGAGTTGCGTAAACAACTTTTACTTCATCGGTTTCAGTTTCTGCAGGAGGGTCACCTAGCGGTGCATCAAGCACATATTGCAGATTTCCGCCATTGAGGAAAATCCTCACATAACGAAACCAGTCGGTGAAGTTGCTACCGTTGCTCTTAAGCTTTTCTTTCTCTAGGAACTGGTTAAAATTGATTGGGGACGCCATATCTACAACATATTTGCAATAGTTTAGACTAATGTTTATGACAAATTGAGTTCAAATTTTAATTCAATATAATTAAAAACTAGGTGAACTCCCACTTAAAACAATATCCATCGCATTGTCTTAGTGATCACACGAACCAAATCCACCGCACCTAAGTCCGATCATCACGAGACAAGGTGTGATTTCAATGGCGAACATTCAAAGTGTTCATCATATCAATCATATGATTCATGCTCTACCTTTCGGTATCACGTGTTCCGAGACCATGTCTGTACATGCTAGGCTCGTCAAGGCCACCTTAGTATCCGCATGTGCAAAACTGTCTTGCACCCGTTGTATGCACTTGTTGATTCTATCACATCCGATCATCACGAGATGCTTCGAAACGACAAGTCTTGGCAACGGTGCTACTAAGGATGAACACTTTATTATCTTGAGATTTTAGTGAGAGGGATCATCTTATAATGCTACCGTCGCGATCTAAGCAAAATAAGATGCATAAAAGGATTAACATCACATGCAGTTCATATGTGATATGATATGGCCCTTTTGTCTTTGCGCCTTTGATCTTCATCTCCAAAGCACGGACATGATCTCCATCATCAACAGGCATGATCTCCATCATCGTCGGCGAAGCACCAAGGTCAATGGCGCCGTCTTCATGATTGTCCTCCATGTAGCAACTATTACAACTACTTTGAAATACTACTCAACATGAAATTTAAAGACAACCATAAGGCTCCTGCCGGTTGCCACAATACAATAATGATCATCTCATACATATTCATCATCATATTATGGCCATATCACATCACCAAACCCTGCAAAAACAAGTTAGACGTCTCTAATTTGGTTTGCATATTTTACGTGGTTTAGGGTTTTCGAGAAAGATCTAATCTACCTACGAACATGAACCACAACGTTGATACTAATGTTTTCGATAGAAGAGTAAATTGAATCTTCACTATAGTAGGAGAGACAGACACCCGCAAAGCCTCTTATGCAATACAAGTTGCATGTCGAACGAGGAACAAGTCTCATGAACGCGGTCATGTAAAGTTAGTCCGAGCCGCTTCATCCCACTATGCCACAAAGATGCAAAGTACTCAAACTAAAGATAACAAGAGCATCAACGCCCACAAACCATTGTGTTCTACTCGTGCAACCATCTATGCATAGACACGGCTCTGATACCACTGTAGGATAACGTTGCATAGAAAACAAAAATTTTCCTACCGCGAACACGAAATCCAAGCCAAGATGCAATCTAGAAGATGGTAGCAACGAGGGGATTATCGAGTCTCACCCTTGAAGAGATTCCAAAGCCTACAAGAGGAGGCTCTTGTTGCTGCGGTAGACGTTCACTTGCCGCTTGCAAAAGCGCGTAGAAGATCTTGATCACGATCGGTTCCGGCGCCACGAACGGGCAGCACCTCCGTACTCGGTCACACGTTCGGTTGTTGATGAAGACGACGTCCACCTCCCCGTTCCAGCGGGCAGCGGAAGTAGTAGCTCCTCTTGAATCCGACAGCACGACGGTGTGGTGTTGGTGGTGGTGGAGAAATCCGGCGTAGCTTCGCTAAGCGAGCGGGAAGTGGACGAGCGGGGCGGCTAGGGTTTGGGAGGGGGTGGCCGGCCACTCAAGGGGGGCGGCCAGGCTGTGGTCTTGGGGTGGCCGGCCCCCTCCCCTTGGCCCCTCATTATATTGGTGGATCCCCAAGAGTTGGTCTCCAAGTCTTCGAATAAGACCCAAACCAAAAACCTTCCATATGGTGGGGAAACCTAGCCAAGCTAGGACTCCCACCAAAGGTGGGATTTCCACCTCCCATATGGGGGGGTTGGCCGGCCCCCTAAGGGGGAGTCCACTTGGGACTCCTCCCCCACTAGGGCTGGCCGGCCATGGAGGTGGAGTCCCATGTGGACTCCACCTTCCTTGGTGGTTTCTTCCGGACTTTTCTAGAACCTTCTAGAACCTTCCATAGAACCTTCCGCGACATTTTATTTCACATAAAATGACATCCTATATATGAATCTTATTCTCCGGACCATTCCGGAACTCCTCGTGATGTCCGGGATCTCATCCGGGACTCCGAACAAAATATTCGAACTCCATTCCATATTCAAGTACTACCATTTCAACATCCAACTTTAAGTGTGTCACCCTACGGTTCGTGAACTATGCGGACATGGTTGAGTACTCACTCCGACCAATAACCAATAGCGGGATCTGGAGATCCATAATGGCTCCCACATATTCAACGATGACATTAGTGATCGAATGAACCATTCACATACATTACTAATTCCCTTTGTCTCGCGATATTTTACTTGTCCGAGGTTTGATCTTTGGTATCACTCTATACCTTGTTCAACCTCGTCTCCTGACAAGTACTCTTTAGTCGTACCGTGGTATGTGGTCTCTTATGAACTTATTCATATGCTTGCAAGACATTAGACGACATTCCACCGAGAGGGCCCAGAGTATATCTATCCGTCATCGGGATGGACAAATCCCACTGTTGATCCATATGCTTCAACTCATACTTTCCAGATACTTAATCCCACTTTTATAGCCACCCATTTACGCAGTGGTGTTTGGTGTAATCAAAGTACCTTTCCGGTATAAGTGATTTATATGATCTCATGGTCATAAGGACTAGGTAACTATGTATCGAAAGCTTATAGCAAATAACTTAATGACGAGATCTTATGCTACGCTTAATTGGGTGTGTCCATTACATCATTCATATAATGATATAACCTTGTTATTAATAACATCCAATGTTCATGATTATGAAACTAATCATCCATTAATCAACAAGCTAGTTTAAGAGGCATACTAGGGACTTCTTGTTTGTCTACATATCACACATATACTAATGTTTCGGTTAATACAATTATAGCATGATATATAAACATTTATCATAAACATAAAGATATAAATAATAACCACTTTATTATTGCCTCTAGGGCATATCTCCTTCACTTTCATGAGACAGAGGAAGTAGTTTATCTCTACATACAAATTATCCACACACCATCAATTATTTGAGCATGATGTATCCATGTCATCCCATTTAGATTTATTATTGAAACTATATCTATGGAGTATACATAATCAATTCTTTGAGACATACTACCTCCATACCGGTTTTAATACGCTATTAGGCACTTCGAGAAAAAATAAACATTAATTTGGTTAACAAAATATGAGATATGTGCCATAAAGTTTATACAATTGGATTCATATTCAAAAGAAGTTTCCAAATGTATAATTTTTGTGCCATATATCTTATATTTTGGTGACCAAATTAGTATTCAAAGTGATTTTTTTCCAATTGTGTAATACTCTAATAAACATATATGGAGGGAATACAATTATTCATATCATTATTTTTTAGTCGTGAAATACACAAATATTTTTCTACAATCAAATCTTGCATATTCTGTAGAATTTTTTCTGTTTTTTTTGCGTCTTATATCCTTTCGTTTACATAACGGAGTTCTTTAAGAGATTCCCGCTGCAAACGGGCGGGGGGGTATATTTCTAGTATCTGAAGTGAACTGAACCCTACAAGAGAAGAGAAGTACACTAGGATATGAGATCAGCCTCTTCTGCGCTAGGATTTCAAACGTGAAGGTCGCATCCGAAACCTTCTTGGAATGATCATGGAAATTGCGACGGTTCTTCTCTGCCCGAACACTCCGCAATCCGCATACAAGAAAACCTCGGAAATTGCTTCGGAAGTGCAATTATATAATAAGCTTTGTATTGATCTATTGCTTGCTAAAAGTGGACTGGTTTCCCACACTTTTTCGGCCCGGGATGTGTGTATCTGTCAGAAGAAGGTAACATCCCGGCGCAGTGCTCATCTCTGACCGTCCATATATGCACACGAACTTGGCACAAGAGGTGTCCATCGCGTGTGCGTGTCGGGTCGTCAGGCGCCTCGCGTGCCAAGTTCATGTGGCTAATCTGAAGTCTCTTTTTTTTCGCAAAAGAAAAAAAAAATCTGAAGTCTCTTTTGTACTCTATCCGATCCGTTTTTATGGACGCGTATACAGCGTACACATGCACACGGGTCAGTTTAATCGGATCGGAGGTAGTAGGAAGGGAGGAAATGTCTCATCCTATCAATGTGCGCTTCCGTCCTTTTTCTTTTGAAAGAATCAGGGGATAATATTAGAACCAAATCATGAGCAGGCCGGCGCTAGAGGAGCTTGGTGGCGGCGTGCTCCGGGTATCGTCGGTACTAACACTGAAAGGAAACGCTGGAAAAAGTTCAGTCTAATGATATGCAATTTCCGGTGTACATTCTTCAGAAATCCGCATTCTGTTCATTGGGCTGAACTCAACATACTCGTACATGCTAGAGAAATTAAATCAGATAGAGAGAGCATACTTATGTTCTGTTTCCAGTCCTGGACAATTCATTGGTGAACAACCGTAATGTGACCCCGATTTGAAAAACTGAATTAATTTTGCCGATGTTGTTTAAAGATTACACTTGGTCTACGTCAAATTCACACTAGGAGTAATTCTCCACGATAGCACATTTCTGCCTCACAAATGCACTATAAGTACCGTGTGTTGATGTACGATTACTACATGTGAAGTTTCTTATTGTCGGTTACTTTATTATGGTGTTGATGAATTCAGACTACATTACTGGTATGTATACTTTTAACTGTCTCAAGTTAACTATTACATTTATAATTTTGAATTGCAATTTATAAGGACCGGAATACAGAAATTATAGCGTTGATATTAGCAGGTACCTGCTTTGTGGCCTGCAACATGAGTAAGACCATCGTATTTTGTTAATTCAGCTCTAATTTAAGCTATTTCTGCCCTAAGATTTTTACTGAACTAAAAAAAAATTAGTATACCATCCATTTCTTTCTTTTTGTCGCAAATTTAGATGTATCTCGACATATTTTGTGAATAGATACATCTTAATTCGCGACACGAATAATGGAGTGAGTACTAAATTTTTGAACCGTTAGAAGAGTAACTTATGGAACGGAGTGAGTACTAATTTAGTATTCATATCGTAATAAAATTTAAGTATGTTGCCAACCATTCTTACAAATTTACGGTATTATAAATCAAGATGCAGCCAGGGGCTTGCAATCTACCATAGTCCGGCGAATGGTGAGAAAGAGGAGAATTGTCAACATCTTGGGTATTTAGTTACCCGATGCAACGCACGTGCACTTTTGCTAGTACATTATAAATGTTTTTTTGGTGGCTGATCGTGCATGCACGCTTCCGTCCTTAATTTGATGTGGTAACAAATTTTACGCTGGATATCTCACATGATGGTGCAGGAGGCCTCCTGGCCATCAGCGGCAGCGATGTAGCTGGACAGGCACGCAGGGCAGTAACGCGTTGAGTGCGTTCTAGTTTCCTCCTCCATCTTTGCGTCTCCCACAGTAATTACATGCACCCCGTGCTTCCTCTTGCGTAGCACAGCCACGATCACCATCACGTCGACGCACCCCTGCACCGTCAACGTGTTGTTGCCGCTGTCGTATGCCAGCGACCTTATTCCTGCGACAGTTACACAGCAATGACAGCATCGGTCGAGACAAAAAGTACATGCATGAATGACAAGGGACGAGAAAATCATGGCTATAGTAGGGAGACTCTACCATCGATTTTTGACACAACGTGCATGATGCATGATTTGCCGTTCTTGCAGTTGAGCGCCACCTTGAGCACTATCTGGTTAAGAACAGTAATGACAGGGAAAAGAACAATAATGACTCATCAGCACATAAGGCTAACAAAAAGTATAACTTAGGATACTTAAAATTTATATTTTTTTGAAAAGAATAATTCTATTTTTGCCTACTTTTAACGCTAAAACGGATGTTTCTACTTTCTAAAATATACAACTATCTGGGAAATAAAAGTTGTGCAGCTTCAATTGTTATAAAAACAAGCAATGATGTTTCGAGCGCTATGAACCTGATGACTTATTAGATACATGACCTAGGCATCTCTGGCGACTAGGGTTTACCACCTCCACCCTCGGGATCTGCCTCGACGTGGAGTTTTTCGATCCCTACCTCGAGTAGGTTCCCTCCGAGAGATCTGATCCCCTCCCCACTCATGTTGGTGCAAGGGGATAAAACCCAGAATCCATCACCTCATCTAGGGTTTGGTATGCGAAGGCTTGCTGCGATCATGGGGTCGTCATCTCAGGATAGTTCGGCAAACAAATCGGCGAGTGGATCAGGGACAAAAAAGGGGGAGGTCCTAGATGACACACTTATGCGTCTTGGCATCAAAGATGACAAGATTGATGACCTGGTGTTTGAGGACAAGGTCGATGTTGGGCAGCCCTAGATAGGGTTCATACTACAAATTTCTTCAGTATTCAGACTTTTCAGCAACATATATATGCGGGTAGCCTGGAGCACCGCGAAAGAGAATATTTTTGCACCTTTAGAGGAGAACGTGTTTTCAATCCAGTGTGCTTGTCTTGGAGATTGGCCGAAGGTTGAACATGGAGGACCGTGGCTCTTTCGACATAATGCAGACTCCATTGAAGCTTCCGATGGGTTGTTCCTGACTGAGTCTGTTGATCTGAATTACATTGTTGCGTGGATGCAAATACATAAATTCCCTATTAGCCACAAAAATAATGTGCTGATCACATACCTGACCAAGAAGAGAGTCGGAAAGGTTGTTGAGGTAGAGACATTGATCCAGGGTATGGGCAATTTTGTCAGGGTTTGAGTCAGACCAGACGTGAGAAAACCTCTGGCTAGATTTGTCACGACTTCTCATGGCAGAAAAAGGGAGTTCTATCAAATCAAATTTGAGGAACTTTCTAAATTTTGTGGGGCATGCGGTTTGTTTGGTCACATTCATACATAGTGTGGGATAGGTCAGCACGATGAGAAAACTCTTAAATGGGGAGACTTTCTGAAGGCCGATTTTGAAACATGGAAAGGAAGGGGTGTTGGTGGTACCCGTGGAGGAGGAAGAGGTGGTAGATCATCAGATAGTCGGTTCTTTGGCTGTGGCGATGCAAGAGGGTGTAGTGAGCCAGGAACTAGGACATGAGTCCGTGGTAGGGGTGCTAATGGCTGGTGGCCGTGGTGAGTACGTGAGTTGGAGGTACAATGCTCTTACTTATAAACAAACTGAAGAAGAGACCGGTGAGAATTTAAAGGATACGGCAAGCAGTCCTATGAAAAAGGGGATATAACAATGGAGGACCGGGATGAGACTGATAGTGGTGCTAAGAGGCGCGTAGATATGCAGAATTTAGAGGGTTTTGAGGGCGCTCTCACAGTGCTTAAATATGGGTAGGAGCAGCCACATGCAACTATGGTTACTGATGGAGACAGAATGGCTAATGCTACCCCTCCAATTTCTCCAGCGAATGATAGAAAAAAGACAATGAAGAAGGATGGTAAAAACTCAAAGAACACAATAGGATTGGCAGATTCCGGTGGGCAATCCGTCCGGTCGCAATGAAAATTCTAGGACTGAACTATCGAGGGCCGGGTAACAATCTGGCAGTTCGATCGGTTCTCAATGCGAAGAAGCATTGTAACCTGGAGGTGATTTTCCTTTCCGAAACTCATCTCGAATCTCATCCTTCGGATTTCTTACGGAGAACATTGTGCATGGACCATATGCTTGTGCAGTCAACGATTATAAGAAGTGGCGGAATTGTCTTGTTCTTGAAAAAGGAATGAATATACAAAAGCTCTTTGTGACTCCAAACTTTATTGACGTCAAGATAGAAGACCAAGAGAAGGGAGTCTCGCATTTTACTGGCATGTGTGAGAGCCTAGATTTTAGAATACGGGATACTTTCATAGTGTGGACAATGGTAGACGCAGAAAGAAACTCATTCGAAGAGGGCGTGATCGAAGGCCATGAGCAGCTCAAGTCCTATATTGCATCATATTATAAAGGTTTGTTTGCGCACCGAATGAATCTGATATATCCATGGATGAAGCCAGGAATGATGATATACCCCAAGTTTCTCTAGAAGAAAACGCGATTCTGGCCGCCCCTTTTCCGAGGAGGAGATAAGAAAAACGGTTTTCCAAATGGAGCACAATAAGTCGCCAGACCCTGATGGCTTTCCGACTGAATTTTATCAGTCCTTCTAGGACATAATTAAGCAAGATTTATTGGAACTGTTTGCGGAACTCCATGTGGGGCAACTGGACCTGTTCTGTATCAATTTCGGTGAAATTATTCTATTACCAAAAGTTACTGATGCGGAACGAATTCAACAGTATAGACCAATATGTCTTCTTAATGTCTGTTTTAAATTTTTCACCAAAGTGGCTACGATTAGACGTAATTCTGTGGTTGATCATGTGGTGCGCCCGCCATAGACTGCGTTCATGCAAGGTAGATACATCCTAGATGGAGTTGTCACTTTGCATGAAACAATCCATGAGATGCATCACAAAAAGCTGAATGGGGTTATTCTCAAAATCGACTTTGAAAAATTCTATGATAAAGTTAAATGGTATTTTCTTCAACAAACACTCAGGTTGAAAGGTTTTTCTGATGAGTGGCACGCTCTAATAAATAACTTTGCTTTTGGTGGAAGTGTTGCCATTAAGGTCAATGATGATATTGGTCGATACTTCCAAGCAAAAAAAGGTTTGAGGCAAGGGGGTCCTCTATCTCCAATGTTATTGAACATTGTGGCGAATATGCTTGCTATTATAATTGTGTGTGCTAAGGTTGATGGCTAGATTGAAGGGGTAGTCCCTCATTTGGTTGATGGGGGCTTATCAATTCTTTAGTATGTCATTGACACAATACTGTTTATGGATCATGACTTGGTAAAAGCACGAAACCTGAAGTTAATTCTTTCAGCATTCGAGCAGTTATCGAGTCTTGAGATTAACTTTCATAAAAGAGAATTGTTCTGTTCGACGCTAAAGATGATGTCAACTTATATGCTGAGTTATTTAGAGGTGGGCTTGGTTGTTTTCCAATTAGTTATCTTGGTATTCCGATTCATTATCGGAGACTGACTTTGGCTGAATGGAAACTCGTTGATGAAAGCCTTCAGCAATATCTTAGTAGCTGGAAAGGTAAATTACTATCCCTAGGGAAAAGATTAGTTCTCATAAATTTAAATTAAGTACTTAGGAATATAGTACTATATATGATTTGTTTCTTCCAGTTTCCCAAAGGAGTTTTACGTAGATTGGATTATTTCCGATCTAGATTCTTTTGGCAAGGGGATAGTGAGAAGAAAAAATATCGTTTGACAAAATGGAGTGTTGTCCATCGTTCAAAAGATCAAGGTGGACTTGGTGTTCATGATCTTGAAGTTAAAAACATAGCATTTCTAGGAAAATGGTTGGCCAGGTTGTTAACTGAGGATGATGTTCGGCAACAACTATTGCGGAAAAAGTATGTGTGTTCAAAAGCAACCTCTCAGGTTCTTTGAAAACTGGGTGATGTCACACTTTTGGGCTGACATTATGGCAACTAAGAAGCACTTTTTCCCATATGGTTCTTTCTCTATCAGGAATGGGTCGGAGATTCGGTTCTGAGAGGATAGATGATTGGGAACAACCACTCTTCGCGGACAATATCTAGCTTTATACAATATTGTTCGTCATAAGGGAGATACCTTGCAGAAGGTGATGGAAACTTCTCCACCCTCTATGACGTTTAGGCGTGATCTTATTGGCCCCCGCCTAACTAGTTAGAATGAATTGCTACAGAGGTTAGCTTCAATCCAGTTGGTTCAGTGGACTGATGAATTCTATTGAGTCTCACCAAGAATGGTGTATTCTCGGTAAAATCCATGTACAAAGCACTTATATATTATACCCTGTCAACCGGTTGCCAACAATAAATCCATCTAGAAGATGAAGATATCTCTGAAAACAAAAGTTTTTGCATGGTACCTTCGTCGGGGTGTGATTCTAACTAAAGATAACCTTGCAAAACGCAACTGGCAGGGTTGTAAGAAATGTGTTTTTTATCACGAAGATTAGACAATAAAACACCTTGTCTTCAACTGTCAGGTTGCTAGATCTATATGGTCAATCATTCAAATGGGTCCTACCTTATACCCACCTCGTAGCATTGCAAATATTTTTGGCAATTGGCTAAATGAGGTGGACCTTAGGTATAAAACGCTTATCAAAGTGGGCACCGATTGCTATCGTATGATCACTTTGACTATGTAGAAATGACAAGATTTTTAATGATAAAAGTTCTTCTCTTATGCAGGTCATTTACCGGTGTACAACTTTGCTCCATTCATAGTCACTTCATCGATTGGAGGACCACGACCTTTTTACGGGTGTCTACACGGTTGGAGAATACGGTCAAGGAGTTTATTTCCAAACATGGGTGGCTGCATAATCGACAAATTGAAGCCCATGAAGCTTAGTCTAGTTGGTTTTCTTTGTTTTCTTTTTGGAACTCTTATTTTGTCAGACTTGATACTCGGACGGCTGTGTGCATCTTAGTTATGCAGAGGCTGGGTGTAATGCTTAAATTTTTTGAGTAATCCAACCTTGTGATGTTGTTAAGATATGCATGATGTCAATGCCCTCCTCCTCTCCCGCCCCCCTCCCAGGCGACGGAGGATCCGCCCGCCCCGCCCCGAGCAGCCGCCGCTGCTGCCGGACTCGGCCCTGGTCCCGGTGGCGGTGGCGGCGCCCCTTTCGTCGAACGACGAGGGGGAGGAGAGGGCTTCTGCGGCGGCGTTCCATGGGAGGTGATGAAGCGCTGGTGGAGGAAGCCGGGCGGCACGACTACTTGGCCGGGGCCTGATGCTCTCCATCGGTAGCCATGGAGGATTCGGTGGAGCGGTGGCGGCCTCTGCCCCCGGTGATGCTTCGGCGGTGGTACGCTTGATCCGCGATGCCGTCCTCTTCGCTGGTGATCCGGTAGGAGGGACTGGCGGCGTGAGGGCTGCTGGTCTTGCTTTGTTTTTTGTGGCGGTCCTTGGGTTTCTCGCAAGCGAAGATGAAGATCTACCGGAGGTCAGTTTGCCTTGATCTGGCCAGAGAGATGAGTTCCGGAAAGCTCCGCCGGCGAATGGAACAATGCATCTTTTGCCTGGAGTTTGCTGGATCGGGTGGTATTCGGTCGCGCGCACCCATGTTTTTATTCCGACCGTTTGGTTCCGGAGGGACCGGCGCGATGCTTTACTCTGTGTTGACATTAGGTGACTCTTTGGTCCATGGTGAAGTCAGAAGAAGGAATATCATGAATGCCGGATTGGTGGACTGACTAAAGGAGGTTCGAGTCTCCGTGATGCTGAGGGATTTGCTTGGCGTTCCAGGCTCCGCAACAGTGGTATGCATGTGGAGGCGGCAGCACAGGTGAAGTTCAGAGTCTTACCTCTAAGGGTGAAAACCCAAGGTCTGGCCTTAACTAGTTGTGACTGACAATGACCTTGTTGGAGGCATTGTTTTGAGAGTGGGGACTATCTTCAGGGTGAAAACCTAAGACCTTTGGTCGGGCGACGACGGCGATGGTGCACTGTTCCCTTCTTGGAGGCGTCGCTTTTGGAGAGTCTCTATTTCAGGTGTTGTCATGGTGGTGGTTGTATTGTTGTTGCTAGGTCTGAAATGTTGTAGCGGAACTTTTATTTCTTAGTTTTCTTTACTCTTTTTTGGCTGTGTGCATCCGTACTACCACTAGGGTGAGGCGTTGTTGCAGAGGCTGAATGTGATTGGTATCTTTTGATATTAATATATTCTCTTTATCTAAAAAATACATGATGTCAAAGGAATCACACCCAATCTTTTCGGGTGTAGGAAGAAATTCAAATAGGATATGGCCCTATTAGTACATAGAGCAACAAATAAAACATATTCCGCGCTGCAATCCTCATCTTAAGTGTTTTTATAATTGGTGCTTTAGGGAACTTTTTGTCATGTACTCTTACAATTTATTATTTTCATGGATTTCTATATACCCACTCTATGCTATCATTTTCAAAAAACTATAAATAAAGCAGTATGAACCTTAAAAAATATATACATGATCTCAAATCTAAGGTTTTTTCCTTGTGAGTTGAGGGTACAACCACCCCAGTAGCCATCCGGCCTATGGTTGATTCTCCCAAGGTTCACAATTCTACAACATGAAGTTGTAGGGAAAATCCATCTTACTCATAATAGGTAATATATTACCGGTTTCAGTATGTTCATATACTACATCTAACATACTTCAAAGCAAGTTATATGGCCATACTTTGTGCAATATTTTTTAAATACCTTCATATTTGCACATAATAAAAATAGTATATGAAAAACTTGTACATACTACCTAAAAGGTAGTGTAAATACTACCACAATAGTCTTATGAACTCCATACTACATGTACAGACTCTCAGGTATGATAGATATTGCATAGATTGTGTAAAACACATCTGAGAGTAGTTGCATCCAGGAATAGTATAAATTCACGATACATATATAATTTTTTCACAAAGAAACGATGAAATAAACAACCGTTTAATGGTTGAAAAATATCGACCGTAAGACTGTACATGATTGGCCAAATTTAACAAAGCGAAAAGGTGATTGTTTGGCAGTTAAATCTTTTCTAAAAGCTTTCTCCAATGACTAGCTTTGGAAAAGATTAAACATTTACACGTTATTGTCGCATCCGGAACATAAGTTCGATATTAGTCGTTTCCTAACATATAAGTCTAGATTTAATTATGCTTTGATTTTCTAGACAAATATGTACATATGCTTTTAATATATCTACTCAAAATATTTTTACTGGTGACCAACATTTGATTGTTTTATAAAATATATGTTCTAAATTCTACTTAATTGTTTTGGAGGAAGTTGCCTATCTAGGTATCCTAAGGAAAATTTATATAGTACGAAAATTTATTGTATGATTAATGGGTTTTAAATGTTTATATGTTTCCTACAAACTTGATCAAACATAAAATATTTAGTTTAGAACAAAAGTAGAACATTGATTATCTTGGAGGGGGGAGAGTATTTCACTCATAACTTACCTTTACACCCGCTGAGTGTAGCGCCCGTGGCGCCCGTAGCGCTGGAAAAATCATCTGCTTGCAGACAATCATCTTAGACACAGGGCTTATTTGCATCAACTTAGACAGAGAGCTTAGCTTAGACAGAGGGCTTATTTGCATCCGCTTAGACAGAGAACTTATCTGCAGCAAAAATATGAATCTTGAAAGAGTTTTCACATTTTTAATTAGATTAGGGGTTGGAACTAACTATATGTGACATGGCACGAATTCAATGCACATACATACCTTCTTCGGGGATGAATTACTTACGTCACTTCCGAATGACTGTTCCATTTCCCTTTTATTATCAAGCCTACGGACGATACACCGAGTAGTAGGTCTGTTCCCAGGGTCATGGTCCATGCAGTTTATCCCTATCTCAATGCATATTTTTACTTGTTGGGAACATGTTTCGAATGTGTGCCCCTTCGACGCTTCCGGTTCTAGCCTACTCCTCCAACTTTCAGTTATCTATGTATTTGAGAAGCAGAGTCTGAATTAGAGATCATTTAGACACATGATATCTCTAATATTAGATTGAAATATGCAAACACATGTACTCAGATATCAATAAATGATGTGAAACACATGAACATTCATATAATTTGCACTCTGCTAAGCCTAGGGGAAAGAAAAAGGTATATTTCTGGCATGGTCCATGGAAACAGTGATATCACTGTATTTCTTTTTTTTTCATCACAGCCTCTGCTGGGTGTGCTGTGCCCAGAGCACCCAAAAAAATTAGATCTCCTTTGGGGAGCTGCCACTCCTAACTTGCAGGCTTCGGAGTTGTAATTGCCTTCTGTCGAAGTCTTTTATGTGTGTTTAATAAATCTTCCCAAGGTGTTTATGGAAGAAACAAAATAGACCTCCAATTACTAATCTTGAGATTAGTTTGTGAAAGTATTTTACAAGAAAAAGACTAGTTTGTGAAGGATCAGGTGATCACAAGTTTGCTTCAACTCCTTCCAGGAACCTGCCCACTACATTCTCTACTTCCACAAACTCCTTTCCCCATAACTTTTGTTTCCACAGGCCACAGGGTACTTTCTCCTACTTTTGTCCTTCCTCTCGCAATTGCAATCGTGGAAGCATCATGCAACATGCATCACTCCTATAAATTTTTTACCATCAAGGGAAATCGTTTCCTGTAAATCGCTGTGTCCAATCTAAGCACCCGGACCCTCAATTAGTGATGGCTATTCAATATCCCACCCTTGATTCTAGAAAATATAGTAGTAGTTTCTCGTGGAACACTAGTCGTTGAAGATTTTGTTCCAAGCAAAGCTACAAATATTGCATGTTCTGTTTTGAAAACAAATACTCACGTTTAGAAAATAGAGTATTTTACGGTTTCAACTAAACGATATAGTATCAGCTAAGATTTTATTTTCCCATAAAGATGTATGTTTATATAGAATTATGTCACTAGAACGATGAAAGTCTACTTATGTAATTGACTAGTATATTATACTCGGGTCTATTTTTACATATCAAGCATACCATTTCTTTAATAATGATAAGGAAAATAGTAATGTAGCATGATTCCTTAGAAAATGATGCCTTTATACTAAAGCGCTTTGATAAAATTATTCTTACACTTGCTAACTCTGTGTCTGAGTAGTTCGTTTTGCTTTGTCCGGTTACTATCTGCATAATTAAATAGCCCAGACAGTATATGTCAGACTTCAGTGTGATTTGTCCACCAGCCAAGTACTCTGGCGTTGTCATATATGCCCTGCATGGTTATAATGCACAAAGATATTCAAACCCGATTATCATCCGACGAAATAATGGAATTGTAAATACCAAAGAAAATTGAGTTCTCAACCTAGACTTGACTTACAGAGATCCATGGATGTTTTTAAGGACAGTCCGTCTTATCGCCTCACTAAATACTCTTGAAAAACCATATTCCAATATTTTTGGAACCATTTTATCGTCAAATAATATATTGTCTAACTTGAGATCTAGATGAGAGATAAAACCATCGTGAAGATAACACAAGCCTTGACAAATTCCTATAATTGCTTGATAGCGTGTACGCCAGTCAAATCCACGAGATTCATCTGGATTTGTGAACATAGACGATCAGCAACATGTAATTTGAAATTCCTAAAAAATAAGAAGGAATGATAAAAGACAACATAAAAAGAGAGAAGTAAAAGAATCAACTATCCCATCACTACACATACCAGTAAGAAGGCTCTTAAGATTCCCATTAGACAGATATTCGAAGCAGAGCAACCTCTCTCGCACCATTACAATAACGCTTTCGCCCCCTTCCATTGCCACCTTCCCTTCCGCGTTAGCACAGTAACCTAGAAACCGTACTATGTTGTTGTGCTTAACACCCATGAGGGACTTAACCGCACACAGAAATAATTGGTCACCAATTGCAATTGAAATTGAGATTCTCTTCACAATGACAGTACTCCCATTTGAAAGATTTCCCTGTTCAATCTCCATTGTTAGAATTAACCAGTAATAGCGTTTCAGGTTTTTTTTTTTTTTGCATTCACAGCATTCAAATTAAGCATGGCTAAGATTTGAAATTGTAAACTGGTTCAGTTAATAAAAAGGTGTATACCTTGTAAATCACTCCTGAACGACTCCTACCAATCTCATGATCATCAGAGAAATTACTCGTGATTTCCTGTAAGAGTGATAACTCAAGAAATGTCGGCTCAACACTCTCATCACATAGCATGCTCTCCAGGACATCATGTTTATTAGCTTCTTCTGGAATACTGTTAAATGGTATTTTGATCTGGAAAGGTACACAACCATGGTAAAGCTCTTTTTAAAATAGTATGTAGTGTGATTGTTGACCTTTGTTAGATTTATGTTTACAATGTTTTATACACATACCTCAGATTTGATATTTTCTTCTCCTGTTTCTCTGCAAATATTCGTCAATTTTGCATGATCCCCCCAGTGGCCCTCCTCTTGATCACAACTTATCTGCAATCAAGGGAGTGCCAGTTTAGTTGATTGGGAATAGTATGTTATTTTAGATTGAGGACCTTGAAAAAAAACTTGAAATTAGATCGACCCCATGTATTTTTATGTGGTTGGGTTACACTAATTAGATATTAGAGATGTAACATTTATGCATTCCTTGGTAAACCGATCGTGCCCCCACTCTAATCAACATAGATCTGAAAGAAGTACCGATTTCTAATAGGAACATTTCCTATAAGCTGGACTTTTTTTTGTTCAATCAGGTAGATGAATATCTTTCATGAAAGATGGAACATTTTTCAAAAATAATACTTCGTGCAGATAAATTTTCAGAACTGTCGAGATAATTATTCTCATATACAGGCTGTTTGTACAAATCGTGTTTGCCCCTCTTCAATAAATGATGATTAACCCATATAGAACAATGTTATACTTGTGAACAAACAACTAGATATCTAAATCATTGAGTTATCGACGTCCGCTTCCCCAATTCGCTTTTTTTTACTAAAAAACAGTCTGACTCCAGTCATGTACATCTGATTTGTTTGAATAGGGAGACTAAGTTACGAGTTGAATTGTCTGGTTATGTCTGCAGTCTTTGGCAACTACATTTAAGGGGAAGACTCACCTCTGTCCCCTTATATCCTTGATGCAGAGTATTCAAAGCTTCTTGGATCTATTGAACAACCAATCACATTTTATAGCATCCACGAGATAATAAAAACAAAATGGAAAATATAAATGTACACAAATTACCAAAAATTGTTTCACTTGAAGCATATTTTGTGACGTGATCGAACATAATTGCGCCTGCACTACTGCCGAAGTACCGCTCAACTTGGTTTTAATGGCTCCATCCATAATATTCACGCCATCAAGCTTATCAATCATATGCTTTGTAACTGGTCTATTATATGGGTTAAAGTCAACACATTGTATCCCTAATTCAGTGCATACTCGTACTTGTTCCCACATTGTGTCTCCCTCAGAATTCTGCAACCTTTTTCTCCAAGTTTCAAGTATTTGTGAAATTGCGCTCGTGAGTTTAGGAGTTATGAAAATAATCAACACCATGTTAAAGCGTATTCAAACATAATTTCAAACATCAAACTAACTGTAAAAACCTTGAAAGATAACCATAGTCTCAAGATAAAGATAATATGGACACCAAGATTATGAACATCTGCCTCATGGCGAAATGGATCTGGAAGCTTTACTCTGGGGAACAGGGCTTGTGGGCGGACCTTATAAGACAAAATACCTCCGATCCAAAGATCTCTTGACTGATAACCACCGTCCCGGGTCGCAGTTTTGGAATGCGCTTCAGCATATTAAGGGTGTCCTGCGCTTGGGGGCCAGATCGACATTTGGTGGGTAATGGCACCTCCACCATGCTCTAGCTTGACTAATGGACCGGCCCTACAACCCTTAGGGCACGCTTCCCTTCCCTATATGCTATTGCGGAGGACCCTGAGGCGTTGGTAGCGCATAGTGGGAGAGGGGGGGGGGGGACTGGGTGATCCCCTTCCGTCGAACCTTGAGTAGGGGCGAGAGGTTAGAGTGGGAGGCGATGCGATGCATGTTGGCGGGGACCAACCTGTCGCCCCGACCGGACGAGCTCACATGGACCCTGGAGCGTTCCGGGAAGTTCACGGTTAGTTCGCTTTACCACAAGTTGTGTCAAGGAACGGCCCGAAAGCATTACAGCGAGCTCTGGCGGGTTGCCATCCCGCTCAAGATCAGAGTGTTCCTGTGGCAGTTAGTGCGTAAACGCTTACCCACTAATGGCAACATCCAGCAGCGACATGGCCCATCTAATGGGAGATGCACGTTGTGTGATGAACATGAGGACACTAATCATATGTTCTTCATTTGCCCCATGGCCAAGTTCCTCTGGAGCGCAGTTAGGGAACTGTTGGGATGCTCCTGGAACCCCTCGTGTTTTGCCGACCTCTATAGACAGCTTCAACAATGTGAGGGCCAATCCAAACGCGTCCTTTGGATTTGCGGTGCTGCCCTCTGTTGGACCTAATGGAACATTCGCAACAAGTTTACGATAGAAGGGGTTTTCCCTAACCAACCAGCTCATGCGCTCTATAAATTATCAATGTATCTGCAGGTGTGGAGGCCACTGGCTAGGAGATAGGACCTGACGATGATCGAGCTGACGATTCACAATATCAGGGCGATGTATGCTTCTATCAAGGATCCTACCTAGAAGACCCCAGGACTTGTGCGTCGGCTGTGTGAATGTCTACGTTGGGGCGTAGACATGCTGTTAGGATGCTTTGTTTGCTTTGTGCCTGTATCTGACTTCTATGCTTATCTGTTGTCCGAGTTGGGCGTGTTTCGTGTGTGGCTCATATGTTGGTTTCCGGTGTTGTTGGTACTTTGTATGGATGCTGCCGGTGTGGCTTTATTAATTTAAAGTCGGGCTCTTCTCGAGCCTATTGTCTAAGACAGAGATAACATCATGTACGTTGCATTTCTCACCTTTTATCAAAACATCTAGAAATAAGTAGGTAAATTTTTCGATAAGGGGCACTTTATTACTCAAAAAAATTAAGCATTACACCCAGCCTCTGCATAATAAGTAGGTAAATGATTCTTACAGATAGTCAATGACAGGATAGTGATTATTAGCATGTGCCTTTTATTCCATAGTGTTTATTTAATGTACTTCTTTTAGTTGTCGTATGTTTGTTTAAACACTATGCTCATGCTCATATAATCTGGAGGGAATGTTGTTTGATTCTCAATATGCAAAATCTTGGTTACTTTATCTTACTTTCTCTTTGAAGTGCTGGAAAGATGTATCAGACCCCTGAGGATTATTTTCCTTGCTGAGGGGATAGTATCTACAACCTGTGAGTATCTCGATAATTAGAACACCAAAACTGTACATGTCGGCCTTGATGGAGACAATGCCTTGGATTATGTATTCTGGTGCCATATATCCACTGCAACACAGTTTGGAAGTATGAGACATCGCAAAAAAGAACATAAAATGCTATAGATGAGGGCACATATTACCGGATTCCTAGAAAATTTTGAGTGATGATTCGTGATTGCTTGTCTCCGAAGATCCTTGACAGACCGAAGTCCGCAATCTTTGGCACCATTGTAGCATCCATCAATATATTTTCAGGTTTCAAGTCGAGATGAACAATGTGGCATTCCTCATGAAGATAATGCAAACCAGCACAAATTCCTCTGATTATTTCGTATCTCACGCTCCACTCAAGGCCCGAAGATTCATCTATCAAATTGATGAAACAAAGAAAACAAAATCTGAACTCCTTTACTTATTAATACCCTAACACAGCACCACCTCATGTCAGGGTGATTTAAGCAATTAAGCTCGAGTCACAAAAAGTAATAAACAATGTAGAGTTTATAATCGTACCAGATATATACTTGTCTAGGCTTTTATTACACACATGCTCAAAGCAGAGCAATCTTTTCGGTATTTCAGCCAAAATATAATTCCCATTCCCTTGCAGGTCTATCGCTTCAAAACTTGATTCGGCGCAGTAACCTACAAACTGCACTACGTTTCGGTGCTTGATCCCCATAAGAGAACTGACCTCCTTCCGGAATTTCTCATCTCCCATATTATGTAGGTCCAAGAGCTTCTTGACAGCAATGAGTTTCCCACTCGGAAGAACTCCCTATAGTAAGTGTTAATTGCTGAAAAATATTTGGTTAGTTAAGTGGAAGGAACTGGTCATTCTTACCTTGTAAACCACGCCACTCCCACCGCTCCCAAGCTCTTGCTCGCTTGAAAAATCGTGTGTGATGGTTTTCAGAAATTCTAATGGCAAAGACACCGGAGTGGCAGTTGGATCCTGTAGCCTCTCCTCCCAAGTTTCATATTCACAAGCCATTTCCAGCAGCGCCTCTCGTGGGATCACCTTCGCCACCTATCTGCACATAAATTTCAAGTAAAAAATTCAGTTCTCACGCCACGACGACTCGCAGAAATTGAGAAATAAAATCATAGAATATAACGGAGGATGCAGCAACAAGTATCGATTGATCAGACGTGTAATACGGTGAGATCCACGGTCCGGAAAGCTAACTAGCGAAGCGATAATACTACCAGGGAAGAAGGTCGTAACATGAACCTGCAGGTTAGCTAAAGGCCTGTGGAGTGTGGCGCTAGCTTGTTCGTCCTCAGGAGGATGCTTTGACTCCCGGATGTGGGATCAAGCTTAGCTAGAAGAAAGATGCGATTTGGGCGTGGAGATGATAAATAAACTAATTTGGTAAACACGATCCACCTCTGCTCCCTTATCGCCTCCAGTAAACAAACATGCATCCCTCATGCTATTCGCCGTCCTACCAATTTTTAAGAGCAATCACTGTCAAAAATGAAAACGGTGGGTAGGGGCCCAAGTGAAGTAAATTAGGCTAAATTAAACGACAGAAACTGTACCTGTCAAAAGGGGACGAGGATCAAGAGACGGAACACGGGAGCAGATACACGGAGTCGCACTCCAAGCAATGAGATCAAAGCAAGCGTCAGAGGAAGGGGCAAAGCCAGATCAGGTTGACGTGCTCACAGCCGGAGGTGTCTCGCTGCGGAGAAGGGTGAAAATGACACTTGTGATTCAAAATGCGGGTTAGACCTGACGATGGTGTTTGTGCACTGTTGGAGGCCTCATTTTAGAAAGCTTTTTCAGAGCTGTGGTGCTCAAGACTTTGCTTTTCATTTTTCTTTCTTTTGTTTTACAGCGTGTGCATCCTTTAGAATTGCTCTAATTATTCTGCCGTTGTCAAGGCTATGTGTAATTGATATCGTTTTGGTATTAATATATTCCCTTTATTAAATATAAAACAATGACCGCTCCGGCTGCCAGATGCTTGTTGGTAAAGACAAGCATCAAACGTGGAACTCAGCAAGTAGCACATGCAACGGCGATCCAGAAAATAAAACGAGTGGGACAAATTATTTCAGTGGGGCATTTGTTTTATAAATTTGAGTACTTTTTGCTAATTGTAATTGTGGGCTATTGTAAAAAAAATTAAAAGACGCAAAGTGGTTCAACCAGTCACAAGAAAATGAAACAAAGAGGACGAATAAATTTTGACGCTTATATAAAAAAAATATAAGGTATCATACTTTTATGACAAAAGTTCATAACTTATAAATCCAAGGGACCAATTAAGATAACATACAAAATATAAACTGAAGTAGCAAAGAAATATGGCAACATTAGAAACGAAAATGTTAAAAGATCATAAGAGAGAGAAAAAATCATTCTACTCCCTACGGTTCATATTAATTGACTCAACTTCTACATACATGTATCTCGTCAACAAATGCATCAAGATACATCCGCATTTAGATAAATTTGAATCAATTAATTTAAATCAGGGGAAGTAGAATAAAAATATAAATACAAAATCGTTGTGGGATTGACGGACTACACAGCCAACAAATGTCGCCATGTCTGATACCAACAAGAGGGTAGCACACGGCAGAAACTCAGACATTCTCCTTGCCCTATCTAGCCTCGCCCGTGCTCACATCCCCCGCCCCCGCGCCTAATAAATAATAACCGCCGCCCAGTTTTTTACGTTGACAGTCTGGTGGCGTCTTCCCAACAACGATATGCAGCCCTCTCCCCTGTTTGGAAATTGGAAGTCGCCGTCAGAATCTCGCAACACACCACAGCCTTCGCCGCTTCCACATGCCATCTTTCGCCTCTCTGCTTTTGCATGTTGTTTCTCCTGCTTCTTTTACCACCGGCACTCATCGACGCGTCCGGAACACAACTCCGACCGAGACACGCCTTGCACACAAGCTGTTCAGTCGTTTTCCTAGGTAGTTTTTTCTAGGATTTTTTCCTAGGTAAATTGTACAGGGTGTTTGGTTGTTTGATTGCTTCATTGTTTCGTTTATAGACTATGGATAACAACGACAAGTTGATGATCCCAGAACTGATCCAAGAGAAAGCCGATGCTATGTCGATGATGATAAGCACTTGACGGTCATCTCTTGTGTTCAATGTTTGCAAGCGCAACTGAATACCCCTCCTTGACATAGGGTGTTGAAGTTTCAGAGGAGGAATAACAAGCACCGTCATAGGATGCAGGGCCATCTGATGCTAGAGGAATATTTTGTCGATGAGCCAACACATACCCCCAAGGATTTTTTGGCAATGGTTTAGGACATCTCCACCGGGGCGACCCATCAGATTTTGGCATGTTCGAATCGGTCTGCATGGACCGGTGGACAGGCCATGCACGCTCCAGCGGTGCGACCTAAACGTACTGACCCGTTCGCCGCCGCCCATCGGGCCACCAATTGTGGGCAACCGATGCGTCGGTGTGGACATAGTGTGTGTCCTCCCGTGTCCGACCGAACGGAGCGAGGGCCTGCATGGCAGCGGCCCAACGGCACTCTTCCTCTTGTCATCAATGGAAGTGGACTGTAAAGTTGCCTGCGTCGCCCGACGCATGCTCCCCTGCTTTGGCCGCGCCGCTCGACGCCTGCCCGCATCAATGTCGGCGTTTGGGCCTACGCGCCGACATCCAATGCCCTAGACTTTTTAAGTAGGCTAGCCGCGGCCATTTTGTTTTGCAACACAGCTTCTTCCATTCCCCACCACGACCACCAGCATCTTAGCAATGGCTGGCGGCATAGGCTCGAGGGGAAGGCGCCTAGGACGGCCTCCGGGCCCTAGGCGTGGCCAAGGCCGATGTCACCGAGGAAGGCGCGGTGGGAGAGGCTAGAGTCAGCCACCACCTTCCCCGTCACCACTGTCGTCCCCAGTATCGTCGCCCGACCCAATCCCCATCGACCTCTCCGGTTTCAAGTTCGGCGTCACCATCCACGTCGGCATGGGCTTTGGCAGGCTGCAACCGCCCCTGAGGTTTGCATCGATAGTCGATGGGCAAGAATCCCATGACGTCGTACTACGTGTGTCCGGCGGCGTGACCAGCATGTGGTCGGTGGATGTATTGTCGACGGCCAGGGCCAAATGTTCCTCCACAACTGCTGGAGGCACGTCGCCCGCGCGCTCGCCATTGATGTCAGGCACTTTGTCGTCTTCAAGTATGACGGCCACGGCATGCTCACTGCCAAGGTCTTTGACAAGACCATGTGTCGCCGCCACTACCACCACACCGACGAAGAAGACTAGGAGAGGGCAAGATGAAGATGATGTAGTCTTCTACTATGTTTTACTACTTTGTAGTTTATTGTACCAATTTTATTGCAAATTGCTTCAAACAAATTTCTCCAAATATGTATGCAATATATATACAATTGCCTAACATTGGACGCACTGGCCAGCCGGACAGCGGCAGGCACGCAATCTATCCGCGTGCGACCCAAACTGATCAAAACAGATATAGGATGGATCGTCCTTTAGATCAGCCCGCTGAAGATGGCCTTATGATGAAGGAGGTCATGCGGCTTATGCATGATGTGCACGAACATGTGACTACTTCATGTTGAAGAATAGTACGCCAGATTGGTTTGCTTATTCGTCAAATCATAAATGCATGTCTGCTTTTAGTCTCTTGCACATGGATCTTCTGCACATACACAAGAGGACTACTACCTACGAATGTCTGCGCACACATGCATTCAGATCATGTACAAGCAGCCTATTTAAGATCACCAATGAAATAGATACAACTCAGATCCTGACACAACACAAAACACTAGTCGGTTTTCTAGAATGCATTGGATGGAAGAATTGTCTATTCATTTGACAAAAGTTGTAAAGGTCATATTGAAGAGTGGCAAATTATAACATGTGGATTTGTCACGCTTTATTTGGTATGGCGGCTCTCCGGTGTTTGCGACACTTGCTGAAGGCCGACGGTGGCCGCCACTCCCGGTGCCCAACGCCACCCAAGCAACCGGCACAGGCGAGTAGATGGCAATCAAGTCATTCCACACCACATCATGTCAGTGCGGCATTCCGTCAAACAAAGTGCGAGCAGCATCCGTATCACCAGCTTCAGAATATCAACCTATCAGCGCCATACCAACCTAGGAATGTCACACTTCAATGGAACCTCTTGAGTCTCGAGACCCCATTAACCATGGCTTCAGAAAACTGACCATTGTGCGCACATCTCCAGTGATCATCGTGTTCCAAACCCTATCGTTCTTCCTAGCAGCAAGCTGGTCGGCGTAGGCGTGGGCTGACGGCATCCTCCAGCGTGCGCACGAACTTGGACTTCTACACGGCTTCACTGGGACGCACAGCCTTGACGTACCATCCGGGCAGAGTGTTCCCTGAAACGACGCTCCGTTTAGGCACCGTCGAACAGCCTGCGGACGACACCGAGGCCCGCCCCACCGTGTGAAGGTACTGCGCGCAGGAGGCGCAGAGGTTGGGCAGAGAGTTGCGGAGGACAGCGGTATCGGAGAGCGAACGGCCGAGCGCGGCGAAGGAGGCGCGGAGGGCGCCACGGCGTGGCTGAGGAGAGCGTAGAGCTGGAGTTGAAAATAACAGTTCCACACTTCCACTGAAGAGCTAAAAGTGTTCGCTTTTCTAAATTCAGACTTTGTGTTGAGCCCAAATTCCGCTGAAACTATGGTACTCCCTGAATTCCGTGGGTGTTATACTCCATGCTATTATTTGAACTGGAAACTGTAGGGACTAAACAATCTTACCCACTGGATTGAAATGGTGAAGACATGCGTGAATGGTGTAACGCCATTATTTGTGGGCTATGTATATGTACTCGTCTGTTAAGAAGGAAAAAAGAAATGTAGTGCAAGAATATTTGCAGTGAGATAAAATCCCAAAAATAATATTACTAGGATATATGAGTCCTATGTAGCCTCCACTGTGCACTACGGGGACGACCGGCTACACCGACGGCCCCGCACCGTCGGCACAACAATGTTCACCGTCGGCACAGTCTCTGCCGACGGTCACCGTCGGCGTCTCCCCGTCGGCATACCAGGCGTCGGGGTCTGCGCGCGCACCGTCGGCACAGCAAGGCACCGTCGGCACAGTCGTACGCCGACGGCTAGACGGTGGCCGTCGGCCGCCCCATCGTCGGCAGAGCCACCCAGCCGTCACGCCGGCGCCGTCAACGTCCCCAGTGTGCGACGGTGTAACCGTCGGCATAGTTTCCTTTTTTTCCCGTAATCGGCGGCAAACCGGTGGCATTCAAACTGGAAAAAAACGCGCGAAACCTGCCGGCTGTGCCGACGGTGTCACCGTCGGCACAGACCCTGCCATTTGGCACAGCTACGGGCCTGTGCCGACGGTGACACCGTCGGCACAGCCAGGCCCAGTTTTTTCTGATTTTTGCCAATTTGGCCTCATTTGCTCGAGAAAATCGCACAAAATGCACATATTATAAGATTGAATATCCAGTAACATATATAGCACCATATAGCACAAAGATATCACCGTATAGCACCAAATCTCACAAATATAGCATCAAATCTCACAAATAGCACAAATATAGCATACAAGACCATGGTACATACACCGGATCCACTACAAAGATGGAGCGTGTCATCATGTGCTAGTACAATGTAGAAACTATGGTGGTGCACCACCCGAGTGACGATCTAGCTACAGTGACGAGCTAGCTCCGAGTCGGTGAAGTGAGGCCGCTGTATCTCGACGGTGCTCGGGAGGTAGAACCACGACGAGAGCCACCGGAACCGTAAAATGCCGAGGTTGGGCGAAGCACCAGGAGAATGGCGACCGGGTGCATCGGCGTACCACAAGGAGTGTCGTTCCCGGATTCTCCCAATCCCTACATGTTGGAGGGAGTTAGCAACTTAGCCATGTCACACCAAGTTAGCAACTTAGCCAAGTTAGCAACTTACCGGGGTCAACTGACGCTGACGCTTGTACATGATATAGAACTCCTCCTTGGACGGGAACACTGGCGTCGGCCCCGGATGAGCTGGCTCTGGGAGTGGTTCCTCTCGGAGAACAGTCCTCATGAACCGAGTGAAACTAAGAAAGAAACGGGAGAGATAGCTCAGATTCAAACATGGGGACTTATGATGTTTTGCAACCATAGAGATTGAAACTTACCGCCATCTGGTTGCTCGTCCACCGGACATAGGCATCTTTCACAAGGTCATGCTCCTTAATCTTCTCGAGATACTCCTCGTAAGCTACCGCATAGGCCTCCTCGAGCTGAGTCTACAATTTCGAAATAATGCGTCTCATCAACATAGCCATTCAGAACAAGAGTCAAAACAGAGGATGAAAGTGTGGATGACTTACATCAACCTCTACCCGAGAACGGCATGTAGTCCGCGAGGAGGTAGCGTAGCTGCCGGAGGGGAGGGTAGCCTTGATCTGCGTGAAGTTCCTCTGAGGCTTGAAACCCCCAGCAAGGCCGGCAGGCCGTCCATGCGGCTGGCCGGTCCCCGCCAGCATCATCGCCACCTCGTCGACCGGCTCGGTCATAGGGTCCTCCACCTCTGGATGGAGCTTGGCGTACTCCTCGCAAGATCTTTCCATGTACTCGTTGCCCTTGCCGCAGTACATCTCCGGCGCGGGCCGAGGCTCGTTCGGACCTGGCTTACACCGCTTAATGTGCGTCCACGCTTCCATCTCACCAAGTTCCCTCCCGAGCTTCTTCCCCTGCATCACCAACCAAATGTTATGCATATCATCGAAAATCAAAAAAATGCAGCTTGTTCCATTTTTATATGTACCGAACGCTCCCGATAGCGATCGGTCTTTGCTGCTCCCCGCAGTGTGTGTTCCCTGAGAACCACGGTTGGCCTTGTTCCGGTCGCTCACGGCCTTGAAATCGGGGTTTTCGCTGACCCAATTCTTGACCAACTCCATGAAGGCGGCCCTCTTATTATTATCAGCCCAATGTGGTACAACCTGCAAAATCAAAACTCATTTGAAGAACAAACAATATAGTTGCAAGTTAGCCGCGGTACATAGAATCGCATTGACAATTACTTACCGACATGAAGTCATCTATCGTCATAGCCGGGGCGAGTCCCTGCACAATCTCAGGCTTTGTGTACCTTACGCCCGCTCGGCATAGAAGTGGCCGATGCACGTGATCCTCTGGTTGTACCACTGCTGCCGTGTCAACTTCCGACACATGTTATGGAGCACCACGTCCGCCCTATCCTTATGCTCAGTCGCCACCCTATAATTGCGCTGCAATCAAGCATAACAGAAAGTGTGAGAGGCATGAGTTATCACGGTGGGGTTATCAACTAAATATGAACGAAACCCAAAGAGTATGCATTACGTACCCAAAACTTCTTGATCACGGCGTCGGCGGCGGAAGTAAAGCCAGGGTAAGGCGCTATCTCATAGTCTTCCCAAGTGTAGGCTAGCTTGGACTCGCCCCCAAGGACCGGAGTGTACATCCCCGGCCAGTACTTCCTAATAGCAGCTCCAATCAGACTCCCTGGCACGCGGACATTCTTCCCCGTGTATGTGAAATTCCTGCACAATTATCAAACATTAGAAAATGCTAAGTGTCATAACGAAAATGAAATCACCTTACTACTTACTCTATCTTTCCTGGGACAAGGAGCCACTTCTCATCCTCCGTAGCAGGTTCCTTACTCTCATCGGGAACCTGCGCTTCCCCACGAATCCGCAACTTCTTCGGAGCCATCTCCGTCGAAGCCTCCTCGTCCCTAGACTCCTCCTCCTCCTCCCTAGTGTCCTCCTCCTCCTCCCTAGTGTCCTCCTCCTCGTCCATAGATCGTGAAGCCACCGAGCCGGAAGCGGAGGGAATGTCGGCTAGAAGGAGCTGTGCATTCCCCCTCGTCCTCCGGCTCGTCCTCCCCCTCGTCCTCCGGCTCGTCCTCCCCCTCGTCCTCCAGCTCGTCCTCCCCCTCGTCCTCCCCGTCCTCCGTCTGCGTCTTCGTAACGCCGGGTGGGAATAATGGGTCTTGCACTCCGTCTGGAAGCACCCGGCCCTGGCTTCCGCTGATGCATCTGATCAAGCAAGGAGCTCGATGATGCCTTCCGTCCGCTCATATTGGGCAATTACCTGCATAAGAAAAAGAGAAAATAATTAATAAGCATGTTGAAAATTAATAAGCATAATGACAAATATAGGTACTAAGCATAATGAAAAATGTAGGTATTAAGCATAATGACAAATGTATGTATTAAGCATAATGATAATGTAGGTACTAAGCATAATGACAAATGTATGTATTAAGCATAATGATAATGTAGGTACTAAGCATAAAAGACCCTCACCATTCATCACCACTCTCATCTCTAGGCATTGGGTTCTCAGCCTCACTATCAAAATCAGTATCATATGAGTATTCATGGTCGGCATTGGGTTCCGGTTGAGTCTCGACAATGTTGTCTTTGCTCGCATGGCGCTTGGTGAGCATAGCTATGTCCTTCAGGTCCACCACGGTCTCACCACGCATTTGTACATCGTTGTGGAGATCCCGAAGACCTATGTCTATTTGAAGAGCCCCAAGCTGCTCTTCCTCTTGATAGAAAATACCCTCATATGTTACCGAGTCAATGTTGTTGTAATCGTCCTCGGAGGGGATGGGTAGCTTACCATGTGGCGATACCTGAACACGACTTCCCAGCCCATGAGTTCCTCATTCTGACATGGGTAGGACAAATAATAAACTTGCTTGGTTTGGTGAGCCACAACATAGACGTCGGATCCGCTGTAGGTGGTTGTAGGCCTAACTTCAACTAAACCAATGGAAGGGGTGCTTCTCATTCCACCGTGTGGGTCAAACCAGTGGCATTTGAACACAAAGAGCTTGAGTTCTATGTTTGCGTTGTTGAACGTCAACTCGTATACCTTTTGTAACCTTCCATAGTAATCAAGATCATCGGCTCCGCGGGTGTAGACCCCAGTATTTATTGTTTTTGCATTAGGCCGGTTCTTCGGTGAAACTCCGTATGGAAGCGATACCCATTTACATCATACTTCTCATGCGTATGGACTCTACGGTTAAAACCCTGGGAAACGCATCTCAACTCATCTGTCATCTCAACGTTGGGATCAGCTCCCTACAAGTTCAGTTCAGATTATTTTGTGCATTAGTTACGTGTAATAAGACAAGTCACGGATTGCAAAGTAAGAGGAACATTTGAGAAATTACTTTTTCATGGAACCAGTTCACGAAGCTTTTATTTAAGGGCGGGGCACCCTCTTTCGTAAGAGTGTACCATTGCGTGGGAGTGGGACCATTTCTTCTGACCACATTTCATCATGGAATTGGCTGAAAGGAGAAAATACGTATTAGACCAAAACCAAGTTCTTTGGTTGCAAAGTAATTGGTTCATCATTTTACCTCATGAAATCGACCACTTCCTCCATGTTCATAAGCACGTAAAGCATTATGCAATCCTTCTCTTCTGGTGAAATGTTCTCCACTTTTGAGGCACCGGCCTTGCCACCGGGATATTTGAAGAGCAAGAGCTTTGGGTCACGGTTGGGCTCATCGGAATTGTACCGAGCGACCGGGTTATGCTTAGTGGGCACATCATTGGCATAGTACATTGTCGTGGCGTCTGCCATCTCGTGGAGGAGAGTTGCCTCAGCTATGCATGCTTCAATCTTATTTTTGTTTCCACATTTGTACCGAATATATTTGAACTCCCTCTCAATACAAAACTGCCAACGATCGCACCGGTCCCCCAAGACGGCCTCGTTGGCGAGATGCACGAGGAGATGTAACATCGGAGTGAAGAAGCCTGGGGGAATAACATCTCGAACTGGCAGAGCATGTCCGGCACTTGCTGCTGCAGCTTCTCAATCCCCTCGGTACATATCTCGCTAGCACAGACCGTGCGGAAAAAATGGCTCACCTCCGCAAGCACTCGCCAGACATGATCGGGGAGATACCCTCGAAGCATCACCGGCATCAGCCGCTCAATCCATATATGATAGTCGTGACTCTTGAGCCCGTTTATTTTTCCCCGTAGCAAGATTGACTCCCTTACTCATATTCGAACAATAACCATCGGGGAACATCACGTCATATTTGAGCCACGTAAATGCCTCCTTCTTGTCGGCGCTATCAAGACAAAGATTGGCATGCGGCTTTAACCAACCTTTTCGATTGCCCTCGGGAGGCTGCATGTGTAGAGCCACCTGTCACATATCTCCTCAATATCGACTCTAGCTGAAACATTATCCCTTGACTTGCCTGGTATGTTGCAGCAGGTGTTAAGGAATGCCTCCCCACAATTCTTTTCGGTGTGCATCATATCGATATTATGGGGAAGTTTAAGGTCTTTGTAATACTCGAGCTCTGTTATGCCTGCTATGTGAGTCCAGTTGTGCGTTTTACCATATCCCTCAAATTGGTGGCCGGGTTCCTTACTAGGCTGGAGAGCACGTAGCTCAGCATCAACAGTTGCACCATTGAACTTTGGTATTTCTTTATGTTCAAGCACAACTACGCCTTTCGTGAAGTTTTTCTTGTCGGATCTGAATCGATGCCCTGGATCGAGGAACTTGCGGTGTTTGTCAAAGGCAACATATTTGTGTCCAGCTTTTAGGTGCCTGAATTCTAGTTCGTGCCTGCACACTGGGCATGGAAACTTACCAGCTGTACTATGCCCACAGAATAGGGCGTACCCGGGTAGGTCATGCATCGAATAGTGGAACCAAACTTTCATGATGAAGTTTCTCTTTGATGCTCGGTCGTATGTCAATGTACCGTGATGCCACGAGTGGTGCAAATCATCCACAAGTGGTTGCATTAAGACACTCAATTTCTTCCCTGGATATTCAGGCCCTGGAAGGATCATCGACAAGAATATGTTCTTCCTTTGCATTACGACTCCGGGAGGGAGATTGAGCGGAATAACAAACACGGGCCAGCAGCTGTACGCGGCAGTCGATATACCATATGGGTTGAATCCATCGGTTGCTATCGCAATTCTAACATTCCGAGCCTCACTTGCCTCATTTGGGTGCTTTTCATCGAAGCGCTTCCATGATTGACCATCAGATGGATGTACCATGGGTACCCGTTTCTTCTCGTCTTGCAATCTTATCCCGGTCTTATGCCATGTCATCTCGCTTGGCAGTCTCCTCGAACATGTAAAGCCGCTGGATTCTTTTGATGAATGGGAGATAACGAAGAATCTTTATGGCTACTTTTGTCCGCCTCTTCGACCATTGCCTACATCTACCTCATGATACCTAGAGTGACCACACTTGGCACAAGTACTTGTCATCCGCATAGTCTTTCCAAAACAAAAGGCAAAGTTTTGGACAGACATCATATGTTACATAATCCATTTTCAATGCTTTCAAGATTTTCTTCGTTTCGTACATGGTCTTGGGCAAGCAATGACCTTCAGGCAACATGTTACCTACTGTGCTCAGAGTCTTTTCAAAGGATGCTCGAGTACTCTCAAACATGCACTTGTCGGCTAGCAACTGCGTGATGCCATCAAGTTGAGACATTTTTGCACCCGGGTATATAGGCCTCCTAGCTGAGGCCATCATATCAATGAAGGCCCTCGCGGTTGGCTCAGGTTCCTCCTCTGGAAGTTCCTCCGGTTGTGGCGGTCCCTCCGGTTCAGGCGGTTCCTCCGGTTCAGACTGTTCGTCCCATGGTAACTACGGCATGTCAAGATCCCGAAGATCATCTAGCAAGTTTAAGATGCCATCGTTCTCATTGCCATCGATCCGCTGCCGCATCACCTCACCTCTATCACGTTCGTGCCGAGAAAAGTCGACCGGCGGGTCGTAGTCACGCATATACCCATTCCACCAAAGGTGTTTAGTCATCTCTAGAATATCCTTGGGATGACGCCTCCTGCAGACATTGCAAGGGCAACGGGGACGAACAATCCCCTTCGAACCACGAGCTAACTCCTTCACTAACAAATCGGTCTTCCATTTCCATTCATCTGTCACTTGAGTCGAACTAACACGGCCACTGTACATCCACTCATTATCAGCCATCCTGCTTTATTGCGTGACAAACAACAAATAGTAGCATGAAATTGAATGCATCATATTTTTATTTTTCTACCGGCGAAAACGCGTGCATCAACCTACATCTCTACTAGGTGGGCTCCTAGCAGCCCCTGGACCCGTAGTTGGGTACGTTCTCCACGTTCTGCTCGGGTGCGAGACAGAATTTCGGCAGCACCTCCCCACTGCTCTCCCGATACACGTCTCGGCAAAAAGCCGAGAGGATGTGCATCCGGAGAACAACAGGGAGGCGCTGACGAAATCCTGTCTCGCACCCGAGCAGAACATGGAAAACGTACCCAACTACGGGTCCGGCGACTGTCCCGTAAATGCCACAAGCGTTACGGTTCAAAATATGCTGACCACTAATGCATATTTATCCGCGTAACGCTTGCGGACGGGAATTGACACCTAGGTTACGCGACTTGACGGATAAATTAAATCTAATGACATAAAAAATGCGAAGGGGGAGTCGGCAATTCAGCTCACCCTCGGCTGTAGAGGAAGTAGTCGAACAACCGGCGATGTCGACGGCCGTAGAGATGCGCCGCAAGATCCGGGGTCGTCACGCGGGGTGCTCACTACGGTACCTAGTTAAAATAATAAAAATTTGTCAATGCAAATTTCAATTTCCATTTCTATTCCTTCATTTTCATTTCAATTTACATTACAATTTCAATTTCAATTTCCAAATTCTTTACTTCATTTCAATTTCAATTTCAATTTGCAAATTCTATTTCAATTTGCAAATTTACAATTTGAATTCTATTTTCAATTTCAATTTCAATTTCAATTTCAATTTCAATTCAATTTCAATTTCAATTTGCAAATTGTTTACTTCATTTCAATTTCAATTTGCAAATTTACATTACATTACAATTACCTACCTAATTGCAAAAACTAAAAAGCGGAAAAAAAGAAACTTACCGGGGCAGCGAGGCTGCGGGACGGCGCGGTGGATGGCTGCGCGGGGACGGCGTGAGGGCAGGCGGCGGCGGCAGGAGGACGCGGCGTGCGGGCAGGCGCGGGCAGGAGGACGGCGGCGCGCGAGGGCGTGGCGCGGGCCGGGGAAGGGTGCGGCAGCGGCGGCGGCGCGGGCGTGGCGTGGCGCGGGCCGGGGAGGTGCGGCAGGCGGCGGCGCGCGGCGCGGCAGCGGCGGCGGTCGGGAAGGACGGCGGCGGCGCGGCAGGGCGGCGGCGGCGCGCGCGGGGGGAAGGGCGTGGGCGCGGGGGGAAGGGCGTTTGGGGATGAGGCAGGGCGGCCCGCGTCGACCCCACTTAAGTGGGGTTCTGTGCCGACGGCCAGCTTGTGCCGACGGTGACCGTCGGCACACCTTTTTTTTTATTTTTAGACTCTTTTTCTATTTGTATTATAGATGTGTGTATGCATCCATATATGTATATACATGTTTTTTTTATCAAAACTTCAAGCCAAGAATACCAAGGTTTAGGATTTACGGCTACACCGCACATGTTCTTCTCCTCGGTGCTCATCCATGCTCATTTATCGCCCGCTAAAATATATAGCCTAGTCCTTTCTAACCGTTCGAATTATTAGCTAGTGCATTAATTCAATATAATATAAGAGTCGGGAGGTCTCAAGTTCAACCCCGACTAACGCACTTTGTAATGTAAAAATGGTTGCGGACTCCTATCTATGCATGTTTGTTGTCTTCTAGTTAGACCTCCTTTGTCCATCCTCAAAGTGTGTCGACGGTTAGGTCATAGGTACATGTGCATGCCATGTGGACACACACAACTTTTGGGGCCATTCCCTAGGTCCGATGCTCGATTTCTGACGAAACCCTAGTTCTGTTGACCGCGCCATCTACCCCTTTGACTGCATCCCATCGGGGTTCCCCGGTGGCGTATGCCTACGTTTGAGCTTGGTTAGGTCATAGGTACATGTGGAAACAAGTACCATACCCTATGATCCCAAGGTTCTCTCCGGTTCACCTCCGAGGAGTTCCCCCTATACATGCAGACCGCCTAATTGTAGGAAGCCCATGTCCGAGAAGCCGGGCACACCCGGAGGGGGTAGCATTGGATATAGAACCATCTCAAATCACTTTTTTGCATGCCATGTGGACACACACAACTTTTGGGGCCATTCCCTAGGTCCGATGCTCGATTTCTGACGAAACCCTAGTTCTGTTGACCGCGCCGTCTACCCCTTTGACTGCATCCCATCGGGGTTCCCCCGGTGGGCGTATGCCTACGTTTGAGCTTGGTTAGGTCATAGGTACATGTGGAAACAAGTACCATACCCTATGATCCCAAGGTTCTCTCCGGTTCACCTCCGAGGGAGTTCCCCCTATACATGCGAGAATGCCGCCTAAGTGTAGGAACCCCATGTCCGAGAAGCCGGCACACCCGGAGGGTAGCATTGGATATAGAACCATCTCAAATCACTTTTTGCATGCCATGTGGACACACACAACTTTTGGGGCCATTCCCTAGGTCCGATGCTCGATTTCTCGACGAAACCCTAGTTGTTGACCGCGCCGTCTACCCCTTTGATCGCATCCCATCGGGGTTCCCCCTGGGCGTATGCCTACGTGTGAGCTTGGTTAGGTCATAGGTACATGTGGAAACAAGTACCATACCCTATGATCCCAAGGTTCTCTCCGGTTCACCTCCGAGGAGTTCCCCCTATACATGCAGACCGCCTAAGTGTAGGAACCCCATGTCCGAGAAGCCGGCACACCCGGAGGGGGTAGCATTGGATATAGAACCATCTCAAATCACTTTTGCATGCCATGTGGACACACACAACTTTTGGGGCCATTCCCTAGGTCCGATGCTCGATTTCGACGAAACCCTAGTTACGTTGACCGCGCCGTCTACCCCTTTGATCGCATCCCATCGGGTTCCCCCGGTGGGCGTATGCCTACGTTTGAGCTTGGTTAGGTCATAGGTACATGTGGAAACAAGTACCATACCCTATGATCCCAAGGTTCTCTCCGGTTCACCTCAGGGAGTTCCCCCTATACATGCAGACCGCCTAAGTGTAGGAACCCCATGTCCGAGAAGCCGGGCACACCCGAGGGGGTAGCATTGGATATAGAACCATCTCAAATCACTTTTTTGCATGCCATGTAGACACACACAACTTTTGGGGCCATTCCCTAGGTCCGATGCTCGATTTCGACGAAACCCTAGTTACGTTGACCGCGCCGTCTACCCCTTTGACTGCATCCCATCGGGGTTCCCCCGGTGGGCGTATGCCTACGTTTGAGCTTGGTTAGGTCATAGGTACATGTGGAAACAAGTACCATACCCTATGATCCCAAGGTTCTCTCCGGTTCACCTCCGAGGGAGTTCCCCCCATTAGAGTGATATTCTGCCTAAGTGTAGGAACCCCATGTCCGAGAAGCCGGGCACACCCGGAGGGTAGCATTGGATATAGAACCATCTCAAATCACTTTTGCATGCCATGTGGACACACACAACTTTTGGGGCCATTCCCTAGGTCCGATGCTCGATTTCTCGACGAAACCCTAGTTACGTTGGACCGCGTAGTCTACCCCTTTGATCGCATCCCATCGGGGTTCCCCGGTGGGCGTATGCCTACGTTTGAGCTTGGTTAGGTCATAGGTACATGTGGAAACAAGTACCATACCCTATGATCCCAAGGTTCTCTCCGGTTCACCTCAGGGGAGTTCCCCCTATACATGCAGAATCCGCCTAAGTGTAGGAACCCCATGTCCGAGAAGCCGGGCACACCGGAGGGGTAGCATTGGATATAGAACCATCTCAAATCACTTTTTTGCATGCCATGTGGACACACACAACTTTTGGGGCCATTCCCTAGGTCCGATGCTCGATTTACGACGAAACCCTAGTTACGGTTGACCGCGCCGCGTCTACCCCTTTGATCGCATCCCATCGGGGTTCCCCGGTGGGCGTATGCCTACGTTTGAGCTTGGTTAGGTCATAGGTACATGTGGAAACAAGTACCATACCCTATGATCCCAAGGTTCTCTCCGGTTCACCTCAGGGAGTTCCCCCTATACATGCGAATCCGCCTAAGTGTAGGAACCCCATGTCCGAGAAGCGGGCACACCGGAGGGTAGCATTGGATATAGAACCATCTCAAATCACTTTTTTGCATGCCATGTGGACACACACAACTTTTGGGGCCATTCCCTAGGTCCGATGCTCGATTTACGACGAAACCCTAGTTACGTTGACCGCGCCATCTACCCCTTTGATCGCATCCCATCGGGGTTCCCCGGTGGGCGTATGCCTACGTTTGAGCTTGGTTAGGTCATAGGTACATGTGGAAACAAGTACCATACCCTATGATCCCAAGGTTCTCTCCGGTTCACCTCCGAGGGAGTTCCCCCCTATACATGCAAAATCTGCCTAAGTGTAGGAACCCCATGTCCAAGAAGCCGGGCACACCCGGAGGGGGTAGCATTGGATATAGAACCATCTCAAATCACTTTTTTGCATGCCATGTGGACACACACAACTTTTGGGGCCATTCCCTAGGTCCGATGCTCGATTTCTGACGAAACCCTAGTTACGTTGACCGCGCCTCGTCTACCCCTTTGATCGCATCCCATCGGGGTTCCCCGGTGGGCGTATGCCTACGATTGAGCTTGGTTAGGTCATAGGTACATGTGGAAACAAGTACCATACCCTATGAGCGTTTTTGTCTCTCCGCTTCACCTCCGATGGAGTTCCCCCCTATACATGCAGAATCTGCCTAAGTGTAGGAACCCCATGTCCGAGAAGCCGGCACACCGGAGGAGTAGCATTGGATATAGAACCATCTCAAATCACTTTTTGCATGCCATGTGGACACACACAACTTTTGGGGCCATTCCCTAGGTCCGATGCTCGATTTCTCGACGAAACCCTAGTTACGTTGACCGCGCCGTCTACCCCTTTGATCGCATCCCATCGGGGTTCCCCGGTGGGCGTATGCCTACGTTTGAGCTTGGTTAGGTCATAGGTACATGTGGAAACAAGTATCATACCCTATGATCCCAAGGTTCTCTCCGGTTCACCTCAGGGAGTTCCCCCTATACATGCAGAATGCCTAAGTGTAGGAACCCCATGTCCGAGAAGCCGGGCACACCCGGAGGGGGTAGCATTGGATATAGAACCATCTCAAATCACTTTTTTGCATGCCATGTGGACACACACAACTTTTGGGGCCATTCCCTAGGTCCGATGCTCGATTTCTGACGAAACCCTAGTGAAGTTGACCGCGCCGTCTACACCTTTGATCGCATCCCATCGGGTTCCCCCGGTGGGCGTATGCCTACGTGTGAGCTTGGTTAGGTCATAGGTACATGTGGAAACAAGTACCATACCCTATGATCCCAAGGTTCTCTCCGGTTCACCTCCGAGGAGTTCCCCCTATACATGCAGAATGCCTAAGTGTAGGAACCCCATGTCCGAGAAGCGGGCACACCCGGAGGGGGTAGCATTGGATATAGAACCATCTCAAATCACTTTTTTGCATGACATGTGGACACACACAACTTTTGGGGCCATTCCCTAGGTCCGATGCTCGATTTCTGACGAAACCCTAGTTCTGTTGACCGCGCCGTCTACCCCTTTGACTGCATCCCATCGGGGTTCCCCCGGTGGGCGTATGCCTACGTTTGAGCTTGGTTAGGTCATAGGTACATGTGGAAACAAGTACCATACCCTATGATCCCAAGGTTCTCTCCGGTTCACCTCCGAGGGAGTTCCCCCCTATACATGCAGAATCTGCCTAAGTGTAGGAACCCCATGTCCGAGAAGCCGGGCACACCCGGAGGGGGTAGCATTGGATATAGAACCATCTCAAATCACTTTTTTGCATGCCATGTGGACACACACAACTTTTGGGGCCATTCCCTAGGTCCGATGCTCGATTTCTGACGAAACCCTAGTTCTGTTGACCGCGCCGTCTACCCCTTTGACTGCATCCCATCGGGGTTCCCCCGGTGGGCGTATGCCTACGTTTGAGCTTGGTTAGGTCATAGGTACATGTGGAAACAAGTACCATACCCTATGATCCCAAGGTTCTCTCCGGTTCACCTCCGAGGGAGTTCCCCCCTATACATGCAGAATCTGCCTAAGTGTAGGAACCCCATGTCCGAGAAGCCGGGCACACCGGAGGGGTAGCATTGGATATAGAACCATCTCAAATCACTTTTTTGCATGCCATGTGGACACACACAACTTTTGGGGCCATTCCCTAGGTCCAATGCTCGATTTCGACGAAACCCTAGTTACGGTGACCGCGCCGTCTACCCCTTTGATCGCATCCCATCGGGGGTTCCCCGGTGGGCGTATGCCTACGTTTGAGCTTGGTTAGGTCATAGGTACATGTGGAAACAAGTACCATACCCTATGATCCCAAGGTTCTCTCCGGTTCACCTCCGAGGGAGTTCCCCCCTATACATGCAGAATCTGCCTAAGTGTAGGAACCCCATGTCCGAGAAGCCGGGCACACCCGGAGGGTGTATCTTTGGATATAGAACCATCTCAAATCAGTTTATTGCATGCCATGTGGACACACACAACTTTTGGGGCCATTCCCTAGGTCCGATGCTCGATTTCGACGAAACCCTAGTTACGGTTGACCGCGCCGTCTACCCCTTTGATCGCATCCCATCGGGGTTCCCCGGTGGGCGTATGCCTACGTTTGAGCTTGGTTAGGTCATAGGTACATGTGGAAACAAGTACCATACCCTATGATCCCAAGGTTCTCTCCGGTTCACCTCCGAGGGAGTTTCCCCCTATACATGCGAGATGCGCCTAAGTGTAGGAACCCCATGTCCGAGAAGCCGGCACAACCGGAGGAGGGTAGCATTGGATATAGAACCATCTCAAATCACTTTTGCATGCCATGTGGACACACACAACTTTTGGGGCCATTCCCTAGGTCCGATGCTCGATTTACGACGAAACCCTAGTTACATTGACCGCGCCGTCTACCCCTTTGATCGCATCCCATCGGGGTCCCCCGGTGGGCGTATGCCTACGTTTGAGCTTGGTTAGGTCATAGGTACATGTGGAAACAAGTACCATACCCTATGATCCCAAGGTTCTCTCCGGTTCACCTCCGAGGGAGTTCCCCCCTATACATGCAGAATCTGCCTAAGTGTAGGAACCCCATGTCCGAGAAGCCGGGCACACACGGAGGGGGTAGCATTGGATCTAGAACCAGCTCACATCACTTTTTGCATGCCATGTGGACACACACAGCTTTTGGGGCCATTCCCTAGGTCCGATGCTCGATTTCCGACGAAACCCTAGTTACGTTGGATCGCGCCGTCTACCCCTTTGATCGCATCCCATCGGGGTTACGCCGGTGGGCGTATGCCTACGTTTGAGCTTGGTTAGGTCATAGGTACATGTGGAAACAAGTACCATACCCTATGATCCCAAGGTTCTCTCCGGTTCACCTCCGAGGGAGTTCCCCCCTATACATGCAGAATCTGCCTAAGTGTAGGAACCCCATGTCCGAGAAGCGGGCACACCGGAGGGGTAGCATTGGATATAGAACCATCTCAAATCACTTTTTGCATGCCATGTGGACACACACAACTTTTGGGGCCATTCCCTAGGTCCGATGCTCGATTTCTCGACGAAACCCTAGTTACGTTGACCGCGCCGTCTACCCCTTTGATCGCATCCCATCGGGGTTCCCCGGTGGGCGTATGCCTACGTTTGAGCTTGGTTAGGTCATAGGTACATGTGGAAACAAGTATCATACCCTATGATCCCAAGGTTCTCTCCGGTTCACCTCCGAGGAGTTCCCCCTATACATGCGAATGCGCCTAAGTGTAGGAACCCCATGTCCAGAAGCGGGCACACCCGGAGGGGGTAGCATTGGATATAGAACCATCTCAAATCACTTTTTTGCATGCCATGTGGACACACACAACTTTTGGGGCCATTCCCTAGGTCCGATGCTCGATTTCTGACGAAACCCTAGTTCTGTTGACCGCGCCGTCTACCCCTTTGACTGCATCCCATTGGGGTTCCCCCGGTGGGCGTATGCCTACGTTTGAGCTTGGTTAGGTCATAGGTACATGTGGAAACAAGTACCATACCCTATGATCCCAAGGTTCTCTCCGGTTCACCTCCGAGGGAGTTCCCCCCTATACATGCGAGAATGCCTAAGTGTAGGAACCCCATGTCCGAGAAGCCGGGCACACCCGGAGGGGGTAGCATTGGATATAGAACCATCTCAAATCACTTTTTTGCATGCCATGTGGACACACACAACTTTTGGGGCCATTCCCTAGGTCCGATGCTCGATTTCTGACGAAACCCTAGTTCTGTTGACCGCGCCGTCTACCCCTGTGATCGCATCCCATCGGGTTCCCCGGTGGGCGTATGCCTACGTTTAAGCTTGGTTAGGTCATAGGTACATGTGGAAACAAGTACCATACCCTATGATCCCAAGGTTCTCTCCGGTTCACCTCAGGGAGTTCCCCCTATACATGCGAATCCGCCTAAGTGTAGGAACCCCATGTCCGAGAAGCCGGGCACACCCGGGAGGGGGTAGCATTGGATATAGAACCATCTCAAATCACTTTTTGCATGCCATGTGGACACACACAACTTTTGGGGCCATTCCCTAGGTCCGATGCTCGATTTCTGACGAAACCCTAGTTCTGTTGACCGCGCCGTCTACCCCTTTGACTGCATCCCATCGGGGTTCCCCCGGTGGGCGTATGCCTACGTTTGAGCTTGGTTAGATCATAGGTACATGTGGAAACAAGTACCATACCCTATGATCCCAAGGTTCTCTCCGGTTCACCTCCGAGGGAGTTCCCCCCTATACATGCAGAATCTCTCCTGCCCTTTTTTTCCCGCCCACCCTTTTCCCGCTGCTTCTCTCCCGCCCTTTTTTCCCGCCCACCCTTTCCCGCTCCTTCTCTCCCGCCCTTTTTCCCGCCCACCCTTTCCCGCTGCTTCTCTCCCGCCCTTTTTTCCCGCCCACCCTTTCCCGCCCATTCTCTCCCGCCTTGTTTTCCCGCCGTTTCAGCCCCTCGTCGGCCTATATATAGCCATGGCTTCTCCACTAACAGCACCAGCAACATTTCTCCCTTCATCACTTCTCTCATCCAATAGAACCACAAAATCCTCTGAGCTGAGCTGCCGCTGAGATGGCTCCTCGTCGCCGTAGCAACACGGGCTTCATCGGCGTTCGCACTGCGGCTCGCGGGACATTTCGCGGCTGAAATCACCGCCGGTGGTACGCGTGTGTGGCTCGGCACCTTCTACACGAAGGAGGCTGCTGCCCGCGCATACGACGTTGCGGCTTGGAGGTTTGGCCGGCCGCGCCACGAAATGAACTTCCCGGAGGTCAGGTCTCTGACGGAAGCTCAGAGTCTCTCTGCGAGCCACTACTTCGCTCACGGGGTGAAGCGCGGCGGTGGGGGCTGGCCGGCGGCGGATTGATACCACCGAGGCGGACGAGCAGTTCATGGCACAGTGGCGCGAGACCATCCGGAGACGTCGAGGCAACGCGCGCATTACGGAAGGAGAAGCGGACGTACGGAGAGAGAGGAGGGCGGGAAAGCGGCAGAGGAAGGCCGAGGTTGAAGCAGAGTACGCCAAAGGAGAGGCGTCGACATGGGGGGAGAATGATGAATGGTGGTTGTGGAACCTCACAACCACCGCTTCAGAGGACACCCCCAGCGAGGATGAAGATTTCGACTTCTCTGATTAATATGTGTGTGTCGAGTCCGTGTGTCTAGCGGGTCATGTGTCGACCCAGTGTTCTTTAAAAGCTTTGGTTTGTGTGTGGGTCTAGTTCTTTAAGTGTTTTGGTTCATGTGTGTGGGTGTAGTTTCTTTAAGTGTTTTGCTTCCTCTGTGTGGGTGTAGTTCTTTAACTGTTTCGGTTCGTGTGTGGGTCTAGTTCTGTAAGCGCTTTGGTATGTGTGTGAGTCTAGTTATTTAAGTATTTTGTATCGTGTGTGGGTCTTAAGTATTTTGTATCGTGTGTGGGCCATTCACCCCCTCCGAGGTTCGATTTCTGGCGAAGGGGTTCTATACCGCCCTTATACATATATATAGGTTTCTCGCAAAGGGGTTCGCCAAAATAGCAGTGAGAAATAAATAAACAAAACAAATGATATGGATTAATAATTATATGGGTAATAATTATCTCTTTGATGCAAAAAAAAATAGGAAAAACCAAAAAATGTGCATAATTGGCTGTGCCGACGGCCGCCGTTGTGCCGTGGGTCACCGTCGGCACAGCATAAGGGGGACCCAAATCGATCGCTCTGCCGACGGCCGCCGTTGCGCCGTGGGCTACCGTCGGCACAAGCATGCGACGGCGCCGTGACAGTTTAACGGCTGGGCCCTCCTGTCAGATCGTGTACCGACGGTTGCAGATGTGCCGACGGTGACCTTCGGGCTCCACCTAGCTGTGCCGACGGCCGCGGTTGCGCCGAGGGTGGCCGTCGGTGTACCGTGCGTTGTGCCGACGGCCATGCTGTGCCGACGGTGAGCTCCGTCGCCGGTAGCTGGAGGCCTCTGTGCCGACGGCCCCGACATTTGGCCGTCGGCACATGGGCTGGCCGTCGGCACATGGAGTTTCTCCCGTAGTGGTGGGAGGCTCTGAACCGTCATCTAAAACATCCATGTACCGATATCCTGAAAGGCTGAAATTGCAACGGCTATTATTGAAACGAACATTTCATACCGCATAGTACATCAATACCTAGGGAAATAGAGGGAACAATTAATAAAGCTTGTGATTTACCTACTAAAAAAGATCTGAGCAATTAACAAGCATGATAATAATTGTGTGCATCAATCCGTGAAGACCCAGTACATACTCCATAAAGAAAAAGCACAAGTCTATACCACTCCATTTGTCTATTGAGTGGCGTTGAGAGATTGTGTCAACGAGACTCTCATCTTTTGGAACTCTTCGCACCCCTCGGCGCCGATCTCTATGAAGGCCGCCACGAGGCTTGGTATCACGTTGGCTAGAGCAAGCTTTAACCCGACCGAGCAAGACTGCTCCCTACCCACCATGGTGGCATTGGCGTCTCCCAAGACGTTTGCATTGACACATCCTTGATGGTATGCCTCGCATGTCCTGAGCACGAACCTCCCCCGACGGCGGAAGTGGTCCTTGACGAACGCCTCGAATTTTTGGGGCGGGCGCCGCAGTACGTGGAGCATGCTCCGGAGGGTGAGAAGATAAGCGTTCTCTCCGTAGGGCAACGCGTTGCGGCGGCCCTTTGGTGTACCAACCAAGGTCTCATAGCCAGCTTCATTGTAGTATGGTTGGTTGTTGAGGACGAGACCCTGGATAGAAACAAGGACTTGGAGGAGGCTCGACTCGGCCGGTAACCACACCTCAGTCCCCTCGCCATCCCATGTGTTGAGCAGGCTGAGGCACACATGGCCGGATTCGTAGAGGTTGGGATTGAGGCATAGACCAAAGGAGTGGTAGTACACCTGCGGTGGCACGGCTGGGTAGGACGACGGCAGCTGGAGGTCGAAGAAGAAGAGCCCGTCCTCGTATGGCGTTCCGCTCGCACCAACCATCACCGCACGCAGAAGATCCATGCGGTCCTCGAACCCTCGTACATAGATGGTCTCTGCAAACAAAGAAGTTTTCGGTTCGCAGTGGGCATGCGTGAATGGTGTAACCATGAAAATTATTTCCTACTGGTACCTGGCAAGTTATTCTCTAGAAGTTTCCATTCCTTTTGTACTGTCTTAGGCCAACTCTTTCCACGGCTAACCTGTATTTGGTGAAATAAACATAGCGTTGGTTATGCAGCGCATATTAAAAAAGAATAACTGACGTGCATATTAATTTTCAACTCATCAACCCAATGAACTGTTTTCCGATAAGAAGCAACAAATACCTCATCTGCGGTGTCAATATAATGGTGATCAGGAGGGATCTGCAGCACGTCAAAGTGTGAGAAACGGAAAGATTGGTCATCAGTGGTAGCATCTGTAGCATTCTTTTTCCCTCCGGATGCGTTGGTGGGTGCTCGGATGTTCTCCTTGGTGGGTGCAGGTAACCCCGAGATTGGGAACCATGACAGAGGCCACATCGTCAGGAACCCCTTACCCTGGGACAGCACTTCGCAGGCCAATCGGATCAGAGACCAGACGAAAGAACTGAACCGGCCTTTAAACATCGCTGACTGTAACAGGCCGTCTTCGTTGGATTCACCGCTGCCGCTTTCAGCATCGCCATCCTCTGCTGGGTTCATTGGATCATTGTCCTAGAATAATATAGCCGCATCAATTGGTGAATGCTCTTCTCCAGTAATAATTAGCTATAACAAGTACATATATATATAGACACTAGGAAATTGTCTGGTATCGAGCGTTCGTGCTTGGTACAAGTGCGTAGAAGTAGTAGAATGTTGGATAAGTAGATACCGTGCTGGATGAGTCGGTGTCGCTGTCCTCATCTGTTTTATCTTTTAGTTCCATGTAGTCCTCCTCATAGGCGACGACGATCTCATGGGGCAACACCTGCAGCATGCTCAATCAAGTCAACAATAGCTAATAAGCTCAGTGCATACATAGTGTAAAAACTAAAAAGGAAATCCATAGCAGAAGATATTTCAGGGGAATAAAAGAACATATTTAGAGTTTCAGTGTAGTTTGAAAAGGCCCTATATACATATATGATCATGTGACCTATATATATCTGCAAACAAATGAAAAAAATAACACTTATGCATGAACGGATATGTGTATCTGTGACAGAAAAGGTGCATGCATTATAGATCCACATAATTTGTGTATTTTCTGTAGCCTACAAATTACCATATTTGTTCACGGGATTTTACAGGTCACTTGTCGTCTATATGTAACCGTGCAAAGAATTCAATGATGTTTTCACACTTACGGTGCGCTAGCTTTTCAAAAAATCTGTAAGCTTCAAGGAGTCTAGGATAATTTTATGATATCCGCAACTGTAAAGGCACATACACGTACCGTTGAGATGCTACCGTCACCCCATTTGACTTGCACGTGGCCATCAGGAAGGTCAATAACACATCCCACCCAGGAAAGATTGGTGGGGGCAACGTTCTTCTCCGTCTTGCTCTGTGACTCTATTGATGTTTCACCGTCAGATGATCCTGACGGAAGGAGGCGAACAACAGTATCTCCTAGGTCAGTGGTGTCGCCAGGATGCAATTCTAAATCATAGGCGCTCACGATATCATTGCACTCGACCTCCCTAGCCCCGTTAGGGCATGCCGCCGCCTTGAACCATGACACATTTACTGTTTGGTTCTTGCAACAGACGGTCCTGACGACACCAACACGCCTAGCCGGTTTAGTACTACCATCTGAAGCAGTGTCATCGTTGACCGTTGCGCCGTCAAGAGATGCATTGTCAACCACATGGTAACCAGGGAGGAATTCTTGGTCGTTGATGTTGTTAAAAGGGACCACGGACTCCGATGGCACGCCATGTTGTTGTGTGCCGTCCTGCCACAGCACGTCAACATAGGTGCGGGTCTTGGCGACGGTCATGGGCAGCTCCACCTTATCCAAGCATGCGCCATGTTGTTGCTCCTCCTCCTCCTCTAGTTGAGGATCATGGGCAAAAGATGAATCACCATGCGTCGAACCTGGCTCGGTGAAGAAGCAGCGGTCAGCTGGCCCCCAGCCGAAATTGTTGTGAGCCACGCAGTAGAAGGTCAAGTCGCGAGGGTTCTGGTAGGCCGGAGGAGCAGATTCCTCGACGAGCCGCTGGTCGGTGCCGCAATGTGTGGACGCGATCCAGTGGACGAGGACGCTGGACATCTCCACCTTCACGACGGTGCCTACATCGCGGTCGGCGTTCCAGTGTCCATGAAGCCACCTGGCGTCTTTGAAAACACTACCAGCACTTCCGACCCGCTGCCCCGGGAAGAAACGACTGTTCTTCTGAGGGAGGTATTTCTCATAGTGGTATCCCGAAACTGTTTGTAGCATCTCGTTGCCCTCCGCGTCGGCGACAGTGCAGACGGCGCCATCGTCGAACGACACGTCGACGTCCACGGACACGTTGGAGACCTGGCCGAGCCACGGCCCGGAGACGACCAGGTCGCCGGGGCCGAGCGGCCTGACACGCCGCACGCGAGACGGCGACACGCCGCTGACGGTCTCTACCACTTCGCCGCGCTCGTCGAGCCTGACCAGGTCGAGCATGGTGGTGGCGCCGGTGATGGAACCGATCTGGCCGCCGACGTTGGACGCCGAAGCGACCACCTGGGCAATGTTCAGGTAGCTCCTGTCAATCACAGTGAGGTCGCTGGCCTTCTTGGTCACGGTGGAGTTGTCGAGGCAGAGAATATGGAACGTGGGGACCGGGGGAGAGGTGCCGTCTTCCTCCACCGCGGCGCCCTTGGCCTCAACTACGCCGCAGTCGAGCAGCCCGGGCCCGAAACTCACGAGGTCATGCTGATGGATGTCTGGACATGCCGTCGCGACGTCCATCTGAAGCTTTCCTCTGATTTTCGATCGACGTTCTCGTTAACTTTAGATCCCTGGTTGTAGAAGATCGATCCCTGGTTGTATTTTTGTTCAACTTATATATAGTAGACCGGGGTTCGGCTGGGTTATACACCTACGTAATACATAACGCACAAGATGATGTTTGTTTGTCGTGATCCAGCACATCTCTACAAATTAAGATGAACAAAAATACAAGGAAAGCTTGAGGTGAGTTCATTCCCCCAAAAAAAAAGGTTTAGGTGAGTTCAGTTTGGACTCTAAATAAAAAAAATCACCAAGGACATATACCGCGCATGCAACCGGCAGCTTTCATATCGGGTGTGAGGCCGCAAATTTTCACCATAGATGTTCTAGCTAGCGATAGGATGTCCGAATTAGCAAGGACGTCCAACATTTTCCATGAAATTGAGCCCTCGAATGGCCACCTGAGCGCTTCTCCTACGTTTTAAGCTCTCAAATTATATTTTCTACTTTAATAGCAATTCACAACCTTTTTTTCTCTTCAAATAGCTCATATTCTCCGCTGGTAGGAAGCGCGGATTGCCGCGTGCTTACCCGTCATACGGCGAGCAAACAACAATATATGAACATTTTGAGAGAAAATAAAGCTAAGATTGTAAAATAATGACAAAGAAAATATCTACAACATAAATTGGATCAATGGATTAAACAAAAGAGTCAAAGGCTAGATTAGAGTTGGTGTTTCAACTCTTCTTTGGGCAATATGGCATGTTCGTGATGACATTATCTTTAACAAATCATATTGTGCTTCCTTCTTGCAGGTTATTCCTATTGCTACTCACTGAAACCGTATGTGCTTATGTCTTCAGCCGGAGGAGCGGTGACAAGACATGTATTTTGGGTGCAAACAAACGGTTGCACGGTACTACTAAGAAAACAACTATAGGCCCATGGGTAGCACCGGCGCGCCAAAAAATGTGCCCGCCGGTGCTATTTGTCGTCGGCGCACCAACTTTTAGGAGCGTCGGTGAGAAGACAATACCGCCAGCGCACGTCCAGACTGGCGCGCCGGCGATAAAGCTAGAACCGGTTCAGGCCAGGACCAAGAAATACCGCCAGCGCACGGCCCAGAAGTGCGCCAGTAGTATTCTCCTATCGTCGGTGCATGCTGAGCCACTGAGTTGGCAGTATTTCCTGGGCCCAGCCACCCTCATTTCGGCACCCACACACACATTACCACCGGCACCCATCTATTCTGGTGCGCCGGCAGTAACCTGGAGTTGTATACACCGACACTACGATTTTTTCCCTCTCACAACTCTCCCACTTCACTCCTCCCCATTGAAACCCGACCCTCCGCACTTTCCAACTCGTTTCCTCCCTCCTCTACCCTTATTTTAACCAATTTAACCAACAATGTTTGATACTCCATGCACATCTACCTCTACTAGGTGCACCGCACCCTCTATCTTGATTTAGATCTATCACACCTGGACCACTCCAATATCTAGATCTAAATCTAGAAAATAAGAGCCCAATATC